>NW_027362011.1:0-600000 GCF_039654945.1 Dendrobates tinctorius | reverse complement strand
CATGAGACAAGACTGGTGGTAGCGCTCACCTCGTCTTCTCCGAATAAGCCGTTTTCCAGATGTCCCAAACAATCAAAAAGGGGATTCATCAGAGAAAATGACTTTACCCCAGTCCTCAGCAGTCCACTCCCTGTACCTCTTGCAGAATATCAGTCTGTCCATGATGTTTTTTCTGGAGAGAAGTGGCTTCTTTGCTGCCCTCCTTGAGACCAGGCCTTGCTCCAAGAGTCTCCGCCTCACAGTGGGTGCAGATGCACTCACACCTGCCTGCTGCCATTCCTGAGCAAGCTCTGCACTGCTGGTAGCCCGATCCCGCAGCTGAAACACTTTTAAGAGACGGTCCTGGCACTTGCTGGTCTTTCTTGAGCGCCCTGGACCCTTTTTGGCAACAAGGGAACCTCTCTCCTTGAAGTTCTTGATGATGCGATAGATTGTTGACTGAGGTGCAATCTTTCTAGCTGCGATACTCTTCCCTGTTAGGCCATTTTTGTGCAGTGCAATGATGACTGCACGTGTTTCTTTAGAGATAACCATGGTTAACAGAAGAGAAACAATGATGCCAAGCACCAGCCTCCTTTTAAAGTGTCCAGTGGTGTCTTTCTTACTTAATCATGACAGATTGATCTCCAGCCCTGTCCTCATCAACACCCACACCTGTGTTAATGGAGCAATCACTGAAGCGATGTTAGCTGGTCCTTTTAAGGCAGGGCTGCAATGATGTTGAAATGTGTTTTGGGGGATAAAGTTCCTTTTCTAGGCAAATATTGACTTTCCAAGTAATTGCTGTTAAGCTGATCACTCTTTATAACATTCTGGAGTATATGCAAATTGCCATTAGAAAAAATGAAGCAGTAGACTTTGTAAAAAATTAAGATTTGTGTCATTCTCAAAACTTTTGGCCATGACTGTACTATGCTATAAATACTCCACAAGATGATACAAAATTGAAGTATACACTATGTTACAGTGGGAGGAGGATCTGGGGTTTGAATAGTCAATTGATGAATGGTATCGTAGCTGTGACACCCTATCGAAAGGTAGTCACCAGACTTCCCTTGTTGAGACCTCCTTAAAACTATTGCACAGAGTCTATTATGTACTGGAAAAAATTCACAGCATTTTTCCTAAAATCTCAGGAGACTATTTTATTGGCTGTGGAATATCTGGTGACATGAGACATATTTGATGGTCTTGTACGGTGGTTTCTGGGCTTTGGGAGAAGGTGAAGCGTCTGATAGCACAGATGTATGGTTGACCAGTTGATCTGGAACCTTCTACCCTTTTACTGGGAACCAGGCCTTCCCGGCTTCCAAAAAGCTTTCAGAAGCTAGTAAACTACTTATGTATGGCCACTAAAATCCACATTGCGGAAAAGTGGAAGTCGCCCTCATTGTCAATATCTGTGGTGAAAGAGAAGATGAACGACATTATGTTATTCTCATTTGTGGCCCCAGCGTTTCTTGTAGAATAAATCCCTTTTTCACACAGTCCTGTAGTAATGACTTTGTTCTCATGTTTTGTAGGAGGGTTCGTCTGACTCCATCTTATGTTATCAGCATAAGTGCGAGAGATGAGAAGACCGACGACCACAGTTTTACCGTGTGTGTCCGGCATCAGTTCTATAGTGTGAGAGATGCAGGGTCTGTGACCGAAGCTGGGGGTATATGGGTATATACAGTGTACACAGGGGTCTACGACCGAAGCTGGGGGTATACGGGTGTATACAGAGTACACAGGGTTCTGCGACCGAACCTGGGGGTATACAGGTGTATACAGTGTACACAGGGGTCTGTGACCAAAGCTGGGGGTATACAGGTGTATATAGTGTACACAGGGGTCTGCTACCGAAGCTGGGGATATACGGGTGTATACAGCATACACAGAGGGGTCTATGACCGAAGCTGGGGGTATACGGGTGTATACATCATACACAGGGGGGTCTGTGACCAAAGCTGGGGGTATACAGGTGCATACAGCATACACTGAGAGGTCTGCGACCGAATCTGGGTGTATACATTGTACACAGTGGTCTGCGACCATAATTGGAGATATACAGGTGTATACAGTGAACACAAGGGTCTGTGACCGAAGCTGGGGGTATACGGGTGTATACAGTGTACACAGAGTGGTCTGCGACTGAAGTTGGGGGTATACGGGTGTGTACAGAGTACAGAGAGGGGTCTACGACTGAAGCTGGGGGTATACGGGTGTATACAGCGTACACAGAGGGGTCTGTGACTGAAGCTGGGGGTATACGGGTGTATACCCTCCAAGACTTCTCCCGAATAGCCCCTATTCTCTGGAATTCTTTGCCCCAACAAGTCCGACTATCAACCACATTTGGATCCTTCTGATGGAACCTGAAAACCCACCTCTTCAAGAAAGCCTACAGCCTGCAATGACCCCGCTACCTCCTTCTCTCTCACCACTACCGGCGATATCACCTCAACCAACACTGGAACCGCTGCAACCCACCAACCTACTGTCTCCTTCCCCACCATCCTGTAGCATATCAGACCGAAAGGGCAGGGTCCTCTCTCCCCTCTGTATCAGTCTGTCATTGTTAGTTTGTTTACTGTAAGTGATATCTGTAATTTGTATGTAACCCCTTCTCATGTACAGCACCATGGAACCAATGGTGCTGTATAAATAAATAATAATAATAATACAGCATACACACAGGGGTCTGAGACTGAAGCTGGAGGTATACGGGTGTATACAGCATACATAGAGGCGTCTGCAACCGAAGCTGGGGGTGTACGGGTGTATAAAGAGCACACTGAGGAGTCTGCGACCGAAGCTGGGGGAATACAGGTGTATACAGCGTACACAGGGGTCTGCGCCCGAAGCTGGGGGTATACAGGTGTATACAGCGTACACTGAGGGGTCTGAGACCGAAGCTGGGGGTATATGGGTGTATACAGAGTACACAGAGGGGTCTGCGACTGAAGCTGGGGGTATACGGGTGTATACAGTGTACACAGAGGGGTCTGTGACCGAAGCTAGGGGTATACGGATATATACAGTGTGAGAGACACTGGGTCTGAGACTGAAGCTGTGGGTTTACGGGTGTATACAGCATACACAGAGGGGTCTGCGACCGAAGCTGGGGGCTTACAAGTGTATACAGAGTACACAGAGGGGTCTGCGACCGAACATTGGTGTATACGGGTGTATACAGCGTACACATAGGCGTCTGCGACTGAAGCTGGGGGTATACGGGTGTATACAGCATACACACAGGGGTCTGAGACTGAAGCTGGGGGTATACAGGTGTGTACAGTGTGAGACGCGGGGTCTGCGACTGAAGCTGGGGGTATACGGGTGTATACAGAGCACACTGAGGAGTCTGCGACCGAAGCTGGGGGTATACGGGTGTATAAAGAGCACACTGAGGGGTCTGCGACCGATACAGCATACACAGAGGGGTCTGTGACTGAAGCTGGGTGTATACGGGTGTATACAGAGGGGTCTGTGACTAAAGATGGGGGTATACAGAGGGGTCCACAGAAAAGCGGCTCCGCTCCGTACACCTTGTACACACTCACACAGCTCCGCTCCGTACGCCTCGTACACACACGGCTCTGCTCCGTACACCTCATACACACATGGCGCCGCTCTGTATACCTCATACACACATGGCTCAGCTCCGTGCACCTCGTACACACACGGCTCTGCTCCGTGCACCTCGCACACACACGGCTCCGCTCCGTACACCCCGTACACACGGCTCCGCTCCATACACCTCGTACACACACGGCACCGCTCCGTACACCTCGCACACCCCGTACACACGGCTCCATTCCGTACACCCCGTACACACGGCTCCGCTCCATACACCTCGCACACACACGGCTCCGCTCCGTACACCCCGTACACACACGTCTCCGCTCCGTACACCTCGTACACACACGGCTCCGCTCCGTACACCTTGTACACACACGGCTCCTCTCCGTACACCTCGTACACACACGGCTCCTCTCCGTACACCTCGTACACACACGGCTCTGCTCCTTACACCTCGTACACACACGGCTCAGCTCCGTACACCTCGTACACACACGGCTCCACTCCGCACACCTCGTACACACACGGCTCAGCTCCGTACACCTCGTACACACACGGCTCCGCTCCGTACACCTCGTACACACAGGGCTCCGCTCCGTACACCTCATACACACACGGCTCCGCTCCGTACACCTCGTACACACACGGCTCCTCTCCGCACACCTCGTATACACGCGGCTCCGCTCCGTAAACCTCGTACACACGCGGCTCCGCTCCGTACACCTCGTACACACACGGCTCCACTCCGCACACCTCGTACACACACGGCTCAGCTCCGTACACCTCGTACACACACGGCTCCGCTCCGTACACCTCGTACACACAGGGCTCCGCTCCGTACACCTCATACACACACGGCTTCGCTCCGTACACCTCGTACACACACGGCTACTCTCCGCACACCTCGTATACACGCGGCTCCGCTCCGTAAACCTCGTACACACGAGGCTCTGCTCCGTACACCTCGTACACACGCGGCTCCGCTCCGTACACCTCGTACACACACGGCTCCTCTCCGTACACCTCGTACACACGCGGCTCCGCTCCGTACACCTCGTACACACGCGGCTCCGCTCCATACACCTCGTACACATGCGGCTCCGCTCTGTACACCTCGTACACACACACGGCTCCGCTCCGTACACCTCGTACACACAGGGCTCCGCTCCGTACACCTCGTACACACACGGCTCCGCTCCGTACACCTTGTACACACACGGCTCCTCTCCGTACACCTCGTACACACACGGCTCCTCTCCGTACACCTCGTACACACACGGCTCTGCTCCTTACACCTCGTACACACACGGCTCAGCACCGTACACCTCGTACACACACGGCTCCGCTCCGTACACCTCGTACACACACGGCTCAGCTCCGTACACCTCGTACACACGCGGCTCCGCTCCGTACACCTCGTACACACACGGCTCCGCTCCGTACACCTCGTACACACAGGGCTCCGCTCCGTACACCTCATACACACACGGCTCCGCTCCGTACACCTCGTACACACACGGCTCCGCTCCGTACACCTCGTACACACATGGCTCCGCTCCGTACACCTCCGCACAGCAGAGTCCAGTCCTGCACACACTGAGGCCCCTGATCATGTGACCCCTGACTCCTCCCCTCCTGTGACCTCATCACAGGTCCTGTGCACAGAGCAGCCATATATGTAGCGGACCCTCCTGGATCTTCGGCTGTCTGGGCCGGTTCCTCCTGTGAGTCCTATTAACCCTTTCGGTCCCTGTGTTATTCTTTCCTTAGTTTCCCTGTCTCTGTGTTTCGGGTCGTTGTTCTGTTCGAAGACCCAGCCTCCACCCATCTTCAATGCTGTTACTGAGAGAAGGAGGTTGTTGGCCAAAATCTCCCGATACAAGACCCCATCCATCCTTCCTTCAATACGTTGCCGTTGTCCTGTCCCCTTTACAGAAAAGCCCCCCCAAAGTGTGATGTTTCCCCCACTGTGTTCTTGGGGTTGTACCCATATATTACATATAGATAGAAGATTCCAGTGCGGGGAAGACGGGAAACCTTCATATAGACGGCCGGTGGGGATGGAGTCAGTGACCGACTCTGGCCACATCTGTCTCTAGAGCCGCAGTAGAAGATGAAGATGTCGTCCTCATCATGAAGGAGTTATTTCTCATGTCGCGTGTAATGAATCTCTCCTGCAGTATTGCTAATGCCGATTCCAGTGTCGGTAATGAGACGAGAATTAGCGTTATGGAAGATGAGTCTATGAGGAACATGTTCAGCTGCCGACTCCGAGGAGGAAACTGCTTGTTGTCTGTGGCCTAAATATATAGGTTTTATTAGTAGATGTCAGGGGAGAAAACTAAACCCTGTAAGATAATAAATCTCCTCATATGTTTCCCTTATTATCTCCAGTAATTGTATTATTACACAGGATTCTTATGATGTTACATCGGCTCATCTTCTTCTCATTCAGGTCTCTACAATATCAGATCCTCTCAGTGAAGATCTTCTACAAAAGAGAATTTTCCTGATTTCATAGAATCATAGAATCGTAGAGTTGGAAGGGACCTCCTGGGCCATCTGGTCCAACCCCCTGCTCAAAGCAGGATTTGCTAAATCATCCCAGTCAGATGTCTGTCCAGCCTCTGTTTGAAGACTTCCATTGAAGGAGAACTCACCACTTCTCATGGCAGCCTGTTCCACTCATTGATCACTCTAACTGTCAAAAAGTTTTTTCTAATATCTAATCTGTGTCTCCTCCCATTCAGTTTCATCCCATTGCTTCTAGTCTTTCCTTGTGCAAATGAGAATAAAGTTGATCCTTCTACAATGTGACAGCCCTTTAGATACTTGTAGACAGCTATTAAGTCTCCTCTCAGTCTTCTCTTTTGCAAACTAAACATTCCCAAATCCTGCAACCTTTCCTCATAAGACAGGGTTTGCAGACCGGTCACCATTCTGGTCGCTCTCTTCTGAACTTGCTCCAGTTTGTTGATGTCTTTTTTAAAATGTGGTGCCCAAAACTGGACACAATATTCCAGATGAGGTCTGACCAAAGAGGAGTAGAGGGAAATAATGACTTCACGTGATCTAGACTGTATGCTTCTGTTAATACATCCTAGAATTGCATTTGCCTTTTTTGCTGCTGCATCACACTCTTGACTCATATTCAGTCTGTGATCTATTAGTATACCCAAGTCTTTTTCACATGTGCTGTTGCTTAGGCCTATTCCTCCCATTCTGTATATGCTTTTTTCATTTTTATTGCCCAGATGTAGTACTTTGCATTTCTCCCTGTTAAAAACCATTCTGTTAGTTGCTGCCCATTTCTCCAGTTTATTTAAATCTTTTTGAATCCTCTCTCTCTCTTCTCTAGTATTAGCTATCCCTCCTAGCTTTGTGTCATCAGCAAATTTACCCATCAAGGATGGATATGGACGGACACAAGATGGTGGAGAGGATATTACACCTCACCCTAGAGATCCTCTTCCGTCTCACTGGAGAGGTGAGAGATTCTGATGACGTCACATTACATCATTCTTATCTATGGGAATAACAGATGGACAGAACTGGAGAGGTGAGGACTCTGGGAATGTCTGTAGTGAGATTTATTAATGTGTCTCTCCATAACCAGGATTACACAGTGGTGAAGAAGACCTCTAATGATCGCTGTCAGGACCCTGTGTCTGAGGGATGGGGAAGACCCCTGAGCCCAATCACGGGGCCTCCACCTCACCCCCTGATCCATGAGGACATCAATCACCAGAAGATCCTAGAACTCACCTACAAGATGACTGAGCTGCTGACTGGAGAGGTGACACTGCTGGGAATGCTGGGACATTATACAGTAACACTATGAAGGGATCGGGGGATGACGGTATCATTGTATGTGTCAGGTTCCTATAAGGTGTCAGGATGTCGCTGTCTATTTCTCCATGGAGGAGTGGGAGTATTTAGAAGGACACAGAGATCTGTACAAGAACGTCATAATGGAGGTTCCCCAGCCCCTCACATCTCCAGGTAATAGACAGGACTAAATACACACGGCCTATAATTATCTGTATGTAGAGAATGAATTCAGTCCCTGTATGTGTCTCCTCCAGATCTATCCAGTAAGAGGACAACACCAGAGAGATGTCCCCGTCCTCTTCTTCCACAGGACTGTAACCAAGAAGATCCCAGTGCTCCTCAGGATCATCAGGTAGATGGAGAGAAGGTGTCAGGAGATCTCCCCTATGATGTGTAGACGGCTGTGAAGGTCTTGTGCTCAGTCTTGTTTTATCCACCAGTATTATATGTTTTATACTTGTGTAATGAGAACGGTGGAGATGGCAGGATTAGAGCTGATCATAGATGGGACTTCTCCATCTGTCGGTGACTTTTACAATATTTGTTTCAGGGTGAAGATCTGACCCATATTAATACTACAGAGACATATGTGAGGGATGATGAGTGGTGTAAAGAGGAGATTCCCACATATGACTACCCAGGTGAGTAGTAACCATTGAATGCAGAGAAGTCACAGATTCCTCTCAGTCACCGGCTGTGGCTGCCTTATCGGTGGTGTAGTCCGGCCGTATTACCATGATCACCATTTTGCCTCTAGACGACAACATTCTCCTCCACCCAAAACTGTTCTAATGACTTTGGGCAGTGAAAGCCCTTTTCTATAGAACTTACAACCAATTACATTGTTTCTGATCCTAAGGAATTCAGATTCCTGCACAATCTCTCCTGAAATGGGGAGCAATATTATTTTCTCTAATCTTCTGCTCAGGATCCATAGTAGCTCCAATGGTCCACCATAAATGAGGGCAACTCTGGTTTACTGTTGTGTAATCTGTATTTGTAGTTTTCAGTTAATGAGATTCTCGTGCTCTGGGGCGGGGCTGTGGGCGGGGCTGTGGGCGGGGCTTTATGTGGTGCTCTGATTACATATTCATCTGTATTGGCTTATGACAGGTCGCTGATTCCTCACTGAGGCTACTTTCACACTTGCGTTTTTTTGCGCTGCACACCGTGCGCAGTGCAAACGCACATAAAAAACGCATCATGCGTTTGTGCGTTTTTTTGTGGGTTTTGGTGCTTTTTTTGCGCATACGTGTGCACCCATAGATTATAATGGGTGTTTAGCTGTAGAAAAACGCATTGCGTGTGCATGCGTTTTTTTGGGGCAAGTCGGACACACAAAAAATGCAACAGGATGCATTTTGTGCGCCCAAGCGCACACTTCAAAAAAAGCATGCGCATACAAACGTGTACAAACGCATGTGTATGCGCACCTATGCACACCCATGTAAAAGATAGGAAAAAAACGCAAGTGTGAAACCAGCCTGACCTGCCCCCATTATTACATAATGCATATAATAGCATTGATATTGTTGATAATGTCTATAATATTGTGGCTATTGTGAGGCTTAGAAAAAAATTACATCCAGCACAATGTCACCGGTGATGGCGGCGCCTGCGCAGTAGTGTCTATATCAACTATATCAAATTTTTTGGTTAGGAAGTTATAAGGGTTAAAAGATAAACAGCGAGGGGGTAAATATGACAGAAAATACCCAAAAGTGACACCATTCTAAATACTGCACCCCTCAAGGTGCTCAAAACCACATTCAAGAAGTTTATTAACCCTTCAGGTGCTTCACAGGAATGAATGGAATGTAGAAGGAAAAATAAACATTTACTTTACAAATAACAAAAATTTTCCTTTACACCTAATTTTTTCTTACTTTCGCAAGGTTAACAGGAGAAAATGGACTATACACTTTGTTTTGCAATTTCTCCTGAGCATGCCGATACCCCATATATGAGGAAAACTACTGTTTGGGCGCACGGCAGGGCTCGGAAGGGAAGGAGCGCCATTTGATTTTTTGAATGTAAAATATGCTGGAATAATTAGCGGTTGCCATGTCACGTTTGGAGAGCCCCTGATGTGCCTAAACAGTGGAAACCCCCCACAAGGGACCCCATTTTGAAAACTAGACCCCCCAAGGAAATGTGTAGTGGGCACTTTGAACCCCCAAGTGCTTCATAGAAGTTAATTACCTAGAGCCATGAAAATAAAAAAATCATATTTTTACAACAAAAAATTATCTTTTCGCCCTCCATTTTTTTTCAAAGGGTAACAGGAGAAATTGGACCCCAAAAGTTGTAGTGCAATTTGTTCTGAGTATGCAGACACCGCATTTGTGGAGGTAAACCACTGTTTGGGCGCATGGCAGCGCTCCGAAGGGAAGGAGCGTCTTATTGGAGAGCAGATTTTGCTGGAATTGTTTGTGGGTGACATGTCACATTGTCAGAGCCCCTGAGGTGCCAGAACAGCATAAGCCCCCAAAAGTGACTGCATTTTGCCAAATATTTCCCTGAATGAATTCTTCTAGTGGTGCAGTGAGCATACTGACCCCACAGCTGTTCCATAGAAAATTATACCATTGGGCAGTGAAGAGAAAAATTACATTTTTACCACTAAAATGTTGTTTTAACCCCATTTCCAAAATGGGGTCACTTCAGGGAGGATTCTGCTTTTATGGCACTTTGGAGAGCCTCTAAGTGCCAGAACAAGAGAATCCCCCCCTGAATTGACCCCATTTTGGAAATGACACCCCTCTGGGAATTCATCTATGGATATAGTGACCATTTTCACTACATGGTTGATTTCCAGAAACTCGTAGTAGAAGTTTTATAGCAAAAATTGCAAAAATGTCATTGTAGTGCCCAATATATTGTGCCCAGCTTGTGTCTCTGGAGACCTCCCCCCACCTACCCCCGGAAATTGTTAAGTCAGCTCTACTCAAATGTGTCTGTCACTAAATAAACCAAATGCTTGAATGTCAAAACAGTTCAAAAACGTGGTTCTGTGTGGAAGATTGTAAAGCCGTCATGGAGGCATAAGGCTGGCAGTGATGGGCATTGTGGGTAATAATAGCGGGGATCATGCCTCATTCCTCTCTAGGAACATACACGACATCTTCTCTGGGGGTTCTTTCTTGTTTCAGTTACTGGGATGAGTGCAATAAAATGTCGCTCAGTGAGTCTTCTGACATCTTCACATTCTAAAGGATTGGCGGGGACAACATTTTCAAAAACAAGATTTTCAGTGACCTTTTCCTGATAATCAAGGAAAGTGTCTGCATTTCCGGCTTTTTTGTAAAACACAAAAGAATTATATGTGGCCACCTGAAACAAATACATGACTAACTTTTTATACCAGATCTATGATTCTCTTGATACCTGGTATGGCTGTAGAACCTGATCTTCAAGGTCCACACCCCATATATTTGTTGTAGTCAATGACAGACACAGGTTTTTGGAGTAGTGGATCCCTGTTGGTCTGCAGTGGCCCTTGTGGCATCTGTGTGGATCAAGCTCAGGATAAAAATATATTTTATTTATCCTTGTACTTAAGGGCAAGCAGCTCTCTATTGTGTAAAGCCCCTGACTGCCCCTTTCAGAACTTTTTGCTGACCAATGATTGTGGAAACCCCTGACGGTTTTTGCGAATGGTCCCACAAGCCCCTATGTTATGTTCAACCAGACTTTTAAATAGAGGTAGCTGCCAAACCATTTTTCCAGATGTCCCCAGATAAGTAGGGCATCCTGGTGGGTTTAGTTGGCTATCATTCCCCTCATAAATGTGAAAAGCTGATGTGTATCCGGTTGAACTCTCGCACATTTTATAGAGCTTTATTCCGAACCTTGCCCTCTTAGAAGGAATAAGTTGCTTGAGGTGCAGTCTTCCTTTGAATTTTACAAGGGACTCATCAATGGAAATGTTTTCTGTTGGGGTGTAGAGCTATAAGAACTTTTCTGTCAAGTCTTCGATGATGGGTCTGATTTTGAATAGTCTGTCATGTTCTGGGACATTTCTGGGCAGGCATTGACTATTGTCGTTAAAATGCCAAAATCTCATGAGCATTTCATAACGGGTCCTAGGAAGAACGGCAGAAAACATAGGGGTGGCTTGAACAGGGCGGTTGGACCAATAAGACTGAATGTTCGTTTGTTAACAAGTCCCATAGCGAATGTAAGTCCTAAAAATGTTTTAAATTCTAGGACATTAGTTGGTGTCCATAAATTTGACCTAGCATAATAGGATTGTGGATTCTGGCTGATGAATTGGGGCACATATAAATTTGTAGGACAATATGCTCTAGCAAGCTATCTGTCAGAAACAAATTAAAAAAAATAATTGGTCCAAAATTTTCCACCTCCACATTTATACCAGGAATGGCATTAAAATTAGGGATGAATGGAGTAGCTGAATCCGAAGCCTCCCATCTGGGAAATGCTACATCAAGAGGCAAAGCCCCTTGGACATTGGTGTGCACCAATTCACGAGCACTAGGGACAGCGCTAGTACTGGGCATTGTTCCCTGAGTTGGAGACATTTCTCCAGAAGCGATATTTGTCCTTCTTGTTGTATTGGTCCTTGTGTGTGAGGATGGACCAGAATCACTGCTCATTTCTGAGCTATCACTGTCGCTGCTACTAAAGCCCTCGAAATCCACATCGCCATCTGACACTGCACTTTCTTCACTGTCAGAGCATAAAAGTGCATAAGCCTCCTCTGCACTATAATACTGACCGGCCATTTTATTCATTTTTATTTTTTTTACCGGAAATAGAAAACTCTGACATGACTGACGTGACCAAATTATTGGGGAGACAATTGAGAAAAGCCTAATTTTTTAGTCTAACCCTAACTTTAGAATAAACCCTAACTTTAGCTTAACAGTAACCCTAACAGTAACCTTAACAGCAACCCTAACTTTAGCCCCAACACTAATCCTAACTATAGCACTAACCCTAACCTGCCTTATCTGTATTGTTACTTTATAGCACAATCGCTGACTGACACAGCTGTTCCCAGCAGCACTTGTAACACTGTTTCTCCTATAATCTCTCACTGACAGGAGATCTGAGGAGAAACAGCGTTTTTATGGGGCAGATCGCCCGGGAAAGTTCACTGCTACAACAAACTCTCCTAGTGATTTGTCTCATTGGCTGGTGTGACGCTGACGTCATAAGGACCTGAACCAATCAGATCTCAATGAGGTCGAGGGTCACAGGAAGCGTTGTGCGGCAGAATCCCCTAGTTATAAGGTACGTGGGGTCCCGATTGAGCACAAAACTGCCGACCGTAGACAAACGTCAGCGCTGCACAAAGCCCTGCTAGCGCCGACGTTTATCTACCGTTGGCAGTCATGAAGAGGTTAAGTTAAGGGTACCATAATTTCTGTCCAGGTCTATTTCATGAGGTTTATTTTTTTTTAATTCTGTGGAAGCCTGGGTGAAAAGCAGTGTCTGACTTTCATTTGCTCATTTTCATAGATTTTTTATTTATTTCTACTTTTGTCAGATTCAAGTTATTTCTGTGACCATTGTGGGTTATCCTGTCATTAAACGAGGGGTACCAACAATTTAGACCACTTGTGTAGGAGGAGTGAATATTTTGACTGCACAGCCACTTTCCAGAAATTAACACGCAGTGGATGTTGTAGAGTGAAAATTACACATTTGCCATTTTCTTACCCAGCACATAGTGCCCAGATTGTGCTCCAGGAGACACACACCGCAAATTAAGTGGATTCTTCTCACTATAATATTGCTAAATACAGGGATCCTAAATGTAGTTTGCGCACACTGCAAGACTCCGAAGTGAGAGCGGATTTTGCTGGATTGGTTTATAGAAACTCTGCTGCTTTTCAACAGCCTTTGAGCCACTAATAGTGCGGGAACCTCTGTTTTTCCATTGACAGATGATGGACCTGAGTGGGGACTTGTTTTTTGTGAGATGAGAATTGGTATTATTTTCGCCTACATAACATTGATTGGTTTCTTTATATTTGATATTTGGGAGGCAGAATGAACAAACAGTTGAACACCGCACACTACTGGCTCATCCAACAAGGTTTTCTATTAGACTGTGAACTGTCATTGTCTTGGTAAATATAGTTTTTTACATAGCTTGCCATTTTTATGGACAGTTTAAGTAGAAATGTTCAAAAATATAAAACTCAAGGATATTTTATTAAAAATAATTGTTTTTTTTATCCTAGCAGATGACTGTACCAGGAGATCAGAGGGACAGCTGACATCTTCAACTTTTAAATCTGATGATCTTGAGATCCTACAAGATACAACTGAAGTGATTGCTATTACTCCAGATATATCATCATCCATTCACAGCAAAGATCTGTCATCTGATCCTATGAAACAGATCCCATCTTCTGATTCATTACTGACTACTAAGAAAAATCAAAGTCACAAAAGAGGCAATAAAAAACAAACTACTCCTGAGGCAAAGAAGTTATTCTCATGTTCAGAATGTGGGAAATGTTTTAGGCAGAAATCAGATTTGGTTAAGCACCATAGAACTCACACAGGGGAGAAGCCTTTTTCCTGTTCAGAATGTGGGAAATGTTTTAACCGGAAATGGCATCTTGATCGCCATCAGAGCAGTCACACGGGGGAGAAACCTTTTTCCTGTTCAAAATGTGGGAAATGTTTTAACCACAAAGGGAGTCTTAATGAACATCAAAGAACTCACACAGGAGAGAAGCCTTTTTCATGTTCAGAATGTAGGAAATGTTTTAACCAGAAAGGGAATCTTAACGAACACCATAGAATTCACACAGGAGAGAAGCCATATTCATGTTCAGTATGTGGGAAATGTTTTAAATGGAAAACAAGTCTTGATCGCCATCAAAGAAGCCACACAGGGGAGAAGCCTTTTTCCTGTTCAGAATGTGGGAAATGTTTTGCACGTAAATCACATTTTGTTACTCACCACAGAACTCACACAGGGAAGAAGCCTTTTTCCTGTTCAGAATGTGGGAAATGTTTTAACCAGAAATCAGATTTGGTTAATCACCATAGAACTCACACAGGGGAGAAGCCTTTTTCCTGTTCAGATTGTGGGAAATATTTTAACCGGAAAGCGCTTCTTGTTAGACATCAGAGCAGTCACACAGAGGAGAAGCTTTTTTTATTTTCTTAATGTGGGAAATGTTTTACTTGGAAATCAACTGTTAATAAACATCAGAGATGTCACATAGGGGAGAAGCCTTTTTTATGTTCATAATGTTGATACAGTTTTAACGGCGAGTACTCCTGCAGCTGTGCTCTGCTTGTGAGCAACGCATTATGTCCCTGCCATGTGCTGCTTACAAGCATAAAGCAGTTGCTGGTATCAGAGCAGGATTCAGCAAGGGAGTGCCGGGTAGGTAAGTGTAATGCTTTTTTCTTAATGTTTTGTGATGGGGCCATGGATACCAGGATGGGGGCCAATTAAAATGATTGGGCTATGCATACCAGGACTGGAATGTGGGGCCAGTCATACCCGAATAGTGATGGTGCACTGCATATACTAGGAAGAGATGAGGGCCCTGCATACCAGGATAAGGATGGGGGCCATGCATACTATGATGAGATGGGGCACTGCATACCAGGAGCGGGATGGGGCCAATCATGCCACAATAGGATGGGACCCTGCATATTAGGATAGGGATGAGGGATCTATGTATACCAGGGTAGGGATGAGGGATCTATGTATACCAGGGTAGGGATGAGGGGACCATATATACCAGGATAGGGGATATTAAGTACAGAATTGACCACATTTTTTGCTTCAATTTTTTTTCTAATTTCCTCTAAACCTAGGTGTGTCTTATAGTCCAAAAAATACGCTATATATATATTTTTTTTTCTCAGTGAACTCATTCCTTATGTCTGGCCTCATTAAAATAAAAACACTCATACTCCACTGGCGTGCCGGCTCCACTTCAGCGGTGTTGAGACTCACTGTCCCGGGGCTTATGTGAGGTTCTCACATCACACGAGCCCTGCACCCAATCAGCGGCATCTTCACTGCTCCTTCCTTCGGACATATTGAACATGAACATGAAGCCAGGGCTGCGGCTGCTCTCTGACGGCCTCATGATGCTTGATGTGTCCGAAGGTGGGGACAGTGACGTCAGTGCTGATTGGGCACATGGCTCACATGACGTGAAAACCTCAAAAGTGCCAAGAACGCAAGTGCCGACACCGCTGAAACAGAGCCAGCATGGGAGGTTTTTGTAAGTGTTTTTATTTTAACAGGATCAAACATGAGGAATGAGAAGGGGTTGTCCAACTAGTTGTCAACCTTTTTATCAAAAATCCCACACAGCGAAAAGTCATTATTATACTGAGAGCGTGAGAAATGAATTACAGGAAAATCGTATTTTGTTGACCTTCAAAAATAACTCAGACAAGGAGAACCTATATATATTATTCACAGATTGTACAAAAACATGATGCACGCGGCGTGCGTCCAAGATGGAATATTAAAAGGGAGTTTTATAGGATAAATTCAAGGTGAGAATATTATATGGGAGTTTTATAGGATAAATTCAAGGTGAGAATATTATATGGAAGTTTTACAGAATAAACCAAATACCAACAGAAAATAAATGACCCAAAACAAATATTTATCAGTAAAAATAACTCCTCTTTATTAGGTAAAGTGTAAAAGAATTGCTCCATTTTCCGATACCCGTCGCATCTCCATTTTTCTTGATCTTGGGTTGGGTGAAGGATTATTTTTTGTGGGCCGAGCTGACGTTTTTAATTATACCATTTTGGTGCAGGTACGATCTTCTTATCGCCTGTTATTGTATTTTAATGCAATAGTGTGGCGACCAAAAAAACTTAATTCTGGCTTTTTTTATGCTTTTTCTCATTACGCCGTTTAGTGATCGGGTTAATTCTTTTTTTATGTTGATAGACCGGGTGATTCTGAATGCAGCAATACCAAATATGTATATTTTTTTATTGTTTTATTTTAAATGGGGCAAAAGGGGGAATTTGAACTTTCACATTTTTTTTTACTTTTTTAATATTTTTAAAAACATTTTTTTTTTACTTTTGCCATTGTGAAGACATACAGCATTGTTCCTTAATTAACTAGACGACTATTATTTAGCAAACGAAGAATAATAGAATGTTATCTGTATGTTGGCTTTAAATTTAAGTGTTTAATTTCTAGTTGGTCAAGAAAACAGACTTGTTTGTGTATGCCGGTAATATTGACTTTTATTGTGCGCTTATCCTTGATCACTAGTGATGTTTGCTGATATGCTAATTATGCATTGTGTTATGGAGCCAGTTTGTTGACTTCTAAAGCAGAGAGGGAAAAACTATGCAAATAGTTTAAATAATCAAGTAATGCTACTTGTTCTCATCTCCATTCTTACCCTATATGTAAATACTGAATGAGGGACACTCATTAAGTGTACAAATAGGTTACAGGCCTCTGTAGAAAGAGACAGAGAGAAACAGCCAGAGAGATTCTGCCAAGACATCCATACATCCCAAAAGGACCAGAGACAGGGCCGCAGCCATTTACATCATGACTCCATTACGAGGGACACGGATCTATCATTCTATAGGAAATAACCTAGGGGTTTTCAGCCTCGGTTGGAAGAATACAGATCTGCTCCATTGACCATCGCTGAACCATGGATACGTTTGGAGAAGCAAGGTTGGGATCCTCGGATCAACTGGCCTTGCACCTTGTATGGACTCAATGGACTGTCATCTTCCTACACTTGTTGTTACCCCATCTCTGTGTGCGTGCCACAGGTGGAGTAGTTGACAGCTGACATGTGTCGGAAAAGATGTGGGCTCAGCGATGGAGCCCACATCAAAGGAAGGGAGTCCGACGTTGGCGTACATTTATGCCCAATGTCGGAAAGGGATTAAAGGGGATTGTTTTTACAGAGACTGAAGTGGTAATCAATCATGTATACATACAGATAATTACAAAAATACACAGCTTCTTATGGTAAATAGTATAGAGTTAAGACAAGAAAATATAATTTGTGTAAACCATGTGTAGATATAAAAATGCAGGCAAATGTCACATGTTGTAGCTCCACAAATATTTAAGAATGCTGTACTTAATTATTTGTACCAACTGTCCAACTGGGGGTCTGTATGTGGGAGAGACAGGGCAAAAACTTAGGACAAGGATGAATTCTCACAACTACACAATAAGAGAAAAAAGAATAGATCTACTTGTGGCAAAACATTTTTGTAGCCCTGATCACAGCACCATGGACATGAAATTACTTGTATGAAAAAGGTAACTTCAAATCTCAGAGAAACAGAAGTATCTGGGAGTATAAACTCATGACAGCCTTTGACACTCTCAAAGCAGGAATGAATATGTCGCATGGATTCATGTCTTTTTATATCAATTAAGGAATTTTCTCCTCTGACCCTGTGGGGGCATCACAACACAGAACCAGACCCCTATCAGGGGACAATAAAACTTTCACACTCCTAATCTATGAACTGTCCCAATATTTATGGCCACCACTGTTTATCCCTCTCCCATAATGATAGTTCTACTTCACATCATTTGTCTTACCTATTGCATTATGTCTGTGCTATGTGATTCTTCAGATTTTGTATTATTCTATCCCTGAAGATACCTGAGTAGTCTGGAAAGCTTGCAATGTGTTACCATATTTTAAGTTAGCCATTAACGCCTTTACCCCCAAGGGTGGTTTGCACGTTAATGCCTGGGCCAATTTTTACAATTCTGACCACTGTCCCTTTATGAGATAATAACTCTGGAACACTTCCATGGATCCTGGTGATTCTGACATTGTTTTCTCATGACATATTTTACTTCATGTTAGTGGTAAAATTTCTTTGACATGATTTGCGTTTATTTGTGAAAAAAATGGAAATTTGGTGGAAAATTTTGCAATTTTCCAATTTTGAATTTTTATGCCCTTTAATCACACAGATATGTCACACAAAAGACTTAATAACATTTCCCACATGTTTACTTTACATCAACACAATTTTGGAACCAACATTTTTTTGTTAGAAAGTTATAAGAGTTAGAAGTTGACCAGCGATTTCTCATTTCTACCACACCATTTTTTTTTAGGGACCACATCAAATTTGAAGTCACTTTGAGGGGTCTATATGATAGAAAATACCCAAAAGTGATACCATTTTGAAAACTGCACCCCTCAAGGTGCTGAAAACCACATGTCAGAAGTTTATTAACCCTTCTGGTGCTTCACAGGAATTTTTGGAATGTTTTAAAAAAAAATGAACATTTAACTTTTTTTCATAAAAACATTACTTCAGATCCAATTATTTTTTTCCCCAAGGGTAACAGGAGAATTTGGACTGCAAAAGTTATTGTGCAATGTGTCCTGAGTATGCTGATACCTGATATGTGGGGGTAAACCACTGTTTGGGCGCATGGTAGAGCTCGGAAGGGAAGGAGCGCCGTTTGACTTTTTCAACACAAAGTAGGCAAAAGAACACGGCACTCCAGAGAAAAAGGAAGGTTGTTCGGTGCTCAAGTATGGTTTCCAACCCATAAATATGTACAAAAATACTTAGCACTCAAAATATGAAGAAGCAGTATATTCTTTATTTAGCATCCAGACAAAAATAGACTCATATCGTATGAACGTTTTCGGTCCAACAACGGACCTTCATCAGAAAGGTTTTTTTGGTTTCTTTTGGTAGAAAACTGCAAAAGATACAGATAGGGTAATAGATATCCTTAGGTGGTAGCAAAGTCTATGCTGCTGGTATTATATAGAGGCTGGAGCACGAGTCTATCTGGTTGGAGTTAGACTAATGTGACTGGAGAAAGCAGGGCTACAGGAATGGGTTAACAGCGCTAGGAGTGCAGGCTCTGCAAACATACAGCGCTTATTGCCTGCAGGAGGAATTACACCTCTCAATGAATTCATCTAGGGTTTGCAGTGATCATATAGACATCATAGGTGTGTCACAGAATTTTATACCATTGGGCAGACATGCGGAGAGACTCGGGAGCGCTATTTGCCTATTCAAGAGAATGGGTCTGTGCACATGTCAGTGTGTTTCCACGGACCGTGTGTCCATGAGCAAAACACGCTGACGTCGATTTTTAATATCAGCGTGGGCCACATAACAGCCAGCATACGTGCACACATAAAACACATGGATGTCATTCATGTGACACGCATCGGCATCGGGGAAGAAGCGTTACAGTAAGCGCTGTTCCCCAGCTCCAGGTGCTGAACACGACTCTCATCATTCTCCCCTGCTTGTTCTGATCGCCGACACAGTATCAGTACCAGAAATATCAGGACATGTGAATGAGGTGTTATAGTGGGTTTTTACGTTTGGCAGCTGTCACACACTAAAGGACGCTTTTCATTGTAAAAATAGTTTTTGCATCACCACATTTTGAGAGCTATAATTTTTTGACATTTTTTGATCGCTTTTTCTTCTGATTTTTGGACGCAGAATGAACAAAAACCATCAATTCATGAATTTCTTTTGGGGGGGGGGCGTTTATACCGTTCCAGGTGTGGTAAAATTGATAAAGCAGTTTTATTCTTCGGGTCAGTACGATTACAGCAATACCTCATTTATATCATTTTTTATGTTTATACAATAAAAACTATTTTATATAAAAAATAATTATTTTTTCATCGCTTTTTTCTGAGAGCTGTAACTTTTTTATTTTTCCGCTGATGACACTGTATGGGGGCTTTTTTTTGTGGGACAAGATGACGTTTTCAGCGGTACCATGTTTATTTATTGATCACGTGTTTTTCCACTTTTTGCATGGCGGTATGAAGACAAAGCGTTTTTTGCCTTTGCTTTTATGGTGTTCACTAAAGGGGTTACCTAGTGGAACAGTTTTATAGGTTGGGTCGTTATGGATGTGGCAATACCTTATATGTGTACTTTTACTGTTTAGATTTTTTTTAATTCAAATATTTAATGTTAGAATAAATATTGACTTTTTTATTATTATTATTATTTTTTTTTTTTCTTTTCTATTTTTACAATTAGTTACATTTTTTTTTATTTCATTCTATCTTTTACACTTTGTCCCACTATGGGACAGTCATTTTTTGCAGGCTGATCGCTTCTATGGCAGGCAGATGAAGCAGCATCCCCATGCTATAGAACAGGGGTGGGGAATCTTCTTTCTTCCAATGGCCATTTGGATATTTATACCATCCTTCGGGGGCCGTACAAACTCCACCCACAAAGTACATCCTGACTCTGGCACTGGTTTCATGACTTAATCTTTCATTGTATGCCCTTCAATGTTCAGTAGTGAACACTGTGTGTGTGTCTAACAGAGCAAGAAGAAATTAATGAGCTTCTGGCAATCACAATACAGCTCCCTGCCCAAGAATGCAGTCCCTGAGAATCTGCTCGAGGGCCTGATAAAAGGTCATCGAGGGCCATAAATGGCCCTGGGGCCTGAGGTTCCCCACCCCTGCTATAGAAGCTGTCAGCACTGCACTCAGTGCCCTGACACTGAGTGACTTCCTGACTTGCACTGCGCATGACAAGGAAGTTTCTTCGCTCAGGTCGTGACAACATCAGGTTACCATGGCAGTGATCGCGACCTCGCATCACGTTGTGGGGTCTCTGATCCAAAGGCAGAGGGACTGTCAGCCCTCTGCCTGTTCCTGGAATGCTGTGATCATGTTCGATTGCAGTATTTTGGGGGATAAAATGGCGGGAGCGGTCTGTGACTGCTCCTGGCACTTAGTGCTGGGTGTCAGCTGTGAGAATCAGCTGACACCTGGCCGCGATCGGCCGCACACCACCCGTGTGCACCACCGATCGCCGAGACATACTATTCCATCAATGGTCAAATTGGCCCAGGGCACATGGACGGAATAGTACGCCTGATGTCAGAAAGGGGTTAAACACAATACCACCCCTCTTATTTATTGTATTACGCTGCATTTGAAACTAAATAATTACGGCATGATGAAAATCAGCTTAAAGTTTCATGGAGCAATGTCTACCTTTCCCTCTTACCCCCCCTTAGTTCATATGATCCCTATTTTTTGTGCTTCAGTTTTCCTTGGTTTTTCCTTTTCTCTAGGAGCCAAGTCATATGTGATGCCCCTATCACCGACTCTATTGTCTCTGCGCTGACTGTAGGACTTGTAGCTGTTTAACATTTAATAAAAATTCATTGGTTAAAAAAAAGCTGTCCGGTTGAGTTATGAAACGAGCCGTGTCCTCCTGATTCTCCCCTTCTGAATTCAGATCTGACAATGACAATTTTACTTGTCCCTTGTTTCTATGATATCTAAAAGTTTTCCTTTTACCGCTACATGTTATTGATACATAAAAGTTTCAGTACTCGGAAACATTAATTTTGCAAATATAAAGATGCGTGATATTTTGTTAGGCCAATTGTCTGATACTTCGAGGAACCTTAGCAGCAATTCCAATATCTAAAACATATCTAAACACTATTACGAATTATAAACAGTTACAAAAATTGCATTATAAAATTTGGTCCACTGTTGTGAACTCATTTTCTGGTTTACCTCTGGCTTCTGGTGAGGGTGGTGGAGCTGGCTGTGTTGACAGAGGAGTCGTGAGTTCTCCATCTGGGCTCCCTCTAGTGGTGACAGTAGGTAATGAAGCTGATCTAAATTGCAGAGACCTGCCACCTGAGGAGGAGGACTGTGAGTGGACATCAGGAGTCTCTAACTGGATTTAAGACAGCCGACTCCCTAATTTTGTGCTGGTGATTTTCCTGCCCTGAGGTTCTGGATTCCAGTTCTGTTCCTGCCTTCTCAAGCTAAGTGTGCTCTGCTATTTTTTCACATGAGATTTGGTCTGGTTTACTCAGTTTTTGTTGTCAGCCAGCCCCTGCTGGGGCTGTGCTGAATTTCCATTCTTATGTCTCTGTTTATGCCAGTTTGTTTTTTGTCCCAGATCAGATTGGTCTCTTTTTGCTCTGTCTTCAGAATATACCAGAGTGCTGATAAAGGGAATTGAAGTCTAGCGACTTCAGGGTTTTTGTTATCAGAAAGTGTTGGACATTTTTTGGCAGGGTTTTGTGCGTGATTGCAGACAGCATCTTTCCTTTCCTGTCCTTTCTAGTTAGTGTGGGCCCCATCGTTTGCTCAGCCTATTTTTCTATCTGAGTTTGTGTTTTCATCTTGTCTCACCGACAATACATGTTTGGGGGCTGTCTATTGCTTTGGGGTCTGCTCTGGGGCAGTTTAGATTTCCCTTTTATTGCTTTAGGCTTATTTAGTTCTCCGGCTGTGACAAGACGCCTAGGATCATCGTAGGTACGCTCCGCGGCTACCGCTAGTTGTGTGGATAGGATCAGGGGTCTGCAATCCGCTTAGTTACCAACCTCTCTAGTTTTCTGTGGCTTAGCTTGTTTTTGTTTTTCCTCCTCGGTGACTCATTCATAACAGTCCTCATTCAGTGACAACTCTTTTTGCTTGTCTCTTGTACTCCTGCACCAGGTCATCTCTTACAATTGTCCAACGTTAATCTACAAGCATTGATGGATTCCATTGTCCTTGATCTCTTGTTTCCATAGGTGCAATATCTTGGTGAAATCTCTCACCGTGCTCATCGCTCACTACTTCGCAGTTTGGTTGAAAAATGTCTTGATGCGAATGTAAGAAATGAATCTTTAAGGACATGTACAGCCAAGATCCTGACACAGTGCCGAAAATAAGTATTTGATACGCTGCCGATTTTGCAAGTTTTCCCTCCTACAAAGAATGGAGAAGTCAGTAATATTTATCACAGGTACACTTCAACGGTGACAGAAAATCTAAAAATAAAAAAATCAGAAAATCACATTGTATGATTTTAAAATAATGAAATTGCATGTTATTGCATGAAATAAGTGTATGATCACCGACCAACCACCAAGAATTCAGACTCTCATAGACCTTTTAGTTTTTCTTTAAAAAGCCCTTCTACTCTGCTTTCACCTGTATAATTGCAACCGGTTTGAACTTGTTACCTGTATAAAAGTGTCATGTCCGCCATGTTTGTCATGTCTGCCATGTCTGTTTTGTCTCAAGAACTCCTGGAGTGATGTGCATGTGCATATCTTGTCTGCTGTCCGGCATGTTTGCTAGAGCAGTGTGCACACTCACCTCATGTCTGAGCTGCAGGATGCCTGCGTTTCTGCTCTGCCTTCTGTGATCTTCTCGTCTTGTCTAGAGTCCCTGATCATGTGTCCCTGCCTGGATCCTGCACTGTCTGGTTCTGCAATCATCTCGTCATGTCTGGAACGCTGATCATGTGACGTTTCCTAAAGATCCTGCACTGTCTGGTTCGGTAATCATCTCGTCATGTCTGGAACTCTAATCATGTGACCTGTCTAGGTTTCAGCACTGATTCTGCAGTCATCTCGTCATGTCTGGATCTCCGATCATGTGACTACGCTCTGTTATCCTGTGGATCTGAACCCGGAAGTGCTCTCCTGGTCCTGACCTGGAAGAGGAGGTGCTATGCCCTATATCAGGCCGCCCCTTCCTATGCTCTGGGCCTGAGTATTGTGTGGTGTCCCTGCATGGCTGCTTGGTCTGTGGGGCGCTCCCTCTATTCTATGCCCTTGCACTCTGCTCTGTCGTGCATCTCTGCACACGCTCCGTGCTCGTATTCCGTCTCTTGTCTAGTGTTTGTCTCTCGTGCCATGTTCTGTCCCTGCTCTGCTTTGCCTTGTAGTCCTTGTTTGCTCTGCTTCTGTTCCGCGTTTCTGTCCTCGTGTCATGTCTCGCTCTGCTTTGTGGCTTCAGGTACCCTGCCTCAGTCTCTGTCCCTGGCGTGCCTCTCTGCACGCGCAGGACTCTGCCTCGCCTGTCCCTGGCGTGCCTCTCTGCACGAGTAGGACTCTGCCTCGCCTGTCCCTGGCGTGCCTCTCTGCACGCGCAGGACTCTGCCTCGCCTGTATACCTTGTCTAGTCCCAAGGCCCTGCCTTGGCCCGGATCTGGGCTTCGGCCTACGCTCCGCTGCTAGACTGTCCCTGTCCCTGGCATGCTCTTTGCATGCGCAGGTCTCTGCCTTGTTCTTTGTATTGTCCCTGATGTTTTGTGCGCCCTTGCACTTTTCGCACTAGGCTTTGCCGTACTGTCTGTACGTGTCTCTGTCCTGTGTCTTTGCCTAGCCCTGCCTTGTGGCTCCGTGCCTCCTTGCACGTGACTGGTCGTCTGTGCCTGCCTGGTGTGCCTCAGCCGTGCCGCCTCTAGCCGTGCTCTCCAGTGTGCCTCAGCCGTGCCCCGTCCAGTGCTATAGTGATCTGGCTGCGTGGCCCCGCGGCGGTGCCGCCTCTAGTCGTGCCCGCCTGCAACTGCCATCGTCAGTACCACCTGCCGGCGCTCCCAGCCGTGGTCTCCGTGCTCCCTTGCACTCACGCTGGTTCTCGCACTGTGTCTTTTCGTGCTACTCTTGCACAACACTTTGTTAACTTTGCTCTGCTCTGATTCCTGTCTTGCCTGGTCCTTGAACCCTGTTCCTGGCGTGCCTCTCTGCACGCGCAGGACTCTGCCTCGCCTGACCCTGGCGTGCCCTTTGCACGCTCAGGACTCTGTCTCGTACCTTGTGCCTTGGAGTGTCTCTACACACGCACTCTGTCTCGTACCTTGTGCCTTGGCGTGTCTCTACACACGCACTCTGTCTCTTGCCTTGGCGTGTCTCCACACACGCACCCTGTCTTGTTTTGTGAACCCTGGCGTGTCCCCTACACACGCACCTAGCCTTGAACCCTGGAGTGTCCCCTACACACGCACCTTGCTTTGCACCTAGCCTTGAACCCTGGCGTGTCCCCTACACACGCACCTAGCCTCGGACCTCGGCGTGTTCCGTAACACGCACCATGCCTGGATACCTGTCGTGCCTCCTTGCCTGAAACCTGGTTTGCCTGCCGGATCTCCGGAACCTGCCGATCGCTGCCAGAGATCATGAGCTGGATGACTGCGGCCTGATGTCCGGAGCTGATGTCCGCAGCCTGATGCCTTGATGATGTCGATCGTTGCCAGCAGTCCGGAGTCCGATGCCATCGTGCCGTTACCTGTACCTAGGCGTGCCACCTGGCACATACCATGCTATGGACCTTGGCGTCCCCACGCGCGCACCTTGCACGTTTTGCTTGTTTACACTGTATGTGATCCTGAGTTATCCTAATGAAGTTACCTTGCACCTACGTCTTGTCTCGTCTTGCTTCCTGCTCGTCCTTGTCGTCAGACACTCGTCTAGTGTCCCCTGAGCCGGCCGTCTGGTCCCAGCAGTCGTGGTGGCTCACCCCCTTGGTCTTGCCCCTGACCCTCCCTGTATAGGGGGTGGATTCTCACAAGGTAAGCTCGCCCTCGGTGGGTGGGTGCCATGACCCAGAGGGTCCACTCAAAAAATGGGCTCAGCAGGAGCTGAGTCCGTCACAAAAAGACACCTTTCCAGATAATCAGTCACACGCCAACCTCTCCACCATGGCCAAGACCAAAGAGCTGTCTAAGGACACCAGGGACAAAATTGTAGACCTGTACAAGGCTGGGGTGGGCTGCAGCACAAAAGGCAAGCAGCTTGATGAGAAAGCAACAATTGTTGACAAAATTATTAGAAAATGGAAGAAACACAAGTTAACTGTCAGTCTTCTTCGGTCTGGGGCTACATGCAAGATCTCGTCTCGTGGGGTAAGGAAAATTCTGAGAAAGGTCAGAAATCAACCCAGAACTACATGGTAAGACTTGGTCAATGACCTGAAGAGAGCTGGGATCACAGGACCGGGCCTGCTCAGGAAGTGTGCATAGCTAATCAGCTACCTAGTGTTCACTGGTGGATACAGACTGACCTGCAGGTAGCCGCCAGGTACCACTCCTGGGCAGAACCCAGTATTGCAGCTGCAGACCCCAGAGGTCAGGTTCACTGACACTCAATAGGGATACGTCTCTGTTCAGACTAGTAAGTTCTGGTACCTCTACAGAATGGTTACTGACACTGATTAGGGCAAGGTTAAGACACTCTGGTCTATGATACTGGAACAGGGTTTGGTCGAACACAGACCAGATGACAATGTTCAGGCACTGGCCACTCATGGACAAGCTTCAAGCACTGGCCGCTCCGGGAATGAGATTCAGGCCATGGCCTTTCTGGATCCAGGGGACTACGGATACAGGACGTGCTACACCAGAATGAGTTTCAGACACTGGCTGCTCTGGGACCAGGGGATGACGGATTCAGGACTGGCCACACTGGGGCAAGAAATACAGGTTTAGGACACTAGCCAAACCAGGACCAGGGGACTTCATAACTCACTAGTAGTACACCTTACTGACTAATGATTCTACACGTTGCATGGCGAATCCCTAAGGGAGAGGGAGTCTTTTATATAGGATGACTCCCAGTAATTAGCTGGAAGCCATCTTCCAGGTGTAGTAATTATACTAAACATCTCTGAGCAACAAGCTAAGAGTATTTAGTATATACTTGCTCTGCCCCTTTAAGAATGGGTGAGTGCGCGCATGTGTGTACTAGGTGCATCGCTTGGAGCTGCGGGGCTCACACAACCAGGAAGCAGGAGAACGCTGAGGATTGTGCCGAGGGTCTGAGGCAGTAAGCTGGCGTCCCACCATGCAGGGGTGCCGGTAATAGAGCTACAAGCACACTATGCCATCATGGATTAATATCTTCCAGGGCCGCAAGGTCCTGCTACTCACACCAGCATATGTCAAGGCCCATTAGAAGTTTGCCAATAGCCATCTGGATGTTAGGAATCTGGTTTCTACCATGCCTATGCAGGAATCCAGATTCTCACATTTATCTCCAGAGGCTAAGTCCTTTGTGCCATCTTCTGAGCATGCTCACGAGACGAGCTCCCACTGGAGTTCAGGAGTCAGGTGCTCAGGTCCTGCTCCGGATCCTTTTGGCTCCTTTTGGAGACCTGGAGATTTCTGGCAGGTCCCGTATGCTATAAAAAGTGCGCATGGCCGTTCCGCCATGCGCTAGTATTTTCATACGGCTGCTGTATGTATGGTGATGGATGCTTGGACTGGTGACTGACTTATTAAGAACCCCTTCCCTCTGATAATACGTCTGTGTGAGTGTTTGGGCATCAGCCAGTATTAGCGCCAGCGCGCTCAAGCTTCATCTTTGCCAGCAGCTAGCGTTTCCTGCATCGCGCTTGCAGCATAGCGGTGCTTTCTCTGTGGCTCAGTTCACGCCGCGCTGCGGTTGCAACCTGTCGGGCGTTGGCAGTTGTGATGTTCCACATCCTATTTTTACGGTAGGTCTAGAAGGAGTAGTCCTGGTGCTTAAGGCTACTCCTGTGACCTTTAATACCGTATCTGCATCGCTGGAAGTCTGTGACCCTGTACAGACTCAGCGTTATTTATGCTTTTGTTTGCAGCTCTGTGCATATAACAGAGTCTGCTTCAGTGCACTGGGTGCAGCTAAAACCCTGTGCACATTACTGCCTTAGGGCTCTGCCTCTTTTAGCAGCGGTTATTCCATCCACCCCACAGTGGACCCCGAGTGGCGAAGGCACTTTATTTATTTTTTATTTAGTGTCTTCCTTCACTCATAACACTGGATGATCCCGAGGAGGCAAGGGAGAATGTCACTTGGTCAGATAACACCAACATAGAACTTTTTGCTATCATCACCACCTGCCATGTTTGGAGGAAGAAGAAGGATGAGTGCTAATCCAAGAACACCGTCCCAACCATGAAGCACGGTGGGGGGGAAACATCATACTTTAGGGGTGTATTTCTGCAAAACAGACAAGATGACTTCACCGTATTTAAGGGAGGATGGATGGGTCAAGGATCGCAAGATTTTAGCCAAAAACCTCCTTCCCTCAGTTGGAACATAGAAAATGGGTCGTGACCTCTGTAATTACAAACAAAGGTGTCTGCACCAAATATTAAAACAGTTATCCACTACCCTAATTCGTTTAATTTTGTATTCATTAATCTTACCATTATGTGCCAGTAATGGATCCATACTCTTATTATAGTAATATATACCTTTATAAGGCAGATAGCATCACTTGGTGTCTGCCAGATGCAGCTCTGATGTTTATCAATCACTTCTTGTCCCCCGGCGTACTGCGCTCTAATACTACAAGCTCCGCTATGCGTTGCAGTGGCCTGTGAGCCAGCACTTAGCACGCCTTCTCCATTTTCCACACAAACTCCTCCCTGCCTCCTCACCATCACTATATATATACACACACACTGTATATATGTATACATAGACATATGCATACACATTTCCTATTCTTTGGCATGTTTGTCACACTTACATGTATCAGATCACCAAACAAATGTAAATATTAGCCAAAGATAACACAAAATGCAGTTTTTTAATGAAGATCTTTATTATATAGGGAAAAAGAAATCCAAACCTTCAGGGCCCTGTGTGAAAAAGTGATTGCCCCTAAACCTTATAACTGGTTGGGCCACTCTTAGCAGCAACAACTGCAATCAAGCGCTTGCAATAACTGGCAGTGAGTTTCTGGAGGAATTTTGGCCACTCATCTTAGTAGAATTTCCAAGCATGGACCGCCTTGTTAAGGTAATGACACAACAGCCTCTCAATTGCATAGCTCCCAACCATCCCAGATTCAGCTGGACTGTCATGTCCCGTCTCAGCTGTTCTCCCAACCTCTATATTCCTCTCTCTGACATTTTCATTGCTCCTGTAGCTCCTCCTGCTTGGAGGGATTAGCCGCTTCTCTCTGCTAAGTGCATAAATTAGATTATAGATTCACTTCCTCTCCCTTCAGTGATTGGTCTCCCCAGGAGTATGAGCTTCCATCTCGGTCTCCACAGGCTGCTGCTTTACCAGTGAGCCACAACTCACAATGCTGGAGATGGGAGAATTTGGTCATATTGCCAGCAGTGAACTCAGAAGCAGAGTATACATATCCATAGCAATACATTGTGTATAAGAATGCTTTTTATGGTGCCTGTATACTGAGGGGAAGAAAAATATATTTTTTTGTTCCTATAAAAGTATTAAAAATAATAAGCAATTACAAAAATGTATTTTTTTATGTTACACTCCCAGATCCCAAACCCACAGCCTCAACATTACTGACAGGCACTGTAAGCTGCTGAGCCACAAGCTCTGGTGAAGTGACTGCAGGATTGTGTGCACTTGATCTATATTCCAGGCTCTGACTACAGGCAGATTATTCAGATAGAAATACACTGCTGTGTACAATGGATGTTTCTGTATTCTAGAGGAGAATAAGAGATTTTTTCATCCTATAATATTACTAATAATAATGTCCCTCCCCTTTCGCCCCATTCAAAATAAAACAATAGAAAACCAAACATACACAAATTTGTTATCGCCGCGTTCAGAATCGCCTGAATTTTGGATTTTTTGTCACCACTTAAATAAAAAAGAACTGAGACCTGTTTGGTATCTATGACCTTGTAATGAGTTGGAGAATCATAATGGCAGGGCAGTCTTAGCAATTGGTGAATATGGTAAAAAGAAAATCCCCAAAAAGTTGTGGAGTTGCACTTTTTTTGCAATTTCATCGCCCTTGGAATTTTTTCCCATTTTTGAGTACACGATATGGTGAAACCAATGATGTCGTTCGAAAGCACAACTTGTCCCGCAACAAACAAGCCCTAACATGGCCATACTGACGGAGACATAAAGAAGTTATGGCTGTGGGAAGAAGGGGAGCGAAAAACAGAAACGCAAAAACGAAAAAGGGCAAGGTCTCTAAGGGGTTAACAAACCCCTATTTTTCCTTCCCCATTCTCCTCCTTAACCCTTTCTCCCCTTTCTCCCGCCTCTCTCTTTCATGACTTTACATTTCTCTTTTTGCTGTTGTTTGGTTCTTCTCTGTATTACTGGGTATTTATAATCTGTCTCCCTTTTTCTTTACCCCATTTATGTAAATAAATCCTTAATAAAAACTACTTTACCATAAAAGGCGCCCGCTGGGCGCCCAAGGCACGTGGCTGATCTGTGCCGATTTGGGGCTTTTCTCTCTCTAATAAAATCGCAGGTAAAAAACTTCAGAAACTTTATTAAGTGCAGAATCAAAGCTTTTCTGTCCTCTAAAAAGCGCAATAAAAACGCGGCTTCACCTCTGCACCAAGAATGCATCAAATAAGGGGGAGAAGATCATTATTGTAGATGGTGCGGATCCTGCAGAAAACAAAAAACACCGTATTTCTGCAATGTGTGAACACGGCCTTACAGACACAAATAAGCCGGGTGTCGTATAGTGACGCTACATAAAGATGAGAACATTCTGGAGGCTCCGACTGTGAATGATGGCACAAAAAATAATCCCCAGGTCCCACGCACGCTGGACCAGAGAGCCATGAATCCACCTGCTCATCTGTAGTCCCAACTGTCCCGGATACAGCGGTCAGTCCCAGATTTGGGTCTACGCCCTGCAGTCTCAGGCGTCTGCTGAATATCCCTCACTACCAGCGTCCCTCTGACAACTCCTCCTGCCGGGGGAGAAAGCAGTGGTAAATGGCCGTGGATTAGGGTGAGGCCAAAGTTTGCTGCTATGTGCGCCGCATGCTCTGTGCCTCTATCTGTGCTTCAAAAGTTGTGAGGTGTGTACAGTTACTTGGTGTAACATTGGTGGATGTGGACCCACTGCACCATCGGCCAGGCTTACTCTAGAGAGGTGTAACTGGGTGTCCACCAGGACTTCACTAGAGCTACTGGTGGACAGGATAGGCCGGACAGCCGGTAGACACCAGGAACTACTCCAGGGTAGTCCCCAAGACTACCTCAGCTGATTGGTGGGTCAGAGACACAAGTGTGCGGAACAACAGGCAAAGTGAACTGCCTAGGAACCAACATCCAGCAGAAAGCGGATGGTGGAACTGCCTAATATAGGACCTGCCGGCACAGGATAGGCTGGGGAACCTAATCTGTGAAGGACACAGCAGGGTTACATTCCTGCAGAGACTGGCCAATCCCCCCAAGACTAAATGTAAGCAACATGCTGAGAAGCTGCAGTGACCATAGTGAGTAGGGAGGTGCTGAGCGGGCATGTGAGGCACCACCATAACACCTGGTTAGGAGCCCACTCAGATGTTTCCCCACCTGAGCTGAACCCCGTACACACGTGGCTCTGTACACCTCATACACATGCGGCTCCGCTCCGTACACCTCGTACACACGCGGCTCCGCTACGTACACCTCATACACATGCGGCTCCGCTCCGTACACCTCGTACACACGCGGCTCCGCTACGTACACCTCGTACACACGCGGCTCCGCTCCGTACACCTCGCACACACGCGGCTCCGCTCTGTACACCTCGCACACACGCGGCTCCGCTCCGTACACCTCGTACACACACTGCTCCGCTCCGTACACCTCGCACACACACGGCTCCGCTCTGTACACCTCGCACACACGCGGCTCCGCTCCGTACACCTCGTACACACACGGCTCCCAACCGTCTCGATTCCCGCCGGGAAGTCCCATTTTTGACACCCACCTCCCGCGTCCCGCCAGGGATGCTATTTTTTCCCCCATCCAGCACCATGACAACCAGCACAGCAGAGTCCTGCACACACTGAGGCCCCTGATCATGTGACCCCCTGACTCCTCCCCTTTGTGACCTCATCACAGGTCCTGTGCACAGAGCAGCCATATATGTGGAGTGCGGCTCTGCAGGTTAGTGATGGGCAGTCCGGCTCTTCTGGCTCCTTTCCCCACTTTTCTCCCTCCTATCCCTTCACTAAAAAGCCTGGGCCTCATTATACAGCTGTACAGGGGTCTAGTGAAGGCTTTTTAGCCCTTTCCTCAGACTGTAGCTCCTGGGAACAGGCCCTCACTCCTGTCCCTTCACTATAAAGCCTGGGCCTCATTATACAGCTGTACAGGGGTCTAGTGAAGGCTTTTTAGCCCTTTCCTAAGACTGTAGCTCCTGGGAACAGGCCCTCAGTCCTGTCCCTTCACTATAAAGCCTGGACCTCATTATACAGCTGTACAGGGGTCTAGTGAAGGCTTTTTAGCCCTTTCCTAAGACTGTAGCTCCTGGGAACAGGCCCTCAGTCCTGTCCCTTCACTATAAAGCCTGGACCTCATTATACAGCTGTACAGGGGTCTAGTGAAGGCTTTTTAGCCCTTTCCTCAGACTGTAGCTCCAGGGAACAGACCCTCACTCCTGTCCCTTCACTATAAAGCCTGGGCCTCATTATACAGCTGTACAGGGGTCTAGTGAAGGCTTTTTAGCTCTTTCCTCAGACTGTAGCTCCTGGGTACAGGCCCTCACTCCTGTCCCTTCACTATAAAGCCTGGGCCTCATTATACAGCTGTACAGGGGTCTAGTGAAGGCTTTTTAGCTCTTTCCTCAGACTGTAGCTCCTGGGCACAGGCCCTCATTCCTGTCCCTTCACTATAAAGCCTGGGCCTCATTATACACCTGTACAGGGGTCTAGTGAAGGCTTTTTAGCCCTTTCCTCAGACTGTATCTCCTGGGAACAGGCCCTCACTCCTGTCCCTTCACTATAAAGCCTGGGCCTCATTATACAGCTGTACAGGGGTCTAGTGAAGGCTTTTTAGCCCTTTCCTCAGACTGTAGCTCCTGGGAACAGGCCCTCACTCCTGTCCCTTCACTATAAAGCCTGGTCCTCATTATACAGCTGTACAGGGGTCTAGTGAAGGCTTTTTAGCTCTTTCCTCAGACTGTAGCTCCTGGGCACAGGCCCTCATTCCTGTCCCTTCACTATAAAGCCTGGGCCTCATTATACACCTGTACAGGGGTCTAGTGAAGGCTTTTTAGCCCTTTCCTCAGACTGTATCTCCTGGGAACAGACCCTCACTCCTGTCCCTTCACTATAAAGCCTGGGCCTCATTATACAGCTGTACAGGGGTCTAGTGAAGGCTTTTTAGCCCTTTCCTCAGACTGTAGCTCCTGGGAACAGGCCCTCACTCCTGTCCCTTCACTATAAAGCCTGGTCCTCATTATACAGCTGTACAGGGGTCTAGTGAAGGCTTTTTAGCCCTTTCCTCAGACTGTAGCTCCTGGGAACAGGTCCTCACTCCTGTCCCTTCACTATAAAGCCTGGGCCTCATTTTACAGCTGTACAGGGGTCTAGTGAAGGCTTTTTAGCCCTTTCCTCAGACTGTAGTTCCTGGGAACAAGCCCTCTCTCCGGTCCCTTCACTATAAAGCCTGGGCCTCATTATACACCTGTACAGGGGTCTAGTGAAGGCTTTTTAGCCCTTTCCTCAGACTGTATCTCCTGGGAACAGGCCCTCACTCCTGTCCCTTCACTATAAAGCCTGGGCCTCATTATACAGCTGTACAGGGGTCTAGTGAAGGCTTTTTAGCCCTTTCCTCAGACTGTAGCTCCTGGGAACAGGCCCTCACTCCTGGCCCTTCACTATAAAGCCTGGTCCTCATTATACAGCTGTACAGGGGTCTAGTGAAGGCTTTTTAGCCCTTTCCTCAGACTGTAGCTCCTGGGAACAGGCCCTCACTCCTGTCCCTTCACTATAAAGCCTGGGCCTCATTACACAGCTGTACAGGGGTCTAGTGAAGGCTTTTTAGCCCTTTCCTCAGACTGTAGCTAATGGGCACAGGCCCTCACTCCTGTCCCTTCACTATAAAGCCTGGTCCTCATTATACAGCTGTACAGGGGTCTAGTGAAGGCTTTTTAGCCCTTTCCTCAGACTGTAGCTCCTGGGAACAGGCCCTCACTCCTGTCCCTTCACTATAAAGCCTGGGCCTCATTATACAGCTGTACAGGGGTCTAGTGAAGGCTTTTTAGCCCTTTCCTCAGACTGTAGCTCCTGGGAACAGGCCCTCACTCCTGTCCCTTCACTATAAAGCCTGGGCCTCATTATACAGCTGTACAGGGGTCTAGTGAAGGCTTTTTAGCTCTTTCCTCAGACTGTAGCTCCTGGGAACAGGCCCTCACTCCTGTCCCTTCACTATAAAGCCTGGGCCTCATTATACAGCTGTACAGGGGTCTAGTGAAGGCTTTTTAGCTCTTTCCTCAGACTGTAGCTCCTGGGCACAGGCCCTCACTCCTGTCCCTTCACTATAAAGCCTGGTCCTCATTATACAGCTGTACAGGGGTCTAGTGAAGGCTTTTTAGCCCTTTCCTCAGACTGTAGCTCCTGGGAACAGGCCCTCACTCCTGTCCCTTCACTATAAAGCCTGGGCCTCATTATACAGCTGTACAGGGGTCTAGTGAAGGCTTTTTAGCCCTTTCCTCAGACTGTAGCTCCTGGGAACAGGCCCTCACTCCTGTCCCTTCACTATAAAGCCTGGGCCTCATTTTACAGCTGTACAGGGGTCTAGTGAAGGCTTTTTAGCTCTTTCCTCAGACTGTAGCTCCTGGGCACAGGCCCTCACTCCTGTCCCTTCACTATAAAGCCTGGGCCTCATTATACAGCTTTACAGGGGTCTAATGAAGGCTTTTTAGCCCTTTCCTCAGACTGTAGCTCCTGGGAACAGGCCCTCACTCCTGTCCCTTCACTATAAAGCCTGGGCCTCATTATACAGCTGTACAGGGGTCTAGTGAAGGCTTTTTAGCCCTTTCCTCAGACTTTAGCTCATGGGAACAGGCCCTCACTTCTGTCCCTTCACTATAAAGCCTGGTCCTCATTATACAGCTGTACAGGGGTCTAGTGAAGGCTTTTTAGCCCTTTTCTCAGACTGTAGCTCCTGGGAACAGGCCCTCACTCCTGTCCCTTCACTATAAAGCCTGGGCCTCATTATACAGCTGTACAGGGGTCTAGTGAAGGCTTTTTAGCCCTTTCCTCAGACTGTAGCTCCTTGGAACAGGCCCTCACTCCTGTCCCTTCACTATAAAGCCTGGGCCTCATTATACAGCTGTACAGGGGTCTAGTGAAGGCTTTTTAGCTCTTTCCTCAGACTGTAGCTCCTGGGAACAGGCCCTCACTCCTGTCCCTTCACTATAAAGCCTGGGCCTCATTATACAGCTGTACAGGGGTCTAGTGAAGGCTTTTTAGCTCTTTCCTCAGACTGTAGCTCCTGGGCACAGGCCCTCACTCCTGTCCCTTCACTATAAAGCCTGGTCCTCATTATACAGCTGTACAGGGGTCTAGTGAAGGCTTTTTAGCCCTTTCCTCAGACTGTAGCTCCTGGGAACAGGCCCTCACTCCTGTCCCTTCACTATAAAGCCTGGGCCTCATTATACAGCTGTACATGGGTCTAGTGAAGGCTTTTTAGCCCTTTCCTCAGACTGTAGCTCCTGGGAACAGGCCCTCACTCCTGTCCCTTCACTATAAAGCCTGGTCCTCATTATACAGCTGTACAGGGGTCTAGTGAAGGCTTTTTAGCCCTTTCCTCAGACTGTAGCTCCTGGGAACAGGCCCTCACTCCTGTCCCTTCACTATAAAGCCTGGGCCTCATTTTACAGCTGTACAGGGGTCTAGTGAAGGCTTTTTAGCCCTTTCCTCAGACTGTAGCTCCTGGGAACAGGCCCTCACTCCTGTCCCTTCACTATAAAGCCTGGGCCTCATTATATAGCTGTACAGGGGTCTAGTGAAGGCTTTTTAGCCCTTTCCTCAGACTGTAGCTCCTGGGAACAGGCCCTCACTCCTGTCCCTTCACTATAAAGCCTGGTCCTCATTATACAGCTGTACAGGGGTCTAGTGAAGGCTTTTTAGCCCTTTCCTCAGACTGTAGCTCCTGGGAACAGGCCCTCATTCCTGTCCCTTCACTATAAAGCCTGGGCCTCATTTTACAGCTGTACAGGGGTCTAGTGAAGGCTTTTTAGCCCCTTCCTCAGACTGTAGCTCCTGGGAACAGGCCCTCACTCCTGTCCCTTCACTATAAAGCCTGGTCCTCATTATACAGCTGTACAGGGGTCTAGTGAAGGCTTTTTAGCCCTTTCCTCAGACTGTAGCTCCAGGGAACATGTCCTCACTCCTGTCCCTTCACTATAAAGCCTGGGCCTCATAATACAGCTGTACAGGGGTCTAGTGAAGGCTTTTTAGCTCTTTCCTCAGACTGTAGCTCCTAGGAACAGGCCCTCACTCCTGTCCCTTCACTATAAAGCCTGGGCCTCATTATACAGCTGTACAGGGGTCTAGTGAAGGCTTTTTTGCTCTTTCCTCAGACTGTAGCTCCTGGGAACAGGCCCTCACTCCTGTCCCTTCACTATAAAGCCTGGGCCTCATTATACAGCTGTACAGGGGTCTAGTGAAGGCTTTTTAGCTCTTTCCTCAGAATGTAGCTCCTGGGCACAGGCCCTCACTCCTGTCCCTTCACTATAAAGCCTGGTCCTCATTATACAGCTGTACAGGGGTCTAGTGAAGGCTTTTTAGCCCTTTCCTCAGACTGTAGCTCCTGGGAACAGGCCCTCACTCCTGTCCCTTCACTATAAAGCCTGGGCCTCATTATACAGCTGTACAGGGGTCTAGTGAAGGCTTTTTAGCCCTTTCCTCAGACTGTAGCTCCTGGGAACAGGCCCTCACTCCTGTCCCTTCACTATAAAGCCTTGGCCTCATTATACAGCTGTACAGGGGTCTAGTGAAGGCTTTTTAGCCCTTTCCTCAGACTGTAGCTCCTGGGAACAGGCCCTCACTCCTGTCCCTTCACTATAAAGCCTGGGCCTCATTTTACAGCTGTACAGGGGTCTAGTGAAGGCTTTTTAGCTCTTTCCTCAGACTGTAGCTCCTGGGCACAGGCCCTCACTCGCCTGGGCCTCATTATACAGCTGTACAAGGGTGTAGTGAAGGCTTTTTAGCCCTTTCCTCAGACTGTAGCTCCTGGGAACAGGCCCTCACTCCTGTCCCTTCACTATAAAGCCTGGGCCTCATTATACAGCTGTACAAGGGTCTAGTGAAGGCTTTTTAGCTCTTTCCTCAGACTGTAGCTCCTGGGCACAGGCCCTCACTCCTGTCCCTTCACTATAAAGCCTGGGCCTCATTATACAGCTGTACAGGGGTCTAGTGAAGGCTTTTTAGCCCTTTCCTCCGTCTGTAGCTCCTGGGAACAGGCCCTCACTCCTGTCCCTTCACTATAAAGCCTGGGCCTCATTATACAGCTGTACAGGGGTCTAGTGAAGGCTTTTTAGCTCTTTCCTCAGACTGTAGCTCCTGGGCACAGGCCCTCACTCCTGTCCCTTCACTATAAAGCCTGGTCCTCATTATACAGCTGTACAGGGGTCTAGTGAAGGCTTTTTAGCTCTTTCCTCAGAATGTAGCTCCTGGGCACAGGCCCTCACTCCTGTCCCTTCACTATAAAGCCTGGTCCTCATTATACAGCTGTACAGGGGTCTAGTGAAGGCTTTTAGCCCTTTCCTCAGACTGTAGCTCCTGGGAACAGGCCCTCACTCCTGTCCCTTCACTATAAAGCCTGGGCCTCATTATACAGCTGTACAGGGGTCTAGTGAAGGCTTTTTAGCCCTTTCCTCAGACTGTAGCTCCTGGGAACAGGCCCTCACTCCTGTCCCTTCACTATAAAGCCTGGTCCTCATTATACAGCTGTACAGGGGTCTAGTGAAGGCTTTTTAGCCCTTTCCTCAGACTGTAGCTCCTGGGAAAAGGCCCTCACTCCTGTCCCTTCACTATAAAGCCTGGGCCTCATTTTACAGCTGTACAGGGGTCTAGTGAAGGCTTTTTAGCCCTTTCCTCAGACTGTAGCTCCTGGGAACAGGCCCTCACTCCTGTCCCTTCACTATAAAGCCTGGGCCTCATTATACAGCTGTACAGGGGTCTAGTGAAGGCTTTTTAGCCCTTTCCTCAGACTGTAGCTCCTGGGAACAGGCCCTCACTCCTGTCCCTTCACTATAAAGCCTGGGCCTCATTTTACAGCTGTACAGGGGTCTAGTGAAGGCTTTTTAGCTCTTTCCTCAGACTGTAGCTCCTGGGCACAGGCCCTCACTCCTGTCCCTTCACTATAAAGCCTGGGCCTCATTATACAGCTGTACAGGGGTCTAGTGAAGGCTTTTTAGCCCTTTCCTCAGACTGTAGCTCCTGGGAACAGGCCCTCACTCCTGTCCCTTCACTATAAAGCCTGGGCCTCATTATACAGCTGTACAAGGGACTAGTGAAGGCTTTTTAGCTCTTTCCTCAGACTGTAGCTCCTGGGCACAGGCCCTCACTCCTGTCCCTTCACTATAAAGCCTGGGCCTCATTATACAGCTGTACAGGGGTCTAGTGAAGGCTTTTTAGCCCTTTCCTCCGTCTGTAGCTCCTGGATACAGGCCTTCACTCCTGTCCCTTCACTATAAAGCCTGGGCCTCATTATACAGCTGTACAGGGGTCTAGTGAAGGCTTTTTAGCCCTTTCCTCAGACTGTAGCTCCTGGGAACAGGCCCTCACTCCTGTCCCTTCACTATAAAGCCTGGGCCTCATTATACAGCTGTACAGGGGTCTAGTGAAGGCTTTTTAGCTCTTTCCTCAGACTGTAGCTCCTGGGCACAGGCCCTCACTCCTGTCCCTTCACTATAAAGCCTGGTCCTCATTATACAGCTGTACAGGGGTCTAGTGAAGGCTTTTTAGCTCTTTCCTCAGAATGTAGCTCCTGGGCACAGGCCCTCACTCCTGTCCCTTCACTATAAAGCCTGGTCCTCATTATACAGCTGTACAGGGGTCTAGTGAAGGCTTTTTAGCCCTTTCCTCAGACTGTAGCTCCTGGGAACAGGCCCTCACTCCTGTCTCTTCACTATAAAGCCTGGGCCTCATTATACAGCTGTACAGGGGTCTAGTGAAGGCTTTTTAGCCCTTTCCTCAGACTGTAGCTCCTGGGAACAGGCCCTCACTCCTGTCCCTTCACTATAAAGCCTGGTCCTCATTATACAGCTGTACAGGGGTCTAGTGAAGGCTTTTTAGCCCTTTCATCAGACTGTAGCTCCTGGGAAAAGGCCCTCCTGTCCCTTCACTATAAAGCCTGGGCCTCATTTTACAGCTGTACAGGGGTCTAGTGAAGGCTTTTTAGCCCTTTCCTCAGACTGTAGCTCCTGGGAACAGGCCCTCACTCCTGTCCCTTCACTATAAAGCCTGGGCCTCATTATACAGCTGTACAGGGGTCTAGTGAAGGCTTTTTAGCCCTTTCCTCAGACTGTAGCTCCTGGGAACAGGCCCTCACTCCTGTCCCTTCACTATAAAGCCTGGGCCTCATTATACAGCTGTACAGGGGTCTAGTGAAGGCTTTTTAGCCCTTTCTTCAGACTGTAGCTCCTTGGAACAGGCCCTCACTCCTGTCCCTTCACTATAAAGCCTGGGCCTCATTTTACAGCTGTACAGGGGTCTAGTGAAGGCTTTTTAGCTCTTTCCTCAGACTGTAGCTCCTTGGAACAGGCTCTCACTCCTGTCCCTTCACTATAAAGCCTGGGCCTCATTATACAGCTGTACAGGGGTCTAGTGAAGGCTTTTTAGCTCTTTCCTCAGACTGTAGCTCCTGGGCACAGGCCCTCACTCCTGTCGCTTCACTATAAAGCCTGGTCCTCATTATACAGCTGTACAGGGGTCTAGTGAAGGCTTTTTAGCCCTTTCCTCCGTCTGTAGCTCCTGGATACAGGCCCTCACTCCTGTCCCTTCACTATAAAGCCTGGGCCTCATTATACAGCTGTACAGGGGTCTAGTGAAGGCTTTTTAGCCCTTTCCTCAGACTGTAGCTCCTGGGAACAGGCCCTCACTCCTGTCCCTTCACTATAAAGCCTGGGCCTCATTATACAGCTGTACAGGGGTCTAGTGAAGGCTTTTTAGCTCTTTCCTCAGACTGTAGCTCCTGGGCACAGGCCCTCACTCCTGTCCCTTCACTATAAAGCCTGGTCCTCATTATACAGCTGTACAGGGGTCTAGTGAAGGCTTTTTAGCTCTTTCCTCAGAATGTAGCTCCTGGGCACAGACCCTCACTCCTGTCCCTTCACTATAAAGCCTGGTCCTCATTATACAGCTGTACAGGGGTCTAGTGAAGGCTTTTTAGCCCTTTCCTCAGACTGTAGCTCCTGGGAACAGGCCCTCACTCCTGTCCCTTCACTATAAAGCCTGGGCCTCATTATACAGCTGTACAGGGGTCTAGTGAAGGCTTTTTAGCCCTTTCCTCAGACTGTAGCTCCTGGGAACAGGTCCTCACTCCTGTCCCTTCACTATAAAGCCTGGTCCTCATTATACAGCTGTACAGGGGTCTAGTGAAGGCTTTTTAGCCCTTTCCTCAGACTGTAGCTCCTGGGAAAAGGCCCTCACTCCTGTCCCTTCACTGTAAAGCCTGGGCCTCATTTTACAGCTGTACGGGGGTCTAGTGAAGGCTTTTTAGCCCTTTCCTCAGACTGTAGCTCCTGGAAACAGGCCCTCACTCCTGTCCCTTCACTATAAAGCCTGGGCCTCATTATACAGCTGTACAGGGGTCTAGTGAAGGCTTTTTAGCTCTTTCCTCAGACTGTAGCTCCTGGGCACAGGCCCTCACTCCTGTCGCTTCACTATAAAGCCTGGGCCTCATTATACAGCTGTACAGGGGTCTAGTGAAGGCTATTTAGCCCTTTCCTCAGACTGTAGCTCCTGGGAACAGGCCCTCACTCCTGTCCCTTCACTATAAAGCCTGGGCCTCATTATACAGCTGTACAGGGGTCTAGTGAAGGCTTTTTAGCCCTTTCCTCAGACTGTAGCTCCTGGGAACAGGCCCTCACTTCTGTCCCTTCACTATAAAGCCTGGGCCTCATTATACAGCTGTACAGGGGTCTAGTGAATGCTTTTTAGCTCTTTCCTCAGACTGTAGCTCCTTGGAACAGGCCCTCACTCCTGTCCCTTCACTATAAAGCCTGGGCCTCATTATACAGCTGTACATGGGTCTAGTGAAGGCTTTTTAGCCCTTTCCTCGGTCTGTAGCTCCTGGATACAGGCCCTCACTCCTGTCCCTTCACTATAAAGCCTGGGCCTCATTATACAGCTGTACAGGGGTCTAGTGAAGGCTTTTTAGCCCTTTCCTCAGACTGTAGCTCCTGGGAACAGGCCCTCACTCCTGTCCCTTCACTATAAAGCCTGGGCCTCATTATACAGCTGTACAGGGGTCTAGTGAAGGCTTTTTAGCTCTCTCCTCAGACTGTAGCTCCTGGGCACAGGCCCTCACTCCTGTCCCTTCACTATAAAGCCTGGTCCTCATTATACAGCTGTACAGGGGTCTAGTGAAGGCTTTTTAGCCCTTTCCTCAGACTGTAGCTCCTGGGAACAGGCCCTCACTCCTGTCCCTTCACTATAAAGCCTGGGCCTCATTATACAGCTGTACAGGGGTCTAGTGAAGGCTTTTTAGCCCTTTCCTCAGACTGTAGCTCCTGGGAACAGGCCCTCACTTCTGTCCCTTCACTTTAAAGCCTGGGCCTCATTATACAGCTGTACGGGGGTCTAGTGAAGGCTTTTTAGCCCTTTCCTCAGACTGTAGCTCCTGGGAACAGGCCCTCACTCCTGTCCCTTCACTATAAAGCCTGGGCCTCATTATACAGCTGTACAGGGGTCTAGTGAAGGCTTTTTAGCCCTTTCTTCAGACTGTAGCTCCTTGGAACAGGCCCTCACTCCTGTCCCTTCACTATAAAGCCTGGTCCTCATTATACAGCTGTACAGTGGTCTAGTGAAGGCTTTTTAGCTCTTTCCTCAGACTGTAGTTCCTGGGAACAGTCCCTCACTCCTGTCCCTTCACTATAAAGCCTGGGCCTCATTATACAGCTGTACAGGGGTCTAGTGAAGGCTTTTTAGGTCTTTCCTCAGACTGTAGCTCCTGGGCACAGGCCCTCACTCCTGTCCCTTCACTATAAAGCCTGGTCCTCATTATACAGCTGTTAAGGGGGCTAGTGAAGGCTATTTAGCCCTTTCCTCAGACTGTAGCTCCTGGGAACAGGCCCTCACTCCTGTCCCTTCACTATAAAGCCTGGGCCTCATTATACAGCTGTACAGGGGTCTAGTGAAGGCTTTTTAGCCCTTTCCTCAGACTGTAGCTCCTGGGAACAGGCCCTCACTCCTGTCCCTTCACTATAAAGCCTGGTCCTCATTATACAGCTGTACAGGGGTCTAGTGAAGGCTTTTTAGCCCTTTCCTCAGACTGTAGCTCCTGGGAACAGGCCCTCACTCCTGTCCCTTCACTATAAAGCCTGGGCCTCATTATACAGCTGTACAGGGGTCTAGTGAAGGCTTTTTAGCCCCTTCTTCAGACTGTAGCTCCTTGGAACAGGCCCTCACTCCTGTCCCTTCACTATAAAGCCTGGGCCTCATTATACAGCTGTACAGTGGTCTAGTGAAGGCTTTTTAGCTCTTTCCTCAGACTGTAGCTCCTGGGAACAGGCCCTCACTCCTGTCCCTTCACTATAAAGCCTGGGCCTCATTATACTGCTGTACAGGGGTCTAGTGAAGGCTTTTTAGGTCTTTCCTCAGACTGTAGCTCCTGGGCACAGGCCCTCACTCCTGTCCCTTCACTATAAAGCCTGGTCCTCATTATACAGCTGTACAGGGGTCTAGTGAAGGCTATTTAGCCCTTTCCTCAGACTGTAGCTCCTGGGAACAGGCCCTCACTCCTGTCCCTTCACTATAAAGCCTGGGCCTCATTATACAGCTGTACAGGGGTCTAGTGAAGGCTTTTTAGCCCTTTCCTCAGACTGTAGCTCCTGGGAACAGGCCCTCACTCCTGTCCCTTCACTATAAAGCCTGGGCCTCATTATACAGCTGTACAGGGGTCTAGTGAAGGCTTTTTAGCTCTTTCCTCAGACTGTAGCTCCTGGGCACAGGCCCTCACTCCTGTCCCTTCACTATAAAGCCTGGTCCTCATTATACAGCTGTACAGGGGTCTAGTGAAGGCTTTTTAGCTCTTTCCTCAGAATGTAGCTCCTGGGCACAGACCCTCACTCCTGTCCCTTCACTATAAAGCCTGGTCCTCATTATACAGCTGTACAGGGGTCTAGTGAAGGCTTTTTAGCCCTTTCCTCAGACTGTAGCTCCTGGGAACAGGCCCTCACTCCTGTCCCTTCACTATAAAGCCTGGGCCTCATTATACAGCTGTACAGGGGTCTAGTGAAGGCTTTTTAGCCCTTTCCTCAGACTGTAGCTCCTGGGAACAGGCCCTCACTCCTGTCCCTTCACTATAAAGCCTGGTCCTCATTATACAGCTGTACAGGGGTCTAGTGAAGGCTTTTTAGCCCTTTCCTCAGACTGTAGCTCCTGGGAAAAGGCCCTCACTCCTGTCCCTTCACTGTAAAGCCTGGGCCTCATTTTACAGCTGTACGGGGGTCTAGTGAAGGCTTTTTAGCCCTTTCCTCAGACTGTAGCTCCTGGAAACAGGCCCTCACTCCTGTCCCTTCACTATAAAGCCTGGGCCTCATTATACAGCTGTACAGGGGTCTAGTGAAGGCTTTTTAGCCCTTTCCTCAGACTGTAGCTCCTGGGAACAGGCCCTCACTCCTGTCCCTTCACTATAAAGCCTGGGCCTCATTATACAGCTGTACAGGGGTCTAGTGAAGGCTTTTTAGCCCTTTCTTCAGACTGTAGCTCCTTGGAACAGGCCCTCACTCCTGTCCCTTCACTATAAAGCCTGGGCCTCATTTTACAGCTGTACAGGGGTCTAGTGAAGGCTTTTTAGCTCTTTCCTCAGACTGTAGCTCCTGGGAACAGGCTCTCACTCCTGTCCCTTCACTATAAAGCCTGGGCCTCATTATACAGCTGTACAGGGGTCTAGTGAAGGCTTTTTAGCTCTTTCCTCAGACTGTAGCTCCTGGGCACAGGCCCTCACTCCTGTCGCTTCACTATAAAGCCTGGGCCTCATTATACAGCTGTACAGGGGTCTAGTGAAGGCTATTTAGCCCTTTCCTCAGACTGTAGCTCCTGGGAACAGGCCCTCACTCCTGTCCCTTCACTATAAAGCCTGGGCCTCATTATACAGCTGTACAGGGGTCTAGTGAAGGCTTTTTAGCCCTTTCCTCAGACTGTAGCTCCTGGGAACAGGCCCTCACTTCTGTCCCTTCACTATAAAGCCTGGGCCTCATTATACAGCTGTACAGGGGTCTAGTGAATGCTTTTTAGCTCTTTCCTCAGACTGTAGCTCCTTGGAACAGGCCCTCACTCCTGTCCCTTCACTATAAAGCCTGGGCCTCATTATACAGCTGTACATGGGTCTAGTGAAGGCTTTTTAGCCCTTTCCTCGGTCTGTAGCTCCTGGATACAGGCCCTCACTCCTGTCCCTTCACTATAAAGCCTGGGCCTCATTATACAGCTGTACAGGGGTCTAGTGAAGGCTTTTTAGCCCTTTCCTCAGACTGTAGCTCCTGGGAACAGGCCCTCACTCCTGTCCCTTCACTATAAAGCCTGGGCCTCATTATACAGCTGTACAGGGGTCTAGTGAAGGCTTTTTAGCTCTTTCCTCAGACTGTAGCTCCTGGGCACAGGCCCTCACTCCTGTCCCTTCACTATAAAGCCTGGTCCTCATTATACAGCTGTACAGGGGTCTAGTGAAGGCTTTTTAGCCCTTTCCTCAGACTGTAGCTCCTGGGAACAGGCCCTCACTCCTGTCCCTTCACTATAAAGCCTGGGCCTCATTATACAGCTGTACAGGGGTCTAGTGAAGGCTTTTTAGCCCTTTCCTCAGACTGTAGCTCCTGGGAACAGGCCCTCACTCCTGTCCCTTCACTTTAAAGCCTGGGCCTCATTATACAGCTGTACGGGGGTCTAGTGAAGGCTTTTTAGCCCTTTCCTCAGACTGTAGCTCCTGGGAACAGGCCCTCACTCCTGTCCCTTCACTATAAAGCCTGGGCCTCATTATACAGCTGTACAGGGGTCTAGTGAAGGCTTTTTAGCCCTTTCTTCAGACTGTAGCTCCTTGGAACAGGCCCTCACTCCTGTCCCTTCACTATAAAGCCTGGGCCTCATTATACAGCTGTACAGTGGTCTAGTGAAGGCTTTTTAGCTCTTTCCTCAGACTGTAGTTCCTGAGAACAGTCCCTCACTCCTGTCCCTTCACTATAAAGCCTGGGCCTCATTATACAGCTGTACAGGGGTCTAGTGAAGGCTTTTTAGGTCTTTCCTCAGACTGTAGCTCCTGGGCACAGGCCCTCACTCCTGTCCCTTCACTATAAAGCCTGGTCCTCATTATACAGCTGTACAGGGGTCTAGTGAAGGCTATTTAGCCCTTTCCTCAGACTGTAGCTCCTGGGAACAGGCCCTCACTCCTGTCCCTTCACTATAAAGCCTGGGCCTCATTATACAGCTGTACAGGGGTCTAGTGAAGGCTTTTTAGCCCTTTCCTCAGACTGTAGCTCCTGGGAACAGGCCCTCACTCCTGTCCCTTCACTATAAAGCCTGGTCCTCATTATACAGCTGTACAGGGGTCTAGTGAAGGCTTTTTAGCCCTTTCCTCAGACTGTAGCTCCTGGGAACAGGCCCTCACTCCTGTCCCTTCACTATAAAGCCTGGGCCTCATTATACAGCTGTACAGGGGTCTAGTGAAGGCTTTTTAGCCCTTTCTTCAGACTGTAGCTCCTTGGAACAGGCCCTCACTCCTGTCCCTTCACTATAAAGCCTGGGCCTCATTATACAGCTGTACAGTGGTCTAGTGAAGGCTTTTTAGCTCTTTCCTCAGACTGTAGCTCCTGGGAACAGGCCCTCACTCCTGTCCCTTCACTATAAAGCCTGGGCCTCATTATACAGCTGTACAGGGGTCTAGTGAAGGCTTTTTAGGTCTTTCCTCAGACTGTAGCTCCTGGGCACAGGCCCTCACTCCTGTCCCTTCACTATAAAGCCTGGTCCTCATTATACAGCTGTACAGGGGTCTAGTGAAGGCTATTTAGCCCTTTCCTCAGACTGTAGCTCCTGGGAACAGGCCCTCACTCCTGTCCCTTCACTATAAAGCCTGGGCCTCATTATACAGCTGTACAGGGGTCTAGTGAAGGCTTTTTAGCCCTTTCCTCAGACTGTAGCTCCTGGGAACAGGCCCTCACTCCTGTCCCTTCACTATAAAGCCTGGTCCTCATTATACAGCTGTACAGGGGTCTAGTGAAGGCTTTTTAGCCCTTTCCTCAGACTGTAGCTCCTGGGAACAGGCCCTCACTCCTGTCCCTTCACTATAAAGCCTGGGCCTCATTTTACAGCTGTACAGGGGTCTAGTGAAGGCTTTTTAGCCCTTTCCTCAGACTGTATCTCCTGGGAACAGGCCCTCACTCCTGTCCCTTCACTATAAAGCCTGGGCCTCATTATACAGCTGTACAGGGGTCTAGTGAAGGTTTTTTAGCCCTTTCCTCAGACTGTAGCTCCTGGGAACAGGCCCTCACTCCTGTCACTTCACTATAAAGCCTGATCCTCATTATACAGCTGTACAGGGGTCTAGTGAAAGCTTTTTAGCCCTTTCCTCAGACTGTAGCTCCTGGGAACAGGCCCTCACTCCTGTCCCTTCACTATAAAGCCTGGGCCTCATTTTACAGCTGTACAGGGGTCTAGTGAAGGCTTTTTAGCCCTTTCCTCAGACTGTAGCTCCTGGGAACAGGCCCTCACTCCTGTCCCTTCACTATAAAGCCTGGTCCTCATTATACAGCTGTACAGGGGTCTAGTGAAGGCTTTTTTGCTCTTTCCTCAGACTGTAGATCCTGGGAACAGGCCCTCACTCCTGTCCCTTCACTATAAAGCCTGGGCCTCATTATACAGCTATACAGGGGTCTAGTGAAGGCTTTTTAGCTCTTTCCTCAGAATGTAGCTCCTGGGCACAGGCCCTCACTCCTGTCCCTTCACTATAAAGCCTGGTCCTCATTATACAGCTGCGCAGGGGTCTAGTGAAGGCTTTTTAGCCCTTTCCTCAGACTGTAGCTCCTGGGAACAGGCCCTCACTCCTGTCCCTTCACTATAAAGCCTGGGCCTCATTATACAGCTGTACAGGGTTCTAGTGAAGGCTTTTTAGCCCTTTCCTCAGACTGTAGCTCCTGGGAACAGGCCCTCACTCCTGTCCCTTCACTATAAAGCCTTGGCCTCATTATACAGCTGTACAGGGGTCTAGTGAAGGCTTTTTAGCCCTTTCCTCAGACTGTAGCTCCTGGGAACAGGCCCTCACTCCTGTCCTTTCACTATAAAGCCTGGGCCTCATTTTACAGCTGTACAGGGGTCTAGTGAAGGCTTTTTAGCTCTTTCCTCAGACTGTAGCTCCTGGGCACAGGCCCTCACTCCTGTCTCTTCACTATAAAGCCTGGGCCTCATTATACAGCTGTACAGGGGTCTAGTGAAGGCTTTTTAGCCCTTTCCTCAGACTGTAGCTCCTGGGAACAGGCCCTCACTCCTGTCCCTTCACTATAAAGCCTGGGCCTCATTATACAGCTGTACAAGGGTCTAGTGAAGGCTTTTTAGCTCTTTCCTCAGACTGTAGCTCCTGGGCACAGGCCCTCACTCCTGTCCCTTCACTATAAAGCCTGGGCCTCATTATACAGCTGTACAGGGGTCTAGTGAAGGCTTTTTAGCCCTTTCCTCAGACTGTAGCTCCTGGGAACAGGCCCTCACTCCTGTCCCTTCACTTTAAAGCCTGGGCCTCATTATACAGCTGTACAGGGGTCTAGTGAATTCTTTTTAGCCCTTTCCTCAGACTGTAGCTCCTGGGAACAGGCCCTCACTCCTGTCCCTTCACTATAAAGCCTGGGCCTCATTATGCAGCTGTACAGGGGTCTAGTGAAGGCTTTTTAGCCCTTTCTTCAGTCTGTAGCTCCTGGGAACAGGCCCTCACTCCTGTCCCTTCACTATAAAGCCTGGGCCTCATTTTACAGCTGTACAGGGGTCTAGTGAAGGCTTTTTAGCTCTTTCCTCAGACTGTAGCTCCTGGGAACAGGCTCTCAATCCTGTCCCTTCACTATAAAGCCTGGGCCTCATTATACAGCTGTACAGGGGTCTAGTGAAGGCTTTTTAGCTCTTTCCTCAGACTGTAGCTCCTGGGCACAGGCCCTCACTCCTGTCCCTTCACTATAAAGCCTGGGCCTCATTATACAGCTGTACAGGGGTCTAGTGAAGGCTATTTAGCCCTTTCCTCAGACTGTAGCTCCTGGGAACAGGCCCTCACTCCTGTCCCTTCACTATAAAGCCTGGGCCTCATTATACAGCTGTACAGGGGTCTAGTGAAGGCTTTTTAGCCCTTTCCTCAGACTGTAGCTCCTGGGAACAGGCCCTCACTCCTGTCCCTTCACTTTAAAGCCTGGGCCTCATTATACAGCTGTACAGGGGTCTAGTGAAGGCTTTTTAGCCCTTTCTTCAGACTGTAGCTCCTGGGAACAGGCCCTCACTCCTGTCCCTTCACTATAAAGCCTGGGCCTCATTATACAGCTGTACAGGGGTCTAGTGAAGGCTTTTTAGCCCTTTCTTCAGACTGTAGCTCCTTGGAACAGGCCCTCGCTCCTGTCCCTTCACTATAAAGCCTGGGCCTCATTATACAGCTGTACAGGGGTCTAGTGAAGGCTTTTTAGCTCTTTCCTCAGACTATAGCTCCTGGGAACAGGCTCTCACTCCTGTCCCTTCACTATAAAGCCTGGGCCTCATTATACAGCTGTACAGGGGTCTAGTGAAGGCTTTTTAGCTCTTTCCTCAGACTGTAGCTCCTGGGCACAGGCCCTCACTCCTGTCCCTTCACTATAAAGCCTGGTCCTCATTATACAGCTGTACAGGGGTCTAGTGAAGGCTTTTTAGCCCTTTCCTCAGACTGTAGCTCCTGGGAACAGGCCCTCACTCCTGTCCCTTCACTATAAAGCCTGGGCCTCATTATACAGCTGTACGGGGGTCTAGTGAAGGCTTTTTAGCCCTTTCCTCAGACTGTAGCTCCTGGGAACAGGCCCTCACTCCTGTCCCTTCACTATAAAGCCTGGGCCTCATTATACAGCTGTACAGGGGTCTAGTGAAGGCTTTTTAGCCCTTTCTTCAGACTGTAGCTCCTTGGAACAGGCCCTCACTCCTGTCCCTTCACTATAAAGCCTGGGCCTCATTATACAGCTGTACAGTGGTCTAGTGAAGGCTTTTTAGCTCTTTCCTCAGACTGTAGTTCCTGGGAACAGTCCCTCACTCCTGTCCCTTCACTATAAAGCCTGGGCCTCATTATACAGCTGTACAGGGGTCTAGTGAAGGCTTTTTAGGTCTTTCCTCAGACTGTAGCTCCTGGGCACAGGCCCTCACTCCTGTCCCTTCACTATAAAGCCTGGTCCTCATTATACAGCTGTACAGGGGTCTAGTGAAGGCTATTTAGCCCTTTCCTCAGACTGTAGCTCCTGGGAACAGGCCCTCACTCCTGTCCCTTCACTATAAAGCCTGGGCCTCATTATACAGCTGTACAGGGGTCTAGTGAAGGCTTTTTAGCCCTTTCCTCAGACTGTAGCTCCTGGGAACAGGCCCTCACTCCTGTCCCTTCACTATAAAGCCTGGTCCTCATTATACAGCTGTACAGGGGTCTAGTGAAGGCTTTTTAGCCCTTTCCTCAGACTGTAGCTCCTGGGAACAGGCCCTCACTCCTGTCCCTTCACTATAAAGCCTGGGCCTCATTATACAGCTGTACAGGGGTCTAGTGAAGGCTTTTTAGCCCTTTCTTCAGACTGTAGCTCCTTGGAACAGGCCCTCACTCCTGTCCCTTCACTATAAAGCCTGGGCCTCATTATACAGCTGTACAGTGGTCTAGTGAAGGCTTTTTAGCTCTTTCCTCAGACTGTAGCTCCTGGGAACAGGCCCTCACTCCTGTCCCTTCACTATAAAGCCTGGGCCTCATTATACAGCTGTACAGGGGTCTAGTGAAGGCTTTTTAGGTCTTTCCTCAGACTGTAGCTCCTGGGCACAGGCCCTCACTCCTGTCCCTTCACTATAAAGCCTGGTCCTCATTATACAGCTGTACAGGGGTCTAGTGAAGGCTATTTAGCCCTTTCCTCAGACTGTAGCTCCTGGGAACAGGCCCTCACTCCTGTCCCTTCACTATAAAGCCTGGGCCTCATTATACAGCTGTACAGGGGTCTAGTGAAGGCTTTTTAGCCCTTTCCTCAGACTGTAGCTCCTGGGAACAGGCCCTCACTCCTGTCCCTTCACTATAAAGCCTGGTCCTCATTATACAGCTGTACAGGGGTCTAGTGAAGGCTTTTTAGCCCTTTCCTCAGACTGTAGCTCCTGGGAACAGGCCCTCACTCCTGTCCCTTCACTATAAAGCCTGGGCCTCATTTTACAGCTGTACAGGGGTCTAGTGAAGGCTTTTTAGCCCTTTCCTCAGACTGTATCTCCTGGGAACAGGCCCTCACTCCTGTCCCTTCACTATAAAGCCTGGGCCTCATTATACAGCTGTACAGGGGTCTAGTGAAGGCTTTTTAGCCCTTTCCTCAGACTGTAGCTCCTGGGAACAGGCCCTCACTCCTGTCACTTCACTATAAAGCCTGATCCTCATTATACAGCTGTACAGGGGTCTAGTGAAAGCTTTTTAGCCCTTTCCTCAGACTGTAGCTCCTGGGAACAGGCCCTCACTCCTGTCCCTTCACTATAAAGCCTGGGCCTCATTTTACAGCTGTACAGGGGTCTAGTGAAGGCTTTTTAGCCCTTTCCTCAGACTGTAGCTCCTGGGAACAGGCCCTCACTCCTGTCCCTTCACTATAAAGCCTGGTCCTCATTATACAGCTGTACAGGGGTCTAGTGAAGGCTTTTTTGCTCTTTCCTCAGACTGTAGATCCTGGGAACAGGCCCTCACTCCTGTCCCTTCACTATAAAGCCTGGGCCTCATTATACAGCTATACAGGGGTCTAGTGAAGGCTTTTTAGCTCTTTCCTCAGAATGTAGCTCCTGGGCACAGGCCCTCACTCCTGTCCCTTCACTATAAAGCCTGGTCCTCATTATACAGCTGCGCAGGGGTCTAGTGAAGGCTTTTTAGCCCTTTCCTCAGACTGTAGCTCCTGGGAACAGGCCCTCACTCCTGTCCCTTCACTATAAAGCCTGGGCCTCATTATACAGCTGTACAGGGGTCTAGTGAAGGCTTTTTAGCCCTTTCCTCAGACTGTAGCTCCTGGGAACAGGCCCTCACTCCTGTCCCTTCACTATAAAGCCTTGGCCTCATTATACAGCTGTACAGGGGTCTAGTGAAGGCTTTTTAGCCCTTTCCTCAGACTGTAGCTCCTGGGAACAGGCCCTCACTCCTGTCCCTTCACTATAAAGCCTGGGCCTCATTTTACAGCTGTACAGGGGTCTAGTGAAGGCTTTTTAGCTCTTTCCTCAGACTGTAGCTCCTGGGCACAGGCCCTCACTCCTGTCTCTTCACTATAAAGCCTGGGCCTCATTATACAGCTGTACAGGGGTCTAGTGAAGGCTTTTTAGCCCTTTCCTCAGACTGTAGCTCCTGGGAACAGGCCCTCACTCCTGTCCCTTCACTATAAAGCCTGGGCCTCATTATACAGCTGTACAAGGGTCTAGTGAAGGCTTTTTAGCTCTTTCCTCAGACTGTAGCTCCTGGGCACAGGCCCTCACTCCTGTCCCTTCACTATAAAGCCTGGGCCTCATTATACAGCTGTACAGGGGTCTAGTGAAGGCTTTTTAGCCCTTTCCTCAGACTGTAGCTCCTGGGAACAGGCCCTCACTCCTGTCCCTTCACTTTAAAGCCTGGGCCTCATTATACAGCTGTACAGGGGTCTAGTGAATTCTTTTTAGCCCTTTCCTCAGACTGTAGCTCCTGGGAACAGGCCCTCACTCCTGTCCCTTCACTATAAAGCCTGGGCCTCATTATGCAGCTGTACAGGGGTCTAGTGAAGGCTTTTTAGCCCTTTCTTCAGACTGTAGCTCCTGGGAACAGGCCCTCACTCCTGTCCCTTCACTATAAAGCCTGGGCCTCATTTTACAGCTGTACAGGGGTCTAGTGAAGGCTTTTTAGCTCTTTCCTCAGACTGTAGCTCCTGGGAACAGGCTCTCAATCCTGTCCCTTCACTATAAAGCCTGGGCCTCATTATACAGCTGTACAGGGGTCTAGTGAAGGCTTTTTAGCTCTTTCCTCAGACTGTAGCTCCTGGGCACAGGCCCTCACTCCTGTCCCTTCACTATAAAGCCTGGGCCTCATTATACAGCTGTACAGGGGTCTAGTGAAGGCTATTTAGCCCTTTCCTCAGACTGTAGCTCCTGGGAACAGGCCCTCACTCCTGTCCCTTCACTATAAAGCCTGGGCCTCATTATACAGCTGTACAGGGGTCTAGTGAAGGCTTTTTAGCCCTTTCCTCAGACTGTAGCTCCTGGGAACAGGCCCTCCTGTCCCTTCACTTTAAAGCCTGGGCCTCATTATACAGCTGTACAGGGGTCTAGTGAAGGCTTTTTAGCCCTTTCTTCAGACTGTAGCTCCTGGGAACAGGCCCTCACTCCTGTCCCTTCACTATAAAGCCTGGGCCTCATTATACAGCTGTACAGGGGTCTAGTGAAGGCTTTTTAGCCCTTTCTTCAGACTGTAGCTCCTTGGAACAGGCCCTCGCTCCTGTCCCTTCACTATAAATCCTGGGCCTCATTATACAGCTGTACAGGGGTCTAGTGAAGGCTTTTTAGCTCTTTCCTCAGACTATAGCTCCTGGGAACAGGCTCTCACTCCTGTCCCTTCACTATAAAGCCTGGGCCTCATTATACAGCTGTACAGGGGTCTAGTGAAGGCTTTTTAGCTCTTTCCTCAGACTGTAGCTCCTGGGCACAGGCCCTCACTCCTGTCCCTTCACTATAAAGCCTGGTCCTTATTATACAGCTGTACAGGGGTCTAGTGAAGGCTTTTTAGCCCTTTCCTCAGACTGTAGCTCCTGGGAACAGGCCCTCACTCCTGTCCCTTCACTATAAAGCCTGGGCCTCATTATACAGCTGTACAGGTGTCTAGTGAAGGCTTTTTAGCCCTTTCCTCAGACTGTAGCTCCTGGGAACAGGCCCTCACTCCTGTCCCTTCACTATAAAGCCTGGGCCTCATTATACAGCTGTACAGGGGTCTAGTGAATTCTTTTTAGCTCTTTCCTCAGACTGTAGCTCCTGGGAACAGGCCCTCACTCCTGTCCCTTCACTATAAAGCCTGGGCCTCATTATACAGCTGTACAGGGGTCTAGTGAAGGCTATTTAGCCCTTTCCTCAGACTGTAGCTCCTGGGAACAGGCCCTCACTCCTGTCCCTTCACTATAAAGCCTGGGCCTCATTATACAGCTGTACAGGGGTCTAGTGAAGGCTTTTTAGCCCTTTCCTCAGACTGTAGCTCCTGGGAACAGGCCCTCACTCCTGTCCCTTCACTATAAAGCCTGGTCCTCATTATACAGCTGTACAGGGGTCTAGTGAAGGCTTTTTAGCCCTTTCCTCAGACTGTAGCTCCTGGGAACAGGCCCTCACTCCTGTCCCTTCACTATAAAGCCTGGGCCTCATTATACAGCTGTACAGGGGTCTAATGAAGGCTTTTTAGCCCTTTCTTCAGACTGTAGCTCCTTGGAACAGGCCCTCACTCCTGTCCCTTCACTATAAAGCCTGGGCCTCATTATACAGCTGTACAGTGGTCTAGTGAAGGCTTTTTAGCTCTTTCCTCAGACTGTAGCTCCTGGGAACAGGCCCTCACTCCTGTCCCTTCACTATAAAGCCTGGGCCTCATTATACAGCTGTACAGGGGTCTAGTGAAGGCTTTTTAGGTCTTTCCTCAGACTGTAGCTCCTGGGCACAGGCCCTCACTCCTGTCCCTTCACTATAAAGCCTGGTCCTCATTATACAGCTGTACAGGGGTCTAGTGAAGGCTATTTAGCCCTTTCCTCAGACTGTAGCTCCTGGGAACAGGCCCTCACTCCTGTCCCTTCACTATAAAGCCTGGGCCTCATTATACAGCTGTACAGGGGTCTAGTGAAGGCTTTTTAGCCCTTTCCTCAGACTGTAGCTCCTGGGAACAGGCCCTCACTCCTGTCCCTTCACTATAAAGCCTGGTCCTCATTATACAGCTGTACAGGGGTCTAGTGAAGGCTTTTTAGCCCTTTCCTCAGACTGTAGCTCCTGGGAACAGGCCCTCACTCCTGTCCCTTCACTATAAAGCCTGGGCCTCATTTTACAGCTGTACAGGGGTCTAGTGAAGGCTTTTTAGCCCTTTCCTCAGACTGTATCTCCTGGGAACAGGCCCTCACTCCTGTCCCTTCACTATAAAGCCTGGTCCTCATTATACAGCTGTACAGGGGTCTAGTGAAGGCTTTTTAGCCCTTTCCTCAGACTGTAGCTCCTGGGAACAGGCCCTCACTCCTGTCACTTCACTATAAAGCCTGATCCTCATTATACAGCTGTACAGGGGTCTAGTGAAAGCTTTTTAGCCCTTTCCTCAGACTGTATCTCCTGGGAACAGGCCCTCACTCCTGTCCCTTCACTATAAAGCCTGGGCCTCATTATACAGCTGTACAGGGGTCTAGTGAAGGCTTTTTAGCCCTTTCCTCAGACTGTAGCTCCTGGGAACAGGCCCTCACTCCTGTCACTTCACTATAAAGCCTGATCCTCATTATACAGCTGTACAGGGGTCTAGTGAAAGCTTTTTAGCCCTTTCCTCAGACTGTAGCTCCTGGGAACAGGCCCTCACTCCTGTCCCTTCACTATAAAGCCTGGGCCTCATTTTACAGCTGTACAGGGGTCTAGTGAAGGCTTTTTAGCCCTTTCCTCAGACTGTAGCTCCTGGGAACAGGCCCTCACTCCTGTCCCTTCACTATAAAGCCTGGTCCTCATTATACAGCTGTACAGAGGTCTAGTGAAGGCTTTTTTGCTCTTTCCTCAGACTGTAGATCCTGGGAACAGGCCCTCACTCCTGTCCCTTCACTATAAAGCCTGGGCCTCATTATACAGCTATACAGGGGTCTAGTGAAGGCTTTTTAGCTCTTTCCTCAGAATGTAGCTCCTGGGCACAGGCCCTCACTCCTGTCCCTTCACTATAAAGCCTGGTCCACATTATACAGCTGCGCAGGGGTCTAGTGAAGGCTTTTTAGCCCTTTCCTCAGACTGTAGCTCCTGGGAACAGGCCCTCACTCCTGTCCCTTCACTATAAAGCCTGGGCCTCATTATACAGCTGTACAGGGGTCTAGTGAAGGCTTTTTAGCCCTTTCCTCAGACTGTAGCTCCTGGGAACAGGCCCTCACTCCTGTCCCTTCACTATAAAGCCTTGGCCTCATTATACAGCTGTACAGGGGTCTAGTGAAGGCTTTTTAGCCCTTTCCTCAGACTGTAGCTCCTGGGAACAGGCCCTCACTCCTGTTCCTTCACTATAAAGCCTGGTCCTCATTTTACAGCTGTACAGGGGTCTAGTGAAGGCTTTTTAGCTCTTTCCTCAGACTGTAGCTCCTGGGCACAGGCCCTCACTCCTGTCTCTTCACTATAAAGCCTGGGCCTCATTATACAGCTGTACAGGGGTCTAGTGAAGGCTTTTTAGCCCTTTCCTCAGACTGTAGCTCCTGGGAACAGGCCCTCACTCCTGTCCCTTCACTATAAAGCCTGGGCCTCATTATACAGCTGTACAAGGGTCTAGTGAAGGCTTTTTAGCTCTTTCCTCAGACTGTAGCTCCTGGGCACAGGCCCTCACTCCTGTCCCTTCACTATAAAGCCTGGGCCTCATTATACAGCTGTACAGGGGTCTAGTGAAGGCTTTTTAGCCCTTTCCTCAGACTGTAGCTCCTGGGAACAGGCCCTCACTCCTGTCCCTTCACTATAAAGCCTGGGCCTCATTATGCAGCTGTACAGGGGTCTAGTGAAGGCTTTTTAGCCCTTTCTTCAGACTGTAGCTCCTGGGAACAGGCCCTCACTCCTGTCCCTTCACTATAAAGCCTGGGCCTCATTTTACAGCTGTACAGGGGTCTAGTGAAGGCTTTTTATCTCTTTCCTCAGACTGTAGCTCCTGGGAACAGGCTCTCAATCCTGTCCCTTCACTATAAAGCCTGGGCCTCATTATACAGCTGTACAGGGGTCTAGTGAAGGCTTTTTAGCTCTTTCCTCAGACTGTAGCTCCTGGGCACAGGCCCTCACTCCTGTCCCTTCACTATAAAGCCTGGGCCTCATTATACAGCTGTACAGGGGTCTAGTGAAGGCTATTTAGCCCTTTCCTCAGACTGTAGCTCCTGGGAACAGGCCCTCACTCCTGTCCCTTCACTATAAAGCCTGGGCCTCATTATACAGCTGTACAAGGGTCTAGTGAAGGCTTTTTAGCCCTTTCCTCAGACTGTAGCTCCTGGGAACAGGCCCTCACTCCTGTCCCTTCACTTTAAAGCCTGGGCCTCATTATACAGCTGTACAGGGGTCTAGTGAAGGCTTTTTAGCCCTTTCTTCAGACTGTAGCTCCTGGGAACAGGCCCTCACTCCTGTCCCTTCACTATAAAGCCTGGGCCTCATTATACAGCTGTACAGGGGTCTAGTGAAGGCTTTTTAGCCCTTTCTTCAGACTGTAGCTCCTTGGAACAGGCCCTCGCTCCTGTCCCTTCACTATAAAGCCTGGGCCTCATTATACAGCTGTACAGGGGTCTAGTGAAGGCTTTTTAGCTCTTTCCTCAGACTATAGCTCCTGGGAACAGGCTCTCACTCCTGTCCCTTCACTATAAAGCCTGGGCCTCATTATACAGCTGTACAGGGGTCTAGTGAAGGCTTTTTAGCTCTTTCCTCAGACTGTAGCTCCTGGGCACAGGCCCTCACTCCTGTCCCTTCACTATAAAGCCTGGTCCTCATTATACAGCTGTACAGGGGTCTAGTGAAGGCTTTTTAGCCCTTTCCTCAGACTGTAGCTCCTGGGAACAGGCCCTCACTCCTGTCCCTTCACTATAAAGCCTGGGCCTCATTATACAGCTGTACAGGTGTCTAGTGAAGGCTTTTTAGCCCTTTCCTCAGACTGTAGCTCCTGGGAACAGGCCCTCACTCCTGTCCCTTCACTATAAAGCCTGGGCCTCATTATACAGCTGTACAGGGGTCTAGTGAATTCTTTTTAGCTCTTTCCTCAGACTGTAGCTCCTGGGAACAGGCCCTCACTCCTGTCCCTTCACTATAAAGCCTGGGCCTCATTATACAGCTGTACAGGGGTCTAGTGAAGGCTTTTTAGCCCTTTCCTCGGTCTGTAGCTCCTGGATACAGGCCCTCACTCCTGTCCCTTCACTATAAAGCCTGGGCCTCATTATACAGCTGTACAGGGGTCTAGTGAAGGCTTTTTAGCCCTTTCCTCAGACTGTAGCTCCTGGGAACAGGCCCTCACTCCTGTCCCTTCACTATAAAGCCTGGGCCTCATTATACAGCTGTACAGGGGTCTAGTGAAGGCTTTTTAGCTCTTTCCTCAGACTGTAGCTCCTGGGCACAGGCCCTCACTCCTGTCCCTTCACTATAAAGCCTGGTCCTCATTATACAGCTGTACAGGGGTCTAGTGAAGGCTATTTAGCCCTTTCCTCAGACTGTAGCTCCTGGGAACAGGCCCTCACTCCTGTCCCTTCACTATAAAGCCGGGGCCTCATTATACAGCTGTACAGGGGTCTAGTGAAGGCTTTTTAGCCCTTTCCTCAGACTGTAGCTCCTGGGAACAGGCCCTCACTCCTGTCCCTTCACTATAAAGCCTGGTCCTCATTATACAGCTGTACAGGGGTCTAGTGAAGGCTTTTTAGCCCTTTCCTCAGACTGTAGCTCCTGGGAACAGGCCCTCACTCCTGTCCCTTCACTATAAAGCCTGGGCCTCATTTTACAGCTGTACAGGGGTCTAGTGAAGGCTTTTTAGCCCTTTCCTCAGACTGTATCTCCTGGGTACAGGCCCTCACTCCTGTCCCTTCACTATAAAGCCTGGGCCTCATTATACAGCTGTACAGGGGTCTAGTGAAGGCTTTTTAGCCCTTTCCTCAGACTGTAGCTCCTGGGAACAGGCCCTCACTCCTGTCCCTTCACTATAAAGCCTGGTCCTCATTATACAGCTGTACAGGGGTCTAGTGAAGGCTTTTTAGCCCTTTCCTCAGACTGTAGATCCTGGGAACAGGCCCTCACTCCTGTCCCTTCACTATAAAGCCTGGGCCTCATTTTACAGCTGTACAGGGGTCTAGGGAAGGCTTTTTAGCCCTTTCCTCAGACTGTAGCTCCTGGGAACAGGCCCTCACTCCTGTCCCTTCACTATAAAGTCTGGGCCTCATTATACAGCTGTACAGGGGTCTAGTGAAGGCTTTTTAGCTCTTTCCTCAGACTGTAGCTCCTGGGAACAGGCCCTCACTCCTGTCCCTTCACTATAAAGCCTGGGCCTCATTATACAGCTGTACAGGGGTCTAGTGAAGGCTTTTTAGCTCTTTCCTCAGACTGTAGCTCCTGGGAACAGGCCCTCACTCCTGTCCCTTCACTGTAAAGCCTTGGCCTCAATATACAGCTGTACAGGGGTCTAGTGAAGGCTTTTTTGCTCTTTCCTCAGACTGTAGCTCCTGGGAACAGGCCCTGACTCCTGTCCCTTCACTATAAAGCCTGGGCCTCATTATACAGCTGTACAGGGGTCTAGTGAAGGCTTTTTAGCCCTTTCCTCAGACTGTAGCTCCTGGGAACAGGCCCTCACTCCTGTCCCTTCACTATAAAGCCTGGGCCTCATTATACAGCTGTACAGGGGTCGAGTGAAGGCTTTTTAGCCCTTTCCTCAGACTGTAGCTCCTGGGAACAGGGCCTCACTCCTGTCCCTTCACTATAAAGCCTGGTCCTCATTATACAGCTGTACAGGGGTCTAGTGAAGGCTTTTTAGCCCTTTCCTCAGACTGTAGCTGCTGGGAACAGGCCCTCACTCCTGTCCCTTCACTATAAAGCTTGGGCCTCATTATACAGCTGTACAGGGGTCTAGTGAAGGCTTTTTAGCTCTTTCCTCAGACTGTAGCTCCTGGGAACAGGCCCTCACTCCTGTCCCTTCACTATAAAGCCTGGGCCTCATTATACAGCTGTACAGGGGTCTAGTGAAGGCTTTTTAGCCCTTTCCTCAGACTGTAGCTCCTGGTAACAGGCCCTCACTCCTGTCCCTTCACTATAAAGCCTGGGCCTCATTTTACAGCTGTACAGGGGTCTAGTGAAGGCTTTTTAGCCCTTTCCTCAGACTGTAGCTCCTGGGAACAGGCCCTCACTCCTGTCCCTTCACTATAAAGCCTGGGCCTCATTATACAGCTGTACAGGGGTCTAGTGAATTCTTTTTAGCTCTTTCCTCAGACTGTAGCTCCTGGGAACAGGCCCTCACTCCTGTCCCTTCACTATAAAGCCTGGGCCTCATTATACAGCTGTACAGGGGTCTAGTGAAGGCTATTTAGCCCTTTCCTCAGACTGTAGCTCCTGGGAACAGGCCCTCACTCCTGTCCCTTCACTATAAAGCCTGGGCCTCATTATACAGCTGTACAGGGGTCTAGTGAAGGCTTTTTAGCCCTTTCCTCAGACTGTAGCTCCTGGGAACAGGCCCTCACTCCTGTCCCTTCACTATAAAGCCTGGTCCTCATTATACAGCTGTACAGGGGTCTAGTGAAGGCTTTTTAGCCCTTTCCTCAGACTGTAGCTCCTGGGAACAGGCCCTCACTCCTGTCCCTTCACTATAAAGCCTGGGCCTCATTATACAGCTGTACAGGGGTCTAGTGAAGGCTTTTTAGCCCTTTCTTCAGACTGTAGCTCCTTGGAACAGGCCCTCACTCCTGTCCCTTCACTATAAAGCCTGGGCCTCATTATACAGCTGTACAGTGGTCTAGTGAAGGCTTTTTAGCTCTTTCCTCAGACTGTAGCTCCTGGGAACAGGCCCTCACTCCTGTCCCTTCACTATAAAGCCTGGGCCTCATTATACAGCTGTACAGGGGTCTAGTGAAGGCTTTTTAGGTCTTTCCTCAGACTGTAGCTCCTGGGCACAGGCCCTCACTCCTGTCCCTTCACTATAAAGCCTGGTCCTCATTATACAGCTGTACAGGGGTCTAGTGAAGGCTATTTAGCCCTTTCCTCAGACTGTAGCTCCTGGGAACAGGCCCTCACTCCTGTCCCTTCACTATAAAGCCTGGGCCTCATTATACAGCTGTACAGGGGTCTAGTGAAGGCTTTTTAGCCCTTTCCTCAGACTGTAGCTCCTGGGAACAGGCCCTCACTCCTGTCCCTTCACTATAAAGCCTGGTCCTCATTATACAGCTGTACAGGGGTCTAGTGAAGGCTTTTTAGCCCTTTCCTCAGACTGTAGCTCCTGGGAACAGGCCCTCACTCCTGTCCCTTCACTATAAAGCCTGGGCCTCATTTTACAGCTGTACAGGGGTCTAGTGAAGGCTTTTTAGCCCTTTCCTCAGACTGTATCTCCTGGGAACAGGCCCTCACTCCTGTCCCTTCACTATAAAGCCTGGTCCTCATTATACAGCTGTACAGGGGTCTAGTGAAGGCTTTTTAGCCCTTTCCTCAGACTGTAGCTCCTGGGAACAGGCCCTCACTCCTGTCACTTCACTATAAAGCCTGATCCTCATTATACAGCTGTACAGGGGTCTAGTGAAAGCTTTTTAGCCCTTTCCTCAGACTGTATCTCCTGGGAACAGGCCCTCACTCCTGTCCCTTCACTATAAAGCCTGGGCCTCATTATACAGCTGTACAGGGGTCTAGTGAAGGCTTTTTAGCCCTTTCCTCAGACTGTAGCTCCTGGGAACAGGCCCTCACTCCTGTCACTTCACTATAAAGCCTGATCCTCATTATACAGCTGTACAGGGGTCTAGTGAAAGCTTTTTAGCCCTTTCCTCAGACTGTAGCTCCTGGGAACAGGCCCTCACTCCTGTCCCTTCACTATAAAGCCTGGGCCTCATTTTACAGCTGTACAGGGGTCTAGTGAAGGCTTTTTAGCCCTTTCCTCAGACTGTAGCTCCTGGGAACAGGCCCTCACTCCTGTCCCTTCACTATAAAGCCTGGTCCTCATTATACAGCTGTACAGGGGTCTAGTGAAGGCTTTTTTGCTCTTTCCTCAGACTGTAGATCCTGGGAACAGGCCCTCACTCCTGTCCCTTCACTATAAAGCCTGGGCCTCATTATACAGCTATACAGGGGTCTAGTGAAGGCTTTTTAGCTCTTTCCTCAGAATGTAGCTCCTGGGCACAGGCCCTCACTCCTGTCCCTTCACTATAAAGCCTGGTCCTCATTATACAGCTGCGCAGGGGTCTAGTGAAGGCTTTTTAGCCCTTTCCTCAGACTGTAGCTCCTGGGAACAGGCCCTCACTCCTGTCCCTTCACTATAAAGCCTGGGCCTCATTATACAGCTGTACAGGGGTCTAGTGAAGGCTTTTTAGCCCTTTCCTCAGACTGTAGCTCCTGGGAACAGGCCCTCACTCCTGTCCCTTCACTATAAAGCCTTGGCCTCATTATACAGCTGTACAGGGGTCTAGTGAAGGCTTTTTAGCCCTTTCCTCAGACTGTAGCTCCTGGGAACAGGCCCTCACTCCTGTCCCTTCACTATAAAGCCTGGTCCTCATTTTACAGCTGTACAGGGGTCTAGTGAAGGCTTTTTAGCTCTTTCCTCAGACTGTAGCTCCTGGGCACAGGCCCTCACTCCTGTCTCTTCACTATAAAGCCTGGGCCTCATTATACAGCTGTACAGGGGTCTAGTGAAGGCTTTTTAGCCCTTTCCTCAGACTGTAGCTCCTGGGAACAGGCCCTCACTCCTGTCCCTTCACTATAAAGCCTGGGCCTCATTATACAGCTGTACAAGGGTCTAGTGAAGGCTTTTTAGCTCTTTCCTCAGACTGTAGCTCCTGGGCACAGGCCCTCACTCCTGTCCCTTCACTATAAAGCCTGGGCCTCATTATACAGCTGTACAGGGGTCTAGTGAAGGCTTTTTAGCCCTTTCCTCAGACTGTAGCTCCTGGGAACAGACCCTCACTCCTGTCCCTTCACTATAAAGCCTGGGCCTCATTATGCAGCTGTACAGGGGTCTAGTGAAGGCTTTTTAGCCCTTTCTTCAGACTGTAGCTCCTGGGAACAGGCCCTCACTCCTGTCCCTTCACTATAAAGCCTGGGCCTCATTTTACAGCTGTACAGGGGTCTAGTGAAGGCTTTTTATCTCTTTCCTCAGACTGTAGCTCCTGGGAACAGGCTCTCAATCCTGTCCCTTCACTATAAAGCCTGGGCCTCATTATACAGCTGTACAGGGGTCTAGTGAAGGCTTTTTAGCTCTTTCCTCAGACTGTAGCTCCTGGGCACAGGCCCTCACTCCTGTCCCTTCACTATAAAGCCTGGGCCTCATTATACAGCTGTACAGGGGTCTAGTGAAGGCTATTTAGCCCTTTCCTCAGACTGTAGCTCCTGGGAACAGGCCCTCACTCCTGTCCCTTCACTATAAAGCCTGGGCCTCATTATACAGCTGTACAAGGGTCTAGTGAAGGCTTTTTAGCCCTTTCCTCAGACTGTAGCTCCTGGGAACAGGCCCTCACTCCTGTCCCTTCACTTTAAAGCCTGGGCCTCATTATACAGCTGTACAGGGGTCTAGTGAAGGCTTTTTAGCCCTTTCTTCAGACTGTAGCTCCTGGGAACAGGCCCTCACTCCTGTCCCTTCACTATAAAGCCTGGGCCTCATTATACAGCTGTACAGGGGTCTAGTGAAGGCTTTTTAGCCCTTTCTTCAGACTGTAGCTGCTTGGAACAGGCCCTCGCTCCTGTCCCTTCACTATAAAGCCTGGGCCTCATTATACAGCTGTACAGGGGTCTAGTGAAGGCTTTTTAGCTCTTTCCCCAGACTATAGCTCCTGGGAACAGGCTCTCACTCCTGTCCCTTCACTATAAAGCCTGGGCCTCATTATACAGCTGTACAGGGGTCTAGTGAAGGCTTTTTAGCTCTTTCCTCAGACTGTAGCTCCTGGGCACAGGCCCTCACTCCTGTCCCTTCACTATAAAGCCTGGTCCTCATTATACAGCTGTACAGGGGTCTAGTGAAGGCTTTTTAGCCCTTTCCTCAGACTGTAGCTCCTGGGAACAGGCCCTCACTCCTGTCCCTTCACTATAAAGCCTGGGCCTCATTATACAGCTGTACAGGTGTCTAGTGAAGGCTTTTTAGCCCTTTCCTCAGACTGTAGCTCCTGGGAACAGGCCCTCACTCCTGTCCCTTCACTATAAAGCCTGGGCCTCATTATACAGCTGTACAGGGGTCTAGTGAATTCTTTTTAGCTCTTTCCTCAGACTGTAGCTCCTGGGAACAGGCCCTCACTCCTGTCCCTTCACTATAAAGCCTGGGCCTCATTATACAGCTGTACAGGGGTCTAGTGAAGGCTTTTTAGCCCTTTCCTCGGTCTGTAGCTCCTGGATACAGGCCCTCACTCCTGTCCCTTCACTATAAAGCCTGGGCCTCATTATACAGCTGTACAGGGGTCTAGTGAAGGCTTTTTAGCCCTTTCCTCAGACTGTAGCTCCTGGGAACAGGCCCTCACTCCTGTCCCTTCACTATAAAGCCTGGGCCTCATTATACAGCTGTACAGGGGTCTAGTGAAGGCTTTTTAGCTCTTTCCTCAAACTGTAGCTCCTGGGCACAGGCCCTCACTCCTGTCCCTTCACTATAAAGCCTGGTCCTCATTATACAGCTGTACAGGGGTCTAGTGAAGGCTATTTAGCCCTTTCCTCAGACTGTAGCTCCTGGGAACAGGCCCTCACTTCTGTCCCTTCACTATAAAGCCTGGGCCTCATTATACAGCTGTACAGGGGTCTAGTGAAGGCTTTTTAGCTCTTTCCTCAGACTGTAGCTCCTGGGAACAGGCCCTCACTCCTGTCCCTTCACTATAAAGCCTGGGCCTCATTATACAGCTGTACAGGGGTCTAGTGAAGGCTTTTTAGCTCTTTCCTCAGACTGTAGCTACTGGGCACAGGCCCTCACTCCTGTCCCTTCACTATAAAGCCTGGTCCTCATTATACAGCTGTACAGGGGTCTAGTGAAGGCTATTTAGCCCTTTCCTCAGACTGTAGCTCCTGGGAACAGGCCCTCACTCCTGTCCCTTCACTATAAAGCCTGGGCCTCATTATACAGCTGTACAGGGGTCTAGTGAAGGCTTTTTAGCCCTTTCCTCAGACTGTAGCTCCTGGGAACAGGCCCTCACTCCTGTCCCTTCACTATAAAGCCTGGTCCTCATTATACAGCTGTACAGGGGTCTAGTGAAGGCTTTTTAGCCCTTTCCTCAGACTGTAGCTCCTGGGAACAGGCCCTCACTCCTGTCCCTTCACTATAAAGCCTGGGCCTCATTTTACAGCTGTACAGGGGTCTAGTGAAGGCTTTTTAGCCCTTTCCTCAGACTGTATCTCCTGGGTACAGGCCCTCACTCCTGTCCCTTCACTATAAAGCCTGGGCCTCATTATACAGCTGTACAGGGGTCTAGTGAAGGCTTTTTAGCCCTTTCCTCAGACTGTAGCTCCTGGGAACAGGCCCTCACTCCTGTCCCTTCACTATAAAGCCTGGTCCTCATTATACAGCTGTACAGGGGTCTAGTGAAGGCTTTTTAGCCCTTTCCTCAGACTGTAGATCCTGGGAACAGGCCCTCACTCCTGTCCCTTCACTATAAAGCCTGGGCCTCATTTTACAGCTGTACAGGGGTCTAGGGAAGGCTTTTTAGCCCTTTCCTCAGACTGTAGCTCCTGGGAACAGGCCCTCACTCCTGTCCCTTCACTATAAAGCCTGGGCCTCATTATACAGCTGTACAGGGGTCTAGTGAAGGCTTTTTAGCTCTTTCCTCAGACTGTAGCTCCTGGGAACAGGCCCTCACTCCTGTCCCTTCACTATAAAGCCTGGGCCTCATTATACAGCTGTACAGGGGTCTAGTGAAGGCTTTTTAGCTCTTTCCTCAGACTGTAGCTCCTGGGAACAGGCCCTCACTCCTGTCCCTTCACTGTAAAGCCTTGGCCTCAATATACAGCTGTACAGGGGTCTAGTGAAGGCTTTTTTGCTCTTTCCTCAGACTTTAGCTCCTGGGAACAGGCCCTGACTCCTGTCCCTTCACTATAAAGCCTGGGCCTCATTATACAGCTGTACAGGGGTCTAGTGAAGGCTTTTTAGCCCTTTCCTCAGACTGTAGCTCCTGGGAACAGGCCCTCACTCCTGTCCCTTCACTATAAAGCCTGGGCCTCATTATACAGCTGTACAGGGGTCGAGTGAAGGCTTTTTAGCCCTTTCCTCAGACTGTAGCTCCTGGGAACAGGGCCTCACTCCTGTCCCTTCACTATAAAGCCTGGTCCTCATTATACAGCTGTACAGGGGTCTAGTGAAGGCTTTTTAGCCCTTTCCTCAGACTGTAGCTGCTGGGAACAGGCCCTCACTCCTGTCCCTTCACTATAAAGCTTGGGCCTCATTATACAGCTGTACAGGGGTCTAGTGAAGGCTTTTTAGCTCTTTCCTCAGACTGTAGCTCCTGGGAACAGGCCCTCACTCCTGTCCCTTCACTATAAAGCCTGGGCCTCATTATACAGCTGTACAGGGGTCTAGTGAAGGCTTTTTAGCCCTTTCCTCAGACTGTAGCTCCTGGTAACAGGCCCTCACTCCTGTCCCTTCACTATAAAGCCTGGGCCTCATTTTACAGCTGTACAGGGGTCTAGTGAAGGCTTTTTAGCCCTTTCCTCAGACTGTAGCTCCTGGGAACAGGCCCTCACTCCTGTCCCTTCACTATAAATCCTGGGCCTCATTATAAAGCTGTACAGGGGTCTAGTGAAGGCTTTTTAGCCCTTTCCTCAGGCTGTAGCTCCTGGGAACAGGCCCTCACTCCTGTCCCTTCACTATAAAGCCTGGGCCTCATTATACAGCTGTACATGGGTCTAGTGAAGGCTTTTTAGCTCTTTCCTCAGACTGTAGCTCCTGGGAACAGGCCCTCACTCCTGTCCCTTCACTATAAAGCCTTGGCCTCATTATACAGCTGTACAGGGGTCTAGTGAAGGCTTTTTTGCTCTTTCCTCAGACTGTAGCTCCTGGGAACAGGCCCTCACTCCTGTCCCTTCACTATAAAGCCTGAGCCTCATTATACAGCTGTACAGGGGTCTAGTGAAGGCTTTTTAGCCCTTTCCTCAGACTGTAGCTCCTGGGAACAGGCCCTCACTCCTGTCCCTTCACTATAAAGCCTGGGCCTCATTATACAGCTGTACAGGGGTCTAGTGAAGGCTTTTTATCTCTTTCCTCAGACTGTAGCTCCTGGGCACAGGCCCTCACTCCTGTCCCTTCACTATAAAGCCTGGGCCTCATTATACAGCTGTACAGGGGTCTAGTGAAGGCTTTTTACCCTTTCCTCAAACTGTAGCTCCTGGGAACAGGCCCTCACTCCTGTCCCTTCACTATAAAGCCTGGGCCTCATTATACAGCTGTACAGGGGTCTAGTGAAGGCTTTTTAGCTCTTTTCTCAGACTGTAGCTCCTGGGCACAGGCCCTCACTCCTGTCCCTTCACTATAAAGCCTGGGCCTCATTATACAGCTGTACAGGGGTCTAGTGAAGGCTTTTTAGCTCTTTCCTCAGACTGTAGCTCCTGGGAACAGGCCCTCACTCCTGTCCCTTCACTATAAAGCCTGGGCCTCATTATACAGCTGTACAGGGGTCTAGTGAAGGCTTTTTAGCCCTTTCCTCAGACTGTAGCTCCTGGGAACAGGCCCTCACTCCTGTCCCTTCACTATAAAGCCTGGTCGTCATTATACAGCTGTACAGGGGTGTAGTGAATGCTTTTTTACCCTTTCCTCAAACTGTAGCTCCTGGGAACAGGCCCTCACTCCTGTCCCTTCACTATAAAGCCTGGGCCTCATTATACATCTGTACAGGGGTCTAGTGAAGGCTTTCTAGCTCTTTCCTCAGACTGTAGCTCCTGGGCACAGGCCCTCACTCCTGTCCCTTCACTATAAAGCCTGGGCCTCATTATACAGTTGTACAGGGGTCTAGTGAAGGCTTTTTAGCTCTTTCCTCAGTCTGTAGCTCCTGGGCACAGGCCCTCACTCCTGTCCCTTCACTATAAAGCCTGGGCCTCATTATATAGCTGTACAGGGGTCTAGTGAAGGCTTTTTATCCCTTTCCTCAGACTGTATCTCCTGGGAACAGGCCCTCACTCCTGTCCCTTCACTATAAAGCCCGGGCCTCATTGTACAGCTGTACAGGGGTCTAGTGAAGGCTTTTTACCCTTTCCTCAGACTGTAGCTCCTGGAAACAGGCCCTCACTCCTGTCCCTTCACTATAAAGCCTGGGCCTCATTATACAGCTGTACAGGGGTCTAGTGAAGGCTTTTTAGCTCTTTCCTCAGACTGTAGCTCCTGGGAACAGGCCCTCACTCCTGTCCCTTCACTATAAAGCCTGGGCCTCATTATACAGCTGTACAGGGGTCTAGTGAAGGCTTTTTAGCCCTTTCCTCAGACTGTAGCTCCTGGGCACAGGCCCTCACTCCTGCCCCTTCACTATAAAGCCTGGGCCTCATTATACAGCTGTACAGGGGTCTAGTGAAGGCTTTATAGCCCTTTCCTCAGACTGTGGCTCCTGGGATCAGGCCCTCACTCCTGCCCCTTCACTATAAAACCTGGGCCTCATTATACAGCTGTACAGGGGTCTAGTGAAGGCTTTTTAGTCCTTTCCTCAGACTGTAGCTCCTGGGAACAGGCCCTCACTCCTGTCCCTTCACTATCAAGCCTGGGCCTCATTATACAGCTGTACAGGGGTCTAGTGAAGGCTTTTTAGCTCTTTCCTCAGACTGTAGCTCCTGGGCACAGGCCCTCACTCCTGTCCTTTGAATATAAAGCCTGGGCCTCATTATACAGCTGTACAGGAGTCTAGTGAAGGCTTTTTAGCTCTTTCCTCAGTCTGTAGCTCCTGGGCACAGGCCCTCACTCCTGTCCCTTCACTATAAAGCCTGGGCCTCATTATACAGCTGTACAGGGGTTTATGAAGGCTTTTTAGCCCTTTCCTCAGACTGTAGCTCCTGGGAACAGGCCCTCACTCCTGTCCCTTCACTATAAAGCCTGAGTCTCGTTATACAGCTGTACAATGGTTTAGTGAAGGCTTTTTAGCCCTTTCCTCAGACTGTAGCTCCTGGGAACAGGCCCTCACTCCTGTCCCTTCACTATAAAGCATGGGCCTCATTATACAGCTGTACAGGGGTCTAGTGAAGGCTTTTTAGCCCTTTCCTCAGACTGTAGCTCCTGGGAACAGGCCTTCACTCCTGTCCCTTCACTATAAAGCCTGGGCCTCATTATACAGCTGTACAGGGGTCTAGTGAAGGCTTTATAGCCCTTTACTCAGACTGTAGCTCCTGGGATCAGGCCCTCACTCCTGCCCCTTCACTATAAAACCTGGGCCTCATTATACAGCTGTACAGGGGTCTAGTGAAGGCTTTTTAGTCCTTTCCTCAGACTGTAGCTCCTGGGAACAGGCCCTCACTCCTGTCCCTTCACTATAAAGCCTGGGCCTCATTTTACAGCTGTACAGGGGTCTAGTGAAGGCTTTTTAGTCCTTTCCTCAGACTGTAGCTCCTGGGCACAGGCCCTCACTCCTGCCCCTTCACTATAAAGCCTGGGCCTCATTATACAGCTGTACAGGGGTCTAGTGAAGGCTTTTTAGCCCTTTCCTCAGACTGTAGCTCCTGGGAACAGGCCCTCACTCCTGTCCCTTCACTATAAAGCCTGGGCCTCATTATACAGCTGTACAGGGGTCTAGTGAAGGCTTTTTAGCTCTTTCCTCAGACTGTAGCTCCTGGGCACAGGCCCTCACTCCTGTCCCTTCACTATAAAGCCTGGTCCTCATTATACAGCTGTACAGGGGTCTAGTGAAGGCTATTTAGCCCTTTCCTCAGACTGTAGCTCCTGGGAACAGGCCCTCACTTCTGTCCCTTCACTATAAAGCCTGGGCCTCATTATACAGCTGTACAGGGGTCTAGTGAAGGCTTTTTAGCTCTTTCCTCAGACTGTAGCTCCTGGGAACAGGCCCTCACTCCTGTCCCTTCACTATAAAGCCTGGGCCTCATTATACAGCTGTACAGGGGTCTAGTGAAGGCTTTTTAGCTCTTTCCTCAGACTGTAGCTCCTGGGCACAGGCCCTCACTCCTGTCCCTTCACTATAAAGCCTGGTCCTCATTATACAGCTGTACAGGGGTCTAGTGAAGGCTATTTAGCCCTTTCCTCAGACTGTAGCTCCTGGGAACAGGCCCTCACTCCTGTCCCTTCACTATAAAGCCTGGGCCTCATTATACAGCTGTACAGGGGTCTAGTGAAGGCTTTTTAGCCCTTTCCTCAGACTGTAGCTCCTGGGAACAGGCCCTCACTCCTGTCCCTTCACTATAAAGCCTGGTCCTCATTATACAGCTGTACAGGGGTCTAGTGAAGGCTTTTTAGCCCTTTCCTCAGACTGTAGCTCCTGGGAACAGGCCCTCACTCCTGTCCCTTCACTATAAAGCCTGGGCCTCATTTTACAGCTGTACAGGGGTCTAGTGAAGGCTTTTTAGCCCTTTCCTCAGACTGTATCTCCTGGGTACAGGCCCTCACTCCTGTCCCTTCACTATAAAGCCTGGGCCTCATTATACAGCTGTACAGGGGTCTAGTGAAGGCTTTTTAGCCCTTTCCTCAGACTGTAGCTCCTGGGAACAGGCCCTCACTCCTGTCCCTTCACTATAAAGCCTGGTCCTCATTATACAGCTGTACAGGGGTCTAGTGAAGGCTTTTTAGCCCTTTCCTCAGACTGTAGATCCTGGGAACAGGCCCTCACTCCTGTCCCTTCACTATAAAGCCTGGGCCTCATTTTACAGCTGTACAGGGGTCTAGGGAAGGCTTTTTAGCCCTTTCCTCAGACTGTAGCTCCTGGGAACAGGCCCTCACTCCTGTCCCTTCACTATAAAGCCTGGGCCTCATTATACAGCTGTACAGGGGTCTAGTGAAGGCTTTTTAGCTCTTTCCTCAGACTGTAGCTCCTGGGAACAGGCCCTCACTCCTGTCCCTTCACTATAAAGCCTGGGCCTCATTATACAGCTGTACAGGGGTCTAGTGAAGGCTTTTTAGCTCTTTCCTCAGACTGTAGCTCCTGGGAACAGGCCCTCACTCCTGTCCCTTCACTGTAAAGCCTTGGCCTCAATATACAGCTGTACAGGGGTCTAGTGAAGGCTTTTTTGCTCTTTCCTCAGACTGTAGCTCCTGGGAACAGGCCCTGACTCCTGTCCCTTCACTATAAAGCCTGGGCCTCATTATACAGCTGTACAGGGGTCTAGTGAAGGCTTTTTAGCCCTTTCCTCAGACTGTAGCTCCTGGGAACAGGCCCTCACTCCTGTCCCTTCACTATAAAGCCTGGGCCTCATTATACAGCTGTACAGGGGTCGAGTGAAGGCTTTTTAGCCCTTTCCTCAGACTGTAGCTCCTGGGAACAGGGCCTCACTCCTGTCCCTTCACTATAAAGCCTGGTCCTCATTATACAGCTGTACAGGGGTCTAGTGAAGGCTTTTTAGCCCTTTCCTCAGACTGTAGCTGCTGGGAACAGGCCCTCACTCCTGTCCCTTCACTATAAAGCTTGGGCCTCATTATACAGCTGTACAGGGGTCTAGTGAAGGCTTTTTAGCTCTTTCCTCAGACTGTAGCTCCTGGGAACAGGCCCTCACTCCTGTCCCTTCACTATAAAGCCTGGGCCTCATTATACAGCTGTACAGGGGTCTAGTGAAGGCTTTTTAGCCCTTTCCTCAGACTGTAGCTCCTGGTAACAGGCCCTCACTCCTGTCCCTTCACTATAAAGCCTGGGCCTCATTTTACAGCTGTACAGGGGTCTAGTGAAGGCTTTTTAGCCCTTTCCTCAGACTGTAGCTCCTGGGAACAGGCCCTCACTCCTGTCCCTTCACTATAAATCCTGGGCCTCATTATAAAGCTGTACAGGGGTCTAGTGAAGGCTTTTTAGCCCTTTCCTCAGGCTGTAGCTCCTGGGAACAGGCCCTCACTCCTGTCCCTTCACTATAAAGCCTGGGCCTCATTATACAGCTGTACAGGGGTCTAGTGAAGGCTTTTTAGCTCTTTCCTCAGACTGTAGCTCCTGGGAACAGGCCCTCACTCCTGTCCCTTCACTATAAAGCCTTGGCCTCATTATACAGCTGTACAGGGGTCTAGTGAAGGCTTTTTTGCTCTTTCCTCAGACTGCAGCTCCTTGGAACAGGCCCTCACTCCTGTCCCTTCACTATAAAGCCTTGGCCTCATTATACAGCTGTACATGGGTCTAGTGAAGGCTTTTTAGCTCTTTCCTCAGACTGTAGCTCCTGGGAACAGGCCCTCACTCCTGTCCCTTCACTATAAAGCCTTGGCCTCATTATACAGCTGTACAGGGGTCTAGTGAAGGCTTTTTTGCTCTTTCCTCAGACTGTAGCTCCTGGGAACAGGCCCTCACTCCTGTCCCTTCACTATAAAGCCTGAGCCTCATTATACAGCTGTACAGGGGTCTAGTGAAGGCTTTTTAGCCCTTTCCTCAGACTAGCTCCTGGGAACAGGCCCTCACTCCTGTCCCTTCACTATAAAGCCTGGGCCTCATTATACAGCTGTACAGGGGTCTAGTGAAGGCTTTTTATCTCTTTCCTCAGACTGTAGCTCCTGGGCACAGGCCCTCACTCCTGTCCCTTCACTATAAAGCCCGGGCCTCATTATACAGCTGTACAGGGGTCTAGTGAAGGCTTTTTACCCTTTCCTCAAACTGTAGCTCCTGGGAACAGGCCCTCACTCCTGTCCCTTCACTATAAAGCCTGGGCCTCATTATACAGCTGTACAGGGGTCTAGTGAAGGCTTTTTAGCTCTTTTCTCAGACTGTAGCTCCTGGGCACAGGCCCTCACTCCTGTCCCTTCACTATAAAGCCTGGGCCTCATTATACAGCTGTACAGGGGTCTAGTGAAGGCTTTTTAGCTCTTTCCTCAGACTGTAGCTCCTGGGAACAGGCCCTCACTCCTGTCCCTTCACTATAAAGCCTGGGCCTCATTATACAGCTGTACAGGGGTCTAGTGAAGGCTTTTTAGCCCTTTCCTCAGACTGTAGCTCCTGGGAACAGGCCCTCACTCCTGTCCCTTCACTATAAAGCCTGGTCGTCATTATACAGCTGTACAGGGGTGTAGTGAATGCTTTTTTACCCTTTCCTCAAACTGTAGCTCCTGGGAACAGGCCCTCACTCCTGTCCCTTCACTATAAAGCCTGGGCCTCATTATACATCTGTACAGGGGTCTAGTGAAGGCTTTCTAGCTCTTTCCTCAGACTGTAGCTCCTGGGCACAGGCCCTCACTCCTGTCCCTTCACTATAAAGCCTGGGCCTCATTATACAGTTGTACAGGGGTCTAGTGAAGGCTTTTTAGCTCTTTCCTCAGTCTGTAGCTCCTGGGCACAGGCCCTCACTCCTGTCCCTTCACTATAAAGCCTGGGCCTCATTATATAGCTGTACAGGGGTCTAGTGAAGGCTTTTTATCCCTTTCCTCAGACTGTATCTCCTGGGAACAGGCCCTCACTCCTGTCCCTTCACTATAAAGCCCGGGCCTCATTGTACAGCTGTACAGGGGTCTAGTGAAGGCTTTTTACCCTTTCCTCAGACTGTAGCTCCTGGAAACAGGCCCTCACTCCTGTCCCTTCACTATAAAGCCTGGGCCTCATTATACAGCTGTACAGGGGTCTAGTGAAGGCTTTTTAGCTCTTTCCTCAGACTGTAGCTCCTGGGAACAGGCCCTCACTCCTGTCCCTTCACTATAAAGCCTGGGCCTCATTATACAGCTGTACAGGGGTCTAGTGAAGGCTTTTTAGCCCTTTCCTCAGACTGTAGCTCCTGGGCACAGGCCCTCACTCCTGCCCCTTCACTATAAAGCCTGGGCCTCATTATACAGCTGTACAGGGGTCTAGTGAAGGCTTTATAGCCCTTTCCTCAGACTGTGGCTCCTGGGATCAGGCCCTCACTCCTGCCCCTTCACTATAAAACCTGGGCCTCATTATACAGCTGTACAGGGGTCTAGTGAAGGCTTTTTAGTCCTTTCCTCAGACTGTAGCTCCTGGGAACAGGCCCTCACTCCTGTCCCTTCACTATCAAGCCTGGGCCTCATTATACAGCTGTACAGGGGTCTAGTGAAGGCTTTTTAGCTCTTTCCTCAGACTGTAGCTCCTGGGCACAGGCCCTCACTCCTGTCCTTTGAATATAAAGCCTGGGCCTCATTATACAGCTGTACAGGAGTCTAGTGAAGGCTTTTTAGCTCTTTCCTCAGTCTGTAGCTCCTGGGCACAGGCCCTCACTCCTGTCCCTTCACTATAAAGCCTGGGCCTCATTATACAGCTGTACAGGGGTTTATGAAGGCTTTTTAGCCCTTTCCTCAGACTGTAGCTCCTGGGAACAGGCCCTCACTCCTGTCCCTTCACTATAAAGCCTGAGTCTCGTTATACAGCTGTACAATGGTTTAGTGAAGGCTTTTTAGCCCTTTCCTCAGACTGTAGCTCCTGGGAACAGGCCCTCACTCCTGTCCCTTCACTATAAAGCATGGGCCTCATTATACAGCTGTACAGGGGTCTAGTGAAGGCTTTTTAGCCCTTTCCTCAGACTGTAGCTCCTGGGAACAGGCCTTCACTCCTGTCCCTTCACTATAAAGCCTGGGCCTCATTATACAGCTGTACAGGGGTCTAGTGAAGGCTTTATAGCCCTTTCCTCAGACTGTAGCTCCTGGGATCAGGCCCTCACTCCTGCCCCTTCACTATAAAACCTGGGCCTCATTATACAGCTGTACAGGGGTCTAGTGAAGGCTTTTTAGTCCTTTCCTCAGACTGTAGCTCCTGGGAACAGGCCCTCACTCCTGTCCCTTCACTATAAAGCCTGGGCCTCATTTTACAGCTGTACAGGGGTCTAGTGAAGGCTTTTTAGTCCTTTCCTCAGACTGTAGCTCCTGGGCACAGGCCCTCACTCCTGCCCCTTCACTATAAAGCCTGGGCCTCATTATACAGCTGTACAGGGGTCTAGTGAAGGCTTTATAGCCCTTTCCTCAGACTGTAGCTCCTGGGAACAGGCCCTCACTCCTGTCCCTTCACTATAAAGCCTGGGCCTCATTATACATCTGTACAGGGGTCTATTGAAGGCTTTATAGCCCTTTCCTCAGACTGTAGCTCCTGGGATCAGGCCCTCACTCCTGCCCCTTCACTATAAAACCTGGGCCTCATTATACAACTGTACAGGGGTCTAGTGAAGGCTTTATAGCCCTTTCCTCAGACTGTAGCTCCTGGGAACAGGCCCTCACTCCTTTCCCTTCACCAGAAAGCCTTGGCCTCATTATACAGCTGTACAGGGGTCTAGTGAAGGCTTTTTAGCCCTTTCCTCAGACTGTAACTCCTGGGCACAGGCCCTCACTCCTGTCCCTTCACTATAAAGCCTGGGCCTCATTATACAGCTGTACAGGTGTCTAGTGAAGGCTTTATAGCCCTTTCCTCAGACTGTAGCTCCTGGGATCAGGCCCTCACTCCTGCTCCTTCACTATAAAACCTGGGCCTCATTATACAGCTTTACAGGGGTCTAGTGAAGGCTTCTTAGTCCTTTCCTCAGACTGTAGCTCCTGGGAACAGGCCCTCACTCCTGTCCCTTCACTATAAAGCCTGGGCCTCATTATACAGCTGTACAGGGGTCTATTGAAGGCTTTTTAGCCATTTCCTCAGACTGTAGCTCCTGGGCACAGGCCCTCACTCCTGTCCCTTCACTATAAAGCCTGGGCCTCATTATACAGCTGTACAGTGGTCTAGTGAAGGCTTTTTAGCCCTTTCCTCAGTCTGTAGCTCCTGGGATCAGACCCTCACTCCTGTCCCTTCACTATAAAGCCTGGGCTTCATTAGACAGCTGTACAGGGGTCTAGTGAAGGTTTTTTAGCCCTTTCATCAGACTGTAGCTCCTGGGCACAGGCCCTGTCTCCTGTCCCTTCACTATAAAGTGTGGGGTGCAGCACGCAAGCATCCCATAAGCAAAGCATCAGAGAAGCTAAGCATCCAGCAAAACGGCAGTTATACATGGCAGTCAGGGCAGGAGTCACGTAACCCACACTTTGCTCTCCCCTTTAACCATGTGCTTTATTTTTATCCTCCTGTGTTCCCTTGCCATCCACATTCACCACCCTATCCCCCCTCCATCACGACTCATACACATCAGCCCCTCTATACTTCCCTCTCCCATGTACAGCTCCCATGCATTCCTCACCTTCCTGAGAAACCTCAGCCCATCTTGCCCAAACACATCACAGAAAAAAACTACCTACAATTCCAACAACTATTTGCTCTTTATCTTCCTACTCCTACTGATTTCAGGGGACATCTCCCCCAACCCTGGTCCACCATCCCCCAACCTCAACCCCTACCCTACCTCATATCGAAACCATAATTATCTTATTAACATTACTTGCTTTCCCTCATCTCCATCTTTTAATTGTGCCCTCTGGAATCCACTGTCTGCTTGTAACAAGCTTCCTTTCCTACACAACTACTTTCTGAACAACTCTCAATCTGTCGGCCCTCACTGAAACCTGGATTCAGGATTCTGACACTGTCTCTCCTGCTGCCATTTCCTACGGTGCTTACAATTCTCTTACTCCCCGAGACCCACAAACAGACCTGGTGGTGGAGTCGGCATACTCCTGTCCCCACAATGCACTTTCCAGGTCATCCCCCCAATTCCATCACTCTTATTCCCTTCTTTTGAGGTCCACATCACCAGGCTCTTCCGTCCCCTCTCCCTCAGGGTAGTGGTCATATACCGGCCCCCAGGCTCACCCACCCACTTCCTTGACCACTTTTCAGCCTGGCTGCCGCCCTTCATGTCCTCAGAACTTCCAACCCTCATCCTGGGAGACTTCAACATCCCCATTAACATCCCTACTTCCACATCTGCATCCCAGCTTCTATCACTAACCACCTCTCTAGGCCTCTCACAGCTTTCAACCTCTGAGACACACAAAGACGGTAACACCCTTGATCTGGTCTTCAGCCGCCTCTGTTCAATCTCCCACCTAAATAACTCACCGCTTCCACTCTCTGACCACAACATTCTCTCCTTCACGCTCACAAATCCTCGCCCACCCCAGCTCACTCCTACCTCCCACACAGTCAGAAATCTACAAGCCATTAACCCTCAGACACTTTCAGACTCCCTACACTCATCACTGTCCCCTATCTCCTCTTTTTCCTTTCCTAATCTGGCTGTTCATCACTACAATGACACTCTTAGAAGCACCCTTGACCAAGTAGCTCCCCTCACCCTCAGAACCTCCAAACACAGAGTAAAACAGCCCTGGCTCACATCACAAACTCAACTTCTCCAGCAATGCTCTAGCAGTGCTGACCGCTTATGGAGAAAAACCCGCACACCAGAAGACTTCATCCACTTCAAATTTATGTTAAGAACCTATAACGCTGCCCTTCACCTCGCCAAACAGACCTACTTCACCACCCTGATCTCCTCACTAGACAACAACCCCAAGAAACTTTTTGACACTTTTCACTCCCTCCTCAGGCCAAAAGCACAAGCCCCTATCACAGACATTTGTGCTGATGACCTGGCCTCCCACTTTACAGAAAAAATAGATAATATCCGTCAGGAAATCTGCTCCCAACCACCAAGTGCTGTGACTCCCATCCCTTCCTGCATCTCCCCTGGCTCACTTTCCACATTTGATCCTATCACAGAAGAAGAAGTCTCCAGACTCTTCTCTTCTTCTCGTCCGACTACATGCACTACCGACCCCATGCCCTCACATCTCCTCCAGTCTCTCTCTCCAGTCGTCACAACCCACCTAACTACAATCTTTAATCTCTCCCTCTCCTCGGGCATTTTCCCATCCTCCTTCAAACACGCCATCTTTACTCCATTACTAAAGAAACCCGCTCTCGACCCATCCTGCACAAACAACTACAGACCAGTCTCCAATCTCCCCTTCATCTCTAAACTTTTGGAGCGCCTAGTTTATTCCTGCCTTACCCGTTACCTCTCCACTCACTCCCTTCTAGACCCTTCACAGTCCGGCTTCCGCCCCCTACATTCGACTGAAACTGCACTCATCAAAGTGACCAATGACCTTCTGACAGCAAAACGTAACGGTGACCACTCTCTGCTCATTCTTCTTGACCTATCTGCAGCTTTCGATACTGTTGACCACCATCTCCTACTCTCTAGGCTCCAGTCACTAGGCATTAAGGACACTGCACTCTCCTGGTTCTCTTCCTATCTCTTGTGTTTTGTTCTCTGGCTCCACGTCATCTCCTCTTCCTCTTGCTGTCGGGGTACCTCAGGGCTCAGTCCTTGGCCCCCTTCTCTTCTGTCTCTACACAGCCCCAATTGGACAGACCATCAGCAGATTTGGCTTTCGGTACCATCTTTATGCTGATGACACACAACTATATACGTCTTCCCCCGACCTTACCCCCTCTGTACTACAGAACGCCAGTGACTCTGTCCACAGTCTCCAATATCATGTCCCCTCTCTATCTGAAACTCAACCTCTCCAAAACTGAACTTCTTCTGCTCCCGCCGTCTACTAACCTCCCTAAATCAGACATTTCCCTCTCCGTGGGTGGCACTATAATAACACCCCGGCAGCAGGCGACCTGTCTGGGTGTTATCTTTGACACCAATCTCTCCTTCACATCCCATATACAATCTCTTGCTTGCTCTTGCTGCTTACACCTAAAGAACATCTCTAGAATCCGCCCTTTTCTCACCATGGAAACAACAAAAACCCTCACTGTAGCATTGATCCACTCCCACCTGGATTACTGCAATGCTCTATTAATTGGCCTCCCCGTCACTCGACTATCCCCACTCCAGTCCATACTTAATGCAGCAGCCAGGGTCATCCATCTGGCTAATCGGTACTCGAACGTGTCCGCTCTTCCTCAGTCATTACACTGGCTGCCCATTCATTACAGGATCCAATTCAAAGTACTTGTTCTCACCCACAAAGCTCTCCACGGTGCGGCACCCCCCTACATCTCCTCCCTCATTTCTTTCTATCGGCCTAGCCGATCGCTGCGCTCTGCAAAAGACTTTCGACTAACCTCTGCACTAATCCGTACCTCCCACTCCCGACTCCAAGACTTCTCCCGTGCTGCTCCTATACTCTGGAATGCTCTACCTCAAGAAATTAGGACTAACCACAATTTGCATAGTTTTAGGCGCTCCTTCAAAACACATTTGTTCAGAGCGGCTTATCACGTTCGCTAATCAAAGTCATTCTATGTGTAAGTGTGCGTGTGTAGCCCATTCACTATATCCATCCATCCTTCATTCCCTCAAGATGGCTGGACCTTCATTGTAATTATACAATTGTAAATACACACCTGTACTTTGTATCTCCCTCACCTCATTGTAGATTGTAAGCTCTCACCAGCAGGGTTGTCTTATTTCGTCTTATTTTGCTTTAATTATTGTATTGTTAACGTTGTTTCTTATGACTTGTGTTTTAAAACTGTTAAACTGTAAAGCGCTGCGGAATATGTTGGCGCTATATAAATAAAGATTATTATTATTTATTATTATAGAAGATTACAGTGCGGGGAAGCCGGGAAACCTTCATATAGACGGCCGGTGGGGATGGAGGCTGTGACCGACTCTGGCCACATCTTTCTCTAGAGCCGCAGTAGAAGATGAAGATGTCGTCCTCATCATGAAGGAGTTATTTCTCATGTCGCGTGTAATGAATATCTCCTGCAGTATTGCTAATGCCGATTCCAGTGTCGGTAATGAGACGAGAATTAGCGTTATGGAAGATGAGTCTATGAGGAACGTGTTCAGCTGCCGACTCCGAGGAGGAAACTGCTTGTTGTCTGTGGCCTAAATATATAGGTTTTATTAGTAGATGTCAGGGAAGAAAACTAAACCCTGTAAGATAATAAATCTCATATGTTTCCCTTATTATCTCCAGTAATTGTATTATTACACAGGATTCTTATGATGTTACATCGGATCATCTTCTTCTCATTCAGGTCTCTACAATATCGGATCCTCTCAGTGAAGATCTTCTACAGAAGAGAATTTTCCTGATTTACCCATCAGGGATGGATATGGACAGAGACAAGATGGCGGAGAGGATGCTACACCTCACCCTAGAGATCCTCTTCCGTCTCACTGGAGAGGTGAGAGATTCTGATGACGTCACATTACCTCATTCTTATCTATGGGAATAACAGATGGACAGAACTGGAGAGGTGAGGACTCTGGAAATGTCTGTAGTGAGATTTATTAATGTGTCTCTCCATAACCAGGATTACACAGTGGTGAAGAAGACCTCTAGTGATCGCTGTCAGGACCCTGTGTCTGAGGGATGGGGAAGACCCCTGAGCCCAATCACCGGGCCTCCACCTCACCCCCTGATCCATGAGGACATCAATGACCAGAAGATCCTAGAACTCATCTACAAGATGATTGAGCTGCTGACTGGAGAGGTGACACTGCTGGGAATGCTGGGACATTATACAGTAACGCTATGAAGGGATCGGGGGATGACGGTATCATTGTATGTGTCAGGTTCCTATAAGGTGTCAGGATGTCGCTGTCTATTTCTCCATGGAGGAGTGGGAGTATTTAGAAGGACGCAAAGATCTGTACAAGAACGTCATAATGGAGGTTCTCCAGCCCCTCACATCTCCAGGTAATAGACAGGACTAAATACACACGGCCTATAATTATCTGTATGTAGAGAATGAATTCAGTCCCTGTATGTGTTTCCTCCAGATCTATCCAGTAAGAGGACAACACCAGAGAGATGTCCCCATCCTCTTCTTCCACAGGACTGTAACCAAGAAGATCCCAGTGCTCCTCAGGATCTTCAGATAGATGGAGAGGAGGTGTCAGGAGATCTCCCCTATGATGTGTAGACGGCTGTGAAGGTCTTGTGCTCAGTCTTGTTTTATCCACCAGTATTATATGTTTTATACTTGTGTAATGAGAACGGTGGAGATGGCAGGATTAGAGCTGATCATAGATGGGACTTCTCCATCTGTCGGTGACTTTTACAATATTTGTTTCAGGGTGAAGATCTGACCCATATTAATACTACAGAGACATATGTGAGGGGTGATGAGTGGTGTAAAGAGGAGATTCCCACATATGATTACCCAGGTGAGTAGTAACCACTGAATGCAGAGAAGTCACAGATTCCTCTCAGTCACCGGCTGTGGCTGCTTTATCGGTGGTGTAGTCCGGCCGTATTACCATGATCACCATTTTGCCTCTAGACGACAACATTCTCCTCCACCCTAAACTGTTCAAATGACTTTGGGCAGTGAAAGCCCTTTTCTATAGAACTTACAACCAATTACATTGTTTTTGATCCTAAGGAATTCAGATTACTGCACAGTCTCTCCTGAAATGGGGAGCAATATTATTTTCTTTGTGCAGTGGATGATTTTGCAAACTCCCCTCTCCCGCTCTCTGACCACAATCTTCTTTCATTCTCTATAAAGAACTGCCAGGCTGCTCAGGTCACCCCCACTGTCCAGACTTATAGAAACATACAGGCCATTAACACCCAGAAACTTATGAAGAACTTGCAGTCATCATTGGCCCCTATCTCCTCCCTTTCATGTCCTGATTCTGCACTGAAGCATTACAATGAAACACTTCAAAGTGCCCTGAATGAATTTGCACCCGCTATAAATAAAACACCACAACGCAGACGGCGACAACCCTGGCACACCCTGCAAACACGTTTCCTGCAGCGGTGCTCCAGGAGTGCCGAACGTCTGTGGAGAAAATCCAATCTACACGAAGATTTCATCCATTATAAGTTTATGCTTAGAACATACAACACTGCCCTTCACCTCTCCAAACAAACCTATTTCAACACCCTCATCACCTCACTGTCCAATAACCCGAAACGTCTCTTTGACACTTTTCATTCTCTACTCAACCCAAGAGTACAGGCCCCAACCACGGAGCTCCAAGCTGACGATCTGGCCAATTACTTCAAAGAAAAAATTGACCAGATTCGACAGGAAATTATCTCCCAGTCACCTCATACCATGCACTGTCCTCCCTCCCCCACTGCATCTAGCTCACTCTCTGATTTTGATCCAGTCACAGAAGAAGAAGTAAGCAGGCTCCTTGCATCTTCTCGCCCAACCACTTGCATCAGTGACCCATTTTCGTCACATCTCCTCCAGTCCCTTTCCCCTGCTGTCACCCCTCACCTAACTAAAATATTTAACCTCTCTCTCTCTTCTGGTATCTTTCCCTCCTCATTTAAGCATGCCATCATACATCCACTACTTAAAAAACCATCTCTCGACCAAAACTGTGCCGCTAATTATAGCCCTGTCTCTAATCTTCCCTTCATCTCTAAACTCCTGGAACGCCTCGTCCACTCCTGTCTTATCCGCTATCTCTCTGATAACTCTCTTCTCGACCCTCTCCAATCCGGTTTCCGCTCTTTACACTTTACTGAAACTGCCCTCACTAAAGTCTCTAATGATCTACTAACAGCTAAACCAAATGGTCACTACTCCATGCTAATTCTCTTGGATCTCTCTGCAGCATTCGACACTGTGGATCATCAGCTCCTCCTCACTATGCTCCGTTCCATTGGCCTCAAGGAAACTGTTCTTTCCTGGTTCTCCTCCTATCTCTCTGACCGCTCCTTTACTGTATCTTTTGCCAGTTCCTCCTCCTCTCATCTTCCCCTTGCAGTTGGGGTTCCTCAAGGATCGGTTCTAGGCCCCCTCCTCTTCTCCTTGTACACTGCCCCTATTGGTCAAACAATCAGTAGATTTGGGTTCCAGTACCATCTCTATGCTGATGACACCCAATTATACGCTTCTTCTCCTGACATCACGCCAGCCTTTCTAGAAAACACCGGCGATTGTCTAAACGCTGTGTCTAATATCATGTCCTCACTATATCTGAAACTGAACCTGTCAAAAACTGAACTCCTGGTGTTTCCTCCCTCTACTAATGTACCTATACCCGACATTGCTATTTCTGTGGGTGGCTCCACTTTTACTCCCCAGCAACAGGCCCGCTGTCTTGGGGTCATACTTGATTCTGAGCTTTCCTATGCCCCCCACATTCGATCACTGGCTCGCTCTTGTCATCTGCACCTCAAAAACATTTCTAGAATTCGACCTTTTCTTACTTTTGACTCTGCAAAAACTCTTACTGTTTCTCTTATTCATTCTCGTCTCGACTATTGTAACTCTCTTCTAATCGGTCTCCCTCTTACCAAACTCTCCCCTCTCCAATCTTTCTTGAATGCTGCAGCCAGGATCATATTCCTCCCCAATCGTTACACCGATGCCTCTACCTTGTGCCAGTCATTACATTGGCTATCCATCCACTCCAGAATCCAGTACAAACTTATTACCCTCACCCACAAAGCCCTCCATGGCTCAGCACCACCCTACATCTCCTCCCTTGTTTCAGTATACCACCCTACCCGCACCCTCCGTTCTGCTGATGACCTGAGGTTAGCATCCTCAATAGTCAGAACCTCCCACTCCCGTCTCCAAGACTTTACACGTGCTGCGCCAGTTCTTTAGAATGCACTTCCCAGGTCAATACGATTAGTCCCCAATCCTCACAATTTTAAGCGTGCCCTGAAAACGCATTTATTCAGACTGGCCTATCGCCTCAACACATTAACCTAATCTATCCCTGGGTGGCACAGCCAAAAGTTTTACCATAACCAGGTTCCCGGCATCATGTTCCCACATGCTTTATGCATCCATTAGCCCTCTGTGTCTGTACTGTTACACACTTAACATTATGGCTGGTCCATACAATCAGGGCAACTGTTACCACCCACCTTTCGTGTCTACCTCTTTCCTCATAGACTGTAAGCTTGCGAGCAGGGCCCTCATTCCTCTTGGTATCTGTTATAATCTATGTGATTATTGTTATGCTGTAATGTCTATTGTCTGTACAAATCCCCTCTGAAATGTAAAGTGCTGCGGAATATGTCGGCGCTATAGAAATAAAATTTATTATTATTATTTTCTCTGATCTTCTGGTCAGGATTCATAATAGCTCCAATGGTCCACCATAAATGAGGGCAACTCTGGTTTACTGTTGTTTAATCTGTATTTGTAGTTTTCCTTAATGAGATTCTCGTGCTCTGGGGCGGGACTGTGGGTGGGGCTGTGGGCGGGGCTTTATGTGGTGCTCTGATTACATATTCATCTGTATTGGCTTATGACAGGTCGCTGATCTCTCACTGACCTGCCCCCCATTATTACATAATGCATATAATAGCATTGATATTATTGGTGATAATGCCTATAATATTGTGGCTATTGTGAGACTTAGAAAAAAATTACATCCAGCAAAATGTCACCGGTGATGGCGGCGCCATTTGACTTTTTGAATGTAAAATATGCTGGAATAATTAGCGGTTGCCATGTCGCGTTTGGAGAGCCCCTGATCTGCCTAAACAGTGGAAACCACCAACAAGTGACTCCAGTTGGAAACTAGACCCCTTAGGGAACTAGATGTGTATTGAGCACCTTGAACCTACAGGTGCTTTATAGAAGTTTATAGCGTAGAGCCATGGAAATAAAAAAAAAATAAAATTTTTCCTAAATTTTTTTAGCTCGATATGTATTTTAGTTTGTCCTGAGTACGCTGACACCCCCATATGTGGGGGTAAACCACTGTTTGGGCGCATGGCAGAGCTTGGAAGGGAAGGAGCGCCGTATTGGAGAGCAGATTTTGCTGGAATTGTTTGTGGGTGACATCTCACATTGTCAGAGCCCCTGAGGTGCCAGAACAGCATAAGCCCCAAAAGTGACTGCATTTTACCAAATACTTCCCTGAATGAATTCTTCTAGTGTCGCAGTGAGCATACTGACACCACAGCTGTTCCATAGAAAATTATACCATTGGCCAGTGAAGAAAAAATAATTACATTTTTACCACTAAAATGTTGTTTTAACTCCAGATTTTACATTGGAAAATAGGTAGATAGGTAAATGGTCATCATAGGTAAATCTATGGGTGTACATAGATGAATTCCCAGAGGGGTGTCATTTCCAAAATGGGGTCACTGGAGGGCACATTGGTGTACTTGTGATCATGGGTAAGTGACAATATTTAGATGTGGATGGGCAAACTGATCTGTTTAATGCTTCAGACAATATTTATTATATTTTGTATGGGTATTTTGCCTGGGATTTATCATGTTGTACTATATTGTTGCTTTGTATATTTTATAACCCTTAGTCGCAAGATCACCATGCGTACTTCTGTTTTGGCCTTCGTATTCCTCCTTTTCCTTTTTACTGTATAAGCCTTAATATTGGTATGTATATTTCCTTGTATTTTCAAAACTGTTTGAATTTATAAATCAATGTTTTTTTTATTGGATGGTGTTCTCTGCGCCGTTCTTCCTGTGTATATTATTCTAATGGGAGCATTTCCATTTTCTAATTGTTGTTAGGCTTTATGCCCTATTTTTTGGACTGAAGTTATTTCTTCAGTGTTTATCATAGTTAATTTATGCTTATTTTGACTATTTTTTGTTTTCACGAACTCATCTATGAATATAGTGACCATTTTCACTACATGGATGATTTCCAGAAACACGTAGTGGAAGTTTTAGAGCAAAAATTGCAAAAATGTCATTGTAGTGCCCAATATATTGTGCCCAGCTTGTGTCTCTGGAGACCTCCCCCACCTACCCCCGGAAATTGTTACGTCAGCTCTACTCAAATGTGTCTGTCACTAAATAATCCAAATGCTTGAATGTCAAAACAGTTCAAAAACGTGGTTCTGTGTGGAAGATTGTAAAGCAGTCATGGAGGCATAAGGCTGGCAGTGATGGGCATTGTGGGTAATAATAGCGGGGATCATGCCTGATTCCTCTCTAGGAACATACACGACATCTTCTCTGGGGGTTCTTTCTTGTTTCAGTTACTGGGATGAGTGCAATAAAATGTCGCTCAGTGAGTCTTCTGACATCTTCACATTATAAAGGATTGTCGGGGATTGAATTTTCAAAAGCAAGATTTTCAGTGACCTTTCCCTGATAATCAAGGAAAGTATCTGCATTTCCGGCTTTTATGTATAACACAAAAGAATTCTATGTGGCCACCTGAAACAAATACATGACTAACTTTTTATACCAGGTATATGATTTTCTTGATTCCTGGTATGGCTGTAGAACCTGATCTGCAAGGTCCACACCCCCATATATTTGTTGTAGTCAATGACAGACACAGGTTTTGGAGTAGTGGATCCCTGTTGGTCTGCAGTGGCCCTTGTGGCATCTGTGTGGATCGAGCTCAGGATAAAAATATTTTATTTATCCTTAATATTAAGGGCAAGCAGCTCTCCATTGGATAAAGCCCCTGACTGCCCCTTTCGGAAATTTTCTTTGACCAATGATTGTGGAAACCCCTGATGGTTTTTGTGAATGGTCCCACAAGCCCCTATGTTATGTTCAACCAGAGTTTTAAATAGAGGTATGCTGGTGTAGTAGTTGTCAACATACAGATTGTAGCCTTTTTGTTAAAAAAAGGCTCAAAACCATTTTGCAGATGTCCCCAGATAAGTAGGGCCTCCTGGTGGGTTTAGTTGGCTGTCTTTCCCCTCATACATGTGAAAAGCTGATGTGTATCTGGTTGAACTCTCACACATTTTATAGAGCTTTATTCCGAACCTTGCCCTCTTAGAAGGAATAAGTTGCTTGAGGTGCAGTCTTCCTTTCAATTTTACAAGGGGCTCATCAATGGAAATGTTTTCTGTTGGGGTGTAGAGCTTTAAGAACTTTTCTGTCAAGTCTTCGATGATGGGTCTGATTTTGAATAGTCTGTCATGTTCTGGGACATTTCTGGGCAGGCATTGACTATTGTCATTAAAATGCCAAAATCTCATGAGCATCTCATAACGGTTCCTAGGAAGAACTGCAGAAAATATAGGGGTGGCTTGAACAGGGCTTTTTTAACAAGACCCATAGCGAATGTAAGTCCTAAAAAAAATTTCATTTCTAGTTGGTGTCCATAAATTTGACGAAGGAATTGGGACGCATATAAATTTGTAGGACAATATGCTCTAGCAAGCTATCTGTCATTAACAAATTAAAAAAATATTTGGTCCAAAATTTTCTCCTCCACATTTATACCAGGAAAGGCATTAAAATTAGGGATGAATGGAGTAGCCGAATCCGAAGCCTCCCATCTGGGAAATGCTACATCAAGAGGCAAAGCCCCTTGGACTTTGGTGTGCGCCAATTCACGAGCACTAGGGACAGCGCTAGTACTGGGCATTGTTCCCTGAGTTGGAGACATTTCTCCAGAAGCGCTATTTGTCCTCCTTGTTGTACTGGTCCTTGTGTGTGAGGATGGACCAGAATCACTGCTCATTTCTGAGCTATCACTGTCGCTGCTACTAAAGCCCTCGAAATCCACATTGCCATCTGACACTTTCTTCGCTGTCAGAACATAAAAGTGCATAAGCCTCCTCTGCACTATAAGACTGACGGGACATTTTATTCGTTTTTATTTTTTTTTTCGTAAATAGAAAACTACGACATGACGTGACCAAACTATTGGGGAGACAATTGAGAAAAGCCTAATTCTTTACCCTATCCCTAACTTTAGAATAAACCCTAACAGTAACCTTAACAGTAACTATAACCCTAACAGTAACCCTAACTTTAGTCCCAACACTAACCCTAACTATAGCACTAACCCTAACCTGCCTTATCTGTTTTTTACTTTATAGCACAATCGCTGACTGACACAGCTGGCAGCAGCACTTGTAAGGCTACTTTCACACTAGCGTTTCCTGGAGCTGTGGAGTGATGCACACGGCCGCCCCTCCTCCGGTCAGCTCCGCCTATGGGCGCATGACGCTGCATGCGACCTGCGTATCCTGTCTTTAGCATTGGGTACGCAAGCCGTGCGCAGGTATTTGCCGGCGCAGGCGTCCTTTTGACAGTGCGCCGAGCGCACCAAAATGCAACACGGTTAAAGTTTTTTGCATAGCTTGCCGTTTTTATGGACAATTTACAGATGTTTACAGATGTTGTCCACTACTTTTTAGTAACCCCCCCATTGTATCCCCCCGGGGCCCATAATGATTTTTGTGATTACCTTGCATTGCCAATTCTGCCTGTGAGCGGCGCCATGTGACCGCCAGGCTACAGCCGCTGCTAACATGGACTATGGAAATTGATGTGACATCATCAGCAGGCGTGACCCAGTATCAACACACTGCTGTCACTCATCAAGAGTCACAGCAGTGTGTGGGCGGTGCTGCACCACACATCACAGCCCCGTCACTCTGCAGCGTCTGTCTCCTCACCCATCAAGAGTGACGGGACTGTGCGGGGGGGGTGGACGGGGCTGTGTAGGGGTTGGAAAGGCTGTCTGCCAGCTGTGCGAGGGATGGACAGGCCATGCAGGGGTCTGCGGGCTGCTGCGCGGGGGGGCCGTGCAGGGGTCTGCAGCCTGTCTGCCGGCTGAGCGGGGGGTGGGCGGGCTGTGCGGGGGTATGCAGGCTGTCTGCTCGGCTTTACGGGGGGTGGAAGGGTCGTGCGGGGGTCTGTGGGCTGCTGTGCGGGGGGTGGTGGGCGGGCTGTGCCGGGGTCTGCAGACTGTCTGCTGGCTGTACGGGAGGTGGAGGGGCCGTGCGGGGTCTGCGGCCTGTCTGCCGGCTGAGCGGGGGGTGGGCGGGCTGTGCGGGGGTATGCAGGCTGTCTGCTCGGCTTTGCGGGGGGTGGAAGGGTCGTGCGGGGCTCTGTGGGCTGCTGTGCGGGGGGTGGTGGGCGGGCTGTGCCAGGGTCTGCAGGCTGTCTGCTGGCTGTGCAGGGGGTGGACGGGCTGTGTGGGTGTTGCCAGGGCTGTGCGGGGGAGTCTGCGTGCTGTGCTGGCGGTGCCGAGGCTGTGCGGGGGAGTCTGACCACCATGGAGGAGTTCACCATGGAGGAGTTCACCGACCTCACACAGAGACATGCAAAACAGAGGCATCCAGAGCAGAGACATACAGGGCAGAGATATGGAGGAGATAAAGACTCTACTCAACACAGTGTGCAGGAAACTAATGTGTCCACGGAAACAACATAATTAATAAATCAGTCAGAGATCCGGTGTGTCCTACACAGCCATACTCATTACAAGGTATATACACCCAAGATATATAGAAAAATGACTTCACTTACAATCAGCAGCTGGATTATTCAGGGTCTCAACACCTCGGCCTTTGGATGTAAAACAAATGATCCTGACTTTATACAAAGACTGAGAAATATAGACATTCAGATCCTCCTGGAAACATGGACAAGAGCTGAAAACGAATCTCTGGTGCCCATCGGATACAAGGAAATCTCTGCCCCTGCCCTGAAAAATAAAAACACCAAACAGGGCCGGAGCTCAGGAGGAATACTGATCTGGTACAAAGAGGAGTTCCACCAGTACATCAAACCAGTGAAGAGAGGAGGCAGCCACATATGGATCAGGATCAGCAGCTCCATCCTCACCTCTCAGTCTGATGTCCACCTCTGCGCCACCTATATACCACCACCAGAGTCACCCTGCTTCAATCCAGACTGGTTCGAGATCTTACAAACAGAAGCCGCCCACTATCAAGCCCTGGGCAAAGTTCTCATCTTTGGAGACCTCAATGCAAGAACAGGGAGAGAAAACGACTTCCTGACCACGGATGGGAACATCTACTTATTTGGAGCAGAGAATGACGGCCAAGACTCAGTAGTCACAGAGAGAAACAGCTATGACAGTACAGTCAACAAAAGTGGTAAAAAGCTCCTGCACATACGCAGAAGTTTAGGACTTCATATTCTTAACGGATGAACCAAAGGAGACTCCGTAGGGAGGTGTACACTAAACTCCCATGTAGGGAGAAGTGTAGTAGATTATGCCATTACAGATATGAACCTGGCAAATATCAGCGCTTTCATAGTCTCCCCACAAACGCACCTGTCAGACCACAGCCAACTTCTTCTGTACTTGAAATCTACAGAGAAACCATCCACTCAAAAGCCACAGCAGAGCGGCCTCTTCACCCGCTCTCCATCCTATAAATGGCACAAAATGTCGGCATTAAAGTATAAAGAGGCTCCCAGCAGACCTGAAATACAGCGGATGCTCCACAACTTCTACAACTATGAATATCAGCCTAACCCAAAGGGAGTGAGTCAAGCTGCAAAAGACCTCAACAATATATTCTATGCAATGGCCAGACTGTCCGACCTTAAAAAAGTCAACTACAAGAGACCAAAAGAAAAACAGATCAACGGATGGTTTGACAGAGAATGTAAAGCCGTACGGAAGACCCTGAGAACAGCCTCAAACAAGAAACTCAGAGACCCCAACCACCCGGGTCTGAGGGAAGCCTATGAAACCATACAAAGGCAGTACAAAACCATCCTCAGGAGGAAGGAGCAAAGTTACATCTCTACCAAGCTTAACCAACTCCAAGATGCCCTCCAAGACAACTCCTTCTGGGAACTATGGAACCACATGGGCACAAAAGACAAGAAAAACAACATCCATATCCAAAATGGCAACATTTGGCTCCAGAACTTCAGAGACCTCTATAAAGACATTCCAAAGGAAGAACTAAGCCAAGAACAGGAAAGCATAATAGCAAAACTAAAAGCAATGGAGGAAAAAGTAAAAAATTTCCAAAACCCCGTGGATGCACCTATTACATTACAGGAAGTAGCAGAGAGAATTTCTTCCATAAGATGTAGAAAAGCCGGTGGCCTGGATGGAATCCCACCAGAAATGCTGAAGTACAGCCCACCAGAAATACAGGCTGCAATGGTTAAACTCTTCAATATTGTGCTAAGTGTTGGCTACTTCCCTCGTACCTGGAATCAAGGCCTCATCACACCCATCCACAAGAATGGGCACAGGTATGACCCAGCCAACTACAGAGGCATATGTGTTAACAGCAACCTGGGAAAACTATTCAACAGCATCCTGAACAAGAGGATCCTCAGTTTCCTCACCGAGCACAACGTCCTCAGCAAGAGCCAAGCAGGGTTCATGCCAAACCACCGCACTACCGACCACATCTACACCCTGCACAGCCTCATTCAGAGCCACGTGCACAATACAAAGAATGGGAAGATATACGCCTGTTTCGTGGACTTTAAAAAGGCCTTTGATTCGGTGTGGCACTCAGGCTCATTCCTGAAACTGCTGGAGAGCGGAATAGGAGGAAAGACCTATGATGTTATCAAAAACTCCTACACCGAGAACCTCTGCAGTGTGAGTGTGAACGGTATAAGATCGGCCTATTTCCAGCAGAGCCGGGGAGTCAGACAAGGCTGCAGCATAAGCCCAATGCTCTTCAACATTTACATCAACGAGGTGGCCACCGCTCTGGAATCTTCCACATCACTAGGTCTCACCCTCCACGATGCGCAGGTGAAATTCCTGCTGTACGCAGATGACCTGCTGCTTCTGTCACCAACCGAGAAAGGCCTCCAAGACAACCTGAAAATCTTAGAGAAATTCAGCTCCACCTGGGCTTTACCGGTCAACCTAAAGAAAACCAACATCATGGTGTTCCAGAAGAGAAAGAGAAAATCAGACTAGCACCCTTCATTTGTCCTCAACAACTGCGCCCTTACAGGAACGGACAAATATACCTACCTGGGCCAAGAGATTCACCGGTCAGGGAGCTTCAAACAAGCCATACAGACCCTGAAAGACAAGGCCAGCAAAACCTTCTATGCCATCCGAAGGAAACTCTACCATCTGAAGCCACCAGTGAGGGTCTGGTTAAAAAATCTTCGACTCTATCATCGCCCCAATCCTCCTGTATGGCAGCGAAGTCTGGGGCCCTCACACCTACCCAGACTGGTCAAGGTGGGATTCCAGCCCAACAGAAATATTCCACCTGGAATTCTGCAAGCACCTTCTCCAAGTCCATCGGAGCACCTCCAACAGTGCTTGCCGGGCCGAGCTGGGCAGATTCCCTCTACACCTAACGGTTCTAAAGAGGACATTCTCATTCCGGGCTCACCTACAAAGGAGCAATCCAAGCTCCCATCACCATAAAGCCCTGACACATGTAGGTGAAACAGAAAAACCAGGACCCTCGGAACAGCCCACCCAAACCCAACCTGACAAAAGCCGGAATCAGGAAGATGGTAGACGAAGGCCAGGAGAGGTACATAAGTGACTGGAAGAACGACATCATCAGCTCACAGAAACTGACCATGTACCAGAGTCTACAGAGAGACTACACACTGGCCCCATACCTGGAGAAACTCCCGGACCTCAGAGACCGCAAGATCCTGAGCCAGTATAGACTCAGTGCCCACAGTCTGGCCATCGAGGTCGGCCGACACAGGCAGAGCTACAAGCCCAGGGAGGAAAGACTGTGCCAACACTGTGACCAGGAGGCCCTGGAGGATGAGACCCACTTCCTGCTACACTGCTCCAAATACTCAGCAGTGAGGGACACTCACTTCAGGAGACTCTCACATCTCTTCCCGGATTTCATCACCATGAAGGAGGAAGAGAAAACATATATCCTGCTGGGGGAAGAAGAGAGAACAGTGGAGATAGCAGCGCAATATGTGAGCGCATGCCATAGGCTGCGAGAAAGAGAACTATGATATGCCATGGACTTCTATAGCCCCCATCCTGGATCTGCCCCATGCCCCCCATTCACCTTCCCTATGCCATGGACTTCTATAGCCCCACTTTGGATCTGCCCCCATCCATCTTCCCTATGCCATGGACTTCTATAGCCCCACCCTGGATCTGCCCCCATCCACCATCCCTATGCCATGGACTTCTATAGCCCCATCCTGGATCTGCCCCCACCCACCTTTCCTACAACCCCTACCCAACATCCCTACAGTCCCTATCCCTATTCCCTTTTGTACACTTGCTTTGGCAAAACTAATGTGTATTTAGTCCTGCCAATAAATCTTCTTTGAATCTTGAATCTTGAAAAAAGTCTGCATGCTGTGCTGTGCTGGCGGTGTCGGGGCTGTGCGGGGGTGTGTGTGTGTGTGTGTGTGTGTGTGTGTGTGTGTGTGTGTGTATGCAGGCATGCATCATCCAATGGGACTACAAGTCCCATCAGGTGATGCTTGCTACACTGTCAGTGAGTGACACATTAGCCAATGATGGGACAGAAGTAGTCCCATCATCTAGGCTAATGTGTTGAATGTAAAAAAAAAACAACACATACTGAACATACAACATATAGAATATACATATAACATACAACACATAACATAGAGTATATACTTACCAATCACCTAATTCCCCGAAGCCATCGATCTCCTGTAATAAAAATAAAATAATAAAGCAACCTCTACTCACCTTTCCGCTGTAGTCCAGATAATAATGAGGGTCCCATGACGATCTCCCGTGTAGAGCAGCCGCATCAGCTGATGCGACCGCTCTCCAGGGTCCCCAGGAATGAAATGATAGGCGGAGGTAATCCTCCGCTGTGTATCCCTCCGCCGCCGGGAAAGTGGTCCCGTAACCCGAACCCTAATTCTCTCGCAGCATTGGTGGAAAGTGAGAGCCTGAAATCAGGTAACCTCAGTGATGCACTGCAGGAGCCATTGTCTCCTGTCAGTTCATCACTGGGAGGCCCTATAGAGCGGTCACATCACCTGATGTCACTGTTCTATAGGGGAGATCGTCGTGGGACACTCATTATTAATTGGACTGTGTCAGACAGGGAATATATGGTTTATTTTTTTACTTTTTATTAGAGGAGACCGAGGGTGTCGCTTGGATCTGGGCGTGCAATAAAAATATGATATCCGTGTTGTGTTTTATTTCATTAAAATACTTTATTCTTATGTGTGTGTTTTTTTAACCCTTTATTACTATAAGATTAATAATGGATAGGCTGACGTCACTCCATTGTTAACCGGGCTTAATGTCATTTTCCAACAGCAAGGTGACATTAACCCCTTATTACCACATATCCCACTGCAACACGGGAGTGGGAAGAGAGGGGCTAAGTGCCAGAATTGGCGCATCTTATATATGCGCCATTTCTGGGGCGGCTGCGGGCTGGTAATTGTAGCTGGGGGGTCCAATATCCATGGCCCCTTCCTAGGCTATGAATATCAGCCTGCAGCATAAAATATAGGGGGACCCCCACGTCATTTTTTTGGAGGTCCCCTATTTTAATAGCCAGTAAAGGCTATGAAGACAGCTGCTGGCTTATATTCATAGCCTGGGAAAGGGCCATGGGTATTGTCCCATTCCCAGGCAAAAAATATTGGCCCCCGGAAGTCGGCTTTCCTACTCTTGTGCAGAAAATTACGCGGGAGCCCACGCCATTTTTTTTTTACTTTTTAAAATGAAACATTGTTCATTAATAAACATGGATATGGAAATATCTATAGATATCTATGGAAAAATCTATGGAAAGATCTATGGAAATATATATGGAAATAAAATATCTATGGAAAAATCTATATATAGATCCATATATCTATCCCATATCTATATATCTATCTATCTATCTATCTATCTATCTATCTATCTTTCTATCTATCCCATATCTATCTATCTATCAATCTATTATCTATCTATCTATCCCATATCTATCTATCTATGTTTGTAATGTAGTGTGGGTTGGACAAGTGTAAATGAGGAGGTTGGACAGAAATGGCAACACAAATCTTTTTTTTTGTTAAATAACATCTTTATTTAGGTTACAAAAACGCAGACAAATCCGCATGTAAAAACCGCATGACAAACGCATCAATAACGCACCTGCATTTTCAGCCAAGAGCTGTGGATTCTGTGTGGAATAATCCGCCCGGTGTGCACACAGCCTTATAGCTCTCAGCACTATAACGGTGTGTACATGGGGACTTATTATTAAGAACGTCTGTGTCTGTGCACGCTCCTGTGTGTGTGCGCTCATGATGCTTGCAATGTGTTTTATGTGAACATGTGGCGGATTGTGCTGAGGATTTTTCTGTGTGGATTTTGTTATATCCGCAGAAACAATGACCAGCGTTTTACCTGCGGATTTATAGCGGATTTTGTGCGGCTTTCACCTGCGGATTCTTATAATGGAGCAGGTGTAAAACGCTGCGGAATCCGCACAAAGAATTGACATGCTGCAGAAATGAACCCTCAGCGTTTATGCTGCGGATTTTTCTGCACCATGTGCACAGCGGTTTTTGTTTTACATTGACTATAATGGTACTGTACAACGCAGGAGAATCTGCTGTGGATCCGCAGTAGAATCCACAACGTGTGCACAGACCCTTACAATAAGATGCTTCAGATTGAAGATAGAGGAGGGAGCAGTTTGGGTGTGTTTTGGTGTGGGTGTGCTCGGTGCTGGCTTACAAGCCAGTGCAATGCATCATGGAACTTGTAGTATTAGAGCACAGTAAATCGGGAGAAAGGAAGTTGTCGATTAACCCGATGAGAGCTGGAGCCAGCACTGAAATTGTGCTGCTAGAGCATGATAAAAGGTAATATTGCTAAAATAAACACAGTGGATCTTTTTAGTGGCACATAATAGCAAGATTTATGAAAAAAAAAAGTTTTAGTAGTGAACAACTTCTTTAAGTAGAAATGTTCAAAAATATAAAACTCAATGATATTTTATGAAAGAAAATTGTTTTTTGTCTTGGTATCTGACTGTACCAGGATATCAGAGGGACAGCTGACATCTTCAATTTTTAAATCTGATGATCTTGAGATCCTACAAGATACAACTGAAGTGATTGCTATTACTCCAGATATATCATCATCCATTCACAGCAAAGATCTGTCATCTGATCCTATGAAACAGGTCCCATCTTCTGATTCATTACTGACTACTAGGGAAAATCAAAGTCACAAAAGAGGCATTAAAAAACAAACTGCTCCTAAAGCAAAGAAGCCATTTTCCTGTTCAGAATGTGGGAAATGTTTTAACCAGAAATCAGATTTGGTTAAACACCAGAGAACTCACACAGGGGAGAAGCCTTTTTCCTGTTCAGAATGTGGGAAATGTTTTGCAGATAAATCAAATTGTGTTATTCACCATAGAACTCACACAGGGGAGAAGCCTTTTTCCTGTTCAGAATGTGGGAAATGTTTTGCACGTAAATCAATTCTTGTTACTCACCAGAGAACTCACACAGGGGAGAAGCCTTTTTCCTGTTCAGAATGTGGGAAATGTTTTAACCAGAAATCACTTTTTGCTAACCACCATAGAACTCACACAGGGGAGAAGCCTTTTTCCTGTTCAGAATGTGGGAACTGTTTTGCACGTAAATCAATGCTTGTTACTCACCAGAAAACTCACACAGGGGAGAAGCCTTTTTCCTGTTCAGAATGTGGGAAATGTTTTAACAAGAAATCACTTTTTGTTAACCACCATAGAACTCACACAGGGGAGAAGCCTTTTTCCTGTTCAGAATGTGGGAAATGTTTTAACCATAAATCAATTTTGGTTAATCACCAGAGAACTCACACAGGGGAAAAGCATTTTTCATGTTCAGAATGTGGGCAATGTTTTGCACGTAAATCAATGCTTGTTATTCACCAGAGAACTCACACAGGGGAGAAGCCTTTTTCCTGTTCAGAATGTGGGAAATGTTTTAACCAGAAATCACTTTTTGTTAACCACCATAGAACACACACAGGGGAGAAGCCTTTTTCATGTTCAGAATGTGGGAAATGTTTTGCACATAAATCATTGCTTGTTACTCACCATAGAACTCACACAGGGGAGAAGCCTTTTTCCTGTTCAGAATGTGGGAAATGTTTTAACCAGAAATCACAATCAGTTAATCACCATAGAACTCACACAGGGGAGAAGCCGTTTTCCTGTTCAGAATGTGGGAAATGTTTTAACCAGAAATCACATTTGGTTCATCACCAGAGAACTCACACAGGGGAGAAGCCTTTTTCCTGTTCAGAATGTGGGAAATGTTTTGCACGTAAATCACTGCTTGTTACTCACCAGAGAACTCACACAGGTGAGAAGCTTTTTTCCTGTTCAGAATGTGGGAAATGTTTTAACCAGAAATCACATTTTGTAAAACACCAGAGAACTCACACAGGGGAGAAGACTTTTTCCTGTTCAGAATGTGGGAAATGTTTTGCACGTAAATCAGTGCTTGTTACTCACCATAGAACACACACAGGGGAGAAGCCTTTTTCCTGTTCAGAATGTGGGAAATGTTTTAACCAGAAATCACATTTGGTTAATCACCAGAGAACTCACACAGGAGAGAAGCATTTTTCATGTTCAGAATGTGGGAAATGTTTTGCACGTAAATCACTGCTTGTTACTCACCAGAGAACTCACAAAGGGGAGAAGCCTTTTTCATGTTCAGATTGTGGGAAATGTTTTAACCAGGAAGGAAATCTTGTTAAGCACCAAATAACTCACACGGGGAGAAGACTTTTTGATGTTCAGAATGTGGGAAATATTTTATCCAGAAAGGGGATCTTGTTAAGCACCAAAGAACTCACACAGGAGAGAAGCCTTTTTGATGCTTAGAATGTTGAAATGTTCTACTCATAATTCAAGTCTTGTTACACATGAGAGAATTCACACAGCAGAGAAGCCATATTCATGTTCAGCATGTGGAAATTGTTTTAAATGGAAAATAGATCTTGATCGCCATCAATGAGCGCACATGGGGAGTAGCCTTTTCTCCTGTTTAGAATGTGGGAAATGTTTTAACCGGAAAGCGATTTTTGTTAGACATCAGAGACCTCACACAGAGGAGAAGCCCTTTTCATTTTCTTAATGTGGGAAATATTTTACTTGGAAATCAACTGTTAATAAACATCAGAGACGTCACATAGGGGAGAAGCCTTTTTTATGTTCATAATGTTTGAATAGTTTTAACCAAAATAGAATCTTCTTAAATGGGTTGTCTCTTGTGATTCCTCATTTTTGCTGAAAAAAGGATAAAACTAAACTTTATTAATTCCAAATGTAAAACGGGCAGCACGGTGGCTCAGTGGTTAGCGCTGCAGCCTTGCAGCGCTGGAGTCCTGGGTTCGAATCCCACCAAGGACAACATCTGCAAGGAGTTTGTATGTTCTCCCCGTGTTTGCGTGGGTTTCCTCCGGGCACTCCGGTTTCCTCCCACATTCTAAAGACATACTGATAGGGAATTTAGATTGTGAGCCCCATCGGGGACAGTGATGAAAATGTGTGCAAAAACTGTAAAGCGCTGCGGAATATGTTAGCGCTATATAAAAATAAAGATTATTATTATTATAAACTATACCCTTAATTCACCCTCTGAAGGTTAGTCAGTAGGTGACTAATAGAAAAAACATGTACTCAAAGTTCAGTGGGTGAGATGACGTATACACACTCACTGTCCAAGCCTCTCATTTCTACAGGTTTCATCGTCCTCACCAAAGGCGACTCATCAGGAGACTATTTAATGTTGACCTATATTCAAATGAGACTAGACAAAAAAAGCTAAAATCATGTAATCCGAAACAGTCAGAAAACTAGCCACATTTTGGCAGATCCCAGACCTCAAACTATATACTGTGTAAGTTTATAAGCCACTCCCGTGTCAGGAATAGATAGTATGTGAAAGTACAGTATAATTCTTGTGTTTTTTTCTCCTATAGGGACTGCCCTAGTTTGGTATAATAATCGTAATAATAATCTTTATTTTTATATAGTGCTAACATATTCCGCAGTGCTTTACAGCTTGCACACATTATCATCGCTGTCCCCGATGGGGCGCACAATCTACGTTTTCTATCAGTATGTCTTTGGAATGTGGGAGGAAAAAGGAGTACCCAGAGGAAACCCACGCAAACATGGGGAGAACATACAAACTCCTTGCAGATGTTGTCCTTGGTGGGATTGTAACAGCTGTTAATTAGTAGTGCAGACAAATTGTCCTAGACTAAACTCAGTCTTCAGACGGCCCAATATGTACCACTCAGGGAAAACTTACCTGCTCCAAACATCATTAGCAGCTTCTAACTAATGGCTGTGCTGCGGTCTGTCAGGGAATGAGTGCAATATCGGTATAAAGACTAGGGATATGTGCAGTCATAATGTCTGGGAGACCTGTGCCATTATTTAGTATGAATATGGAAATTATCTCTGAAAGGTAAGTGTTCCCTGAGCGGTATATACTGTATTTTCACATACTATTTATTCCTGACACTGGAGGGGCTTATAAACTTACAAAGTATATAGTTTGAGGTCTGGGATCTGCCAATATGGGGCTAGTTTTCTGACTGTTTCGGTTAACATGATACATGCAGGGCTGCCATCTGGGCATTACTGCCCTAACTGGTGTATGGGGCCCGGAGGGCAGAGGGGGCCCGCATCGGGCCTGGTCTCCTCTGCTCACCGGGCCCCTATCGGCAACTAAACCGGGCCCTCGGCGCTGCGGCAGTTAAACGCTATTGACATGCGGGCCCGGCGGCCCGCATGTCAATAGTTGGCAGTCACCAGCCGATCAGAGGCTGGCAGCTGACGTCAGCCGCAGCTCGCACCTCGCCGGCGTCTGACGTTAGTGTCAGTCGCCGGCTAGAGCGTGCTGCAGCGTGGAGGCAGTGTGCGCGTCAGCCGCCACTGGAACGCGGACATGTAAGGAGAAATCGTTTTTTTTTCTGACAGCGTTGATCCGGGGGGCAGAATGCTGAACTGGGGCAGAATGGTGAACATGGGGCAGAATGCTTAATATGGGGCAGAATGCTGGACTGGGGCAGAATGGTTAACATGGGGCAGAATGCTGGACTGGGGCAGAATGCTGGAGACTGGGGCAGAATGCTGGACTGGGGCAGAATGCTGGACATGGGGCAGAATGCTGGACATGGGGCAAAATGCTGGACTGGGGCAGAATGCTGAAGACGGGCAGAATGCTGGACTGGGGCAGGATGCTGAACATGGGGCAAAATGCTGGACTGGGGCATAATGCTGGACATGGGGCAGAATGCCGGACTGGGGCATAATGCTGGACATGGGGCAGAATGCCGGACTGGGGCAGAATGCTGGATATGGGGCAGAATGCTGGAGAGTGGGGCAGAATGCTGGACATGGGGGCAGAATGCTGTAGACTGGGGCAGAATGCTGGACATGGGGAAAAATGCTGGACATGGGACAGAATGCTGAACATGGGGCAGAATGCTGGACTGTGGCAGAGTGATGGAGACTGGGGCAGAATGCTGAACATGGGGCAGAATGCTGGACATGGGGCAGAATGCTGGAGACTGGGGCAGAATGCTGGAGACTGGGGCAGAATGGAGATACAGGGCATGATTGGAGACAGATGAGGCAGGGTTGGAGACAGGTACGCACAGGATCATGGGGCAGGATGGATACGATAGAGATCATATGGGGAAGAATGGACACTCATGAGGGCGGGATGGGAGAACATATGGCTAAAGCCAGGAATGAGACACACGGGGGTCAGGATGGGGGATATTATTACCATAGGGGTAAATTAAGGGATATTATTACTGCAGTGATGTATTTAATTTTTTGAGTATGCTGTTTTAAATGGGGGCGGTCCTGTTACTGTGCAGAACGACACTGTCGCCTTTTTTTATTCATGTGGTGTAATGTAGTAGTTGGGAAAAATTAAGTAATGTGTTCTGCAAGCGGAGCTCTAGATAACTGTTATTTCCTGCAGAGACGAGTGCTGGCTGAAAGAAGTGATGGCGATCTGTGCTGGATGAAAGAAAAGCAAGGATGAAGGACTTCACCTAGAGACATCACTGGTGAGTTAGTGTGTTACCTGTACACTGACACTATACATTGGATACTATATACAGAGGTCCTGTGTATGATATAGAAGAGTTAATGGTTTGCTTTTATATCCCTTTAATTACCTTTAAGACTTCAAATGCCTTTTGCCTATTATTGCTATGTGTTATTCTATTAGTATAGACTATTAGTCTCTGTCTTCAAGGAAACTATACTTGTTATCATATTTGTTCTCAACAACATGTTCTGGGTACATTGTAAACAAGGTACGACCCTGAGGTGATGGTGGGGGACAAATGAGCTCCATAGAGCCACATATTGTTGTAAATGGTATAAAAATATTGCCTTTTGCTGCATTACGTCAGATAAAGTGATTTGACCACTGCGTGTGTGTTGAGTCTCTTTGTCTCCAAGCGCTTGTGAACAGAAGGGCGAAACCTCGTAATCCGGCCTCACTGGTCATCTGGCAAGATCTGACGCTTGGTCAGAAAAAAAAGCAGCTACGACAGTTTGACGCCCAACAGGGACCGTGTGGAAACCAGCCTATTCGGAATCCATATGTGGGAGTTTCCTGGGAGGTTGAAAATTCAGAATCCAGGCTGCAGCAGGTGAGAACTTTTATTCTTACACTGATTTTGCATTTGCAACCTCTCTAAGGATCTCTACATATCTCTGGGTAAGACTGTACAAACACTGTTCAAAAAGAACCCACATCACCAGTGAGCGGTGAGTATGTCCGTATGAGAGTTGAATAATAGAGTAATAAGATAATTGTCATCTGTATTATCTGTCAATCTGTTCTGGCAATATACTAATATACTAACTGGTCGTGTACTGGTGTACTGTGTAGCACAAAGTCTGGGATAGACTCTGTGCAGCGTCTATTTTGGATTTTCAGTAAATCATATGAGGCTGTATTTTGTATAGGGCTGTGGTTTTTGGTTGCTCGGGTTTTCATTGATTCTTATTGTGAAGTTGGCTTTGGTGTTCTCAGAGTGTCAGTGGACAATGCACCAGGTTAAAGTGTCAAATCCAAAGTGCAGGATACGCAGGCTGTGTGAATCCTTGTATATATGTCTATGAGAACCTCCGAATGAAATGAGAGATGAGTAATTGAGATAAGGGATTTTTGTTATCTTCTCTTTGTAAAATCAAATGACCGTATGAATGAATCATCACACATCATTTTGTGTCAAGAGATTTGTGACCTTTCTAGTTGTGGGGGAATCCCGGACAGATGCGTTATAGATATTTCAAATCTACATCTGAGACTGAATGAAATGAGTAATGATATAGCTCGTGTTATATGTGGCATTACATTGTAAAGTTTCCTGAATGCATTTGGCCATAAAAGGGCAAGACGTGGTTACTCACATTATACAGTTATCTGCTCTTACAGTGAAATCCCGTGATTTTGAGTTTTTCTTGTAGAAATTGATTTTGATTAAGTCTAAAGAGCTATGGCATTCTGTTAGTTGAAGGACACTACATTCTGATGGGAGGGGGAAGGATGGCACTGCGCACTTTCTCTTCTCCCCTTCTCTCGCTCCTCTTGTCTTATCTCTGCTGAGTGTCTAATGAGAGGATTCACAGAGCTGCGCTCAGATTCTTTGTGGTTCTGAAAGGCTCGCTATAAGATTTGTGCATTTTAAAGCAACAGTACTTAATTGAAGTGGAAAGAAATTGTGGAAGTTGAAAGTAAAATATGGTGCCTAATTTAGAAGGAAATTGTAAGTGATTGTTTGGACATTAATGTGTTTGAACCAGCTTCTAGTTGTGTGATTGATTTGTATAGCAAATTGTGTATCAACAAAGGAGGTAGCCGACTGTATGGCTGATAAAGTAGGTCAGAGGCCTATCACACCTGGTCCTTCTTACTTTAGTCAGTGTTTTTTTTTTGTTGTGGGTGAGAGAGGGCATGGAGCCCTCTGGATATACCTTGGCAGGCTCACTCTGGCTTGCTATGTGTGGGCTGTAAGACAGAGGTCCAGACACACAGAAGGGCATTTCAGAAGAAAGATGAGCTGTCTAAGTTAAAGTAGCGTTCCCACAATCCATGGAGCTGGGCTGGAAGGAAAAAGGCCTATTCCTATTCTAGCCAGCTGATCTAACGGGTGAGAGGCAGAGAGCCTTCTCGTTACATCCTGTAGGTCTACCGGGTGAGAGGCAAGGAGCCTTCCCGCTACACCTTGGCAGGCTCGCTCTGACTTGCTACGTGTGGCCGCCCATAGATAAGGTTAGGCACACTAGAAGGTCATTTCAGATTAAAGGTGAGCTGTCGGTAGAAAAAGGTTGAAGCCATGGCAACTTTTTCTGTGTACAGTCAGTGCCCCCAATGGGATCCAAGACAGCTATGCAAATTGTAAAAGACAGAGAAGAAAGGAAGTAGTGAAACAAGTGGGACAAATATTGAAAAAGGCAAAAATACCAGAGTGTGAATGCTTGGATGTACAATAAGGCACAGACAAGGGAAGAAAATAGCAAGTGAAAGAATGATGCTTGAGAATGTGTAGCAGTATGGAAGGTGTATTATGAATGTTTTGATTGACAAAGTTTAACCAGAGACCCAGACAAAACAGATGGGCTTGTAAACACTGTGATCAGACTCAGACAAACCCAGACTGAATAGCTACTTGTGTGACCAAATTGCACTAAGTCCTATCCAGACAAGATCATATGTAGTGACATAATAGTGTGGGTAGTGGGAACATTGACCTTTGAGGAGTAAGCTGACAGTAGAGATCAGACGACAGCCACATCAGGACATAGAAGGGCGACTAGAATAAGAAAGATGCAGGTGTATTATCCCTGGAGTTCCTCTGACCAGCTAGCTTTGTTGAAGCAGTTGCCTGATCCTGAAAACCAACCATTCCTGTTTTACAGACACATAAAGGAAATAGAGCAGACATATAAGTGTACCTGGGCAGACCTAGAGAGGTTGGTGAGTTTAAAGGCAGGTGACGCACTAGGGCATATAATTAAGACACACACAGATGTGACAAAGGATCAAGCTCTGGGGATGGATGATAAATCTGCACGGTCTGGGGAGACGTACTGTGAATCACTAAAACAATGGGCTACAGTGGAACAATCAGAGCAGTCCGTTCTCCTGACTGACGTGACACAGCAAAAAGGAGAGTGTAGAGATGTACTTTGGACGGTTACAGCTCAAATGGGCAGACATGGGGTGCATTTGCATAAACCCACTTGATGTTAGAATACTGGTGAATGCATACATTGACGGTATGAACAAAGACGAGACGCAGTACAGACGCCAGACCTGAATGGAGATATGTAGATCCGAAAGACCTCCTTATAAGGTAGCTAAAAAAGTTGAGCAAACAAGGATGGTAAGACGACCTGTCATGTATGCTGGAGCACAAGGAAAACAGTGGAGACATAGTAAGGTACCAAGGGACCTAGAAATAGTGAGGTGCTGGAATTGTGGTACTTACAAAACTTAATGTTAGTGACAATACCCCTATGAAATTACTGTCATGATTAAATTGAAAGAAGGAAACACTCCTTGTTTAAAGCAATACCCCTTGAGCCTAGCCAAATCAATGGCCCCAGCAGAGATATTAGAGAGTATGTTAAGGCAGGGCGGTTCTAGTGCAAAGATCTTCCCCCTTCGACACCCTTTGTATCCCATTAGGTAAAAAGGACTCAAGGGTTTGCTGACACTTACAGAAAGGTTCATGACCTAAGGGCTATTAATGATACAGTGAGTGTGACCGCAATCGTCCCTAACACACACACGTCTGTCACAGATCCCAGTAATGTCAAAATGTTTCACAGTCATGGATTTAGCGGGTGCATTTTTCTCTGTACCCCTGCACCCTGACTGTCAGCATCTTTTTCCTTTACTCATAAAGGTAAACAATATTGTTGGACAGTCCTCCCACAAAGGGGGAAAAAAATCCTCTGCCATCTATTCAGCAGCAATGGCAGGGATCCTTGAGTAGTGGCAATCACCTCATCTGCTGATTGTACTTTTACAGTACGTGGATGACCTTTTGCTGTTCTGCCTGGACCAGAGGTCCTGCAGGGAAGCTACGGTTTCCTTGCTATGTTTTTTTATTTATCAGGAAAGGGTTGCAGGGTCTCACGTGACAAATTACAGTATTACAAACAAAAGGTGACATTTGTTGGGACATTGTATTGCCGAAGGTACCAGACACCTGACAGGAAACAGGCAATTCAAAATCTCCCTCTACCCAGGTCACATCAGCATCTACGCACCTTCCTAGGTTTAGTGACCTACAGTAGGCCTTGGATAAGGCCTGCTTCACAAATGTTGCAACCACTTTATGACTGCTTGTCATCAGACCCGGGACCTCACACAAAATACAATTGATTCCTTCCATTCTCTCAAACTGCTCATTGTGTCAGCCCCGGCCTTAGACATTCCAAATTATGACCAGCCATTTTTCTTGTTTTGCACAGAGCAGGGAGGACATGCTACCGCAGTACTGACACAACAACATGGAGGGAAACAGAGACCAATAGCTTACTACTCAGCACAATTAGACCCAGTGATCAGAGGTCACCTACGTGTGTCCATGCGGTAGGAGCAGCCGCACTACTACTAGGAAAGGCATGTGAGATCACAATGACGTTTCCTTTGACAATCTATTCCCCACATGACATCCATTCCATACTCGTACAAGTTCAACCAAAACATCTGTCTATGGCCAGGCAGCTCCGACTTGAGTGTGCTCTACTAATTCCTGAGTATGTCACCCTCAAAAGATGTAATGTTCTGAATCCAGCCACCCTCCTGCCTGTGGATTCAGAAAAGGGGGAATTGGTGACCGTATTAGCAAGTGAGGAAGAATACTTGAACATGACTGCATAGAACTGATGAGTCAGGAGACAGTGGATTTTGCACACGTTCATGAAAAAAAAACCCCGTTCCTAATGCAGATTTTGAGTTATTTGTAGATGGTTCCAGTTACCACCGGGATGGACGATTCTACACTAGATATGCAGTAGTATCCTCACAAGAGGTAATCCGAGCTGAACCACTCCCTCAAATGTCAGCGCAGGAGGCAGAGTTGAAGGCACTCACTGAGGCATGTAGAGCCGCTGCAGGTAAAGTCGCTAATATTTACACTGATTTGAATTATGCATGGGGAATAGCCCATGATTATGGCCCTATCTGGAGAAGCAGAGCATTTCTTACATCAGCCGGTAAGCCCATTAAAAATGCAGAGCTGGGGAAACAATTGATGGAGGCATTAATGTTACCAGTCCAGGTTGGCATTGTCAAGGTGAAAGCACACACACAAGAGGTGACTCCGTGGAGGTAGAGGGCAACAGAAGGGCGAATGAGGCTGCTAAAGTAGCACAAAGCGGCCTAGAGAGAGCAGTGTACGGTGGAGGAGAGTCAGCGTATTCCAGCCACATTTGGGTCTAGATGTCCTGAAATCCCTCCAGCAAAAGGCTGCCCAAACAGAGAAGGTACACCGGGGGAGACTGGGAGCTGAGCTGAACTCAAACGGAGTATGGGAGAAGAAGGATAAATTGTGCCTACCGAAGTCCCTGTTCCCATTCATGGCGCAAGCAGCACATGGCCCCACTCACACCTCAAAAAGTCACATGTGTGCCATGGTAGATGCCTTCTGGATCACTCCTGGTTTCAGTTACGCAGCCGCGAAACTTGTTCAATCATGCCTCATCGGTGCACAGCACAACCCAGGTAAAACAGTAAAAGTCCCTAAGAAAGCGACACCTGGGCCTTTCTACCCATTTCAGAGACTGCAGATTGACTACATACAGCTACCAAGGTAGGAGTGTATGCAAATGTCCTAGTATGTGTAGATCTCTTCTCTGGTTGGCTGGAAGCCTATCCGGTAAAATGTGCAAATGCTAAAACAACTGCAGACAAACTGATGAAAGAACTGATCTGCAGGTATGGTGTCCCAGAAACCATAGAAAGCGATAGGGGTACACACTTCATGGGAGAAATAATGAGGGAAGTCATACAGGCCCTGGGTGTACAGCAAGCAATTCATACACCATACTTCATACAAGGTAGTGGGAAAGTGGAAAGACTAAATGGGACACTTAAACTGAAAATTCAAAAGGCCATGGCAGACACAGGAAAGAGCTGTGTAGAGTGCTTGCCTCTTGCACTCTTTTCAGACACACTCCAAATAGAAAGACAGGCTTGTCTCCTTTTGAAGTCCTGTTTGGTAGTGCACCAAAGACTGGTCTGTACTTCCCACAGGTGCTACAAATGCAACACGGTTCTATGACAGCCTATGTCCAGGCCTTACAGGAAAGACTTAATGTGGTGCATAAACATGTGTTCTCATCCATTCCAGATCCTAACGCCAGTGCAGATGTGCATCAGCTGAATCCAGGTGATTGGGTGGTTATATGCAGACACGTGAGAAGGAGCCTGGACCAAGATTTGACGGCCCCTTCCAAGTCCAGCTGACCACATCCACCTCAGTAAAACATGAGAGAAAACCCTCCTGGATCCACGCCAGTCACTGCAAGAAGGTCCTGTCAACTGCAGAATGACTGTAGTCCTCATCACCTTGCTGGCAGTGACAGGGTTACTGCACTCTACAGAGACACAGGATAAACTCTTAAATGCTGACTGGGACAACAAACTTATTCGGCATCATGCTCTTCTTATAAAGGACATGGATGGACAGAAACCGAAGGACTGCTGGATCTGTACACACAGCCCTGTATCTGCGAGGACCATGCCATACTTATCCTTACCTCTGGAGCCATGGGAGGTATTAACCCCACACTGCATACACCATGAGACTTGGACTCAATCTAGGTTTTGGGGAAAAGATGTGCCCCGTGATATATCTGCCTCATTGGCTATAATCGGATGGGCCGCTAATCCCTGGTTTCAGCTTAATATAACGCGGCCTAAGGTACAAATGTGGTGGCGAGAATATGACTCAGATGTCGGAGATATGGTCGCCAGGAGGAGGACCGAAATCCCTCACTCAGACCGTATTCCCAATGATGGACTGTGGTTCAGTCTTCAACACACTGGAGCAGACACCTGTGGTGAGGACAATAATTGCTTCCGCATATACACTCATGATCAAACACAGGTTAATGAGACGGTGTACCAAGATGGTGTTGAAGGCTGTAAAGCATCTACGGGTAAAATAATGAAAGAAAGGGGTAAATGTACATCTGGTATAAGGGGAAAACAAATGAATAATACTTGGTGCGCCCATAAGCCTATGTCAGGACTTTTGCGTTTATACCAATGTATACAGACCCCGGGTCACGTTTGTGTTCTCCCTGACGGAGTATTTTTGGTTTGCGGACCTCATGCCTACAGGTGGGTGAGCCTGGACATAAGAGGGGTCTGCACTCTTGCTAAACTGACACCAGCCACTTTCATAGTTCCTCATAGTAAAATAGACACTGCAGCAGTTCCAATTCACACCTCGTATAGAAAGGCTGCAGACAATAAGCCAAATGGTAGGCTGCATCTAGTAGAAATGGGGATAACAAATAAAATATTCCATAGTATGCTAATATACCCCTTCATAACCCAAATGTGGGATAAATTAGTGGAAGCCACCGACTACCTGGACGATCAGATTTTCCAGATTCTTGAAGTTTTTAATGAGACTAATACAATACAGAGACAATTAATCGTAGTTACTAACCAGCATACTATAGTACTAGATTACCTGACCGCAAAAGAAGGAGGAATGTTTCAGATAATTGGTCCCACCTGTTGTAATTATATCGACCCTGCTGGCAATCTCCAGATCGGGGCCAGTATGGACAACGTAGGTGAACTTAGAGACCAATGGTTAAAGCAATACAGTGCAAACAGAGATTCCTGGTGGGGTAACACATTCTCTTTCCTAAATCCAGCAAATTGGTTTAATGGCCTTGCAGGATGGATTTTTTTGGCATTTTGCACACTTGTATGCAAATGTTGTTTTGCTTATTGTTTTATGTAGCCGTAAAAGCGCTAATATATGTATTACTTAAGCTACTGAATAATGTATGTGTGGAAAAAAAAATCTAAGGCTGAACCTTCTGTAGTGTATCATAGACCCCAGGTGGCCATTGCTGATGGGGAAGGTGAGTGTCCACACTGAGGGTGGATGGGCGAAGCAGGTAGGAAGCCCCCTTATGGGTACTAGACCCATGAGACAGTAGCTCCTTTGTGGACATCACCTGACCCTGTGCAAAGGTTATAACATTTACAAAAGGGGGAAATTGATATAGAAGAGTTAATGGTTTGCTTTTATATCCCTTTAAATGCCTTTAAGACTTCAATTGCCTTTTGCCTTATTATTGCTAGAATTATTCTTATGTAGACTAGTAGTCTCTGTCTTCAAGGAAACTATACTTATCATATTTATTCTCAACAACATGTTCTGGGTATATTGTAAGCAAGGTACGTACGACACTGAGGTGATGGTGGGGGCCAAATGAGCTCCATAGAGTCACATATTGTTGTAAATGGTATAAAAACATGTCTTATATTTCATTACGTCAGATAAAGTGATTTAGCCACGACCAGTGTGTGTGTCACTTTGTCTCCAAGCGCTTGTGAACAGAAAGGGCGAAAAACCTCACGATTCGGACTCACTGGTGATCTGGACAGCTGACGCTTGGTCAGAACAAAAGCAGCTACGACACAGGTAACTAAGCCTCTCACGGACCTCACTTGTAAAGGGGCAGATGTCAGAAACTGGTCCTCGTTAGCTAAACAGTCCTTTCTAACACTAAAAAAACTGTTTCTCATCTGCTCTTATCCTGGTCCAACCAGATCCTTCCAAACCATTTGTGGTCAAGGTGGATACTTCTGAGGTGGGGGTGGGGGGAGTCTTGTCGCAAGGACCAGCTTCTCTGACTAATCTCAGGTCCTGTGCCTATTTTCCTAAGAAATTTTCTCCGGTGGAGAAAAATTATGACGTAGGCAACAGAGAGCTTCTGGCTATTAAATTTGCATTTGAGGAATGGAGGCATTTTTTGGAGGGAGTGGCTCACCCTATTACGGTTATCACTGACCATAAAAATTTAGCATACATCAAATCTGCTAAAAGACTGACTCCCAGGCAAGCCCGATGGTCACTTTTTTTTCTAGATTTCAGTTTTCCATTACCTTTCGGCCAGGGTCTAAGAGCGTTAAGGCTGATGCCTTATCGCATAGTTTTGAGCCATTATCCACCATTCTTCAACGCAGTCTCGTGGTTGCTGAGGTGTCGAAATTGGAGCGAAAGATTGTGGGGTCTCAATCTTTGTCTCCAAGCTCCAAACCTGTTGACAAATTGTTTGTCCCGCATCACTTCCGCAACAAACTCTCGTGGGAGTTCCATGATTCGATGTTAAGTGCACACCCTGATATAGCCGCCACACGGGAAGCAGTGGTGTAAAATAATGCATATCCTGTAAAATACTCAGGACTAGTTACCAGATAAAAATATAGTGGTTTATTTGGTTTCTTCCATCAAAGAAAGGTTATTACAGAAAAACAGGTGAATAAAAATAAGTGAAAGAGATATTGTCCATTGTTCATACTCTGAGATCCCACATGGCAAATGGCGTCTGTCTCTCAGTTCGGCTTCTTCGTACTAAAGTAACATACCAGCTGTTGAGTTATGTCATCTTGCGTCTGTGTCTCATGATGGAGAGGGAAGAAGAAGAGCGACCTCTACAGTTAGCCATGAATTATATACGTCTCCTAAAGCACGTGGTCTCTACATATATGGAGCTGTCTTTCTACCATGAGCCAAGCTTAAAAATAGCCTATGTCATGTAAGCTAAAGCATTCTACAGAACTGGGTCTTATAAGAAATTAACGGATTATTAATATTTAACAATTCCCCCTTTTGAGGGAGACAGACATTAATTGGAACCCTCAAAATATAACGATCTTTTTTCTTCTTTTCTTCTTCTTTGACAAAATAATTTAATATCAATAATAATAATAATAATAATAATAATAATAATAATAATAATAATAATAATATCAGATTACCGTTATAAGTACTCAATGACATAATTGATGTGAATTCATGTTATGGTAAGCCGTGAACAATATTCATATAAAATATGTATAATTATACTTCCCTAAGTCTAAATTGAAGCATCTCAGGTCCAGTCATCATCATCTGGTGTCATCTGGTCTTCATTTTGATGTCTTCTGTCTTCTTCTTGGTTCTTTTAAAAATACAGTTTTCTTATAGCATATAGATGTTGTAGGAATTGTGTGGTGTATCAAATCAAAGTCCATAAATTCAAATGTTGATAAGAAACAAAGTCTATAGATGAAATGCAGCTTTAATATCTGTGCAGTGTCATCTTTAAAAACCTGGGCTTACATTGGCTCGCCTTGGATATTCTGGAATCCTCCATCGGCACTGGTCTTTGAACAGGTGTGACGTCTTTGGTCAGCAAAGCAAGGGTTAAAATGACTCTTCCTTGCTAAACATAGCACCATAACCAGTCCTTGTCCTAATGCACAGGACATATGTCAGGGTTAATTACCTTCCTGATAATTACCTTCATTGTTCACCAGCTTTCATTGAAGCTTTTCAGGTGATTGAAAACCTCTGGAACTTGATAAGAACGTGATAACACAGTTCATCTCAGCATCATAGGATCATCGTCCTCTGGTTGTCAGGTTAGACACTTTAATTGTGACTGTCGGTGGTGGATACTGCACTTGTGACTGTCGGTGGTGGATACTGCACTTGTGACTGTCAGTGGTGGATACTGCACTTGTAATTAACACAGTTCATTTCTCAGAAATCATAGCTTTGTTACCTTCTGGGATTTCTGGATCGCGGCATTCTTCTTCTTGCAACTGATAAAAATCAATGAAGTTTAGAAATGTGAAAAGTCTTTATTAACATAATTTCAGTATCTTGCTTGAAGTCTTCATTCCCTATTCTATACCAAATCTGGTAATTTCCCTATCCCATAATATCACAGCGTACCATAGCAATCAGTAATATCCATATAATTATTATCAGAATTTGTACCATATATGGATTTCAATATTTGAAATAATAAACCAATAATAAGTGATAATACATTATTATCCGCATTTTTCATGTGATAGAACATTTTTTTATGTCATAGGTGTAATTATCTTTTCAACCCATAGGTGTCACTGTGTTTTATGTAACCAATGTTTTCATCTTTATTAATAAGGAATATATTCATTATACTAATAATATGTAGGAATGTATAGCCATGAACCAAAATAAGAATATATGAGTGAGCGAATGAATGAATAAAAGAATTGTTGCATATAACTCAGAAGTGAAACATTTCCTTAGTAATAGAACCATATAATTGCTATATTTAATGAAGCAATATTCTCAGTAGATATTACTTTACTAAATATTGGTGAAAGAATTAAAAATAATGAAAAATAAGAATAAAAATAAAAATAAGAATAAGGCCTTTATGTTGATGCAGAGTAGTTATGTCTTCAGTAACATATACCCTTAATATTTCCATGATCTGGATTATTTCATAATTGTCATAAACTTGTGTTACCAAAATATTCAAATTATGCAACTTTGCATGTAATTCCTCTTAGTGTAAAGAAATGACTCTTTATAATACTTGTTATTATACCCAATACTTATACCATTATACCTTATTAATATTTTTTCCTATTAAAATGTGTGAAGAAGAGGTATTAATCAAATGTGATGATGTAGTCAGGATCAAAAACATATTTTCCCCCTTAATACCAAAAAATATTGTTTCATGAAATAATTCATTTATCAAAACCAAAATTAAAAATAATTAATTTATAAATTGTGTAAATATTATACTTGCTTATACCATTATTTGTCTGAAGATGTGTAACCATTAAAATTAATTTGAATATCATAAAATTATCCTTTGGAAAAATTAATTTGCATAAACCATTTTGATGTGCAATTGCACTTTGCACTTATCCACAATTAACTAAATCAAGAAATAATAATTACTATAGAAATATAGAAATATATGTTGTATAGATAATATTTTATTATATATCCTAATATTCTAATAATTTAACTGATCTGCATATTTCTCCTAAAGATAAAAGCTTTTGGGTTTTTTTTTCTTTCCTCATTCAGAATCCTGAGGCCTCATACAAACGTATCACATTACTCGCTCAGCAGCTGCTCATACACTCAGTCACTGTCACTCAGACTGTGTCACATATTAACTTTAAACCAAATACCTCACATATGAAGGTGTGATGAATACACATATTTTAACCCAAATTATCCTAATTATCAATGCATTGTAAACTATTTCAATTTAGTCTCTTAATATTTCTTTGAATATTCCCCAAATACACATGACATAAATATATGTATATGTATAGCTATACTTGACATTTAGGCCTGGAAAAAAAATTCCATTGCTTTGCAAAAGTTGAGACCCCCTTAAAAATTATTTTCCTAAGGAACAGGGACATAGTATACTGGTATACTTGTATTATTAGAACAAGGTTCAAATTCCCCTGCTGTGGTTGTCATTCAAACCATGCAGTAAAGCACACACCCAGAACATATTTTAAAATGCAATTAGCTATTTCCTTTTAAGGGTTAGATATATAAAATCATGCAATATTGCAACTTCCTGTGTAAATAAAGGCATAAATCCTTGGAAGAGAATTTTTCTTGATTAAGTCCTGCTTTGAAATGAAAATTCTAAGGAAACATAAAAAATAAGGTTAATATCATATTCATATTCTAAATATTATTACTGATGTAGATTTTAATTTTCATTAAAAAATACAGTTCTACTATTTCTACTTCTACAAACACTCTATATATACTGTATGACTATGTATATATCCACAAACCATAAAACTACAGGATTATACTCTATAACTCACTAATTGTATAACACTGTTACACAATATATATTACTTTTTTCCTAGCCAATTCCTACACCCATACTTATTTCTCTGCAAAAAATATCCTGAAAGGTTCTTGCCATTTTAAAGCTGATAGATTCTTGGAGCAGAGTATTCAGTTTACAGGCCATGATGTCACTCACCACCTGTTTCTGTCTGTTAAATTCGGCCATCTTTGTTACAGAAAGAAAATCAGAACTCATTATTTTTCTTAATTCCATTTGTGTCTTTTCGGTGTTCTTTTGCATCATTCCATATGGCTTATAACAAACATGTGATTTTCTTTTTCTTTCTTCGTAGATTTGATTTTGGGGAAATCTCATTTTAGAAGGCTTTGCTAATACAGGCTTCTGATAAGATTTTACTCTGCCTGTCTTTACAAAATTAGCACAATTTACTTTCCTCTCACGATTCTCGTGTTTTCTGGCAAAATCAAGGGATTGCGCACATTCAAACAAAGAATCTTTTTTGACGCAATAACACGAGATGCAGGATTTAGAAACCAAAATTTGCTTACAAAACTCCTTATGAGGGACGGTGTTTTGACACTCTCACTCAGCATTTTGTACAAACGTTCATATATGGACATGAACGTAAAAATACATTCCTTCCGACCAATTCTTAATTTTTGAAGAATATCAATATCTGGATGATTTTCATTTGATGAACAAAAAATGAGAATTTTTAATCTGTCTTTATCAGTTAAATTCTCATGTGTTTCACCAGATAACTTTAAAGACAATCTCCTAGCAAAATTTACAGGGATCCACATTTTGAACAACTGATTCTTCTCCTTGTTAGATAAATCAAATTTATCAGAACAACTTTCAAAGATCTCAGAGTTCCTACAAACATCTATTTTGTTGTCATAAGCAGGAATTATTTGGCATATCTTTATCAAATCCTTCCTCACGCTACTTCGGATTTGGGCCTGTGAGTCTTCTATTTTTAGTGATACGTCTTTCCCTTGTACGTCCTCTACGTCAGTTCTGAAGTCTCCTCCTACTTCTCCATCTTGTTCCACGTCTGCAAGGTCACCTTCAATGGCCGCTACAGACACTTGATTACAGTCAATCTCCCTAACTTTACAGCCAATCTCGAGAACATCACAACAATCATTTTTGGATTTCTCTGACACAGATCTATGAAATATATCTACCATCTGTAGAATATTTTTTAATCTCTCTCTTTCTCTATTGAAAAACTTAGAATCTAACCTCTGATTCTCGAGTTCACACTCGGCATATAAACTTAACCATAAAACTTCTGAATTAGAATTGTCTACAGACTTAAATTTCAATTTACTCTGCTTAGCAAGACAATTAATGACATCCATTTTATCTTACCTTGAAATGTCTCAGCTCCTTTGATGGACAACGCTGGGTTCCTGTTGCCTTGGTTTCAGCACGTCTGGCACTTTGGCACTTGTAGTACTTCTCAATCTATCTGGCAATTCTTACTTCTAGGTTCTATGTGATTCTTGTAAGTAGTGGAATTCCCGATAACTTGCACATATGATTTGACGTTAGCAAAGTCCATTCCCCCGTGTGGGCAAGTTGAGGGAAATCCGCAAAAAAGTACAAAAATTCAGATCTGGCTGGCTCTCCAATGTAAAATAATGCATATCCTGTAAAATACTCAGGACTAGTTACCAGATAAAAATATAGTGGTTTATTTGGTTTCTTCCATCAAAGAAAGGTTATTACAGAAAAACAGGTGAATAAAAATAAGTGAAAGAGATATTGTCCATTGTTCATACTCTGAGATCCCACATGGCAAATGGCGTCTGTCTCTCAGTTCGGCTTCTTCGTACTAAAGTAACATACCAGCTGTTGAGTTATGTCATCTTGCGTCTGTGTCTCATGATGGTGAGGGAAGAAGAAGAGCGACCTCTACAGTTAGCCATGAATTATATACGTCTCCTAAAGCACGTGGTCTCTACATATATGGAGCTGTCTTTCTACCATGAGCCAAGCTTAAAAATAGCCTATGTCATGTAAGCTAAAGCATTCTACAGAACTGGGTCTTATAAGAAATTAACGGATTATTAATATTTAACAAGTGGCAAGGGTCTTTTGGTGGCCTTTAATGGCTTCTGATATCAAAAAACATGTTGCAGCATGTAAAATATGTGCCCGTTCTAAGAGCTCGTGTTGCTGGCCGGCCGGGGAATTGGTGCCTTTGCCAGTCCCAGCGAGGCCATGGACTCACTTTTTCATGGACCTCATCACCAATCTTCCATCATCCTGTGGTAAAACTGTAATTTGGGTAGTGGTGGACAGGTTTTCTAAGTTGGCACATTTTGTACCCATGGCAAGTTTACCTTCAGCAGAGATGCTCTCTAGACATTTCCTGTCCCAGGTGGTATGCTTACACGGGGTCCCCACTAATATTGTGTCAGACAGAAAGACTGAGTTTGTGTCTAAGTTCTGGTGGGCCTTCTGCAGAAAATTAGGGATATCTCTGTCTTTTTCCTCAGCGTAACACCCAGAAACCAACGGACAAACTGAACGCACCAACCAGTCGCTTGAACAAATTCTTCGGTGCCTGACTTCTACCCTGCAAAGCGACTGGTCTGATGCCTTACCATTAGCAGAATTCGCCTTCAACAACCGTGTAAACCAATCTACCGGTAGGACACCATTTTTTTTATTAATTTTGGGATGAACCCTCATTTTGGGGAATTTTTTCGAATAGATTCTGGTTGTCCGGGGGCAGAGGACGGGGTCAATCGTCTCAAGGATCTTTGGACAAAGGTCTGATTAAATATTTCTAAGGCTCAGGAAAGATATAAACATTTGCGGATAGGAAAAGGGACTGGGCTCAGATGCTGCTTTGTGGGGATAAGGTGTGGCTGTCCACACAAAATATATAATCTTCGATTGCCCACTGCTAAACTGGGGCCTAAATTTATTGGGCCCTATGAGGTCATCGAAGTAGTGAACCTGGTAACCTACCGCCTCGGTCTTCCTCCCTCCTTAAAACTCCATAATGTTTTTCATAGGTCTTTACTTAAACCCTTGGGAGTGGGGAGGGAGGATACTCAAGCTGCTCCTCCTCCAGTCTTGGTTGAGGGACATATGGAGTTCGAGGTACAACATATTGTGGATTCCAGGAGAGTTTAGGGGTCTTTGCAGTATTTGGTACATTGGAGGGGGTATGGTCCGGAAGATCGGTCATTGGTACCAGCCAGATCGGTACATGCTGACCATCTGGTTCGTGCATTCCATGCCCGGCATCCTGGGAAGCCTGGGGGTCCAGAGGCCCCCCGTTAAGAGGGGGTTACTGTCATGATCTGCTTAGTTTGTGGGATTGGGCAGTTCAGAAGTTAATCTGAATGACCTCACTCTGGGATGCTGGGAGGCTTCTTATAGCCTCATTGTGGGGTCATTCCTCGTCGCTTATACTTTGACCCTTGGCCGAGTGTGTGTGACCCTGTTGTGCCTGTGCTACTTTATGCTTGTCTGGTTCTGATCTGGTTCTGTCCCCATTAAGAGTTCTGCCTGCCCCTCCTGTACTGCGCTGCCATCTCTGTGTATGACCTCCTGGCTGCATCCTGACTATTCTCTGCTCGCCCCTCCTGTACTGCACTGCTAGTTCTGTGTATGATTCCTTGCCTACAATCTGACTATTCTCTGCTTGCCCCACCTATACCACGCCGCCCTCTCCAAGTATGACCTAGTTTGTCTGACCTGAGTTCACTCTCCTCAGTCACTGCCACATACCCCTGGGTCTGCGGTCTCTCAGCGATGCTCTATGGTAGCCCCGCCCCCTCCTGTGACACGCGGTCAAATGATCACAGATCCTTCTGCTTCCTGCTACCCTCAGTGTTCCCTCTCACCGCGGTGCTCAGGTCCTGTCTGCCTGAGCTTCCCCCACAGCATCTGACCCCGGGCCCTCCCACAGTGTGGGTGAGTCACCCTGCTTAGCCATGGCAGTTCGCCGGTGCTGACAGGATCCAGATAATTTGCTTCCGGAGCCGCGCATTAACTTTCGGAGGTATTCACTGCACTCGGCAGTCTTCGGCTTTCTCCGGCAGTGTTCGTGTGTTGACGTCAGGGTTCACCCTAGTTCATTGCTTGGGCCATGAGCTAGGGTGAACCCTGACATCACCACGCGAAAACTGCCGACGCCTACCGAAAATTGCCGAGCAGTGGAGAGAATAACCCGGAAGTTAATGAGCGGCCCCTGAAGTAGATGCGGCCAGGAGACAGTGAGATGGGAGGACGCATGGCTGGACCAGTAAGTATAATTATAATGTTTATTATTAATTTTATGCTTTGTTTTACAGCCCCCCCGCCCCATCCCATATCTGTAAAGTCCAAGTTCGGGGTTCGGACGCAAGTTCATGTCATTTCTTGCCCCGAGCACGAACTTTACAAAAAAATTCGGGTGAACCCACCGATCCCCATCATCGGGGGATACGCCCATCACTACTGGTCACAATTAGAGACTAAATGGATCTGTAAATTAAATACCTTACATCCAAATGGTCTAAATGAATTAACCCATTTAGTGAACTCCTTAAAAAATAAAAATAAAAAACAAAGCAAAAAATAATGATTTATTATCATACCGCCGTACAAACAGTGGAATAATGCGCAATCAAAAAGATGGATATAAATAACCACGGTACCGCTGAAAACATCATCTTGTCCCGCAAAAAACGAGCCGCCACACAGCGTTATCAGTGAAAAAATAAAGTTATTGCTCGCAGAATAAAGCGATGCAAAAATAATTATTTTTTACATAAAATTGTTTTCATTGCATAAAAGCGCCAAAACATAAAAAAGACATAAATGAGGTACCACTGTAATAGTACTGACCCAAAGAATAAAACTGCCTTACCAATTTTACCACACGCAGAATGGTGTAAATGCATCCCCCAAAAGAAATTCTTGAAATGCTGGTTTTTGTTCATTCTGCATCCCAAAAATCGGAATAAAAAGCGATCAAAACAGTCACGTGCCCGAAAATGGTACCAATAGAAACGTCAACTCATCCCACAGAAAATAAGACCTCATATAACTCTGTGGGTCAAAATACGGAAAAATTATAGCTCTCAATATTTGGTGATGCAAAAACTATTTTTACAATAAAAAGCATCTTTTAGCGTGTGACAGCTGCCAAACATAAAAACCGCCATAAATAGTAAATCAAACCCCCCGTTATCACCCCCTTAGTTAGGGAAAAATAATAAAATTAAAAAAAGTATTTATTTCCATTTTCCCGCTAGGGTTAGGGCTAGGGTTAGGGCTAGGGTTAGGGCTAGGGTTAGGGTTAGGGCTAGGGTTAGGGCTTGGGTTAGGGCTGAGATTAGGGTTAGGGGTGTGATGGGGTTAGGGTTGGAGTTAGAATTGGGGGTTTCCACTGTTTGGGCACATCAGGGGCTCTCCAAACGCAACATGGCGTCTGATCTCAATTCCAGCCAATTCTGCGTTGAAAAAGTCAAATGGTGCTCCTTCCCTTCCAAGCTCTGCCATGCGCCCAAACAGTGGTTTACCCCCACATATGGGGTATCAGCCTACTCAGGACAAATTTCAAAACAACCTTTGGGGTCCAATTTCTCCTGTTACCCTTGGGAAAATAAAAAAATTGGGGACTAAAAGATCATGTTTGTGGAAAAAATATGATTTTTTATTTTCACGTCCGGGCATTATAAACGTCTGTGAAGCACTGGGGGGTTCAAAGTGCTCACTACACATCTAGTTAAGTTCCTTATGGGGTCTAGTTTCCAAAATGGGGTCACTTGTGGGGGGTTTCCACTGATTAGGTACATCAGGAGCTCTTCAAAGGCAACATGACACCAGCAGACCATTCCATCAAAGTCTGCATTCCAAAACGTCACTACTTCCCTTCTGAGCCCTGACGTGTGCCCATACAGTAGTTTTCTCCCACATATGGGGCATCAGCATACTCAGGACAAATTGGACAACAACTTTTGGGGTCAAATTTCTCCTCTTACCCTTGGGAAAATAAAAAAAATTGGGGATTAAAAGATAATGTTTGTGGAAAAAATATGATTTTTTCATTTTCACGCCCGGGCATTATAAGCTTCTATGAAGCACTGGGGGGTTCAAAGTGCTCTCCAGAAATCTAGATAAGTTCCTTAGGGGGTCTAGTTTCCAAAATGGTGTAATTTGTGGGGGTTTCCACTGTTTTGGTACATCAGGGGCTTTCCAGACTCGTCTCAACCAAAAAGTCGTCACGGAAGGTACCGTGAAGACTCAAGAAGTGAAAAACAATAATGTTGATAAAAATATAATTTTTATTAATTATCAATTAAAAATAACATAATTGTATTAAAAAGACAGGACTAGTTGGTCTCCAACATAGGGGGTAAGGATAGCCAGCAAGGAGAGTGTATGATATCTCCACAGTGTGCAAATTATCTATTTCAAATATATCCAAAAATCCAAAAAGAGTCCCTCCAAAGCAAAAGAAATACAGTATATTTAAGGCCTGTATTCCAACGGCAGTTACAAAAACTTGCAAAAATAAAGCGCTATAAGCACTAAAGGAAAGATTGGCCTATTCAGTATGAAAGATGGCTAGGGAAGGAATGGCACTTCAGGGAGATATATCCAAAAAAGCAGGGCACAGCAAAAAAAGGTTCCATAAATGGATAAGGTGCAAGGCAATTTTAAAGAAAGATTTTTACCTGTGGCTGGCCACTGGAAGAAAGAAAGCCAATGGTAAGGCTAAATGCTGGAAAACCTTTTCCCCACCGCCGCCCGACAGCACTGTTTCGCATGAGTTGCTTCTTCCCGGGGCGTTCTGACAGGTAGTGGTGTTCCTGAATCCTTTATAGTTACCATGGGCCCATGTGAACGATCACGTGACCAAAGTTATATACATTAGCTTCCGGTAAAATACCGGATAGGGAATAGGACCTGTGAATAGCGCACGCGGCTAGTTCCGCCCCCTTAGGCAAAAGGGACTTCCCAGGACCGCGCTCTGTGACCCGCAGTGGAACGCATTGCGGTCACATATGCGAGCGCTCCCGGAAGTCAGAGCAGGCCGCCAAACCAGGCGCGTGCGCATAGGTCACCAAATAAACAATGGGCCAGTGTAAGCAGCATCTATATGGATAGTGATCATAATATAGAGAAAAGAGACTTCTCTGCAGGGATTGATACATGGGAATGGGAGGATCATAGTAAATCAAATAGATCAATTGATGCTCACATAGTATAAGGGCTATGAAAAAAGAAATACAGGAATGCTGTATACTAAGGGGATGGTGATGGTGCAAAAATGGTGATAAAAAATATATAGAAGTAGAATAAAAAAGGGGTGAATCATAGCAAGGGGGGGAGGAGAAGCATAAATCTAGAATCTAAAAATCATTTTAAAAGCCTATACGAGGTGACGGCTAAAATAATATATTTATGGCAATAAACAATAAATAATAAAAGGAACTCCGTGGACAATAGTGAAGGGAAATGTGTATGAATAGATGAGGGCTGTACTTATTAACGCAAAAGGTGAGAGCATTGGTAATCCTTATACAAAGGGGGGAGGAGAGGGGGAAGGGGGAAAAAAAAAAAAAGGGGAAAAGAAATATACCTTAAGACATAAAACATATAATACAAAAATCATTTTAAATTAATGAACATTAATATTATCTGTGAGTATTCATAAGTCCCAAAAGCATGATTAAAGTGAATTCTTGATCCATTTCTTCTTCTATACGTTTTTTCAATCCAGAAAGAATGTCAAACAGTCGTGCGATCAAAAGATAGAAATTTTCCATCATGTGCTGATTGTGAGCCACAGGGTAACTTCAATAACATTAATATACCTGGAAGAATTAAATTTAAAAAAATTGGAGCCAGGGAAAGAAATTTTTTTTAATAAAATATAAATAAAAAACGTAAAAACCACAGTATATAATACAACGAACACCTAAAACAACCTGACTCAAGATGTGCAGTTAGAGGAAGGAATTGAAAGCAAAATTTTCATTGAGACCGTAAGGGGTAATGGTCCCTAAACGGTAAATCCATTTGCTTTCAAGTTGTGCTAAAGTTTTACTCAAATCCCCTCCTCGTATGCCCAGTTCAATTTGATCAATAGCTTTAAATAGAAGACCCTTGGAATTGCAATTATGGTGAGATTTGAAATGGCGTGGAAGAGTTTTTAGAAGGGAATTATCCTCAATGGTTTGGGCTTTTTGAATATCGCGAACATGTTCACGTATACGAATTTTGAATTCCCGAGTGGTTAACCCTATGTAAATAAGGTTACAGGGACATGTTGCATGGTATATGATGCCCTGAGATGAACAAGTTAAATGTTTGCGGATTTCAAAGGTCCTAGATCCATTATGGTTGCTAAATAGCTGTGCTTTTTTTGTGTTGATACACGCTTTACAAATGCCACAGGGGAAAAAAATGGATCAAGAATTCACTTTAATCATGCTTTTGGGACTTATGAATACTCACAGATAATATTAATGTTCATTAATTTAAAATGATTTTTGTATTATATGTTTTATGTCTTAAGGTATATTTCTTTTCCCCTTTCTTTTTTTTTTTTCCCCCCTTCCCCCTCTCCTCCCCCCTTTGTATAAGGATTACCACTGCTCTCACCTTTTGCGTTAATAAGTACAGCCCTCATCTATTCATACACATTTCCCTTCACTATTGTCCACGGAGTTCCTTTTATTATTTATTGTTTATTGCCATAAATATATTATTTTAGCCGTCACCTCGTATAGGCTTTTAAAATGATTTTTAGATTCTAGATTTATGCTTCTCCTCCCCCCCTTGCTATGATTCACCCCTTTTTTATTCTACTTCTATATATTTTTTATCACCATTTTTGCACCATCACCATCCCCTTAGTATACAGCATTCCTGTATTTCTTTTTTCATAGCCCTTATACTATGTGAGCATCAATTGATCTATTTGATTTACTATGGTCCTCCCATTCCCATGTATCAATCCCTGCAGAGAAGTCTCTTTTCTCTATATTATGATCACTATCCATATAGATGCTGCTTACACTGGCCCATTGTTTATTTGGTGACCTATGCGCACGCGCCTGGTTTGGCGGCCTGCTCTGACTTCCGGGAGCGCTCGCATATGTGACCGCAATGCGTTCCACTGCGGGTCACAGAGCGCGGTCCTGGGAAGTCCCTTTTGCCTAAGGGGGCGGAACTAGCCGCGTGCGCTATTCACAGGTCCTATTCCCTATCCGGTATTTTACCGGAAGCTAATGTATATAACTTTGGTCACGTGATCGTTCACCTGGGCCCATGGTAACTATAAAGGATTCAGGAACACCACTACCTGTCAGAACACCCCGAGAAGAAGCAACTCATGCGAAACAGTGCTGTCGGGCGGCGGTGGGGAAAAGGTTTTCCAGCATTTAGCCTTACCATTGGCTTTCTTTCTTCCAGTGGCCAGCCACAGGTAAAAATCTTTCTTTAACCCCTTCACCCCCAAGGGTGGTTTGCACGTTCATGACCGAGCCAATTTTTACAATTCTGACCACTGTCCCTTTATGAGGTTATAACTCTGGAACGCTTCAACTGATCTAGGCGATTCTGAGATTGTTTTCTCGTGACATATTGTACTTCACTTTAGTGGTAAAAAATTTTCGCTATAACTTGCGTTTATTTATGAAAAAAACAGAAATATGGCAAAAATTTTGAAAATTTTGCAATTTTCAAACTTTGAATTTGTATGCCCTTAAAACAGAGAAATATGTGACACAAAATAGTTACTAAATAACATTTCCCACATGTCTACTTTACATCAGCACAATTTGGGAAACAACTTTTTTTTGTTAGGAAGTTATAAGGGTTAAAATTTGACAAGCGACTTCTAATTTTTACAACAAAACTTACAAAACCATTTTTTTTAGGGACCACCTCACATTTGAAGTCACTTTGAGGGGTCTATATGGCAGAAAATACCCAAAAGTGACACCATTCTAAAAACTGCACCCCTGTAGCTACTCAAAACTACATTCAAGAAGATTATTAACCCTTCAGGTGCTTCACAGGAGCAGAAGCAACGTGGAAGGAAAAAATGAACATTTAACTTTTTAGTCACAAAAATAATATTTTATCAACAATTTTTTTATTTTCCCAAGGGTAACAGGAGAAATTGGACCCCAAAAGTTGTTGTCAAATTTGTCCTGAGTACGCTGATACCCAATATATGGGGGGGAACCACTGTTTGGGCACAAGGCAGGGCTCAGAAGGGAAGGAGCCCCGTTTGACTTTTTCAACCTAAAATTGGCTGGAATTGAGATCGGACGCCATGTCGCGTTTGACGAGTGTCTGATATGCCTAAACAGTGGAAACCCCCCACAAGTGACCCCATTTTGGAAACTAGACCCCCTAAGGAACTTATCTAGATGTGTGGTGACCACTTTGAACCCCCAAGGGCTTCACAGAAGTTTATAACACCCGGGCGTGAAAATAAAAAATCATATTTTTTCCACAAACATGATAATTTAGTCCCCAATATTTTGTTTTCCCAAGGGTAACAGGAGAAATTGGACCCCAAAGGTTGTTGTCAAATTTGTCCTGAGTACGCTGATACCCAATATGTGGGGGGGAACCACTGTTTAGGCACATGGCAGGGCTCAGAAGGGAAGGAGCCCCGTTTGACTTTTTCAACCTAAAATTGGCTGGAATTGAGATCGGACGCCATGTCACATTTGACAAGCATCTGATGTGCCTAAACAGTGGAAACTCCCTACAAGTGACCCCATTTTGGAAACTAGACCCCCTAAGGAACTTATCTAGATGTGTGGTGACCACTTTGAACCCCCAAGGGCTTCACAGAAGTTTATAACACCCGGGCGTGAAAATAAAAAATCATATTTTTTCCACAAACATGATCATTTAGTCCCCAATATTTTGTTTTCCCAAGGGTAACAGGAGAAATTGGACCCCAAAGGTTGTTGTCAAATTTGTCCTGAGTACGCTGATACCCAATATGTGGGGGGGAACCACTGTTTAGGCACATGGCAGGGCTCAGAAGGGAAGGAGCCCCGTTTGACTTTTTCAACCTAAAATTGGCTGGAATTGAGATCGGACGCCATGTCACGTTTGATGAGCGTCTGATGTGCCTAAACAGTGGAAACCCCCCACAAGTGACCCCATTTTGGAAACTAGACCCCCTAAGGAACTTATCTAGATGTGTGGTGACCACTTTGAACCCCCAAGGGCTTCACAGAAGTTTATAACACCCGGGCGTGAAAATAAAAAATCATATTTTTTCCACAAACATGATCATTTAGTCCCCAATATTTTGTTTTCCCAAGGGTAACAGGAGAAATTGGACTCCAAAGGTTGTTGTCAAATTTGTCCTGAGTACGCTGATACCCAATATGTGGGGGGGAACCACTGTTTAGGCACATGGCAGGGCTCAGAAGGGAAGGAGCCCCGTTTGACTTTTTCAACCTAAAATTGGCTGGAATTGAGATCGGACGCCATGTCACATTTGACGAGCGTCTGATGTGCCTAAACAGTGGAAACTCCCTACAAGTGACCCCATTTTGGAAACTAGACCCCCTAAGGAACTTATCTAGATGTGTGGTGACCACTTTGAACCCCCAAGGGCTTCACAGAAGTTTATAACACCCGGGCGTGAAAATAAAAAATCATATTTTTTCCACAAACATGATCATTTAGTCCCCAATATTTTGTTTTCCCAAGGGTAACAGGAGAAATTGGACCGCAAAGGTTGTTGTTAAATTTGTCCTGAGTACGCTGATACCCAATATTTGGGGGGGAACCACTGTTTAGGCACATGGCAGGGCTCAGAAGGGAAGGAGCCCCGTTTGACTTTTTCAACCTAAAATTGGCTGGAATTGAGATCAGACGCCATGTCACGTTTGACGAGCGTCTGATGTGCCTAAACAGTGGAAACCCCCCACAAGTGACCCCATTTTGGAAACTAGACCCCCTAAGGAACTTATCTAGATGTGTGGTGACCACTTTGAACCCCCAAGGGCTTCACAGAAGTTTATAACACCCGGGCGTGAAAATAAAAAATCATATTTTTTCCACAAACATGATCATTTAGTTCCCAATATTTTGTTTTCCCAAGGGTAACAGGAGAAATTGGACCCCAAAGGTTGTTGTCAAATTTGTCCTGAGTACGCTGATACCCAATATGTGGGGGGGAACCACTGTTTAGGCACATGGCAGGGCTCAGAAGGGAAGGAGCCCCGTTTGACTTTTTCAACCTAAAATTGGCTGGAATTGAGATTGGACGCCATGTCACGTTTGACGAGCGTCTGATGTGCCTAAACAGTGGAAACCCCCCACAAGTGACCCCATTTTGGAAACTAGACCCCCTAAGGAACTTATTTAGATGTGTGGTGACCACTTTGAACCCCCAAGGGCTTCACAGAAGTTTATAACACCCGGGCGTGAAAATAAAAAATCATATTTTTTCCACAAACATGATCATTTAGTCCCCAATATTCTGTTTTCCCAAGGGTAACAGGAGAAATTGGACTCCAAAGGTTGTTGTCAAATTTGTCCTGAGTACGCTGATACCCAATATGTGGGGGGAACCACTGTTTAGGCACATGGCAGGGCTCAGAAGGGAAGGAGCCCCGTTTGACTTTTTCAACCTAAAATTGGCTGGAATTGAGATCGGACGCCATGTCACGTTTGACGAGCGTCTGATGTGCCTAAACAGTGGAAACCCCCCACAAGTGACCCCATTTTGGAAACTAGACCCCCTAAGGAACTTATCTAGATGTGTGGTGAGCACTTTGAACCCCCAAGTGTTTCACTAAAGATTATAATGCCCAGGCGTGAAAATATAAAATCCTGTTTTGTTCCCAGATAAATGATCATTTAGTCCCCAATTTTTAATTTTCCCCAGAGTAACAAGAGAAATTGGACCCCAAAAGTTGTTGTCCAATTTGTCCTGAGTACCCTGATACCCCACATGTGGGAGAAAACTACTGCTTGGGCACACGTCAGGGCTCGAAAGGGAAGTAATGACGTTTTGTAAAGCAGACTTTGATGGAATGGTCTGCGGGCGTCATGTTCCATTTGCAGAGCCCTTGATGTTCCTAAACAGTAGAAACCCCCCATAAGTGACCCCATTTTGGAAACTAGACCCCCTAAGGAACTTATCTAGATGTGTGGTGAGCACTTTGAACCCCCAAGTGTTTCACTAAAGATTATAATGCCCAGGCGTGAAAATATAAAATCCTGTTTTGTTCCCACATAAATGATCATTTAGTCCCCAATTTTTAATTTTCCCAAGAGTAACAGGAGAAATTGGACCCCAAAAGTTGTCCAATTTGTCCTGGGTACTCTGGTACCCCACATGTGGGAAAAAACTGTTTAGGCACACGTTGGGGCTCGAAAGGGAAGTAGTGTTGTTTTGGAATGCAGACTTTGATGGTCTGCTGGCGTCATGTTCCATTTGCAGAGTCCCTGATGTGCCTAAACAGGAAAAAAACCCACATATGACATCATTTTGGATACTAGACCCCCAATGAACAAATCTAGATGTGCCCCCAACTAATCTAATGTAAATTAGTAGTGCATGGAGGTGTGGTACAATTTGAAGCAATCCTTCATGCACAGGCCAGGTTTTTCGGGGCAGGTGTCGCACTGGTAAATGGTGTCCCTGCGTATTCCTCTTTTGTAACACACTCGACACCTTTTTTGCAGCTTACCTTTTCTTGGGGTTGGCGGGACCACCCCCGGAAAATGCTGACCTGGGACAATACGAGCACCTTCAGTTCCTGAAGTACTGGGGCCCGCTCCTTCCTGAGCGCCAAACATCATGGCCTTAACCACTACCTCCTGGAAATGAAGGTACGACGTATCGCTGGGGCATGCACATTGTGACAGCAGGAATGCGTTGAGCATTGCCATTTGGACGATGTGCACGGCCAGCTTTTTGTACCACACCTTGGCCTTCCTCAATGCATTGTACGGTTGGAGGAGTTGATCGGAGAGATCAACTCCCCCCATTTTTTTGTTGTACCCCACTACACATGTCGGTTTGAGGACCTGTGTAGAGGTACCCCGTACAGTGCAGAGGGTACTGCCATCACCGTGTATGGTGGTCAAGAGATGGACATCTCTCTTGTCCTTGTACTTGACCACCAGCAGGTGGTCGCTACATTGGGCTCTGCTCTCACCTTTTTGGAGCATCTGCCCAAGCAGCGTCTTCGGGAGGCCTCTCTGATTTTTGCGGACAGTACTGCAGGCTGCGGTAAGTCGCTCAGAGAGGGATTTGTAGAGTGGGATGCTGGTATAAAAGTTATCAGCGTAGAGGTGATAACCTTTATCCAGCAGTGGGTGCACCAAATCCCACACAATTTTCCCACTCACTCCCAGGAAAGGAGGACACTCAGGGGGTTCAATCCGGGTGTCCTTCCCTTCGTAAACTCTAAACTTGTGGGTGTACCCTGAGGTACTCTCACACAACTTATAGAGTTTGATTCCGTACCTGGCCCTCTTACTGGGCAGGTATTGACAGAATCGCAGCCTTCCCTTGAAGTGAACCAAGGACTCATCCACGCAGATGTCCCTTTGGGGCACGTACACTTCAGCAAACTTTTTGTTGAAGTGTTCGATGACCGGCCGAACTTTGAACAGACGGTCAAAGTTGGGGTCATCTTGTGCGGGACACTCTGCATTATCAGTATAATGCAGAAACTTGTGGATGGCCTCAAAACGCGTCCGGGCCATGACCATTCGGAACACTGGAGTGTTGTATAAAATATCAACACTCCAATATTGCCGAATTTCCGGCTTTTTCAGTATCCCCATATGGAGGACCAGGCCCCAAAACTGCGTCATTTCAACTGCGTCTACAGGAGACCAGTTTGAAAATGTTGAACGTGGGTTTTGCTCCAAAAATTGACGAGCGTACAAATTAGTTTGCTCCACCATGAGGTTAACAAAATCCTCAGAGAAAAAGACTTTGAAAAAGTCAATTTCTGTGAGGCCGGTGGTGTCAAACTTGATTCCTGATTCTGCCACAAAATCAGGAATCAGTGGCTTGTAATTTTCGGGGGGCGAGGTCCATACGGGGAGCACTGGGTCAGCTGCGGGCATGGTGGGCGCTGCCTCATCTTCTGTCCTGGAGCGTCTGCGTGGCGGTTCCGCAGGACCCGAGGAGGAAGATGAGGAGGGGGAAGAGGAAGAAGAAGAGGATGAAGAATCCGAAAAATAAAGAAAAGTCGGATCGTCATCCAAATCGCTATCAGTTTCGGAGGCAAGTAAAGCATATGCCTCCTCCACTGAATAGCGCTGTTGGGATGAATTTGATGACATTTTTGTGTAAATATGGTGCTTGGGTGTGCACTTTATTGAAAACTGTATGTGTACGTGAGGGGGGGGGAGTGATTGGTGTAAACTTTCTGTAAAGAAAAAGCTGTGGAAAAAAGTCTAAAACAGCAGGCCCTAGCTGATAAGTGTCACTTATCAAAACTAGACTGCTGGATGTGCGCACGGGGTGGCGCAAGGGGGGGTGGAAAAAAAAAAAAAAGGAAAACGGCAAACTCTGATAAGTGAACTGTGTCACTTATCCAAGTTTTGCAGCTGCGGGATGTGTGTACGGAGGGGCTAAGGAAAAAAAAGCGAGCTCAAGTGTTGATCGGTGAACTGCGTCACCAATCAACGCTCGGCGGCTGCGCACGGAGGTGGCGCAAAAGTGGGGTGGAGGGGGGTAAAAATAGGGGGAAGGGGGATGGGGGATTGGGGTGGATGAAGAGAGATTGGGCAGGGATCAACAGTTAGGGTTGTAGGTAGGTGGCACAAAGGGGGGTGAAAAAAATGAAAAGCGGCAGGCACAAGCTTGGATAAGTGACGTGTGTCACTTATCCAACTTTTGCGGCTGCGGGATGTGTGTACGGAAGTGGCGCAAAGGGGGCTACGGAAAAAAAAGCGAGCTCAAGTGTTGATCGGTGAACTGCGTCACCAATCAACGCTCGGCAGCTGCGCACGGAGGTGGCGCAAAAGTGGGGTGGAGGGGGGTAAAAATAGGGGGAAGGGGGATTGGGGGATTGGGGTGGATGAAGAGAGATTGGGCAGGGATCAACAGTTAGGGTTGTAGTTAGGTGGCACAAAGGGGGGTGAAAAAAATGAAAACCGGCAGGCACAAGCTTGGATAAGTGACGTGTGTCACTTATCCAACTTTTGCGGCTGCGGAATGTGTGAACGGAAGTGGCGCAAAGGGGGCTAAGGAAAAAAAAGCGAGCGCGAGTGTTGATCGGTGAACTGCGTCACCGATCAACGCTCGCCGGCTGCGCACGGAGGTGGCGCAAAAGTGGGGTGGAGGGGGGTGAAGGGGGGTAAGAGGGGGGGTGGAGGGGGGATGGGGGGATGAAGATAGATTGGGGGGGTGAAGATAGATTGGGCAGGGGTTCAGGGATCAATTAAGACTTACAATTGTAGTTTTCTTTCTTCTTCTTCTTTCTTCTGCAGGGATTGTGATGCTACAAGCTGTGGCACCACAATACCCAGCACAGGAGCTCTTGCTGCGTCCGACCTCTCTGCAGGAATCCTCAGCTAGAGTGAGGACCCCTGCAGACTGGTCAGAGGCAGGTCAGGGGGCAGGTCACAGAGCGGTCACATCGCTGCTGTGACCTGTCATTGGTGGGATCGAATGATTACATCGATCCCACCAATCCCTGATCTGCCCGGTGACCATGGCAACTGCCTAGAATCGGAGCTCACAGCTCCGATTACTAGGCAGGTCATGCCCAGCTCACCAGCAGGGCAGAGAGCGGTCACATGGTGACCGCAGCTGTGCCCTGTGGTTGGCGCGATCACCGATCTAATCGATCGCGCCAGCCAACTCCTGCAGGCCCTGCTGGGCCTGCATCAGGCTCCAGCACGATCGGTGCTAATATAGCACCGATCCTGGCCGGTACTGGCAGGGCACAGCGGCGATATAGCGCCGCTGTGCACTGCGATTGGCGCGATCGATCAGATCGGCGATCGCGCCAATCTGGGTGCTTTTTGCCGGTGCCTGGCGGTAATCGATCCCAGCCTAGGACATCATTGTTTCAGCCAAGCTGATTGGCTGAAACAATGAGAAACGCTGCGATTGGCTGTTCAGAATTGAACAGCCAATCACAGCGCTCTGGATGCTGGGGGGGCGGGATCGCAGCCCGGGATGCCGACGCCATCTTTTCTAAGGTGAGATGGCGTTGGAATTTTAATGCGATCACCGCGACTTTAGTCGCGGTATTGCATTAAAGGGCCCGACGTACTATCCCGTCCACGGTCATATGGGCCCGGGTACCGTGGACGGGATAGTACGCCGGATGTCAGGAAGGGGTTAAAATTGCCTTGCACCTTATCCATTTATGGAACCTTTTTTTGCTGTGCCCTGCTTTTTTAGATATATCTCCCTGAAGTGCCATTCCTTCCCTAGCCATCTTTCATACTGAATAGGCCAATCTTTCCTTTAGTGCTTATAGCGCTTTATTTTTGCAAGTTTTTGTAACTGCCGTTGGAATACAGGCCTTAAATATATTGTATTTCTTTTGCTTTGGAGGGACTCTTTTTGGATTTTTGGATATATTTGAAATAGATAATTTGCACACTGTGGAGATATCATACACTCTCCTTGCTGGCTATCCTTACCCCCTATGTTGGAGACCAATTAGTCCTGTCTTTTTAATACAATTATGTTATTTTTAATTGATAATTAATAAAAATTATATTTTTATCAACATTATTGTTTTTCACTTCTTGAGTCTTCACGGTACCTTCCGTGATGACTTTTTGGTTGAGATATGTTTATTGAAGTGACTGCTGCCTTTTTGACTTAGGATCATGGGTATAGCTTTCCAGACTCGGCATGGCGTCCAATCCTAATTCCAGCCAAAAAAGTCAAATGGCGCTGCTTCCCGAGCTCTGCCATGCGCCCAAATAGTGGTTTACCCCCACATATGGGGTATCAGCATACTCAGGACAAATTGCGCAATAAATTTTGCGGTCCTGTTACCCTTGGAAAAATAAAAATTGAGGGTGAAAAGATCAATTTTGTGGAAAAAATATGATTTTTTAATTGTATGGCTGTACGTTATAAACTTCTGTGAAGCCCTTGGGGGTTCAAAGCTCTCACCACACATCTACATAAGTTCCTTGGGGGGTCTAGTTTCCAAAATGGTGTAATTTGTGGGGGGTTTCCACTGTTTTGGTACATCAGGGGCTTTCCAAACGCGACATGGTGTCCGATCTCAATTCCAGCCAAAAAAGTCAAATGACGCTGCTTCCCTTCCGAGCTCTGCCATGCGCCCAAATAGTCATTTACACCCACATATGGGGTATCAGCATACTCAGGACAAATTGCACAATAACTTTCAGGGTCCTGTTAACCTTGGGAAAATAAAAATTGGGGGTGAAAAGATCCGATCTGAATTCCAGCCAATTTTGCATTGAAAAAGTCAAACGGCGCTCCTTCCAGTCTGAGCTCTGCCATGAGCCGAAACAGTGGTTTCCCCCACATATTAGGTATCAGCGTACTAAGGACAAATTGCACAATAACTTTTGCAGTCCAATTTCTCCTGTTACCCTTGGTAAATTTAAAAAAATTGGACCTGAAGTAATTTTTTGTGAAAAAAAGTTAAATGTTCTTTTTTTTTAAACATTCAAAAAATTCCTGGGAAGCACCTGAAGGGTTAATAAACTTCTTGAATGTGGTTTTGAGCACCTTGAGGGGTGCAGTTTTTAGAATGGTGTCACTTTTGGGGATTTTCTATCATATAGACCCTTCAAAGTGACTTCAAATGTGATGTGGTCCGTAAAAATAAAATGGTGTTGCAAAAGTGAGAAATCGCTGGTCAACTTTTAACCCTTATAACAAAAAAAAATTTGGGTTCCCAAATTGTGCTGATGTAAAGTAAACATGTGGGAAATGTTACTTATTAAGATTTTTGTGTGCCGTATCTCTGTGATTTCAGGGCACAAAAATTCAAAGTTGGAAAATTGCGAAATTTTCAAAATTTTTGCCAAATTTCAGTTTTTTTCACAAATAAACGCAAGTTATTTGAATGAAATTTTGCCACTAACATGAAGTACAATATGTCACGAGAAAATATCAGAATCACCGGGATCCATGGAAGCTCCAGAGTTATTACCTCATACAAGGACAGTGGTCAGAATTGTAAAAATTGGCCCGGTCATTAACGTGCAAACCACCCTTGGGGGTTAAGGGGTTAAGCTGCTTTTCTCTTTATATCTTTATCATATCACTGTTTATTCTCTTTTCTTACCCGTTGCACAGTTGCACTTTCACTGGTCACTTGGTGGGGTCACATTTGGCTCTTTTCACATGCATTGTTTTGTTTCCGGACCCCCCTCACTATCACTTTACCTGACTGATCGCTACCAGGTGGCTCTATGCAGCATTATTCATCTTGGTCTTACCAACAGGTTTTCATCCTGAACCTCCTGCTTCACTGAACGCTCGTGTGGTATGGACCCATCTGGTCTCCATGGCAATGAGTCATCCAGCGTCATTCCAGCCACTCCCCCTCGGTGACGCCATCCAATCAGAGGTGCCCGGAGGCAGAGTTACCCGGGATGGCGTGTGACGCTGTTTCCTGGATCCCGCATGTGACACACCACCCGGGGGCGTCACAGATGCATGTACCCACGTGGGGTATACTCGCTCCCTGTGACCTCTGATTGGCATTTGCCCCAGGTCGTTCGGGTTACACCAATAAGCCATCAGGGGTATGTCCCCACCACTATTAGGTGTCACGCCAATAACATGAACCTGGACAGGAAAGGGCCGGTATAAACAATAACCACCAATGTGATTGGCTGACATTGGCCGACTCCATCATGTGTTCCATAGATGTGACTGGGGAACAGCCCCAATTCCTTTAGGAACACCCCCACTTTACCCCAGAGTTACTCCCCTTGCCTGGATTAGTGCAGGACCTTGGTGTGTTGGAAACACTTATCCGTACCCTCTGAGGAAGCTGACGGGGCGAAACGCCCGTAAGGGGGAATAGTGGTGACTCTGCCATCTTTCTCTGTACACTCCCGGCATGTCGTCTGTAGGATCTGTAATCTCCATCTCTTGTTAGGATGGTTCCTCCTTTACACTATATGGGCTGTGCTGTATTCCTGGGATATCCCATATAGCACTGGCTGCACTTTGTATCTCCTCTCTGTATTCCAGGGATGTAATGCGCTGTCAGCTCTTTATTCTCTCACTATTTATACCCTTTGCTCTGTGTCCTCATTATATAAGCTATTCATCTATAAGTGCACAGGATCTATTCCCCTTATACACTGATATCCAGTGATAGATCTACAATCCGTTTCCATATATCTATGTATGGATTTATCTTATCTATATATATAAAACTGAATATATCTATGTATGTGTGTGTGTGTATCACCAACCAATCACGAAGCATCTTTCATTTCACCAGAGCTGTTCAAAAGAAGCTGAGCTGTGATTGGTTGCTATCAGCAAGTTTTTCCACTTGACAACACCTCAGCAGACACTGACATGGTGGGAGAAATCTAGCATCCCCGGGAACATAAGCTCCAGCCATTGTCTTTCCCCCCAGACAGAAATGAATCCCCCTCTCCCATGGATCATTGGTATGGAAGTTAGGGCAAATCCACTCAGCGTTTTGGTACTGACCCCAGGCCTTTTTTAAAGGGATCTCCTGTACGGAAGTTAGGGCAAATCCCTCAGCACTCTGATTCTGACCCCAGGGTTCTATTAAAGGGATCATTAGTATGCAAGTCAGGGCAAATCCACTCAGCGCTCAGGTTCTGACACCAGGCCTCTCTTAAAGGGATCCCCAGTATGGAAGTTAGGACCGTTCCACTCAGCGCTCTGGCTCTGACCCCAGGCTGACGAGACGATGTGGGATATTAGGGGTAGTAGGCCGGTGGCACTGGCTGACGAGATGATGTGGGATATTAGGGGTAGTAGTCCGGTGTCTCTGGCTGACGGGATGATGTGGGATATTAAGGGTAGTAGTCCGGTGTCTCTGGCTGATGGGATGATGTGGGATATTAGGGGTAGTAGTCCGGTGGCTCTGGCTGACGAGATGATGTGGGATATTAGGGGTAGTAGTCCGGTGTCTCTGGTGTGATGTACAATGTCTGCAAGATATGTTTTCTGTTGCACTGTGCTAAAAAATCCTCCATTTTGTAAGAAGCTGCCTGCCAGTGTCTCAGTTACATTGCACCCTGCAGCAGCTTCCCTTCCCCCCCCAGGTGATTATAAATCAACTTCCTGCCACACCATTTGGCTTCTCTCAGCCTCAGCTGAAAGAGAAAAAAAAGTGCGGGAAATAAACTCTTTGTTTGAAATCAGGAATCAGAAGTAAACCTTTAAGAGCCTGACCTGCGAAAACCATATACCCTAGAGATATAAAAATCATATTTTTGTAATCCGGGCGGTCACAGCGTCGCTGCCGTGGTTCTTGCGAAGCCTAATCCTTTCAGAACCTGAGATATGTGTTCCAGCTAAACGGTGTATCAGAACTACTGCATATTTGGTCTTGAATTATTGTACTCAACAAATCACAACCAATGATGCCCTATATGTGTCTGTGCGGGCTGCCCCCATGGAGTTATGATTAGTATAAGTTTTCTAGTGTAATTCTAAATCCAAAAGGGAGAGGTGGGATTAACCCAGCATGCATCTCTCCGTGATGTCACATAGCAAGTCTATAAAGCATTTCCTGGACAAAACCAGAGCAGAACAGCTCAAGTCGTCGTGCTAGAAAGATCCACAGATGAGCGGAGACGTGCAGCTCCGCCTCCACCCCCCTTAAAAAGCCGCATGGTCTGCCTAAGGAACAATATGGAACTGTGAGTGTAATCTCTTTGTTTTCTCCACTTTTATTTTATACCTGTACTGTACATATTTTATGTCTCAATTTTATAGCAACTTTTATCTGTAATCACTGTCCTCTTTCGGAAAATAAATGAAATAATTATTTAGATCTGTCTCCATGCTCTAAGAATCGAACTATACGCCTTTGTTAGATAATCGCTACTAATTCAAGGGGTTTGCCACGGACCCTCTTAATTTAACACTGTGAATTAAGTAACCGTGACTGGTGGCAGCGCGTTGTGTACGGCTATTGCGGCTTGCTGGCAGTCTAGAAGGGTCTTATATTGCTGAATGAGGGGCTGCGGCCACAGCATTAATAATTCCCTTACGGCAGAAGCCTGATTGCCAGTTCACAACAGGCAGCCCGTCCGGCGACCAATTATCCTAGGTGCAGTTCCCTGACTGACCTGAGGGTAAGGGGGCGCCGGAGAGCTGCGAGTTCCAAAGTGGAACTGAGAAAGTGGGATATACATAAATCCCCGCAGTACTTGGAAGATTGATAGCAGTGGTGGGGCATCCAAATTAAACTCCCCCTGCGGCAAATTGTAGAGCGAGAGTAGCTTGCTGGATATTTTTGGTCACATGGTGCCAGTGGTGGGATAACTAAGATAAGCCCCAACGGTGCCTGTGATAGCCATGTGCCGGCATTGTGTCTCGTCCCTCCGTCCGCTGATACACCCGTGTCAGTGGTGGGACTGTGACATAGTGGTGACACAGGGTCCGCTGTCCGTCGCGTTTTGGTGGCAGCGGGACCCCCGTTAGTCGCCCCCGTATTTGGACGAACGGTCGTGGGCTGTTCGTCACATCTGGCTGATGGGATGATGTGGGATATTAGGGGTAGTAGTCCGGTGGCTCTGGCTGACGGGATGATGTGGGATATTAGGGGTAGTAGTCTGGTGGCTCTGGCTGACGGGATGATGTGGGATATTAGGGGTAGTAGTCTGGTGGCTCTGGCTGATGGGATGATGTGGGATATTAGGGGTAGTAGTCTGGTGGCTCTGGCTGACGGGATGATGTGGGATATTAGGGGTAGTAGTCTGGTGGCTCTGGCTGACGGGATGATGTGGGATATTAGGGGTAGTAGTCTGGTGGCTCTGGCTGATGGGATGATGTGGGATATTAGGGGTAGTAGTCCGGTGGCTCTGGCTGATGGGATGATGTGGGATATTAGGGGTAGTAGTCAGGTGGCTCTGGCTGACGGGACGATGTGGGATATTAGGGGTAGTAGTCCGGTGGCTCTGGCTGACTGGATGATGTGGGAAATTAGGGGTAGTAGTCCGGTGGCTCTGACGGGATGATGTGGGATATTTGGGGTAGTAGTCCGGTGGCTCTGGCTGACGGGATGATGTGGGATATTAGGGGTAGTAGTCTGGTGGCTCTGGCTGACGGGATGATGTGGGATATTAGGGGTAGTAGTCCGGTGGCTCTGGCTGACTGGATGATGTGGGAAATTAGGGGTAGTAGTCCGGTGGCTCTGACGGGATGATGTGGGATATTTGGGGTAGTAGTCCGGTGGCTCTTGCTGATGGGATGATGTGGGATATTAGGGGTAGTAGTCCGGTGGCTCTGGCTGACGGGATGATGTGGGATATTAGGGGTAGTAGTCCGGTGACTCTGACGGGATGTTGTGGGATATTAGGGGTAGTAGTCCGGTGGCTCTGGCTGACGGGATGATGTGGGATATTAGGGGTAGTAGTCCGGTGGCTCTGGCTGACTGGATGATGTGGGAAATTAGGGGTAGTAGTCTGGTGACTCTGACGGGATGATGTGGGATATTAGGGGTAGTAGTCCGGTGGCTCTGGCTGACGGGATGATGTGGGATATTAGGGGTAGTAGTCCGGTGGCTCTGGCTGACGGGATGATGTGGGAAATTAGGGGTAGTAGTCCGGTGACTCTGACGGGATGATGTGGGATATTAGGGGTAGTAGTCCGGTGGCTCTGGCTGACGGGATGATGTGGGATATTAGGGGTAGTAGTCCGGTGGCTCTGGCTGACTGGATGATGTGGGAAATTAGGGGTAGTAGTCCGGTGACTCTGACGGGATGATGTGGGATATTAGGGGTAGTAGTCCGGTGGCTCTGGCTGACGGGATGATGTGGGATATTAGGGGTAGTAGTCCGGTGGCTCTGGCTGACGGGATGATGTGGGATATTAGGGGTAGTAGTCCGGTGGCTCTGGCTGACGGGATGATGTGGGATATTAGTGGTAGTAGTCCGGTGGCTCTGGCTGATGGGATGATGTGGGATATTAGTGGTAGTAGTCCGGTGGCTCTGGCTGACGGGATGATGTGGGATATTAGTGGTAGTAGTCCGGTGACTCTGACGGGATGATGTGGGAAATTAGGGGTAGTAGTCCGGTGGCTCTGACGGGATGATGTGGGATATTAGTGGTAGTAGTCCGGTGGCTCTGGCTGACGGGATGATGTGGGATATTAGGGGTAGTAGTCCGGTGGCTCTGGCTGAAAAGATGATGTGGGATATTAGTGGTAGTCCGGTGGCTCTGGCTGACGAGATGATGTGGGATATTAGTGGTAGTAGTCCGGTGGCTCTGGCTGACGGGATGATGTGGGATATTAGGGGTAGTAGTCAGGTGGCTCTGGCTGATGGGATGATGTGGGATATTAGGGGTAGTAGTCCGGTGGCTCTGGCTGATGGGATGATGTGGGATATTAGGGGTAGTAGTCCGGTGGCTCTGGCTGACGGGATGATTTGGGATATTAGGGGTAGTAGTCCGATGGTTCTGGCTGATGGGATGATGTGGGATATTACGGGTAGTAGTCCGGTGGCTCTGGCTGACGGGATGATGTGGGATATTAGTGGTAGTAGTCCGGTGGCTCTGGCTGACGGGACGATGTGGGATATTACGGGTAGTAGTCTGGTGGCTCTGGCTGACGGGATGATGTGGGATATTAGGGGTAGTAGTCTGGTGGCTCTGGCAGGTGGCTCTGGCTGACGGGATGATGTGGGATATTAGGGGTAGTAGTCTGGTGGCTCTGGCCGATGGGATGATGTGGGATATTAGGGGTAGTAGTCCGGTGACTCTGGCTGACGGGATGATGTGGGATATTAGGGGTAGTAGTCCGGTGGCTCTGGCTGACGGGATGATGTAGGATATTAGGGGTAGAAGTCCGGTGGCTCTGGCTGACGGGATGATGTGGGATATTAGTGGTAGTAGTCCGGTGGCTCTGACGGGACGATGTGGGATATTAGTGGTAGTAGTCCGGTGGCTCTGGCTGATGGGATGATGTGGGATATTAGTGGTAGTAGTCCGGTGACTCTGACGGGATGATGTGGGAAATTAGGGGTAGTAGTCCGGTGGCTCTGATGGGATGATGTGGGATATTAGGGGTAGTAGTCCGGTGTCTCTGGCTGACGAGATGATGTGGGATATTAGTGGTAGTCCGGTGGCTCTGGCTGACGAGATGATGTGGGATATTAGGGGTAGTAGTCAGCTGGCTCTGGCTGACGAGATGATGTGGGATATTAGGGGTAGTAGTCAGCTGGCTCTGGCTGATGGGATGATGTGGGATATTAGGGGTAGTAGTCCGGTGGCTCTGGCTGATGGGATGATGTGGGATATTAGGGGTAGTAGTCCGGTGGCTCTGGCTGACGGGATGATGTGGGATATTAGGGGTAGTAGTCTGGTGGCTCTGGCTGACGGGATGATGTGGGATATTAGGGGTAGTAGTCTGGTGGCTCTGGCTGACGGGATGATGTGGGATATTAGGGGTAGTAGTCCGGTGGCTCTGGCTGACGGGATGATGTGGGATATTAGGGGTAGTAGTCCGGTGGCTCTGGCTGATGGGATGATGTGGGATATTAGGGGTAGCAGTCCGGTGGCTCTGGCTGACGGGATGATGTGGGATATTAGGGGTAGTAGTCTGGTGGCTCTGGCTGATGGGATGATGTGGGATATTAGGGGTAGTAGTCTGGTGGCTCTGGCTGATGGGATGATGTGGGATATTAGGGGTAGTAGTCCGGTGGCTCTGGCTGATGGGATGATGTGGGATATTAGGGGTAGCAGTCCGGTGGCTCTGGCTGACGGGATGATGTGGGATATTAGGGGTAGTAGTCCGGTGGCTCTGGCTGACGGGATGATGTGGGATATTAGAGGTAGTAGTCCGGTGGCTCTGGCTGACGAGATGATGTAGGATATTAGGGGTAGTAGTCCGGTGGCTCTGGCTGACGGGATGATGTGGGATATTAGGGGTAGAAGTCCGGTGGCTCTGGCTGACTAGATGATGTGGGATATTAGGGGTAGTAGTCCGGTGGCTCTGGCTGACGAGATGATGTAGGATATTAGGGGTAGTAGTCCGGTGGCTCTGGCTGACGAGATGATGTGGGATATTAGGGGTAGTAGTCCGGTGGCTCTGGCTGATGGGATGATGTGGGATATTAGTGGTAGTAGTCCGCTGGCTCTGGCTGACGGGATGATGTGGGATATTAGGGGTAGTAGTCCGGTGGCTCTGGCTGACTGGATGTTGTGGGAAATTAGGGGTAGTAGTCCGGTGGCTCTGGCTGATGAGATGATGTGGGATATTATGGGTAGTAGTCCGGTGGCTCTGGCTGACGGGATGATGTGGGATATTAGGGGTAGTAGTCCGGTGGCTCTGGCTGACGGGATGATGTGGGATATTAGTGGTAGTAGTCCGGTGGCTCTGGCTGACGGGATGATGTGGGATATTAGGGGTAGTAGTCCGGTGGCTCTGGCTGACGGGATGATGTGGGATATTAGGGGTAGTAGTCCGGTGGCTCTGGCTGACGGGATGATGTGGGATATTAGGGGTAGTAGTCTGGTGGCTCTGGCTGATGAGATGATGTGGGATATTAGGGGTAGTAGTCTGGTGGCTCTGGCTGATGAGATGATGTGGGATATTAGGGGTAGTAGTCCGGTGGCTCTGGCTGACGAGATGATGTGGGATATTAGGGGTAGTAGTCTGGTGGCTCTGGCTGATGAGATGATGTGGGATATTAGGGGTAGTAGTCCGGTGACTCTGGCTGACGGGATGATGTGGGATATTAGTGGTAGTAGTCCGGTGGCTCTGGCTGACGGGATGATGTGGGATATTAGTGGTAGTAGTCCGGTGGCTCTGGCTGACGGGATGATGTGGGATATTAGTGGTAGTAGTCTGGAGGCTCTGGCTGACGGGATGATGTGGGATATTAGGGGTAGTAGTCCGGTGGCTCTGGCTGACGGGATGATGTGGGATATTAGTGGTAGTAGTCCGGTGGCTCTGGCTGACGGGATGATGTGGGATATTAGGGGTAGTAGTCCGGTGGCTCTGGCTGACGGGATGATGTGGGATATTAGTGGTAGTAGTCCGGTGGCTCTGGCTGACGGGATGATGTGGGATATTAGGGGTAGCAGTCCGGTGGCTCTGGCTGACGGGATGATGTGGGATATTAGGGGTAGTAGTCTGGTGGCTCTGGCTGATGAGATGATGTGGGATATTAGGGGTAGTAGTCTGGTGGCTCTGGCTGATGAGATGATGTGGGATATTAGGGGTAGTAGTCCGGTGGCTCTGGCTGACGAGATGATGTGGGATATTAGGGGTAGTAGTCTGGTGGCTCTGGCTGATGAGATGATGTGGGATATTAGGGGTAGTAGTCCGGTGACTCTGGCTGACGGGATGATGTGGGATATTAGTGGTAGTAGTCCGGTGGCTCTGGCTGACGGGATGATGTGGGATATTAGTGGTAGTAGTCCGGTGGCTCTGGCTGACGGGATGATGTGGGATATTAGTGGTAGTAGTCTGGAGGCTCTGGCTGACGGGATGATGTGGGATATTAGGGGTAGTAGTCCGGTGGCTCTGGCTGACGGGATGATGTGGGATATTAGTGGTAGTAGTCCGGTGGCTCTGGCTGACGGGATGATGTGGGATATTAGGGGTAGTAGTCCGGTGGCTCTGGCTGACGGGATGATGTGGGATATTAGGGGTAGTAGTCCGGTGGCTCTGGCTGATGGGATGATGTGGAATATTAGTGGTAGTAGTCCGGTGGCTCTGGCTGACGGGATGATGTGGGATATTAGGGGTAGTAGTCCGGTGGCTCTGGCTGACGGGATGATGTGGGATATTAGGGGTAGTAGTCTGGTGGCTCTGGCTGATGAGATGATGTGGGATATTAGGGGTAGTAGTCCGGTGACTCTGGCTGACGGGATGATGTGGGATATTAGTGGTAGTAGTCTGGTGGCTCTGGCTGACGGGATGATGTGGGATATTAGTGGTAGTAGTCCGGTGGCTCTGGCTGACGGGATGATGTGGGATATTAGTGGTAGTAGTCTGGAGGCTCTGGCTGACGGGATGATGTGGGATATTAGTGGTAGTAGTCCGGTGGCTCTGGCTGATGGGATGATGTGGAATATTAGTGGTAGTAGTCCGGTGGCTCTGGCTGACGGGATGATGTGGGATATTAGGGGTAGTAGTCCGGTGGCTCTGGCTGACGGGATGATGTGGGATATTAGGGGTAGTAGTCCGGTGGCTCTGGCTGACGGGATGATGTGGGATATTAGGGGTAGTAGTCCGGTGGCTCTGGCTGACTGGATGATGTGGGAAATTAGGGGTAGTAGTCCGGTGGCTCTGACGGGATGATGTGGGATATTTGGGGTAGTAGTCCGGTGGCTCTTGCTGATGGGATGATATGGGATATTAGGGGTAGTAGTCCGGTGGCTCTGGCTGACGGGATGATGTGGGATATTAGGGGTAGTAGTCCGGTGACTCTGACGGGATGTTGTGGGATATTAGGGGTAGTAGTCCGGTGGCTCTGGCTGACGGGATGATGTGGGATATTAGGGGTAGTAGTCCGGTGGCTCTGGCTGACGGGATGATGTGGGATATTAGGGGTAGTAGTCCGGTGGCTCTGGCTGACGGGATGATGTGGGATATTAGGGGTAGTAGTCCGGTGGCTCTGGCTGATGGGATGATGTGGGATATTAGGGGTAGTTGTCCGGTGGCTCTGGCTGACGGGATGATGTGGGATATTAGGGGTAGTAGTCCGGTGGCTCTGGCTGACGAGATGATGTGGGATATTAGGGGTAGTAGTCCGGTGGCTCTTGCTGATGGGATGATGTGGGATATTAGGGGTAGTAGTCCGGTGGCTCTGGCTGACGGGATGATGTGGGATATTAGGGGTAGTAGTCCGGTGGCTCTGGCTGACGAGATGATGTGGGATATTAGGGGTAGTAGTCCGGTGGCTCTGGCTGACGAGATGATGTAGGATATTAGGGGTAGTAGTCTGGTGGCTCTGGCTGATGAGATGATGTGGGATATTAGGGGTAGTAGTCTGGTGGCTCTGGCTGATGAGATGGTGTGGGATATTAGGGGTAGTAGTCCGGTGGCTCTGGCTGATGGGATGATGTGGGATATTAGGGGTAGTAGTCCGGTGGCTCTGGCTGACGGGATGATGTGGGATATTAGGGGTAGTAGTCCGGTGGCTCTGGCTGACGGGATAATGTGGGATATTAGGGGTAGTAGTCTGGTGGCTCTGGCTGATGGGATGATGTGGGATATTAGTGGTAGTAGTCCGGTGGCTCTGGCTGACGGGATGATGTGGGATATTAGGGGTAGTAGTCCGGTGGCTCTGGCTGACGGGATGATGTGGGATATTAGGGGTAGTAGTCCGGTGGCTCTGGCTGATGGGATGATGTGGGATATTAGTGGTAGTAGTCCGGTGGCTCTGGCTGACGGGATGATGTGGGATATTAGGGGTAGTAGTCCGGTGGCTCTGGCTGACGGGATGATGTGGGATATTAGGGGTAGTAGTCTGGTGGCTCTGGCTGATGAGATGATGTGGGATATTAGGGGTAGTAGTCTGGTGGCTCTGGCTGATGAGATGATGTGGGATATTAGGGGTAGTAGTCCGGTGGCTCTGGCTGATGAGATGATGTGGGATATTAGGGGTAGTAGTCTGGTGGCTCTGGCTGACGGGATGATGTGGGATATTAGGGGTAGTAGTCCGGTGGCTCTGGCTGACGGGATGATGTGGGATATTAGGGGTAGTAGTCTGGTGGCTCTGGCTGATGAGATGATGTGGGATATTAGGGGTAGTAGTCTGGTGGCTCTGGCTGATGAGATGATGTGGGATATTAGGGGTAGTAGTCCGGTGGCTCTGGCTGATGAGATGATGTGGGATATTAGGGGTAGTAGTCTGGTGGCTCTGGCTGACGGGATGATGTGGGATATTAGGGGTAGTAGTCTGGTGGCTCTGGCTGATGAGATGATGTGGGATATTAGGGGTAGTAGTCCGGTGGCTCTGGCTGATGAGATGATGTGGGATATTAGGGGTAGTAGTCTGGTGGCTCTGGCTGACGGGATGATGTGGGATATTAGGGGTAGTAGTCTGGTGGCTCTGGCTGACGGGATGATGTGGGATATTAGGGGTAGTAGTCCGGTGGCTCTGGCTGACGGGATAATGTGGGATATTAGGGGTAGTAGTCTGGTGGCTCTGGCTGATGGGATGATGTGGGATATTAGTGGTAGTAGTCCGGTGGCTCTGGCTGACGGGATGATGTGGGATATTAGGGGTAGTAGTCCGGTGGCTCTGGCTGACGGGATGATGTGGGATATTAGGGGTAGTAGTCTGGTGGCTCTGGCTGATGAGATGATGTGGGATATTAGGGGTAGTAGTCTGGTGGCTCTGGCTGATGAGATGATGTGGGATATTAGGGGTAGTAGTCTGGTGGCTCTGGCTAATGAGATGATGTGGGATATTAGGGGTAGTAGTCCGGTGGCTCTGGCTGATGGGATGATGTGGGATATTAGGGGTAGTAGTCCGGTGGCTCTGGCTGACGGGATGATGTGGGATATTAGGGGTAGTAGTCCGGTGGCTCTGGCTGACGGGATGATGTGGGATATTAGGGGTAGTAGTCCGGTGGCTCTGGCTGACGGGATGATGTGGGATATTAGTGGTAGTAGTCCGGTGGCTCTGGCTGACTGGATGATGTGGGAAATTAGGGGTAGTAGTCCGGTGGCTCTGACGGGATGATGTGGGATATTTGGGGTAGTAGTCCGGTGGCTCTTGCTGATGGGATGATGTGGGATATTAGGGGTAGTAGTCCGGTGGCTCTGGCTGACGGGATGATGTGGGATATTAGGGGTAGTAGTCCGGTGACTCTGACGGGATGTTGTGGGATATTAGGGGTAGTAGTCCGGTGGCTCTGGCTGACGGGATGATGTGGGATATTAGGGGTAGTAGTCCGGTGGCTCTGGCTGACTGGATGATGTGGGAAATTAGGGGTAGTAGTCTGGTGACTCTGACGGGATGATGTGGGATATTAGGGGTAGTAGTCCGGTGTCTCTGGCTGACGGGATGATGTGGGATATTAGGGGTAGTAGTCCGGTGGCTCTGGCTGACGGGATGATGTGGGATATTAGGGGTAGTAGTCCGGTGGCTCTGGCTGACTGGATGATGTGGGAAATTAGGGGTAGTAGTCTGGTGACTCTGACGGGATGATGTGGGATATTAGGGGTAGTAGTCCGGTGACTCTGACGAGATGATGTGGGATATTAGGGGTAGTAGTCCGGTGGCTCTGGCTGACGGGATGATGTGGGATATTAGGGGTAGTAGTCCGGTGGCTCTGGCTGACGGGATGATGTGGGATATTAGGGGTAGTAGTCCGGTGGCTCTGGCTGACGGGATGATGTGGGATATTAGAGGTAGTAGTCCGGTGGCTCTGGCTGACGAGATGATGTAGGATATTAGGGGTAGTAGTCCGGTGGCTCTGGCTGACGGGATGATGTGGGATATTAGGGGTAGAAGTCCGGTGGCTCTGGCTGACGAGATGATGTGGGATATTAGGGGTAGTAGTCCGGTGGCTCTGGCTGACGAGATGATGTAGGATATTAGGGGTAGTAGTCCGGTGGCTCTGGCTGACGAGATGATGTGGGATATTAGGGGTAGTAGTCCGGTGGCTCTGGCTGATGGGATGATGTGGGATATTAGTGGTAGTAGTCCGCTGGCTCTGGCTGACGGGATGATGTGGGATATTAGGGGTAGTAGTCCGGTGGCTCTGGCTGACTGGATGTTGTGGGAAATTAGGGGTAGTAGTCCGGTGGCTCTGGCTGATGAGATGATGTGGGATATTAGGGGTAGTAGTCCGGTGGCTCTGGCTGACGGGATGATGTGGGATATTAGGGGTAGTAGTCCGGTGGCTCTGGCTGACGGGATGATGTGGGATATTAGTGGTAGTAGTCCGGTGGCTCTGGCTGACGGGATGATGTGGGATATTAGGGGTAGTAGTCCGGTGGCTCTGGCTGACGGGATGATGTGGGATATTAGGGGTAGTAGTCCGGTGGCTCTGGCTGACGGGATGATGTGGGATATTAGGGGTAGTAGTCCGGTGGCTCTGGCTGACGAGATGATGTAGGATATTAGGGGTAGTAGTCTGGTGGCTCTGGCTGATGAGATGATGTGGGATATTAGGGGTAGTAGTCCGGTGGCTCTGGCTGATGGGATGATGTGGGATATTAGTGGTAGTAGTCCGGTGGCTCTGGCTGACGGGATGATGTGGGATATTAGAGGTAGTAGTCCGGTGGCTCTGGCTGACGGGATGATGTGGGATATTAGGGGTAGTAGTCCGGTGGCTCTGGCTGACGAGATGATGTGGGATATTAGGGGTAGTAGTCCGGTGGCTCTGGCTGACGAGATGATGTAGGATATTAGGGGTAGTAGTCTGGTGGCTCTGGCTGACGAGATGATGTGGGATATTAGGGGTAGTAGTCCGGTGGCTCTGGCTGATGAGATGATGTGGGATATTAGGGGTAGTAGTCTGGTGGCTCTGGCTGATGAGATGATGTGGGATATTAGGGGTAGTAGTCTGGTGGCTCTGGCTGATGAGATGATGTGGGATATTAGGGGTAGTAGTCTGGTGGCTCTGGCTGATGAGATGATGTGGGATATTAGTGGTAGTAGTCCGGTGGCTCTGGCTGACGAGATGATGTGGGATATTAGGGGTAGTAGTCCGGTGGCTCTGGCTGATGAGATGATGTGGGATATTAGGGGTAGTAGTCTGGTGGCTCTGGCTGATGAGATGATGTGGGATATTAGGGGTAGTAGTCCGGTGGCTCTGGCTGACGGGATGATGTGGGATATTAGGGGTAGTAGTCCGGTGGCACTGGCAGATGGGATGATGTGGGATATTAGTGGTAGTAGTCCGGTGGCTCTGGCTGACGGGATGATGTGGGATATTAGGGGTAGTAGTCCGGTGGCTCTGGCTGACGGGATGATGTGGGATATTAGGGGTAGTAGTCTGGTGGCTCTGGCTGATGAGATGATGTGGGATATTAGGGGTAGTAGTCTGGTGGCTCTGGCTGATGAGATGATGTGGGATATTAGGGGTAGTAGTCCGGTGGCTCTGGCTGATGAGATGATGTGGGATATTAGGGGTAGTAGTCTGGTGGCTCTGGCTGACGGGATGATGTGGGATATTAAAGGTAGTAGTCCGGTGGCTCTGGCTGACGAGATGATGTGGGATATTAGGGGTAGTAGTCTGGTGGCTCTGGCTGATGAGATGATGTGGGATATTAGGGGTAGTAGTCCGGTGGCTCTGGCTGATGGGATGATGTGGAATATTAGTGGTAGTAGTCCGGTGGCTCTGGCTGACGGGATGATGTGGGATATTAGGGGTAGTAGTCCGGTGGCTCTGGCTGACGGGATGATGTGCGATATTAGGGGTAGTAGTCCGGTGGCTCTGGCTGACGGGATGATGTGGGATATTAGGGGTAGTAGTCCGGTGGCTCTGGCTGACTGGATGATGTGGGAAATTAGGGGTAGTAGTCCGGTGGCTCTGACGGGATGATGTGGGATATTTGGGGTAGTAGTCCGGTGGCTCTTGCTGATGGGATGATATGGGATATAAGGGGTAGTAGTCCGGTGGCTCTGGCTGACGGGATGATGTGGGATATTAGGGGTAGTAGTCCGGTGGCTCTTGCTGATGGGATGATGTGGGATATTAGGGGTAGTAGTCCGGTGGTTCTGGCTGACGGGATGATGTGGGATATTAGGGGTAGTAGTCCGGTGGCTCTGGCTGACGAGATGATGTAGGATATTAGGGGTAGTAGTCTGGTGGCTCTGGCTGATGAGATGATGTGGGATATTAGGGGTAGTAGTCTGGTGGCTCTGGCTGATGAGATGATGTGGGATATTAGGGGTAGTAGTCCGGTGGCTCTGGCTGATGGGATGATGTGGGATATTAGGGGTAGTAGTCCGGTGGCTCTGGCTGACGGGATGATGTGGGATATTAGGGGTAGTAGTCCGGTGGCTCTGGCTGACGGGATGATGTGGGATATTAGGGGTAGTAGTCTGGTGGCTCTGGCTGATGGGATGATGTGGGATATTAGTGGTAGTAGTCCGGTGGCTCTGGCTGACGGGATGATGTGGGATATTAGGGGTAGTAGTCCGGTGGCTCTGGCTGATGGGATGATGTGGGATATTAGTGGTAGTAGTCCGGTGGCTCTGGCTGACGGGATGATGTGGGATATTAGGGGTAGTAGTCCGGTGGCTCTGGCTGACGGGATGATGTGGGATATTAGGGGTAGTAGTCTGGTGGCTCTGGCTGATGAGATGATGTGGGATATTAGGGGTAGTAGTCTAGTGGCTCTGGCTGATGAGATGATGTGGGATATTAGGGGTAGTAGTCCGGTGGCTCTGGCTGATGAGATGATGTGGGATATTAGGGGTAGTAGTCTGGTGGCTCTGGCTGACGGGATGATGTGGGATATTAGGGGTAGTAGTCCGGTGGCTCTGGCTGACGAGATGATGTGGGATATTAGGGGTAGTAGTCTGGTGGCTCTGGCTGATGAGATGATGTGGGATATTAGGGGTAGTAGTCCGGTGGCTCTGGCTGATGGGATGATGTGGGATATTAGGGGTAGTAGTCCGGTGGCTCTGGCTGACGGGATGATGTGGGATATTAGGGGTAGTAGTCCGGTGGCTCTGGCTGACGGGATGATGTGGGATATTAGGGGTAGTAGTCCGGTGGCTCTGGCTGACGGGATGATGTGGGATATTAGGGGTAGTAGTCCGGTGGCTCTGGCTGACTGGATGATGTGGGAAATTAGGGGTAGTAGTCCGGTGGCTCTGACGGGATGATGTGGGATATTTGGGGTAGTAGTCCGGTGGCTCTTGCTGATGGGATGATGTGGGATATTAGGGGTAGTAGTCCGGTGGCTCTGGCTGACGGGATGATGTGGGATATTAGGGGTAGTAGTCCGGTGACTCTGACGGGATGTTGTGGGATATTAGGGGTAGTAGTCCGGTGGCTCTGGCTGACGGGATGATGTGGGATATTAGGGGTAGTAGTCCGGTGGCTCTGGCTGACTGGATGATGTGGGAAATTAGGGGTAGTAGTCTGGTGACTCTGACGGGATGATGTGGGATATTAGGGGTAGTAGTCCGGTGGCTCTGGCTGACGGGATGATGTGGGATATTAGGGGTAGTAGTCCGGTGGCTCTGGCTGACGGGATGATGTGGGATATTAGGGGTAGTAGTCCGGTGGCTCTGGCTGACTGGATGATGTGGGAAATTAGGGGTAGTAGTCCGGTGGCTCTGGCTGACGGGATGATGTGGGATATTAGGGGTAGTAGTCCGGTGGCACTGGCTGACGGGATGATGTGGGATATTAGGGGTAGTAGTCCGGTGGCACTGGCTGACGGGATGATGTGGGATATTAGGGGTAGTAGTCCGGTGGCTCTGGCTGACGGGATGATGTGGGATATTAGGGGTAGTAGTCCGGTGGCTCTGGCTGACTGGATGATGTGGGAAATTAGGGGTAGTAGTCTGGTGACTCTGACGGGATGATGTGGGATATTAGGGGTAGTAGTCCGGTGGCTCTGGCTGATGGGATGATGTGGGATATTAGGGGTAGTAGTCCGGTGGCTCTGGCTGACGGGATGATGTGGGATATTAGGGGTAGTAGTCCGGTGGCTCTGGCTGACTGGATGATGTGGGAAATTAGGGGTAGTAGTCCGGTGACTCTGACGGGATGATGTGGGATATTAGGGGTAGTAGTCCGGTGGCTCTGGCTGACGGGATGATGTGGGATATTAGGGGTAGTAGTCCGGTGGCTCTGGCTGACGGGATGATGTGGGATATTAGGGGTAGTAGTCCGGTGGCTCTGGCTGACGGGATGATGTGGGATATTAGTGGTAGTAGTCCGGTGGCTCTGACGGGATGATGTGGGATATTAGGGGTAGTAGTCCGGTGGCTCTGGCTGACGGGATGATGTGGGATATTAGGGGTAGTAGTCCGGTGGCTCTGGCTGACGTGATGATGTGGGATATTAGGGGTAGTAGTCCGGTGGCTCTGGCTGACGGGATGATGTGGGATATTAGTGGTAGTAGTCCGGTGACTCTGACGGGACGATGTGGGATATTAGTGGTAGTAGTCCGGTGGCTCTGGCTGATGGGATGATGTGGGATATTAGTGGTAGTAGTCCGGTGGCTCTGGCTGACGGGATGATGTGGGATATTAGTGGTAGTAGTCCGGTGACTCTGACTGATGGGATGATGTGGGATATTAGGGGTAGTAGTCCGGTGGCTCTGGCTGACGGGATGATGTGGGATATTAGTGGTAGTAGTCCGGTGGCTCTGGCTGACGGGATGATGTGGGATATTAGGGGTAGTAGTCCGGTGGCTCTGGCTGACGAGATGATGTGGGATATTAGTGGTAGTAGTCCGGTGGCTCTGGCTGACGGGATGATGTGGGATATTAGGGGTAGTAGTCCGGTGGCTCTGGCTGACGGGATGATGTGGGATATTAGGGGTAGTAGTCCGATGGTTCTGGCTGATGGGATGATGTGGGATATTAGGGGTAGTAGTCCGGTGGCTCTGGCTGACGGGACGATGTGGGATATTACGGGTAGTAGTCTGGTGGCTCTGGCTGACGGGATGATGTGGGATATTAGGGGGAGTAGTCCGGTGGCTCTGGCTGACGGGACGATGTGGGATATTACGGGTAGTAGTCTGGTGGCTCTGGCTGACGGGATGATGTGGGATATTAGGGGGAGTAGTCCGGTGGCTCTGGCTGACGAGATGATGTGGGATATTAGTGGTAGTAGTCCGGTGGCTCTGGCTGACGGGATGATGTGGGATATTAGGGGTAGTAGTCAGGTGGCTCTGGCTGATGGGATGATGTGGGATATTAGGGGTAGTAGTCCGGTGGCTCTGGCTGACGGGATGATGTGGGATATTAGGGGTAGTAGTCCGGTGGCTCTGGCTGACGGGATGATGTGGGATATTAGGGGTAGTAGTCTGGTGGCTCTGGCTGACGGGATGATGTGGGATATTAGGGGTAGTAGTCTGGTGGCTCTGGCCGATGGGATGATGTGGGATATTAGGGGTAGTAGTCCGGTGGCTCTGGCTGAAGGGATGATGTGGGATATTAGGGGTAGTAGTCCGGTGACTCTGGCTGACGGGATGATGTGGGATATTAGGGGTAGTAGTCCGGTGGCTCTGGCTGACGGGATGATGTGGGATATTAGGGGTAGTAGTCTGGTGGCTCTGGCCGATGGGATGATGTGGGATATTAGGGGTAGTAGTCAGGTGGCTCTGGCTGACGGGATGATGTGGGATATTAGGGGTAGTAGTCCGGTGACTCTGGCTGACGGGATGATGTGGGATATTAGGGGTAGTAGTCCGGTGGCTCTGGCTGACGGGATGATGTGGGATATTAGTGGTAGTAGTCCGGTGGCTCTGACGGGATGATGTGGGATATTAGTGGTAGTAGTCCGGTGGCTCTGACGGGACGATGTGGGATATTAGTGGTAGTAGTCCGGTGGCTCTGGCTGACGGGATGATGTGGGATATTAGGGGTAGTAGTCCGGTGGCTCTGGCTGACGGGATGATGTGGGATATTAGTGGTAGTAGTCCGGTGGCTCTGGCTGACGGGATGATGTGGGATATTAGTGGTAGTAGTCCGGTGGCTCTGACGGGATGATGTGGGATATTAGTGGTAGTAGTCCGGTGGCTCTGACGGGACGATGTGGGATATTAGTGGTAGTAGTCCGGTGGCTCTGGCTGACGGGATGATGTGGGATATTAGTGGTAGGAGTCCGGTGGCTCTGACGGGACGATGTGGGATATTAGTGGTAGTAGTCCGGTGGCTCTGGCTGACGGGATGATGTGGGATATTAGGGGTAGTAGTCCGGTGGCTCTGGCTGACGGGATGATGTGGGATATTAGTGGTAGTAGTCCGGTGGCTCTGACGGGATGATGTGGGATATTAGTGGTAGTAGTCCGGTGGCTCTGACGGGACGATGTGGGATATTAGTGGTAGTAGTCCGGTGGCTCTGGCTGACGGGATGATGTGGGATATTAGTGGTAGGAGTCCGGTGACTCTGACGGGATGATGTGGGAAATTAGGGGTAGTAGTCCGCTGCCTCTGATGGGATGATGTGGGATATTAGGGGTAGTAGTCCGGTGGCTCTGGCTGACGGGATGATGTGGGATATTAGGGGTAGTAGTCCGGTGTCTCTGGCTGACGAGATGATGTGGGATATTAGTGGTAGTAGTCAGGTGGCTCTGGCTGACGGGACGATGTGGGATATTAGGGGTAGTAGTCTGGTGGCTCTGGCTGACGGGATGATGTGGGATATTAGGGGTAGTAGTCCGCTGCCTCTGATGGGATGATGTGGGATATTAGGGGTAGTAGTCCGGTGGCTCTGGCTGACGGGATGATGTGGGATATTAGGGGTAGTAGTCCGGTGGCTCTGGCTGACGAGATGATGTGGGATATTAGGGGTAGTAGTCAGGTGGCTCTGGCTGACGGGACGATGTGGGATATTAGGGGTAGTAGTCTGGTGGCTCTGGCTGACGGGATGATGTGGGATATTAGGGGTAGTAGTCTGGTGGCTCTGGCTGATGGGATGATGTGGGATATTAGGGCTAGTAGTCCGGTGGCTCTGGCTGATGGGATGATGTGGGATATTAGGGGTAGTAGTCCGGTGGCTCTGGCTGACGGGATGATGTGGGATATTAGGGGTAGTAGTCCGATGGCTCTGGCTGATGGGATGATGTGGGATATTAGGGGTAGTAATCCGGTGGCTCTGGCTGACGGAATGATGTTGGATATTAGGGGTAGTAGTCCGGTGGCTCTGGCTGACGGGATGATGTGGGATATTATTGGTAGTATTCCGGTGGCTCTGGCTGACGGGATGATGTGGGATATTAGGGGTAGTAGTCCGGTGGCTCTGGCTGACGGGATGATGTGGGATATTAGGGGTAGTAGTCCGGTGGCTCTGGCTGACGAGATGATGTGGGATATTAGGGGTAGTAGTCCGGTGGCTCTGGCTGACGAGATGATGTGGGATATTAGGGGTAGTAGTCCGGTGGCTCTGGCTGATGGGATGATGTGGGATATTAGGGGTAGTAGTCCGGTGGCTCTGGCTGACGAGATGATGTGGGATATTAGGGGTAGTAGTCCGGTGGCTCTGGCTGATGGGATGATGTGGGATATTAGAGGTAGTAGTCCGGTGGCTCTGGCTGACGGGATGATGTGGGATATTAGGGGTAGTAGTCCGGTGGCTCTGGCTGACGAGATGATGTGGGATATTAGTGGTAGTCCGGTGGCTCTGGCTGACGAGATGATGTGGGATATTAGTGGTAGTAGTCAGGTGGCTCTGGCTGACGGGACGATGTGGGATATTAGTGGTAGTAGTCCGGTGACTCTGACGGGATGATGTGGGAAATTAGGGGTAGTAGTCCGCTGGCTCTGACGGGATGATGTGGGATATTAGGGGTAGCAGTCTGGTGGCTCTGGCTGATGGGATGATGTGGGATATTAGGGGTAGTAGTCCGGTGGCTCTGGCTGATGGGATGATGTGGGATATTAGGGGTAGTAGTCCGGTGGCTCTGGCTGACGGGATGATGTGGGATATTAGGGGTAGTAGTCCGGTGGCTCTGGCTGATGGGATGATGTGGGATATTAGGGGTAGTAATCCGGTGGCTCTGGCTGACGGAATGATGTTGGATATTAGGGGTAGTAGTCCGGTGGCTCTGGCTGACGGGATGATGTGGGATATTAGTGGTAGTATTCCGGTGGCTCTGGCTGACGGGATGATGTGGGATATTAGGGGTAGTAGTCCGGTGGCTCTGGCTGACGGGATGATGTGGGATATTAGGGGTAGTAGTCCGGTGGCTCTGGCTGACGAGATGATGTAGGATATTAGGGGTAGTAGTCCGGTGGCTCTGGCTGACGGGATGATGTGGGATATTAGGGGTAGTAGTCCGGTGGCTCTGGCTGACGAGATGATGTAAGATATTAGGGGTAGTAGTCCGGTGGCTCTGGCTGACGAAATGATGTGGGATATTAGGGGTAGTAGTCCGGTGGCTCTGGCTGATGGGATGATGTGGGATATTAGTGGTAGTAGTCCGCTGGCTCTGGCTGACGGGATGATGTGGGATATTAGGGGTAGTAGTCCGGTGGCTCTGGCTGACTGGATGTTGTGGGAAATTAGGGGTAGTAGTCCGGTGGCTCTGGCTGATGGGATGATGTTGGATATTAGTGGTAGTATTCCGGTGGCTCTGGCTGACGGGATGATGTGGAATATTAGGGGTAGTAGTCCGGTGGCTCTGGCTGACGGGATGATGTGGGATATTAGGGGTAGTAGTCCGGTGGCTCTGGCTGACGAGATGATGTAGGATATTAGGGGTAGTAGTCCGGTGGCTCTGGCTGACGAGATGATGTGGGATATTAGGGGTAGTAGTCCGGTGGCTCTGGCTGACGGGATGATGTGGGATATTAGGGGTAGTAGTCCGGTGGCTCTGGCTGACGAGATGATGTGGGATATTAGGGGTAGTAGTCCGGTGGCTCTGGCTGACGATATGTTGTAGGATATTAGGGGTAGTAGTCTGGTGGCTCTGGCTGATGAGATGATGTGGGATATTAGGGGTAGTAGTCTGGTGGCTCTGGCTGATGAGATGATGTGGGATATTAGGGGTAGTAGTCCGGTGGCTCTGGCTGACGAGATGATGTGGGATATTAGGGGTAGTAGTCTGGTGGCTCTGGCTGATGAGATGATGTGGGATATTAGGGGTAGTAGTCCGGTGGCTCTGGCTGACGAGATGATGTGGGATATTAGGGGTAGTAGTCTGGTGGCTCTGGCTGACGAGATGATGTGGGATATTAGGGGTAGTAGTCCGGTGGCTCTGGCTGACGAGATGATGTGGGATATTAGGGGTAGTAGTCCGGTGGCTCTGGCTGATGAGATGATGTGGGATATTAGGGGTAGTAGTCCGGTGGCTCTGGCTGACGAGATGATGTGGGATATTAGGGGTAGTAGTCTGGTGGCTCTGGCTGATGAGATGATGTGGGATATTAGGGGTAGTAGTCTGGTGGCTCTGGCTGATGAGATGATGTGGGATATTAGGGGTAGTAGTCCGGTGGCTCTGGCTGATGGGATGATGTGGGATATTAGGGGTAGTAGTCCGGTGGCTCTGGCTGACGGGATGATGTGGGATATTAGGGGTAGTAGTCCGGTGGCTCTGGCTGATGGGATGATGTGGGATATTAGTGGTAGTAGTCCGGTGGCTCTGGCTGACGGGATGATGTGGGATATTAGGGGTAGTAGTCCGGTGGCTCTGGCTGACGGGATGATGTGGGATATTAGGGGTAGTAGTCTGGTGGCTCTGGCTGATGAGATGATGTGGGATATTAGGGGTAGTAGTCTGGTGGCTCTGGCTGATGAGATGATGTGGGATATTAGGGGTAGTAGTCCGGTGGCTCTTGCTGATGAGATGATGTGGGATATTAGGGGTAGTAGTCTGGTGGCTCTGGCTGACGGGATGATGTGGGATATTAGGGGTAGTAGTCCGGTGGCTCTGGCTGACGAGATGATGTGGGATATTAGGGGTAGTAGTCTGGTGGCTCTGGCTGATGAGATGATGTGGGATATTAGGGGTAGTAGTCCGGTGGCTCTGGCTGATGGGATGATGTGGGATATTAGTGGTAGTAGTCCGGTGGCTCTGGCTGACGGGATGATGTGGGATATTAGGGGTAGTAGTCCGGTGGCTCTGGCTGACGGGATGATGTGGGATATTAGGGGTAGTAGTCCGGTGGCTCTGGCTGACGGGATGATGTGGGATATTAGGGGTAGTAGTCCGGTGGCTCTGGCTGACGAGATGATGTGGGATATTAGGGGTAGTAGTCCGGTGGCTCTGGCTGACGAGATGATGTAGGATATTAGGGGTAGTAGTCCGGTGGCTCTGTCTGACGAGATGATGTGGGATATTAGGGGTAGTAGTCTGGTGGCTCTGGCTGATGAGATGATGTGGGATATTAGGGGTAGTAGTCCGGTGGCTCTGGCTGACGGGATGATGTGGGATATTAGGGGTAGTAGTCCGTTAGCTCTGGCTGACAGGATGATGTGGGATATTAGGGGTAGTAGTCCGGTGGCTCTGGCTGACGGGATGATGTGGGATATTAGGGGTAGTAGTCCGGTGGCTCTGGCTGATGGGATGATGTGGGATATTAGGGGTAGTAGTCCGGTGGCTCTGGCTGATGGGATGATTTGGGATATTAGGGGTAGTAGTCCGGTGGCTCTGGCTGATGGGATGATGTGGGATATTAGGGGTAGTAGTCCAGTGGCTCTGGCTGACGGGATGATGTGGGATATTAGTGGTAGTAGTCCGGTGGCTCTGGCTGACGGGATGATGTGGGATATTAGGGGTAGTAGTCCGGTGGCTCTGGCTCATGGGATGATGTGGGATATTAGAGGGAGTAGTCCGGTGGCTCTGGCTGACGGGATGATGTGGGATATTAGGGGTAGTAGTCCGGTGGCTCTGGCTCATGGGATGATGTGGGATATTAGAGGGAGTAGTCCGGTGGCTCTGGCTGACGGGATGATGTGGGATATTAGGGGGAGTAGTCCGGTGGCTCTGGCTGACGGGATGATGTGGGATATTAGAGGGAGTAGTCCGGTGGCTCTGGCTGATGGGATGATGTGGGATATTAGGGGTAGTAGTCCGTTGGCTCTGGCTGATGGGATGATGTGGGATATTAGAGGTAGTAGTCCGGTGGCTCTGGCTGACGGGATGATGTGGGATATTAGTGGTAGTAGTCCGGTGGCTCTGGCTGACGGGATGATGTGGGATATTAGTGGTAGTAGTCTGGTGGCTCTGGCTGATGGGATGATGTGGGATATTAGTGGTAGTAGTCCGGTGGCTCTGGCTGATGGGATGATGTGGGATATTAGTGGTAGTAGTCTGGTGGCTCTGGCTGATGCGATGATGTGGGATATTAGTGGTAGTAGTCCGGTGGCTCTGACTGACGGGATGATGTGGGATATTAGTGGTAGTAGTCTGGTGGCTCTGGCTGATGGGATGATGTGGGATATTAGTGGTAGTAGTCCGGTGGCTCTGGCTGATGGGATGATGTGGGATATTAGTGGTAGTAGTCCGGTGGCTCTGGCTGATGCGATGATGTGGGATATTAGTGGTAGTAGTCCGGTGGCTCTGGCTGATGGGATGATGTGGGATATTAGAGGTAGTAGTCCGGTGGCTCTGGCTGACGGGATGATGTGGGATATTAGTGGTAGTAGTCCAGTGGCTCTGGCTGACGGGATGATGTGGGATATTAGGGGTAGTAGTCCGGTGGCTCTGGCTCATGGGATGATGTGGGATATTAGAGGTAGTAGTCCGGTGGCTCTGGCTGACGGGATGATGTGGGATATTAGAGGGAGTAGTCCGGTGGCTCTGGCTCATGGGATGATGTGGGATATTAGGGGTAGTAGTCCGGTGGCTCTGGCTGACGGGATGATGTGGGATATTAGGGGTAGTAGTCCGGTGGCTCTGGCTGACGGGATGATGTGGGATATTAGGGGGAGTAGTCCGGTGGCTCTGGCTGACGGGATGATGTGGGATATTAGAGGGAGTAGTCCGGTGGCTCTGGCTGATGGGATGATGTGGGATATTAGGGGTAGTAGTCCGGTGGCTCTGGCTGATGGGATGATGTGGGATATTAGTGGTAGTAGTCCGGTGGCTCTGGCTGACAGGATGATGTGGGATATTAGTGGTAGTAGTCCGGTGGCTCTGGCTGATGGGATGATGTGGGATATTAGAGGTAGTAGTCCGGTGGCTCTGGCTGACGGGATGATGTGGGATATTAGTGGTAGTAGTCCGGTGGCTCTGGCTGATGGGATGATGTGGGATATTAGAGGTAGTAGTCCGGTGGCTCTGGCTGACAGGATGATGTGGGATATTAGGGGTAGTAGTCCGGTGGCTCTGGCTTATTAGGGGTAGTAGTCCGGTGGCTCTGGCTGACGGGATGATGTGGGATATTAGTGGTAGTAGTCCGGTGGCTCTGGCTGACAGGATGATGTGGGATATTAGAGGTAGTAGTCCGGTGGCTCTGGCTGACGGGATGATGTGGGATATTAGTGGTAGTAGTCCGGTGGCTCTGGCTGATTAGGGGTAGTAGTCCGGTGGCTCTGGCTGACAGGATGATGTGGGATATTAGAGGGAGTAGTCCGGTGGCTCTGGCTGACAGGATGATGTGGGATATTAGGGGTAGTAGTCCGGTGGCTCTGGCTCATTAGGGGTAGTAGTCCGGTGGCTCTGGCTGACAGGATGATGTGGGATATTAGAGGGAGTAGTCCGGTGGCTCTGGCTGACAGGATGATGTGGGATATTAGTGGTAGTAGTCCGGTGGCTCTGGCTGACAGGATGATGTGGGATATTAGGGGTAGTAGTCCGGTGGCTCTGGCTGACGGGATGATGTGGGATATTAGTGGTAGTAGTCCGGTGGCTCTGGCTGATTAGGGGTAGTAGTCCGGTGGCTCTGGCTGACAGGATGATGTGGGATATTAGAGGGAGTAGTCCGGTGGCTCTGGCTGACAGGATGATGTGGGATATTAGGGGTAGTAGTCCGGTGGCTCTGGCTCATTAGGGGTAGTAGTCCGGTGGCTCTGGCTGACAGGATGATGTGGGATATTAGTGGTTGTAGTCCGGTGGCTCTGGCTGACGGGATGATGTGGGATATTAGGGGTAGTAGTCCGGTGGCTCTGGCTGACGAGATGATGTGGGATATTAGGGGTAGTAGTCCGGTGGCTCTGGCTGACGGGATGATGTGGGATATTAGGGGTAGTAGTCCGATGGCTCTGACGGGATGATGTGGGATATTAGGGGTAGTAGTCCGGTGGCTCTGGCTGATGGGATGATGTGGGATATTAGGGGTAGTAGTCCGATGGCTCTGACGGGATGATGTGGGATATTAGGGGTAGTAGTCCGGTGGCTCTGACGGGATGATGTGGGATATTAGGGGTAGTAGTCCGGTGGCTCTGGCTGATGGGATGATGTGGGATATTAGGGGTAGTAGTCCGGTGGCTCTGGCTGACGAGATGATGTGGGATATTAGTGGTAGTAGTCCGGTGGCTCTGGCTGATGGGATGATGTGGGATATTAGGGGTAGTAGTCCGGTGGCTCTGGCTGACGGAATGATGTGGGATATTAGGGGTAGTAGTCCGGTGGCTCTGGCTGACGGGATGATGTGGGATATTAGTGGTAGTATTCCGGTGGCTCTGGCTGACGGGATGATGTGGGATATTAGGGGTAGTAGTCCGGTGGCTCTAGCTGACGGGATGATGTGGGATATTAGGGGTAGTAGTCCGGTGGCTCTGGCTGGCGAGATGATGTAGGATATTAGGGGTAGTAGTCCGGAGGCTCTGGCTGATGGGATGATGTGGGATATTAGGGGTAGTAGTCCGGTGGCTCTGGCTGACGGGATGATGTGGGATATTAGGGGTAGTAGTCCGGTGGCTCTGGCTGACGGGATGATGTGGGATATTAGGGGTAGTAGTCCGGTGGCTCTGGCTGACGAGATGATGTGGGATATTAGGGGTAGTAGTCCGGTGGCTCTGGCTGACGAGATGATGTAGGATATTAGGGGTAGTAGTCCGGTGGCTCTGGCTGACGAGATGATGTGGGATATTAGGGGTAGTAGTCCGGTGGCTCTGGCTGATTTGATGATGTGGGATATTAGTGGTAGTAGTCCGCTGGCTCTGGCTGACGGGATGATGTGGGATATTAGGGGTAGTAGTCCGGTGGCTCTGGCTGACTGGATGTTGTGGGAAATTAGGGGTAGTAGTCCGGTGGCTCTGGCTGATGGGATGATGTTGGATATTAGTGGTAGTATTCCGGTGGCTCTGGCTGACGGGATGATGTGGGATATTAGGGGTAGTAGTCCGGTGGCTCTGGCTGACGGGATGATGTGGGATATTAGGGGTAGTAGTCCGGTGGCTCTGGCTGACGAGATGATGTAGGATATTAGGGGTAGTAGTCCGGTGGCTCTGGCTGACGAGATGATGTGGGATATTAGGGGTAGTAGTCCGGTGGCTCTGGCTGACGGGATGATGTGGGATATTAGGGGTAGTAGTCCGGTGGCTCTGGCTGACGAGATGATGTGGGATATTAGGGGTAGTAGTCCGGTGGCTCTGGCTGATGAGATGATGTGGGATATTAGGGGTAGTAGTCTGGTGGCTCTGGCTGATGAGATGATGTGGGATATTAGGGGTAGTAGTCTGGTGGCTCTGGCTGATGAGATGATGTGGGATATTAGGGGTAGTAGTCAGGTGGCTCTGGCTGATGAGATGATGTGGGATATTAGGGGTAGTAGTCCGGTGGCTCTGGCTGATGAGATGATGTGGGATATTAGGGGTAGTAGTCAGGTGGCTCTGGCTGATGAGATGATGTGGGATATTAGGGGTAGTAGTCAGGTGGCTCTGGCTGACGGGATGATGTGGGATATTAGTGGTAGTAGTCCGGTGGCTCTGGCTGATGAGATGATGTGGGATATTAGGGGTAGTAGTCCGGTGGCTCTGGCTGACGGGATGATGTGGGATATTAGGGGTAGCAGTCAGGTGGCTCTGGCTGATGAGATGATGTGGGATATTAGGGGTAGTAGTCCGGTGGCTCTGGCTGACGGGATGATGTGAGATATTAGGGGTAGTAGTCCGGTGGCTCTGGCTGATGGGATGATGTGGGATATTAGTGGTAGTAGTCTGGTGGCTCTGGCTGACGAGATGATGTGGGATATTAGGGGTAGTAGTCTGGTGGCTCTGGCTGATGAGATGATGTGGGATATTAGGGGTAGTAGTCTGGTGGCTCTGGCTGATGAAATGATGTGGGATATTAGGGGTAGTAGTCTGGTGGCTCTGGCTGATGAAATGATGTGGGATATTAGGGGAAGTAGTCCGGTGGCTCTGGCTGACGGGATGATGTGGGATATTAGGGGTAGTAGTCCGGTGGCTCTGGCTGACGAGATGATGTGGGATATTAGGGGTAGTAGTCTGGTGGCTCTGGCTGATGAGATGATGTGGGATATTAGGGGTAGTAGTCTGGTGGCTCTGGCTGATGAAATGATGTGGGATATTAGGGGTAGTAGTCCGGTGGCTCTTGCTGATGAGATGATGTGGGATATTAGGGGTAGTAGTCTGGTGGCTCTGGCTGACGGGATGATGTGGGATATTAGGGGTAGTAGTCCGGTGGCTCTGGCTGACGAGATGATGTGGGATATTAGGGGTAGTAGTCTGGTGGCTCTGGCTGATGAGATGATGTGGGATATTAGGGGTAGTAGTCCGGTGGCTCTGGCTGATGGGATGATGTGGGATATTAGTGGTAGTAGTCTGGTGGCTCTGGCTGACGGGATGATGTGGGATATTAGGGGTAGTAGTCCGGTGGCTCTGGCTGACGGGATGATGTGGGATATTAGGGGTAGTAGTCCGGTGGCTCTGGCTGACGGGATGATGTGGGATATTAGGGGTAGTAGTCCGGTGGCTCTGGCTGACGAGATGATGTGGGATATTAGGGGTAGTAGTCCGGTGGCTCTGGCTGACGAGATGATGTAGGATATTAGGGGTAGTAGTCCGGTGGCTCTGTCTGACGAGATGATGTGGGATATTAGGGGTAGTAGTCTGGTGGCTCTGGCTGATGAGATGATGTGGGATATTAGGGGTAGTAGTCCGGTGGCTCTGGCTGACGGGATGATGTGGGATATTAGGGGTAGTAGTCCGTTAGCTCTGGCTGACAGGATGATGTGGGATATTAGGGGTAGTAGTCCGGTGGCTCTGGCTGACGGGATGATGTGGGATATTAGGGGTAGTAGTCCGGTGGCTCTGGCTGATGGGATGATGTGGGATATTAGGGGTAGTAGTCCGGTGGCTCTGGCTGATGGGATGATGTGGGATATTAGTGGGAGTAGTCCGGTGGCTCTGGCTGATGGGATGATGTGGGATATTAGGGGTAGTAGTCCGGTGGCTCTGGCTGATGGGATGATGTGGGGTATTAGTGGTAGTAGTCCGGTGGCTCTGGCTGACAGGATGATGTGGGATATTAGAGGGAGTAGTCCGGTGGCTCTGGCTGACGGGATGATGTGGGATATTAGTGGTAGTAGTCCGGTGGCTCTGGCTGACAGGATGATGTGGGATATTAGAGGGAGTAGTCCGGTGGCTCTGGCTGACGGGATGATGTGGGATATTAGTGGTAGTAGTCCGGTGGCTCTGGCTGATGGGATGATGTGGGATATTAGAGGTAGTAGTCCGGTGGCTCTGGCTGACGGGATGATGTGGGATATTAGTGGTAGTAGTCCGGTGGCTCTGGCTGACGGGATGATGTGGGATATTAGGGGTAGTAGTCCGGTGGCTCTGGCTCATGGGATGATGTGGGATATTAGAGGTAGTAGTCCGGTGGCTCTGGCTGACGGGATGATGTGGGATATTAGAGGGAGTAGTCCGGTGGCTCTGGCTCATGGGATGATGTGGGATATTAGGGGTAGTAGTCCGGTGGCTCTGGCTGACAGGATGATGTGGGATATTAGAGGGAGTAGTCCGGTGGCTCTGGCTGACGGGATGATGTGGGATATTAGGGGGAGTAGTCCGGTGGCTCTGGCTGACGGGATGATGTGGGATATTAGAGGGAGTAGTCCGGTGGCTCTGGCTGATGGGATGATGTGGGATATTAGGGGTAGTAGTCCGGTGGCTCTGGCTGATGGGATGATGTGGGATATTAGAGGTAGTAGTCCGGTGGCTATGGCTGACGGGATGATGTGGGATATTAGTGGTAGTAGTCCAGTGGCTCTGGCTGACAGGATGATGTGGGATATTAGTGGTAGTAGTCCGGTGGCTCTGGCTGATGGGATGATGTGGGATATTAGAGGTAGTAGTCCGGTGGCTCTGGCTGACGGGATGATGTGGGATATTAGTGGTAGTAGTCCAGTGGCTCTGGCTGACGGGATGATGTGGGATATTAGGGGTAGTAGTCCGGTGGCTCTGGCTCACGGGATGATGTGGGATATTACAGGTAGTAGTCCGGTGGCTCTGGCTGACGGGATGATGTGGGATATTAGAGGGAGTAGTCCGGTGGCTCTGGCTCATGGGATGATGTGGGATATTAGGGGTAGTAGTCCGGTGGCTCTGGCTGACAGGATGATGTGGGATATTAGGGGGAGTAGTCCGGTGGCTCTGGCTGACGGGATGATGTGGGATATTAGAGGGAGTAGTCCGGTGGCTCTGGCTAATGGGATGATGTGGGATATTAGGGGTAGTAGTCCGGTGGCTCTGGCTGATGGGATGATGTGGGATATTAGAGGTAGTAGTCCGGTGGCTATGGCTGACGGGATGATGTGGGATATTAGTGGTAGTAGTCCGGTGGCTCTGGCTGACAGGATGATGTGGGATATTAGTGGTAGTAGTCCGGTGGCTCTGGCTGATGGGATGATGTGGGATATTAGTGGTAGTAGTCCGGTGGCTCTGGCTGATGGGATGATGTGGGATATTAGAGGTAGTAGTCCGGTGGCTCTGGCTGACAGGATGATGTGGGATATTAGAGGGAGTAGTCCGGTGGCTCTGGCTGACGGGATGATGTGGGATATTAGTGGTAGTAGTCCGGTGGCTCTGGCTGATGGGATGATGTGGGATCTTAGGGGTAGTAGTCCGGTAGCTCTGGCTGACGGGATGATGTGGGATATTAGTGGTAGTAGTCCGGTGGCTCTGGCTGACGGGATGATGTGGGATATTAGAGGTAGTAGTCCGGTGGCTCTGGCTGACAGGATGATGTGGGATATTAGGAGTAGTAGTCCGGTGGCTCTGGCTGATTAGGGGTAGTAGTCCGGTGGCTCTGGCTGACGGGATGATGTGGGATATTAGGGGTAGTAGTCCGGTGGCTCTGGCTGACGGGATGATGTGGGATATTAGAGGTAGTAGTCCGGTGGCTCTGGCTGATGGGATGATGTGGGATATTAGAGGTAGTAGTCCGGTGGCTCTGGCTGATGGGATGATGTGGGATATTAGAGGTAGTAGTCCGGTGGCTCTGGCTGATGGGATGATGTGGGATCTTAGGGGTAGTAGTCCGGTAGCTCTGGCTGACGGGATGATGTGGGATATTAGAGGGAGTAGTCCGGTGGCTCTGGCTGACAGGATGATGTGGGATATTAGAGGGAGTAGTCCGGTGGCTCTGGCTGACAGGATGATGTGGGATATTAGGGGTAGTAGTCCGGTGGCTCTGGCTGATTAGGGGTAGTAGTCCGGTGGCTCTGGCTGACGGGATGATGTGGGATATTAGGGGTAGTAGTCCGGTGGCTCTGGCTGACGAGATGATGTGGGATATTAGGGGTAGTAGTCCGGTGGCTCTGGCTGATGGGATGATGTGGGATATTAGGGGTAGTAGTCCGATGGCTCTGACGGGATGATGTGGGATATTAGGGGTAGTAGTCCGGTTGCTCTGACTGACGGGATGATGTGGGATATTAGTGGTAGTAGTCCGGTGGCTCTGGCTGATGGGATGATGTGAGATATTAGGGGTAGTAGTCTGGTGGCTCTGGCTGATGGGATGATGTGAGATATTAGGGGTAGTAGTCCGGTGGCTCTGGCTGATGGGATGATGTGAGATATTAGGGGTAGTAGTCCGGTGTCTCTGGGTGACGGGATGATGTGGGATATTAGGGGTAGTAGTCCGGTGGCTCTGGCTGACGGGATGATGTGGGATATTAGGGGTAGTAGTCCGGTTGCCCTGGCTGACGGGATGATGTGGGATATTAGGGGTAGTAGTCCGGTGGCTCTGGCTGATGGGATGATGTGAGATATTAGGGGTAGTAGTCCGGTGTCTCTGGGTGACGGGATGATGTGGGATATTAGGGGTAGTAGTCCGGCGGCTCTGGCTGATGGGATGATGTGGGATATTAGGGGTAGTAGTCCGGCGGCTCTGGCTGACGGGATGATGTGGGATATTAGGGGTAGTAGTCCGATGGCTCTGACGGGATGATGTGGGATATTAGGGGTAGTAGTCCGGTTGCTCTGGCTGACGGGATGATGTGGGATATTAGGGGGAGTAGTCCGGTTGCTCTGGCTGACGGGATGATGTGGGATATTAGTGGTAGTAGTCTGGTGGCTTTGGCTGACGAGATGATGTGGGATATTAGGGGTAGTAGTCCGGTGGCTCTGGGTGACGGGATGATGTGGGATATTAGGGGTAGTAGTCCGGTGGCTCTGGCTGACGGGATGATGTGGGATATTAGGGGTAGTAGTCTGGTGGCTCTGGGTGACGGGATGATGTGGGATATTAGGGGTAGTAGTCCGGTGGCTCTGGCTGATGGGATGATGTGGGATATTAGAGGTAGTAGTCCGGTGGCTCTGGCTGATGGGATGATGTGGGATATTAGGGGTAGTAGTCCGGTGGCTCTGGCTGATGGGATGATGTGGGATATTAGGGGTAGTAGTCCGGTGGCTCTGGCTGACGAGATAATGTGGGATATTAGGGGTAGTAGTCCGGTGGCTCTGGCTGACGGGATGATGTGGGATATTAGGGGTAGTAGTCCGGTGGCTCTGGCTGACGGGATGATGTGGGATATTAGGGGTAGTAGTCCGGTGGCTCTGGCTGGTGGGATGATGTGGGATATTAGGGGTAGTAGTCCGGTGGCTCTGGCTGATGGGATGATGTGGGATATTATAGTGAATTTGGCTATGCGGAGTGGGTAGAGCTATACACTCAGCATTATCTAATATATAAAGCTGAATGTGTGTATGTATGTATTTCCGGGATTGGCATCCGCACCGTCGCAGCTACAGCCACAAAATTTGGCACAGTCACACATCTGGACCCCGAGAGCGTCATAGGCTATGTTGTGAGGCGAAATTGTAACCCCACGCATCCCAATTCACCAAACAATTTTACTCCTATCTACATAATGGGGAAAAAGTGAAAAGAAAAGTGTTGGAGGCAAATTGACAGCTGCCGGATGTGAACAAGGGGGACTGAAATAATGAGAGCGATGGCGCCAAACCGTACAGTTGCTAAGGTGGGGCCCTGACATGGGATACTCGCCACACACGGGGATATGAACAAACACACAAAATGCGCCACACACTACCACGTGCTTCACCACATATACCACCCTCAGCACACATTTCACCACACATTCACCAACCTCGCCACATAAAAGTCCAAACACAAAACCCGCCACTCATAACTCACCACGTTGTCCCAGAGCTGTTTAAGAGATGAAAAATGAGACAGTTGTGGTAACTGAGGCCTATTATTCTTATCATTTCTATGGTGTTATCGTCCTTCTGTAAAGCTGGAAATAACACAATTTATTACCGTGCCAACACAGACCACCCTCTGACACAGACTGCAGGGGAGGCCCAGCATCACACAGGATAGGATTAGATACACGTCTCAGCAGTCAGTATCACACAGGAGAGGATTAGATACACAGCTCAGCAGACAGTATCACACAGAATAGGATTAGACACACGGCTCAGCAGTCAGTATCACACAGGAGAGGATTAGATACACGGCTCAGCAGTAAGTATCACACAGGATAGGATTAGATACACAGCTCAGCAGTCAGTATCACACAGGAGAGGATTAGATACACGGCTCAGCAGTCAGTATCACACAGGATAGGATTAGATACACAGCTCAGCAGTCAGTATCACACAGGATAGGATTAGATACACGGCTCAGCAGTCAGTATCACACAGGATAGGATTAGATACACAGCTCAGCAGTCACTATCACACAGGATAGGATTAGATACACGGCTCAGCAGTCAGTATCACACAGGATAGGATTAGATACACCGCTCAGCAGTCAGTATCACACAGGATAGGATTAGATACACGGCTCAGCAGTCAGTATCACACAGGATAGGATTAGATACACAGCTCAGCAGACAGTATCACACAGAATAGGATTAGATCCACGGCTCAGCAGTCAGTATCACACAGGAGAGGATTAGATACACAGCTCAGCAGTCAGTATCACACAGGATAGGATTAGATACACGGCTCAGCAAGCAGTATCACACAGGAGATGATTAGATACACAGCTCAGCAGTCAGTATCACACAGGAGAGGATTAGATACACAGCTCAGCAGGCAGTATCACACAGAATAGGATTAGACACACAGCTCAGCAGTCAGTATCACACAGAATAGGATTAGATACACTGCTCAGCAGTCAGTATCACACAGGAGAGGATTAGATACACGGCTCAGCAGTCAGTATCACACACAAGAGGATTAGATACACGGCTCAGCAGTCAGTATCACACAGGAGAGGATTAGATACACGGCTCAGCAGTCAGTATCACACAGAAGAGGATTAGATACACGGCTCAGAAGTGAGTATCACACAGGAGAGGATTAGATACACAGCTCAGCAGTCAGTATCACACAGGATAGGATTAGATACACAGCTCAGCAGTCAGTATCACACAGGATAGGATTAGATACACGGCTCAGCAGTCAGTATCACACAGGATAGGATTAGATACACGGCTCAGCACACAGTATCACACAGGATAGGATTAGATACACGGCTCAGCAGTCAGTATCACACAGGATAGGATTAGACACACGGCTCAGCAGTCAGTAACACACAGGATAGGATTAGACACACGGCTCAGCAGTCAGTATCACATAGGAGAGGATTTGATACTGACTTCTGAGCTGTGTATCTAATCCTATCCTGTGTGATACTGACTGCTGAGCCGTGTATCTAATCCTATCTTGTGTGATACTGACTGCTGAGCTTTGTATATAATCCTATGCTGTGTGATACTGACTGCTGAGCCGTGTATCTAATCCTCTCCTGTGTGATACTGACTGCTGAGCTGTGTATCTCACAGGAGAGGATTAGATACACAGCACAGCAGTCAGTATCACACAGGAGAGGATTAGATACACAGCTCAGCAGTGAGTATCACACAGGATAGGGTTAGATACATGGCTCAGCAGACAGTATCACACAGGATGGGATTAGATACACAGCTCAGCAGACAGTATCACACAGGATAGGATTAGACACACGGCTCAGCAGACAGTATCACACAGGAGAGGATTAGATACACGGCTCAGCAGTCAGTATCACACAGGATGGGATTAGATACACATCTCAGCAGTCAGTATCACACAGGATAGGATTAGATACACAGCTCAGCAGTCAGTATCACACAGGATAGGATTAGATACACAGCTCAGCAGTCAGTATCACACAGGATAGGATTAGACACATGGCTCAGCAGACAGTATCATACAGGATAGGATTAGATGCACAGCACAGCAGGCAGTATCACACAGGATAGGATTAGACACATGGCTCAGCAGTCAGCATCAAACAGGATAGGATTAGACACACGGCTCAGCAGACAGTATCACACAGGAGAGGATTAGATACACGGCTCAGCAGTCAGTATCACACAGGATGGGATTAGATACACATCTCAGCAGTCAGTATCACACAGGATAGGATTAGATACACAGCTCAGCAGTCAGTATCACACAGGATAGGATTAGACACATGGCTCAGCAGACAGTATCATACAGGATAGGATTAGATGCACAGCACAGCAGGCAGTATCACACAGGATAGGATTAGACACATGGCTCAGCAGACAGTATCACACAGGATAGGATTAGACACACGGCTCAGCAGACAGTATCACACAGGAGAGGATTAGATACACGGCTCAGCAGTCAGTATCACACAGGATGGGATTAGATACACATCTCAGCAGTCAGTATCACACAGGATAGGATTAGATACACAGCTCAGCAGTCAGTATCACACAGGATAGGATTAGATACACAGCTCAGCAGTCAGTATCACACAGGATAGGATTAGACACATGGCTCAGCAGACAGTATCATACAGGATAGGATTAGATGCACAGCACAGCAGTCAGTATCATACAGGAGAGGATTAGACACATGGCTCAGCAGTCAGCATCAAACAGGATAGGATTAGATACACCGCTCAGCAGACAGTATCACACAGGATAGGATTAGATACACAGCTCAGCAGTCAGTATCACACAGGATAGGATTAGATACACAGCTCAGCAGTCAGTATCACACAGGAGAGGATTAGATACACGGCTGAGCAGTCAGTAACACACATGATAGGATTAGATACACGGCTCAGCAGTCAGTATCACACAGGATAGGATTAGATACACAGCTCAGCAGTCAGTATCACACAGGATAAGATTGGATACAGAGCTCAGCAGTCAGTATCACACAGGAGAGGATTAGACACATGGCTCAGCAGTCAGTATCACACAGGATAGAATTAGATACACAGCTCAGCAGTATGTATCACACAGGAGAGGATTAGATACACAGCTCAGCAGTCAGTATCACACAGCATAAGATTAGATACACGGCTCTGCAGTCAGTATCACACAGGATAGGATTAGATACACGGCTCAGCAGTCAGTATCACACAGGAGAGGATTAGATACACGGATGAGCAGTCAGTAACACACATGATAGGATTAGACACATGGCTCAGCAGTCAGTATCACACAGGATAGGATTAGATACACGACTCAGCAGTCAGTATCACACAGGATAGGATTAGATACACGGCTCAGCAGTCAGTATCACACAGGATAGGGTTAGATACACGGCTCAGCAGTCAGTATCACACAGGATAGGGTTAGATACACGGCTCAGCAGTCAGTATCACATAGGATATGATTAGTTACACAGCTCAGCAGTCAGTATCACACAGGAGAGGATTAGATACACGGCTGAGCAGTCAGTAAGACACATGATAGGATTAGATACACGGCTCAGCAGGCAGTATCACACAGGATAGGATTAGATACACGGCTCAGCAGTCAGTATCACACAGGATAGGATTAGATACACGGCTCAGCAGTCAGTATCACACAGGATAGGATTAGATACACAGCTCAGCAGTCAGTATCACACAGGATAGGATTAGATACACGGCTCAGCAGTCAGTATCACACAGGATAGGATTAGATACACGGCTCAGCAGTCAGTATCACACAGGACAGGATTAGATACACGGCTCAGCAGTCAGTATCACACAGGACAGGATTAGATACACGGCTCAGCAGTCAGTATCACACAGGAGAGGATTAGATACAAGGCTCAGCAGTCAGTATCACACATGATAGGATTAGATACACGGCTCAGCAGTCAGTATCTCACAGGAGAGGATTAGATACACAGCTCAGCAGTCAGTATCACACAGGAGAGGATTAGATACACAGCTCAGCAGGCAGTATCACACAGGATAGGGTTAGATACATGGCTCAGCAGACAGTATCACACAGGATGGGATTAGATACACAGCTCAGCAGACAGTATCACACAGGATAGGATTAGACACACGGCTCAGCAGACAGTATCACACAGGAGAGGATTAGATACACGGCTCAGCAGTCAGTATCACACAGGACGGGATTAGATACACGGCTCAGCAGTCAGTATCACACAGGACAGGATTAGATACATGGCTCAGCAGTCAGTATCACACAGGAGAAGATTAGATACAAGGCTCAGCAGTCAGTATCACACATGATAGGATTAGATACACGGCTCAGCAGTCAGTATCTCACAGGAGAGGATTAGATACACAGCTCAGCAGTCAGTATCACACAGGAGAGGATTAGATACACAGCTCAGCAGGCAGTATCACACAGGATAGGGTTAGATACATGGCTCAGCAGACAGTATCACACAGGATGGGATTAGATACACAGCTCAGCAGACAGTATCACACAGGATAGGATTAGACACACGGCTCAGCAGACAGTATCACACAGGAGAGGATTAGATACACGGCTCAGCAGTCAGTATCACACAGGACGGGATTAGATACACATCTCAGCAGTCAGTATCACACAGGATAGGATTAGATACACAGCTCAGCAGTCAGTATCACACAGGATAGGATTAGATACACAGCTTAGCAGTCAGTATCACACAGGATAGGATTAGACACACAGCTCAGCAGGCAGTATCACACAGGATAGGATTAGATACACGGCTCAGCAGACAGTATCATACAGGATAGGATTAGATACACAGCTCAGCAGGCAGTATCACACAGGATAGGATTAGATACAGAGCTCAGAAGTCAGTATCATACAGGAGAGGATTAGACACATGGCTCAGCAGTCAGCATCAAACAGGATAGGATTAGATACACCGCTCAGCAGAAAGTATCACACAGGATAGGGTTAGATACACAGCTCAGCAGTCAGTATCACACAGGATAGGATTAGATACACAGCGCAGCAGTCAGTATCACACAGGATAGGATTAGATACACAGCGCAGCAGTCAGTATCACACAGGATAGGATTAGATACACAGCTCAGCAGTCAGTATCACACAGGATAGGATTAGATACACAGCTCAGCAGTCAGTATCACACAGGATAGGATTAGATACACAGCTCAGCAGGCAGTATCACACAGGATAGGGTTAGATACACAGCTCAGCAGTCAGTATCACACAGGATAGGATTAGATACACAGCGCAGCAGTCAGTATCACACAGGATAGGATTAGATACACAGCGCAGCAGTCAGTATCACACAGGATAGGATTAGATACACGACTCAGCAGTCAGTAACACACATGATAGGATTAGACACATGGCTCAGCAGTCAGTATCACATAGGATACGATTAGATACACAGCTCAGCACTCAGTATCACACAGGAGAGGATTAGATACACGGCTGAGCAGTCAGTAACACACATGATAGGATTAGATACACGGCTCAGCAGTCAGTATCACACAGGATAGGATTAGATACACAGCTCAGCAGTCAGTATCACACAGGATAGGATTAGATACAGAGCTCAGCAGTCAGTATCACACAGGAGAGGATTAGATACACGGCTCAGCAGTCAGTATCACACAGGATAGGATTAGATACACGGCTCAGCAGTCAGTATCACACAGGATAGGATTAGATACACTGCTCAGCAGTATGTATCACACAGGAGAGGATTAGATACACAGCTCAGCAGTCAGTATCACACAGGATAGGATTAGACACACAGCTCAGCAGTAAGTATCACACAGGATAGGATTAGATACACAGCTCAGCAGTATGTATCACACAGGAGAGGATTAGGTACACAGCTCAGCAGTCAGTATCACACAGGATAGGATTAGATACACGGCTCTGCAGTCAGTATCACACAGGATAGGATTAGATACACGTCTCAGCAGTCAGTATCACACAGGAGAGGATTAGATACATGGCTGAGCAGTCAGTAACACACATGATAGGATTAGACACATGGCTCAGCAGTCAGTATCACACAGGACAGGATTAGATACACTACTCAGCAGTCAGTATCACACAGGAAAGGATTAGATACACGGCTCAGCAGTCAGTATCACACAGGATAGGGTTAGATACACGGCTCAGCAGTCAGTATCTCACAGGAGAGGATTAGATACACAGCTCAGCAGTCAGTATCACACAGGAGAGGATTAGATACACAGCTCAGCAGTCAGTATCACACAGGATAGGGTTAGATACATGGCTCAGCAGACAGTATCACACAGGATGGGATTAGATACACAGCTCAGCAGACAGTATCACACAGGATAGGATTAGATACAGAGCTCAGCAGTCAGTATCACACAGGAGAGGATTAGATACATGGCTCAGCAGTCAGTATCACACAGGATAGGATTAGATACACGGCTCAGCAGTCAGTATCACACAGGATAGGATTAGATACACTGCTCAGCAGTATGTATCACACAGGAGAGGATTAGATACACAGCTCAGCAGTCAGTATCACACAGGATAGGATTAGACACACAGCTCAGCAGTAAGTATCACACAGGATAGGATTAGATACACAGCTCAGCAGTCAGTATCACACAGGAGAGGATTAGATACACAGCTCAGCAGTCAGTATCACACAGGATAGGATTAGATACAGAGCTCAGCAGTCAGTATCACACAGGATAGGATTAGACACATGGCTCAGCAGACAGTATCATACAGGATAGGATTAGATACACAGCTCAGCAGGCAGTATCACACAGGATAGGATTAGATACAGAGCTCAGCAGTCAGTATCATACAGGAGAGGATTAGACACATGGCTCAGCAATCAGCATCAAACAGGATAGGATTAGATACACCGCTCAGCAGACAGTATCACACAGGATAGGGTTAGATACACAGCTCAGCAGTCAGTATCACACAGGATAGGATTAGATACACAGCTCAGCAGTCAGTATCACACAGGAGAGGATTAGATACACGGCTGAGCAGTCAGTAACACACATGATAGGATTAGACACATGGCTCAGCAGTCAGTATCACATAGGATAGGATTAGATACACAGCTCAGCAGTCAGTATCACACAGGAGAGAAATAGATACACGGCTGAGCAGTCAGTAACACACATGATAGGATTAGATACACATCTCAGCAGTCAGTATCACACAGGATAGGATTATATACACGACTCAGCAGTCAGTATCACACAGGCTAGGATTAGATACACGGCTCAGCAGTCAGTATCACACAGGATAGGGTTAGATACACGGCTCAGCAGTCAGTATCTCATAGGAGAGGATTAGATACACAGCTCAGCAGTCAGTATCACACAGGAGCGGATTAGATACACAGCTCAGCAGTCAGTATCACACAGGATAGGGTTAGATACATGGCTCAGCAGACAGTATCACACAGGATGGGATTAGATACACAGCTCAGCAGACAGTATCACACAGGATAGGATTAGATACAGAGCTCAGCAGTCAGTATCACACAGGAGAGGATTAGATACACGGCTCAGCAGTCAGTATCACACAGGATAGGATTAGATACACGGCTCAGCAGTCAGTATCACACAGGATAGGATTAGATACACTGCTCAGCAGTATGTATCACACAGGAGAGGATTAGATACACAGCTCAGCAGTCAGTATCACACAGGATAGGATTAGACAAACAGCTCAGCAGTAAGTATCACACAGGATAGGATTAGATACACAGCTCAGCAGTATGTATCACACAGGAGAGGATTAGATACACAGCTCAGCAGTCAGTATCACACAGGATAGGATTAGATACACGGCTCTGCAGTCAGTATCACACAGAATAGGATTAGATACACGGCTCAGCAGTCAGTATCACACAGGAGAGGATTAGATACATGGCTGAGCAGTCAGTAACACACATGATAGGATTAGACACATGGCTCAGCAGTCAGTATCACACAGGATAGGATTAGATACACGACTCAGCAGTCAGTATCACACAGGATAGGATTAGATACACGGCTCAGCAGTCAGTATCACACAGGATAGGGTTAGATACACGGCTCAGCAGTCAGTATCACATAGGATACGATTAGTTACACAGCTCAGCAGTCAGTATCACACAGGAGAGGATTAGATACACGGCTGAGCAGTCAGTAACACACCTGATAGGATTAGATACACGGCTCAGCAGTCAGTATCACACAGGATAGGATTAGATACACAGCTCAGCAGTCAGCATCACACAGGATAGGGTTAGATACACAGCTCAGCAGTCAGTATCACACAGTATAGGATTAGATGCACGGCTCAGCAGTCAGTATCACACAGGAGACGATTAGACACACAGCTCAGCCATCAGTATCACACAGTATAGGATTAGATACACAGCTCAGCAGTCAGTATAACACAGTATAGGATTAGCTACATGGCTCAGCAGTCAGTATCACACAGGAGAGGATTAGATACACGGCTGAGCAGTCAGTAACACACATGATAGGATTAGATACATGGCTCAGCAGTCAGTATCACACAGGATAGGATTAGATACACAGCTCAGCAGTCAGTATCACACAGGATAGGATTAGATACACGGCTGAGCAGTCAGTATCACACAGGAGAGGATTAGATACACAGCTCAGCAGTCAGTATCACACATGATAGGATTAGATACACAGCTCAGCAGTCAGTATCACACAGTATAGGATTAGATACATGGCACAGCAGTCAGTATCACACAGGATAGGATTAGATACACGGCTCAGCAGTCAGTATCACACAGGACAGGATTAGATACACGGCTCAGCAGTCAGTATCACACAGTAGAGGATTAGATACAAGGCTCAGCAGTCAGTATCACACAGGATAGGATTAGATACACGGCTCAGCAGTCAGTATCACACAGGAGATGATTAGATACACGGCTCAGCAGACAGTATCACACAGGATAGGTTTAGATGCACGGCTCAGCACACAGTATCACACAGGATAGGATTAGATACACGGCTCAGCAGTCAGTATCACACAGGTTAGGATTAGACACACGGCTCAGCAGTCAGTATCACACAGGATAGGATTTGATACTGACTTCTGAGCTGTGTATCTAATCCTATCCTGTGTGATACTGACTGCTGAGCCGTGTATCTAATCCTATCTTGTGTAATACTGACTGCTGAGCTGTGTATCTAATCCTATGCTGTGTGATACTGACTGCTGAGCCGTGTATCTAATCCTCTCCTGTGTGATACTGACTGCTGAGCTGTGTATCTCACAGGAAAGGATTAGATACACAGCTCAGCAGTCAGTATCACACAGGAGAGGATTAGATACACAGCTCAGCAGTCAGTATCACACAGGATAGGGTTAGATACATGGCTCAGCAGACAGTATCACACAGGATGGGATTAGATACACAGCTCAGCAGACAGTATCACACAGGATAGGATTAGACACACGGCTCAGCAGACAGTATCACACAGGAGAGGATTAGATATACGGCTCAGCAGTCAGCATCACACAGGATGGGATTAGATACACATCTCAGCAGTCAGTATCACACAGGATAGGATTAGATACACGGCTCAGCAGTCAGTATCACACAGGAGATGATTAGATACACGGCTCAGCAGACAGTATCACACAGGATAGGATTAGATGCACGGCTCAGCACACAGTATCACACAGGATAGGATTAGATACACGGCTCAGCAGTCAGTATCACACAGGTTAGGATTAGACACACGGCTCAGCAGTCAGTATCACACAGGGTAGGATTTGATACTGACTTCTGAGCTGTGTATCTAATCCTATCCTGTGTGATACTGACTGCTGAGCCGTGTATCTAATCCTATCTTGTGTAATACTGACTGCTGAGCTGTGTATCTAATCCTATGCTGTGTGATACTGACTGCTGAGCCGTGTATCTAATCCTCTCCTGTGTGATACTGACTGCTGAGCTGTGTATCTCATAGGAGAGGATTAGATACACAGCTCAGCAGTCAGTATCACACAGGAGAGGATTAGATACACAGCTCAGCAGTCAGTATCACACAGGATAGGGTTAGATACATGGCTCAGCAGACAGTATCACACAGGATGGGATTAGATACACAGCTCAGCAGACAGTATCACACAGGATAGGATTAGACACACGGCTCAGCAGACAGTATCACACAGGAGAGGATTAGATATACGGCTCAGCAGTCAGCATCACACAGGATGGGATTAGATACACATCTCAGCAGTCAGTATCACACAGGATAGGATTAGATACACAGCTCAGCAGTCAGTATCACACAGGATAGGATTAGATACACAGCTCAGCAGTCAGTATCACACAGGATAGGATTAGACACATGGCTCAGCAAACAGTATCATAAAGGATAGGATTAGATACACAGCACAGCAGGCAGTATCACACAGGATAGGATTAGATACAGAGCTCAGCAGTCAGTATCATACAGGAGAGGATTAGACACATGGCTAAGCAGTCAGCATCAAACAGGATAGGATTAGATACACCGCTCAGCAGACAGTATCACACAGGATAGGATTAGATACACAGTTCAGCAGTCAGTATCACACAGGATAGGATTAGATACACAGCTCAGCAGTCAGTATCACACAGGAGAGGAGTAGATACACGGCTGAGCAGTCAGTATCACACAGGATAGGATTAGATACACAGCTCAGCAGTCAGTATCACACAGGATAGGATTGGATACAGAGCTCAGCAGTCAGTATCACACAGGAGAGGATTAGACACATGGCTCAGCAGTCAGTATCACACAGGATAGGATTAGATACACAGCTCAGCAGTATGTATCACACAGGAGAGGATTAGATACACAGCTCAGCAGTCAGTATCACACAGGATAAGATTAGATACACGGCTCTGCAGTCAGTATCACACAGGATAGGATTAGATACACGGCTCAGCAGTCAGTATCACACAGGAGAGGATTAGATACACGGCTGAGCAGTCAGTAACACACATGATAGGATTAGACACATGGCTCAGCAGTCAGTATCACACAGGATAGGATTAGATACACGACTCAGCAGTCAGTATCACACAGGATAGGATTAGATACACGGCTCAGCAGTCAGTATCACACAGGATAGGGTTAGATACACGGCTCAGCAGTCAGTATCACATAGGATGCGATTAGTTACACAGCTCAGCAGTCAGTATCACACAGGAGAGGATTAGATACACGGCTGAGCAGTCAGTAAGACACATGATAGGATTAGATACACGGCTCAGCAGTCAGTATCACACAGGATAGGATTAGATACACAGCTCAGCAGTCAGTATCACACAGGATAGGATTAGATACACGGCTCAGCAGTCAGTATCACACAGGATAGGATTAGATACACGGCTCCGCAGTCAGTATCACACAGGACAGGATTAGATACACGGCTCAGCAGTCAGTATCACACAGGACAGGATTAGATACACGGCTCAGCAGTCAGTATCACACAGGATAGGATTAGATACACGGCTCAGCAGTCAGTATCACACAGGAGAGGATTAGATACACGGCTCAGCAGACAGTATCACACAGGATAGGATTAGACACACGGCTCAGCAGACAGTATCACACAGGAGAGGATTAGATACACGGCTCAGCAGTCAGTATCACACAGGATGGGATTAGATACACATCTCAGCAGTCAGTATCACACAGGATAGGATTAGATACACAGCTCAGCAGTCAGTATCACACAGGATAGGATTAGATACAGAGCTCAGCAGTCAGTATCACACAGGATAGGATTAGACACATGGCTCAGCAGACAGTATCATACAGGATAGGATTAGATACACAGCTCAGCATGCAGTATCAAACAGGATAGGATTAGATACAGAGCTCAGCAGTCAGTATCATACAGGATAGGATTAGATACACCGCTCAGCAGACAGTATCACACAGGATAGGGTTAGATACACATCTCAGCAGTCAGTATCACACAGGATAGGATTAGATACACAGTTCAGCAGTCAGTATCACACAGGATAGGATTAGATACAGAGCTCAGCAGTCAGTATCACACAGGATAGGATTAGACACATGGCTCAGCAGACAGTATCATACAGGATAGGATTAGATACACAGCTCAGCAGGCAGTATCACACAGGATGGGATTAGACACATGGCTCAGCAGTCAGCATCAAACAGGATAGGATTAGATACACCGCTCAGCAGACAGTATCACACAGGATAGGGTTAGATACACAGCTCAGCAGTCAGTATCACACAGGATAGGATTAGATACACAGATCAGCAGTCAGTATCACACAGGAGATGATTAGATAAACGGCTGAGCAGTCAGTAACACACATGATAGGATTAGACACATGGCTCAGCAGTCAGTATCACATAGGATACGATTAGATACACAGCTCAGCACTCAGTATCACACAGGAGAGAATTAGATACACGGCTGAGCAGTCAGTAACACACATGATAGGATTAGATACACGGCTCAGCAGTCAGTATCACACAGGATAGGATTAGATACACAGCTCAGCAGTCAGTATCACACAGGATAGTATTAGATACAGAGCTCAGCAGTCAGTATCACACAGGAGAGGATTAGATACATGGCTCAGCAGTCAGTATCACACAGGATAGGATTAGATACACGGCTCAGCAGTCAGTATCACACAGGATAGGATTAGATACACTGCTCAGCAGTATGTATCACACAGGAGAGGATTAGATACACAGCTTAGCAGTCAATATCACACAGGATAGGATTAGACACACAGCTCAGCAGTCAGTATCACACAGGATAGGATTAGATACACGGCTCAGCAGTCAGTATCACACAGGATAGGATTAGATACACAGCTCAGCAGTATGTATCACACAGGAGAGGATTAGATACACAGCTCAGCAGTCAGTATCACACAGGATAGGATTAGATACACGACTCTGCAGTCAGTATCACACAGGATAGGATTAGATACACGGCTCAGCAGTCAGTATCACACAGGAGAGGATTAGATACACGGTTGAGCAGTCAGTAACACACATGATAGGATTAGACACATGGCTCAGCAGTCAGTATCACACAGGATAGGATTAGATACACGACTCAGCAGTCAGTATCACACAGGATAGGATTAGATACACGGCTCAGCAGTCAGTATCACACAGAATAGGGTTAGATACACGGCTCAGCAGTCAGTATCACACAGGAGAGGATTAGATACACGGCTCAGCAGTCAGTATCACACAGGAGAGGATTAGATACACAGCTGAGCAGTCAGTAACACACATGATAGGATTAGATACACGGCTCAGCAGTCAGTATCACACAGGATAGGGTTAGATACACAGCTCAGCAGTCAGTATCACACAGGATAGGATTAGATGCACGGCTCAGCAGTCAGTATCACACAGGAGACGATTAGATACACAGCTCAGCAGTCAGTATCACACAGTATAGGATTAGATACACAGCTCAGCAGTCAGTATAACACAGTATAGGATTAGATACATGGCTCAGCAGTCAGTATCACACAGGAGAGGATTAGATACACGGCTGAGCAGTCAGTAACACACATGATAGGATTAGATACACGGCTCAGCAGTCAGTATCACACAGGATAGGATTAGATACACAGCTCAGCAGTCAGTATCACACAGGATAGGATTAGATACACGGCTGAGCAGTCAGTAACACACATGATAGGATTAGATACACGGCTCAGCAGTCAGTATCACACAGGAGAGGATTAGATACACAGCTCAGCAGTCAGTATCACACAGGATAGGATTAGATACACAGCTCAGCAGTCAGTATCACACAGTATAGGATTAGATACATGACACAGCAGTCAGTATCACACAGGATAGGATTAGATACACGGCTCAGCAGTCAGTATCGCACAGGACAGGATTAGATACACGGCTCAGCAGTCAGTATCACACAGGATAGGATTAGATATACGGCTCAGCAGTCAGTATCACACAGGAGAGGATTAGATACACAGCTCAGCAGTCAGTATCACACAGGATAGGATTAGATACACGGCTCAGCAGTCAGTATCACACAGCATAGGATTAGATACACGGCTCAGCAGTCAGTATCACACAGGACAGGATTAGATACACGGCTCAGCAGTCAGTATCACACAGGATAGGATTAGATACACGGCTCAGCAGTCAGTATCACACAGTAGAGGATTAGATACAAGGCTCAGCAGTCAGTATCACACAGGATAGGATTAGATACACGGCTCAGCAGTCAGTATCACACAGGAGATGATTAGATACACGGCTCAGCAGACAGTATCACACAGGATAGGATTAGATGCACGGCTCAGCACACAGTATCACACAGGATAGGATTAGATACACGGCTCAGCAGTCAGTATCACACAGGATAGGATTAGACACACGGCTCAGCAGTCAGTATCACACAGGATAGGATTTGATACTGACTTCTGAGCTGTGTATCTAATCCTATCCTGTGTGATACTGACTGCTTAGCCGTGTATCTAATCCTATCTTGCGTAATACTGACTGCTGAGCTGTGTATCTAATCCTATGCTGTGTGATACTGACTGCTGAGCCGTGTATCTAATCCTCTCCTGTGTGATACTGACTGCTGAGCTGTGTATCTCACAGGAGAGGATTAGATACACAGCTCAGCAGTCAGTATCACACAGGAGAGGATTAGATACACAGCTCAGCAGTCAGTATCACACAGGATAGGATTAGATACACAGCTCAGCAGACAGTATCACACAGGATAGGATTAGACACATGGCTCAGCAGACAGTATCACACAGGAGAGGATTAGATACACTGCTCAGCAGTCAGCATCACACAGGATGGGATTAGATACACATCTCAGCAGTCAGTATCACACAAGATAGGATTAGATACACAGTTCAGCAGTCAGTATCACACAGGATAGGATTAGATACACAGCTCAGCAGTCAGTATCACACAGGATAGGATTAGATACACAGCTCAGCAGTCAGTATCACACAGGATAGGATTAGACACATGGCTCAGCAGACAGTATCATACAGGATAGGATTAGATACACCGCTGAGCAGACAGTATCACACAGGATAGGATTAGATACACAGCTCAGCAGTCAGTATCACACAGGATAGGATTAGATACACAGCTCAGCAGTCAGTATCACACAGGACAGGATTAGATACACGGCTGAGCAGTCAGTAACACACATGATAGAATTAGATACACAGCTCAGCAGTCAGTATCACACAGGATAGGATTAGATACACAGCTCAGCAGTCAGTATCACACAGGATAGGATTGGATACAGAGCTCAGCAGTCAGTATCACACAGGAGAGGATTAGACACATGGCTCAGCAGTCAGTATCACACAGGATAGGATTAGATACACAGCTCAGCAGTATGTATCACACAGGAGAGGATTAGATACACAACTCAGCAGTCAGTATCACACAGGATAGGATTAGATACACGGCTCTGCAGTCAGTATCACACAGGATAGGATTAGATACACGGCTCAGCAGTCAGTATCACACAGGAGAGGATTAGATACACGGCTGAGCAGTCAGTAACACACATGATAGGATTAGACACATGGCTCAGCAGTCAGTATCACACAGGATAGGATTAGATACACGACTCAGCAGTCAGTATCACACAGGATAGGATTAGATACACGGCTCAGCAGTCAGTATCACACAGGATAGGGTTAGATACACGGCTCAGCAGTCAGTATCACATAGGATACGATTAGTTACACAGCTCAGCAGTCAGTATCACACAGGAGAGGATTAGATACACGGCTGAGCAGTCAGTAAGACACATGATAGGATTAGATACACGGCTCAGCAGTCAGTATCACACAGGATATGATTAGATACACAGCTCAGCAGTCAGTATCACACAGGATAGGATTAGATACACGGCTCAGCAGTCAGTATCACACAGGATAGGATTAGATACACGGCTCAGCAGTCAGTATCACACAGGACAGGATTAGATACACGGCTCAGCAGTCAGTATCACACAGGATAGGATTAGATACACGGCTCAGCAGTCAGTATCACACAGGATAGGATTAGATACACGGCTCAGCAGTCAGTATCACACAGGAGAGGATTAGATACAAGGCTCAGCAGTCAGTATCACACAGGATAGGATTAGATACACAGCTCAGCAGTCAGTATCACACAGGAGAGGATTAGATACACAGCTCAGCAGTCAGTATCACACAGAATAGGGTTAGATACATGGCTCAGCAGACAGTATCACACAGGAGAGGATTAGATACACGGCTCAGCAGTCAGTATCACACAGGATGGGATTAGATACACATCTCAGCAGTCAGTATCACACAGGATAGGATTAGATACACAGCTCAGCAGTCAGTATCACACAGGATAGGATTAGATACACAGCTCAGCAGTCAGTATCACACAGGAGAGGATTAGATACACAGCTCAGCAGTCAGTATCACACAGGAGAGGATTAGACACATGGCTCAGCAGACAGCATCATACAGGATAGGATTAGATACACAGCTCAGCAGGCAGTATCACACAGGATAGGATTAGATACAGAGCTCAGCAGTCAGTATCATACAGGATAGGATTAGATACACGGCTCAGCAGTCAGCATCAAACAGGATAGGATTAGATACACCGCTCAGCAGACAGTATCACACAGGATAGGATTAGATACACAGCTCAGCAGTCAGCATCACACAGGATAGGATTAGATACACAACTCAGCAGTCAGTATCACACAGGAGAGGATTAGATACACGGCTGAGCAGTCAGTAACACACATTATAGGATTAGACACATGGCTCAGCAGTCAGTATCACATAGGATACGACTAGATACACAGCTCAGCAGTCAGTATCACACAGGAGAGGATTAGATACACGGCTGAGCAGTCAGTAACACACATGATAGGATTAGATACACGGCTCAGCAGTCAGTATCACACAGGATAGGATTAGATACACAGCTCAGCAGTCAGTATCACACAGGAGAGGATTAGATACACGGCTCAGCAGTCAGTATCACACAGGAGAGGATTAGATACAGAGCTCAGCAGTCAGTATCACACAGGAGAGGATTAGATACACGGTTCAGCAGTCAGTATCACACAGGATAGGATTAGATACACAGCTCAGCAGTATGTATCACACAGGAGAGGATTAGATACATAGCTCAGCAGTCAGTATCACACAGGATAGGATTAGATACACGGCTCAGCAGTCAGTATCACACAGGAGAGGATTAGATACACGGCTGAGCAGTCAGTAACACACATGATAGGATTAGACACATGGCTCAGCAGTCAGTATCACACAGGATAGGATTAGATACACGACTCAGCAGTCAGTATCACACAGGATAGGATTAGATACACGGCTCAGCAGTTAGTATCACACAGGATAGGGTTAGATACACGGCATAGCAGTCAGTATCACATAGGATACAATTAGTTACACAGCTCAGCAGTCAGTATTACACAGGAGAGGACTAGATACACGGCTGAGCAGTCAGTAACACACATGATAGGATTAGATACACGGCTCAGCAGTCAGTATCACACAGGATAGGATTAGATACACGGCTCAGCAGTCAGTATCACACAGGATAGGATTAGATGCACAGCTCAGCAGTCAGTATCACACAGGATAGGATTAGATACACGGCTCAGCAGTCAGTATCACACAGGATAGGATTAGATACACGGCTCAGCAGTCAGTATCACACAGGACAGGATTAGATACACGGCTCAGCAGTCAGTATCACACAGGATAGGATTAGATACACGGCTCAGCAGTCAGTATCACACAGGAGAGGATTAGATACAAGGCTCAGCAGTCAGTATCACACAGGATAGGATTAGATACACGGCTCAGCAGTCAGTATCACACAGAAGATGATTAGATACACGGCTCAGCAGACAGTATCACACACGATAGGATTAGACACACAGCTCAGCAGTCAGTATCACACAGGATAGGATTAGATACACGGCTCAGCAGTCAGTATCACACAGGAGATGATTAGATACACGGCTCAGCAGTCAGTATCACACAGGAGAGGATTAGATACACGGCTCAGCAGACAGTATCACACAGGATAGGATTAGATACATGGCTCAGCAGTCAGTATCACACAAGATAGGATTAGATACACGGCTCAGCAGTCAGTATCACATAGGATAGGATTAGATACACGGCTCAGCAGTCAGTATCACAGGATAGGGTTAGATACACAGCTCAGTAGACAGTATCACACAGGATAGGATTAGATACACGGCTCAGCAGTCAGTATCACACAGGAGAGGATTAGATACGCAGCTCAGCAGTCAGTATCACACAGGATAGGATTAGATACACAGCTTAGAGGTCAGTATCACACAGGATAGGAATTGATACACAGCTCAGCAGACAGCATTACACAGGATAGGATTAGATACACAGCTCAGCAGTCAGTATCACACAGGATAGGATTAGATACACAGCTCAGCAGTCAGTATCACACAGGATAGGATAAGATACTGGAGCTCAGCAGTATCACACAGGATAGGATTAGATACATGGCTCAGCAGTCAGTATCACACAGGATAGGATTAGATACACAGCTCAGCAGTCAGTATCACACAGGATAGGATTAGATACACAGCTCTGCAGTCAGTATCACACAGGATAGGATTAGATACATGGCTCAGCAGACAGTATCACACAGGATAGGATTAGAAACATGGCTCAGAAGACAGTATCACACAGGATAGGATTAGATACGCAGCTCAGCATTCAGTATCACACAGGATATGATTAGATACATGGCTCAGCAGTCAGTATCACACAGAATAGGATTAGATACACGGCTCAGCAGTCAGTATCACACAGGATAGGATTAGATGCACGACTCAGCACACAGTATCACACAGGAGAGGAGTAGATGCATGGCTGAGCAGTCAGTATCACACAGGATAGGATTAGATACACAGCTCAGCAGTCAGTATCACAAAAGATGGGATTAGATACACAGCTCAGCAGTCAGTATCACAGAGGATGGGATTAGATATACAGCTCAGCAGTCAGTATCACACAGGAGAGTATTAGATACACGGCTCAGCAGACAGTATCACACAGGATAGGATTGGATACACGACTCAGCAGTCAGTATCACACAGGAGAGGATTAGATACACGGCTCAGCACACAGTATCACACAGGATAGGATTAGATACACGGCTCAGCAGTCTGTATCACACAGGATAGGATTAGATACACAGCTCAGCAGGCAGTATCACACAGGATAGGTTAGATACACGGCTCAGCAGTCAGTATCACACAGGATAGGATTAGATATACGGCTCAGCACACAGTATCACACAGGATAGGATTAGATACACAGCTCAGCAGTCAGTATCACACAGGATAGGATTAGATACACGGCTCAGCAGTCAGTATCACACAGGATAGGATTAGATACACGGCTCAACAGTCAGTATCACACAGGATAGGATTAGATACACGGCTCAGCAGTCAGTATCACACAGGATAGGATTAGATGCACAGCTCAGCAGTCAGTATCACACAGGAAAGGATTAGATACATGGCTCAGCAGTCAGTATCACACAGGATAGGATTAGACACACGGCTCAGCAGTCAGTATCACACAGGATAGGATTAGATGCACAGCTCAGCAGTCAGTATCACACAGGAAAGGATTAGATACACGGCTCAGCAGTCAGTATCACACAGGATAGGATTAGATACACGGCTCAGCAGTCAGTATCACACAGGATAGGATTAGATACATGGCTCAGCAGTCAGTATCACACAGGATAGGAATAGATACACGGCTCAGCAGTCAGTGTCACACAGGATAGGATTAGATGCACAGCTCAGCAGTCAGTATCACACAGTAAAGGATTAGATACACGGCTCAGCAGTCAGTATCACACAGGATAGGATTAGATACACGGCTCAGCAGTCAATATCACACAGGATAGGATTAGACACACGGCTCAGCAGTCAGTATCACACAGGATAGGATTAGATGCACAGCTCAGCAGTCAGTATCACACAGGAAAGGATTAGATACACGGCTCAGCAGTCAGTATCACACAGGATAGGATTAGAGACACGGCTCAGCAGTCAGTATCACACAGGATAGGATTAGATGCACAGCTCAGCAGTCAGTATCACACAGGATAGGAGTAGATAAACGGCTCAGCAGTCAGTATCACACAGGATAGGATTAGATGCACAGCTCATCAGTCAGTATCACACAGGATAGGATTAGACACACGGCTAAGCAGTCAGTATCACACAGGAAAGGATTAGATGCACAGCTCAGCAGTCAGTATCACACAGGATAGGATTAGATACACGGCTCAGCAGTCAGTATCACACAGGATAGGATTAGATGCACAGCTCAGCAGTCAGTATCACACAGGAGAGGATTAGACACACGGCTCAGCAGACAGTATCACACAGGATACGATTAGATACACGGCTCAGCAGTCAGTATCTCACAGGAGAGGATTAGATACACATCTCAGGAGTCAGTATCACACAGGAGAGGATTAGATAAACAGCTCAGCAGACAGTATCACACAGGATAGGATTAGATACACAGCTCAGCAGTCAGTATCACACAGGATAGGATTAGATACACGGCTCAGCAGTCAATATCACACAGGAGAGGATTAGATACACGGCTGAGCAGTCAGTAACACACATGATAGGATTAGACACATGACTCAGCAGTCAGTATCACATAGGATACGATTAGATACACAGCTCAGCAGTCAGTATCACACAGGAGAGGATTAGATACACGGCTCAGCACACAGTATCAGACAGGATAGGATTAGATACACGGCTCAGCAGTAAGTATCACACAGGATAGGATTAGATACACAGCTCAGCAGTCAGTATCACACAGGATAGGATTAGATATACGGCTCAGCACATAGTATCACACAGGATAGGATTAGATACACAGCTCAGCAGTCAGTATCACACAGGATAGGATTAGATACACGGCTCAGCAGTCAGTATCACACAGGATAGGATTAGATACACGGCTCAACAGTCAGTATCACACAGGATAGGATTAGATACACGGCTCAGCAGTCAGTATCACACAGGATAGGATTAGATGCACAGCTCAGCAGTCAGTATCACACAGGAAAGGATTAGATACACGGCTCAGCAGTCAGTATCACACAGGATAGGATTAGATACACGGCTCAGCAGTCAGTATCACACAGGATAGGATTAGACACACGACTCAGCAGTCAGTATCACACAGGATAGGATTAGATGCACAGCTCAGCAGTCAGTATCAAACAGGATAGGATTAGATACACGGCTCAGCAGTCAGTATCACACAGGATAGGATTAGATGCACAGCTCAGCAGTCAGTATCACACAGGATAGGATTAGATACACGGCTCAGCAGTCAGTATCACACAGGATAGGATTAGATGCACAGCTCAGCAGTCAGTATCACACAGGATAGGATTAGACGCACGGTTCAGCAGTCAGTATCACACAGGAGAGGATTAGTTACACGGCTCAGCAGTCACTATCACACAGGATAGGATTAGATACACGGCTCAGCAGTCAGTATCACAAAGGAAAGGATTAGATGCACAGCTCAGCAGTCAGTATCACACAGGAGAGGATTAGATACACGGCTCAGCAGTCAGTATCACACAGGATAGGATTAGATGCACAGCTCAGCAGTCAGTATCACACAGGAGAGGATTAGACACACGGCTCAGCAGTCAGTATCACACAGGATAGGATTAGATACACGGCTCAGCAGTCAGTATCTCACAGGAGAGGATTAGATACACGGCTCAGCAGTCAGTATCACACAGGATAGGATTAGATACACAGCTCAGCAGTCAGTATCACATAGGATAGGATTAGATACACACCTCAGCAGTCAGTATCACACAGGATAGGATTAGATACATGGCTCCGCAGACAGTATCATACAGGATAGGATTAGATACAGAGCTCAGCAGTCAGTATCACACAGGATAGGATTAGATACAGAGCTCAGCAGTCAGAATCATACAGGAGAGGATTAGACACATGGCTCAGCAGTCAGCATCACACAGGATAGGATTAGATACTCCGCTCAGCAGACAGTATCACACAGGATAGGATTAGATACACAGCTCAGCAGTCAGTATCACACAGGATAGGATTAGATATACAGCTCAGCAGTCAGTATCACACAGGAGAGGATTAGATACACGGCTGAGCAGTCAATAACACACATGATAGGATTAGACACATGGCTCAGCAGTCAGTATCACATAGGATACGATTAGATACACAGCTCAGCAGTCAGTATCACACAGGAGAGGATTAGATACTGTAAAATAATGCATATCCTGTAAAATATTCAGGACTAGTTACCAGATAAAAATATAGTGGTTTATTTGGATTCTTCCATCAAAGAAAGGTTATTACAGAAAAACAGGTGAATAAAAATAAGTGAAAGAGATATTGTCCATTAGATCATGCTCTGAGATCCCACATGGCAAATGGCCTCTGTCTCTCAGTTCGGCTTCTTTGTACTAAAGTAACATACCAGCTGTTGAGTTATGTCATCTTGCGTCTGTGTCTCATGATGGTGAGGGAAGAAGACAACACCCTCTACAGTTAGCCATGAATTATATACGTCTCTTGAAACACGTGATCTCGGTATATATGGAGTTTGACATTTACCTCAAGGCTAAACTTAAATATGTAGTGAGCTGACATTTCTACCATGAGCCAAGCTTAAAAATAGCCTATGTCATGTAAGCTAAAGCATTCTACAGAACTGGGTGTAATAAGAAATATTTAACGAATTATTAATATTTAACAATTCCCCCTTTTGAGGGAGACAGACATTAATTGGAACCCTCAAATATAACGATCTTTTTTCTTCTTTTCTTCTTCTTTGACAAAATAATTTAATATCAATAATAATAATAATAATAATAATAATATTAGATTACCGTTATAAGTACTCAATGACATAATTGATGTGAATTCATGTTATGGTAAGCCGTGAACAATATTCATATAAAATATGTATAATTATACTTCCCTAAGTCTAAATTGAAGCATCTCAGGTCCAGTCATCATCATCTAATGTCATCTGGTCTTCATTTTGATGTCTTCTGTCTTCTTCTTGGTTCTTTTAAAAATACAGTTTTCTTATAGCATATAGAAATTGTGTTGTGTATCAAATCAAAGTTCATAAATTCAAATGTTAATACGAAAACAAAGTCTATGCAGCTTTAATATCTGTGCAGTGTCACATTTTAAAAATCTGGGCTTACATTGGCTCGCCTTGGATATTCTGGAATCCTCCATTGGTACTGGTCTTTGAACAGGTGTGACGTCTTTGGTCAGCAAAGCAAGGGTTAAAATGACTCTTCCTTGCTAAACATAGCACCATAACCAGTCCTTGTCCTAATGCACAGGACATATGTCAGGGTTGTAGCTTCCTGACAATTACCTTATTGTTCACCAGCTTTCATCGAAGCTTTACAGGTGATTGAAAACCTCTGGAACTTGATAAGAACGTGATAACACAGTTCATCTCAGCATCATAGGATCATCGTCCTCTGGTTGTCAGGTTAGACACTTTAATTGTGACTGTCGGTGGTGGATACTGCACTTGTGACTGTCAGTGGTGGATACTGCACTTGTGACTGTCAGTGGTGGATACTGCATTTGTAATTAACACAGTCTATTACTCAGTAATCATAGCTTTGTTACCTTCTGGGACTTCTGGATAGCGGCATTCTTCTTCTTGCAACTGATAAGAATCAATTTTAATATGAAAAGTCTTTATTAACGTAATTTCAGTATCTTGCTTGAAGTTTTCATTCCCTATTCTATACCAAATCTGGTAATTATCCTATCCTATAATATCACAGCGTACCATAGCAATCAGTAAAATCCATATAATTATTATCAGAATTTGTACCATATATGGATTTCAGTGTTTGAAATAATAAACCAATAATAAGTGATAATACATTATTATCCGCATTTTTCATGTGATAGAACATTTTTATGTCATAGGTGTAATTACCTTTTTCAACCCATAGGTGTCACTGTGTTTTATGTAACCAGTGTTATCATCTTTATTAATAAGGAATATATTTATTATACTAATAATATGTAGGAATGTATAGCCATGAACCAAAATAAGAATATATGAGTGAGCGAATGAATGAATAAAAGAATTGTTGCATATAACTCAGAAGTGAAACATTTCCTTAGTAATAGAACCATATAATTGCTATATTTAATGAAGCAATATTCTCAGTAGATATTACTTTACTAAATATTGGTGAAAGAATTAAAAATAATGAAAAATAAGAATAAAAATAAAAATAAGAATAAGGCCTTTATGTTGATGCAGAGTAGTTATGTCTTCAGTAACATATACCCTTAATATTTCCATGATCTGGATTATTTCATAATTGTCATAAACTTGTGTTACCAAAATATTCAAATTATGCAACTTTGCATGTAATTCCTCTTAGTGTAAAGAAATGACTCTTTATAATACTTGTTATTATACCCAATACTTATACCATTATACCTTATTAATATTTTTTCCTATTAAAATGTGTGAAGAAGAGGTATTAATCAAATGTGATGATGTAGTCAGGATCAAAAACATATTTTCCCCCTTAATACCAAAAAATATTGTTTCATGAAATAATTCATTTATCAAAACCAAAATTAAAAATAATTAATGTATAAATTGTGTAAATATTATTCTTGCTTATACCATTATTTGTCTGAAGATGTGTAACCATTAAAATTAATTTGAATATCATGAAATTATCCTTTGGAAAAATTAATTTGCATAAACCATTTTGATGTGCGATTGCACTTTGCACTTATCCACTATTAACTAAATCAAGAAATAATAATTACTATAGAAATATAGAAATATATGTTGTATAGATAATATTTCATTATATATCCTAATATTCTAATAATTTAACTGATCTGCATATTTCTCCTAAAGATAAAAGCTTTGGGTTTTTTTTTTTTTTCCTCATTCAGAATCCTGAGGCCTCATACAAACGTATCACATTACTCACTCAGTCACTGTCACTCAGACTGTGTCACATATTAACTTTAAACCAAATACCTCACATACGAAGGTGTGATGAATACACGTATTTTAACCCAAATTATCCTAATTATCAATGCATTGTAAACTATTTCAATTTAGTCTCTTAATATTTCTTTGAATATTACCCAAATACACATGACATAAATATATGTATAGCTATACTTGACATTTAGGCCTGGAAAAAAAAATTCCATTGCTTTGCAAAAGTTGAGACCCCCTTTAAAATTCTTTTCCTAAGGAACAGGGACATAGTATACTGGTCTGTTATACTTGTATTATTAGAACAAGGTTCAAATTCCCCTGCTGTGGTTGTCATTCAAACCATGCAGTAAAGCACACACCCAGAACATTTTAAAAAGCAATTAGTTATTTCCTTTTAAGGGTTAGATATATAAAATCATGCAATTATTGCAACATCCTGTGTAAATAAAGGCATAAATCCTTGGAAGAGAATTTTTCTCGATTAAGTCCTGCTTTGAAATGAAAATTCTAAGGAAACATAAAAAATAAGGTTAATATCATATAATTCTAAATATTATTACTGATGTAGATTTTAATTTTCATTAAAAAATACAGTTCTACTATTTCTACTTCTACAAACACTCTATATATATACTGTATGACTATGTATATATCCACAAACCATAAAACTACAGGATTATACTCTATAAAATAATTACATATAACTCACTAATTGTATAACACTGTTACACAATATATATATATATAATTACTTTTTCTAGCCAATTCCTACACCCATACTTATTTCTCTGCAAAAAATATCCTGAAAGGTTCTTGCCATTTTAAAGCTGATAGATTCTTGGAGCAGAGTATTCAGTTTACAGGCCATGATGTCACTCACCACCTGTTTCTGTCTGTCAAATTCGGCCATCTTTGTTACAGAAAGAAAATCAGAACTCATCACTTTTCTTAATTCAATTTGTGTCTTTTCGGTGTTCTTTTGCATCATTCCATATGGTTTGTAACAAACATGTGATTTTCTTTTTCTTTCTTCGTAGATTTGATTTTGGGGAAATCTCATTTTAGAAGGCTTTGCTAATACAGGCTTCTGATAAGATTTTACTCTGCCTGTCTTTACAAAATTAGCACAATTTACTTTCCTCTCACGATTCTCGTGTTTTCTGGCAAACTCAAGGGATTGCGCACATTCAAACAAAGAATCTTTTTGTGACGCAATAACACGAGATGCAGGATTTAGAAACCAAAATTTGCTTACAAAACTCCTTATGAGGGACGGTGTTTTGACATTCTCACTCAGCATTCTATACAAACGTTCATATATGGACATGAACGTAAAAATACATTCCTTCCGACCAATCCTTAATTTTTGAAGAATATCAATATCTGGATGATTTTCATTTGATGAACAAAAAATGAGAATTTTTAATCTGTCCTTATCAGTTAAATTCTCATGTGTCTCACCAGATAACTTTAAAGACAATCTCCTAGCAAAATTTACAGGGATCCACATTTTGAACAACTGATTCTTCTCCTCGTTAGATAAATCAAAGTTATCAGTACAACTTTCAAAGATCTCAGAGTTTCTATAAACATCTATTTTGTTGTCATAAGCAGGAATTATTTGGCATATTTTTATCAAATTCTTCCTCACGCTACTTCGGGTTTGGGCCTGTGAGTCTTCTATTTTTAGTGGTACGTCTTTCCCTTGTACGTCCTCTACGTCAGTTCTGAAGTCTCCTCCTACTTCTCCATCTTGTTCCACGTCTGCAAGGTCACCTTCAATGACTGCTACTTGTAACTGTTTCTCCACATTACAGTGAATCTCGGGAATATCACTATCCTCTACACAATCATTTTTAGATTTCTCTGACACAGATCTATGAAATATATCTACCATCTGTAGAATATTTTTTAATCTCTCTCTTTCTCTATTGAAAAACTTAGAATCTAACCTCTGATTCTCGAGTTCACACTCGGCATATAAACTTAACCATAAAACTTCTGAATTAGAATTGTCTACAGACTTAAATTTCAATTTACTCTGCTTAGCAAGACAATTAATGACATCCATTTTATCTTACCTTGAAATGTCTCAGCTCCTTTGATGGACAACGCTGGGTTCCTGTCTTTACACGTCTGGCTTACGTCTGGTACTTTTGGCACTTGTAGTACTTCTCAATCTATCTGGTACTTCTTACTTCTAGGTTCTGTTAAATTCTTGTAAGTAGTGGAATTCCCGATAACTTGCACATATGATTTGACGTTAGCAAAGTCCAATCCCCCGTGTGTGCAAGTTGAGGGAAATCCGCAAAAAAAGTACAAAAATTCAGATCTGGCTGGCTCTCCAATGTAAAATAATGCATATCCTGTAAAATACTCAGGACTAGTTACCAGATAAAAATATAGTGGTTTATTTGGTTTCTTCCATCAAAGAAAGGTTATTACAGAAAAACAGGTGAATAAAAATAGGTGAAAGAGAAATTGTCCATTAGATCATGCTCTGAGATCCCAAATGGCAAAAGCAACATGTATCCTTCTTCTCTCCGAGATCCTGAATAGCAAATGGCTGCTGTGTCTCAGTTCGGCTTCTCACATCGCCGTCCAGCTGTTATGTCATGTCATCTTGCGTCTGTCTCTCATGATGGTGAGGGAAGAAGAGAGCGACCTCTACAGTTAGCCATGAATTATATACGTCTCCTAAAGCACGTGGTCTCTACATATATGGAGCTGTCTTTCTACCATGAGCCAAGCTTAAAAATAGCCTATGTCGTGTAAGCTAAAGCAATGTACAGAACTGGGTGTAATAAGAAATTAACGGATTATTAATATTTAACAAGATTTAACCAGTCAGTTTCCACTGTGAGGAACATAGTAAGGAAATGGAAGAACACAGGTACAGTTCTTGTTAAGCCCAGAAGTGGCAGGCCAAGAAAAATATCAGAAAGGCAGAGAAGAGGAATGGTGAGAACAGTCAAGGACAATCCACAGACCACCTCCAAAGACCTGCAGCCTCATCTTGCTGCAGATGGTGTCACTGTGCATCGGTCAACAATACAGCGCACTTTGCACAAGGAGAAGCTGTATGGGAGAGTGATGCGAAAGAAGCCGTTTCTGCAAGCACGCCACAAACAGAGTCGCCTGAGGTATGCAAAAGCCCATTTGAACAAGCCAGTTACATTTTGGAAGAAGGTCCTGTGGACTGATGAAACAAAGATTGAGTTGTTTGGTCATACAAAAAGGCGTTATGCATGGAGGCTAAAAAACACAGCATTCCAAGAAAAACACTTGCTACCCACAGTAAAATTTGGTGGAGGTTCCATCATACTATGGGGCTGTGTGGCCAATGCCGGCACCGGGAATCTTGTTAAAGTTGAGGGTCGCATGGATTCAACTCAGTATCAGCAGATTCTTGACAATAATGTGCAAGAATCAGTGACGAAGTTGAAGTTACGCAGGGGATGGATATTTCAGCAAGATAATGATCCAAAACACCGCTCCAAATCTACTCAGGCATTCATGCAGAGGAACAATTACAATGTTCTGGAATGGCCATCCCAGTCCCCAGACCTGAATATCATTGAACATCTGTGGGATGATTTGAAGCGGGCTGTCCATGCTCGACGACCATCAAACTTAACTGAACTGGAATTGTTTTGTAAACCGGAATGGTCACAAATACCTTCATCCAGGATCCAGGAACTCATTAATAGCTACAGGAAGGGACTAGAGGCTGTTATTTTTGCAAAAGGAGGATCTACGAAATATTAATGTCACTTTTATGTTGAGGTGCCCATACTTTTGCACCGGTCAAATTTTGTTAAAATGCAGATTGCACATTTTCTGTTGGTACAATAAACCTCATTTGAATCCAGAAATATAACTGAGGCCATCAGTTATTAGATATATGAAACTGAAATAGCTGTTGCAAAAAACAAAATTGTTATAAAGAAAAAAGGTTAACATTAATAGGGGTGCCCAAACTTTAACATATGACTGTAGTCATCTGTTTCAGCAGTTTTTTCCATAGATTTTTTATTGCTTCCAGTCCTGTGATTTGTGGAATTCGTGCGTACAAGCTCCCGACGTCGATCAAAGCCAATTTATGACCCTCCTGCCAATCTATACCGGACACAATTCTCTATAAATCTCCGGTGTCCTTGATGTGAGCAGGTGCTATTCTCAGTAATGGTCTCAGACACCGGTCTATAAATGTAGAGAAAGATTCTGTTACTGATCCGACCCCGCACACTATCGGGCGGCCTGGTGGGGGCGCTGCGTCTTTGTGGACTTTAGGAATATAACACCAATGCGGCTTGTGTGGAAATTCAGGGAAGAATTTCTCTGATATTTCTTAGACAATCGTCCCTTCTCTATGTGAAATCTCAGAGAAGATCTTAGTTGTTCCTTCTCGTTATTTGTGGGATCAGCGCTTGTTTTTCTCTGTGCTGCTATCTGATCGCTGTCTTTCTGCTCCTTAGGCTATGTGCACACGTACCGGAATTCTCACGGAAATTTCCGCGAGAATTCCGGAATTCCAGTCCGCGGGAAAATCGCATTTTAAATTCCCACGATTTTCCCGCGGAAAAACTAGCACTTTGCAAGCGTAATTAGCTTGCAGAATGCTAGCGTTTTCCAAGCAATCTATAGCATCGCTTGGAGAACTGATTGACAGGTTGGTCACACTCATCAAACACAGTGTTTGACAAGTGTGACCAACTTTTTACTACTGAGGCCGCCTATGCAGCATCAGTAGTAAAAGATAGTATGTAAAAAAAAATAAAAAACGGTGTTATTCTTACCTTCCGACATCCCGCGCAGCCGTTCCCAGTAATCCTTTGCGAAAATGCCCGTTCTCGCGGGATCGCGACGTCTCGCGGGATCGCGACGTCTCGCGGTGATTCGCGATGACGTCGCGTGAATGACCGCGAGACTTCGCGATCCCGTGAGAACGGACGCCATCGCGGGCATTTTCGCAAAGGATTACTGGGAACGAAAGCGTGAAGAGAAGCGGGAAGGCTGCGCGGGACGTCGAAGGGTGAGAATAACAATATTTTTTATTTTTAAATTCTATTTTTTACAGGGATAAGGTACCCAAAGCCCGGAGGACAGTCTCCTCTCCTCCGGACCGTGGGTACCATCCGCAATTGTTCTGCTTACTTTTCGCATGTTGTGCACAGCCACATGCGGGAAATAAGCGGAACAATGCATTCCTATGGGTGCGGGATCGCCGCGATTCCGCAAATTAATGAGCATGCTGCGGTTTTTACCGCGAAGCGATTCCGCCGCGGTAAAAAACCCTGTCTGCAAACCCTGTCTTATGAGGAAAGGTTGCAGGATTTGGGAATGTTTAGTTTGCAAAAGAGAAGACTGAGAGGAGACTTAATAGCTGTCTACAAATATCTAAAGGGCTGTCACATTGTAGAAGGATCAACTTTATTCTCATTTGCACAAGGAAAGACTAGAAGCAATGGGATGAAACTGAATGGGAAGAGACACAGATTAGATATTAGAAAAAACTTTTTGACAGTTAGAGTGATCAATGAGTGGAACAGGCTGCCACGAGAAGTGGTGAGTTCTCCTTCAATGGAAGTCTTCAAACAGAGGCTGGACAGACATCTGACTGGGATGATTTAGCGAATCCTGCTTTGAGCAGGGGGTTGGACCAGATGGCCCAGGAGGTCCCTTCCAACTCTACGATTCTATGATTCTATGAAAAACCGCAGCATTAGCACAGCATTGCGGAATCCGATAGGAATACATGGGATGCTTATTTTTCGCGTTTTCGCGGCAAAATCACGCGGTTAAAACCGCCGCGGAAACGCGAAAAAAACGCCACGTGTGAACTCAGCCTAACTATATTGTCCATTGCTACTAACACTACATTATTGCCTTTATCGGCTTCTCTAATAACAGGATCTTGGCAGTTTTTATCTCCTTCAGTGCTCGCTGTTCTTTTTTGTTACATTATCTGTTGTTTTTGTACAGCACTGCCTGTGTGTCTTTTACCGCTCTGTAAAAAACATAAAAACAATTAACCCGATCAGTAAACACCAGAAATAGGAAAAATGTGAGAATTGCCAAAATTACGTATTTATGGTTGGCACAATTCCACAAAAAATGCTGTAACGAGCGATCACAATTGTACTAATAAAAACGTTATCTCGTCCTGCAGAAAATAATCCATCATACAGCTCCACCGGAGGAAAATAACAATGTTACGGGGCTCGGGAAATGGAGGAACTGCTCCAAAAATGTTACAGGGAAAGTGATGATATAGGTCAAATTCCATGATATATCCCCTATATCATCACTTTCCCTGTAAGCAATCTGTTCATGGTTACTATGCCTATACGTCTCCCTCACTACCTGATGCTCCTAACGCGTCCTTTCCATCTCACTGCCGGATGTTCTTAGTGCGTCCTTTCCATCTCACTGCCGGATGTTCTTAGTGCGTCCTTTCCATCTCCTGCATGACTGCGTCGCCTGGTGACGGCTAGGCGCCGGCCGTCCCACGTGACGCAGCAGCAGAGTGGTAGTGACGTGCGGGTTCACCAGCGGCACGGGGTTAATACCCGCCCCCCATACTGCCACTCACCGCTCCGTACTGAGGGCGGAAGTGACGTGTGTGTACTTAACTGGCAGGAGTGAGGGTCACCGCCCTCACTTCCTGCTTGTCAGCGTTGATGTCTGAGCATATCATTGGTGGAGGTGCCCTTTCCGCCTCTGGGGACTGGCTGGAACAATTGAACTGTGATTAAGTGTGACGTTCATGGGCGGATAGAATCATAGAATCATAGCGTTGGAAGGGACCTCCTGGGCCATCTGGTCCAACCCCCTGCTCAAAGCAGGATTCGCTAAATCATCCCAGTCAGATGTCTGTCCAGCCTCTGTTTGAAGACTTCCATTGAAGGAGAACTCACCACTTCTCGTGGCAGCCTGTTCCACTCATTGATCACTCTAACTGTCAAAAAGTTTTTTCTAATATCTAATCTGTGTCTCCTCCCATTCAGTTTCATCCCATTGCTTCTAGTCTTTCCTTGTGCAAATGAGAATAAAGTTGATCCTTCTACAATGTGACAGCCCTTTAGATATTTGTAGACAGCTATTAAGTCTCCTCTCAGTCTTCTCTTTTGCAAACTAAACATTCCCAAATCCTGCAACCTTTCCTCATAAGACAGGGTTTGCAGACCGGTCACCATTCTGGTCGCTCTTTTCTGAACTTGCTCCAGTTTGTTGATGTCTTTTTTAAAATGTGGTGCCCAAAACTGGACACAATATTCCAGATGAGGTCTGACCAAAGAGGAGTAGAGGGAAATAATGACTTCACGTGATCTAGACTGTATGCTTCTGTTAATACATCCTAGAATTGCATTTGCCTTTTTTGCTGCTGCATCACACTGTTGACTCATATTCAGTCTGTGATCTATTAGTATACCCAAGTCTTTTTCACATGTGCTGTCACTTAGCCCTATTCCTCCCATTCTATATATGCATACATTGATACATTGACACCCATTCGCTTCATTACATTCCTATTGGTAACTTCGCAAACAAGTAGGGTATTTAAATGGGAACCTAGGCATATTAAAGCCACGCCCCCTGAGGAAGATTTACACATCGAAACGTGCGTCGGGGTTTGTCGTCCTGCCTTCACGCTTGGAAGTATGACGGGTAATTACATATTACCGATGTATTTTGGTTGATTCATTTATCTCAATTGTTCTGCCTAATACACCTTTCACTAACTATGGATCTTTAGTCTCTTCACATGCCGCAGTGTCCGGTGCCCCTCCATATTATTTAGTGCTATTGGATTTGTCTATTTACGACATTGATTATAATTGGGGGAACCTCGGTACCTGGGGTTTAGCATTATGCTTGTTATACTTGGGACTATTTTGTCCACTAAGACTGCTGTGACTAGTGGCAGCACATATATATCTGCTTTATCCCGTATGTACTAAGCGTGATCGTAGGAAATTCATGCCACGTTCTAGGGTTTTGAGGTCACTTTTAATTATATAAGTACCCCTTTTCATACTGTCTGCTCACTCGTGTATTGTGTTCAGTGTCTTTTTGCATATACTGACATTTTATGTCACTTTTTATGATTAATAAAAATTTGATAATTTTTTGTTAACTAGCCTAGACTCTAGTCTCTCCGGTTTATCATGTTGTCATCATAGGTTGCAAGCCCTGCCGCCGCTCATTATGATGTCATAATGGTTGACTATGAGATGGAGGATGTGTGATGGGTATATGGGCACTGGACTATGGGATGGCAGATATGTATGATGGGTATATGGGCACGGGACTATGAGATGGCGGATATGTATGATGGGTATATGGGCATGGGACTATGAGATGAAGGATCTGTGATGGGTATATGGGCACTCGACTATGGGATGGCGAATATGTATGATGGGTATATGGGCATGGGACTATGGGATGGAGGATATGTTTGACGGGTATATGGGCACGGGACTATGGGATGGCGGATATGTATATGGGCACGCGACTATGGGATGGAGGATGTGTGATGGGTATATGGGCACTGGACTATGGGATGGAGGATATGTATGATAGGTATATGGGCACAGGACTATGGGATGGAGGATGTGTGATGGGTATATGGGCACTGGACTATGGGATGGAGGATATGTTTGATGGGTATATGGGCACGGGACTATGGGATGGAGGATATGTTTGATGGGTATATGGGCACGGGACTATGGGATGGAGGATGTGTGATGGATATATGGGCACTGAACTATGGGATGGAGGATATGTATGATGGGTATATGGGCACGGGACTATGAGATGGCGGATATGTATGATGGGTATATGGGCATGGGACTATGAGATGAAGGATCTGTGATGGGTATATGGGCACTCGACTATGGGATGGCGAATATGTATGATGGGTATTTGGGCATGGGACTATGGGATGGAGGATATGTTTGACGGGTATATGGGCACGGGACTATGGGATGGCGGATATGTATATGGGCACGGGACTATGGGATGGAGGATGTGTGATGGGTATATGGGCACTGGACTATGGGATGGAGGATATGTATGATGGGTATATGGGCACTGGACTATGGGATGGAGGATATGTATGATGGGTGTAGTGCTGACGAAAACTATGTCAGAGAGTGGACCCTCTGGATCGCGGATCCGGAGCCCCCGGGTCGAGCACGCCAGGTGAAGACCGACCCCTATACAGGGACCGTTTGGGGCAGGACCACAGAGGACGGAGGCGCGACAGCCGGAACCAAGAGGGACGGCTCCACGAACAAAAGGCCTGGGGAAGCAGCGGACAGAAATACTAGCAGGGACAGGTGGCTCAGGGAAGGACTCAATACGGAAAGGCAAGAGGAGGAATCAAGGCGAACTGGAGACAGGGAACGGCACATGGAATGGAAGAAAGGAGAGCGTGGACAGACTGGGGAGAGCGGGGAGGACGACACAGAGGAAGGCAGGAAGGATAGGCAGAGATAGGACTAACTACAGACGCACTGTAGGGGCCAGATTGCTACACAATCATCAGGCGTCCTCCTAACAGCGAGGACGCCTGAAATATACCAGCCCCCGGAAGTGCGTGCGCCAGGCCAGCCCCTCAGTGCCGCTCACAGCTGGAGAGAGAGGACGGGAGGGGGCGAGCGCGTGACAGAGAGCGGAAGCCAGGAGCCGCCGTGAGGGAGCGTGGACGACGGGCGCGAGGCCGGACGGGAGCGCGCAGGTAGGGAAACGCTGCGGTGCGCGCTGCTCTAGAAGGGGCATCGGCGGGCATAGCCGCCGATGTCACAATGGGTATATGGGCACTGGACTATGGGATGGAGGATATGTATGACGGGTATATGGGCACGGGGCTATGAGATGGTGGATATGTATGATGGGTATATGGGGTATATGGGCACGGGACTATGGGATGGAGTATGTGTATGATGGGTATGTGGGCATGGGGCTATGAGATGAAGGATGTGTGATGGGTATATGGGCACTCGACTATGGAATGGCGAATATGTATTATGGGTATATAGGCATGGGACTATGGGATGGAGGATATGTATGATGGGTATATGGGCATGGGACTATGGGATGGAGGATATGTATGATGGGTATATGGGCATGGGACTATGGGATGGAGGATGTGTGATGGGTATATGAGCACTCGACTATGTGATGGAGGATATGTATGATGGGTATATGGGCACGGGCCTATGGGATGGAGGATAATTATAATTTGCTATAACTAACCACAGTTAGTTACTATGCCCGGGCAGCGCCGGGCTCTTCAGCTAGTATATATATATATATATATATATATATATATATATATACAGTGGGGCAAAAAAGTATTTAGTCAGTCAGCAATAGTGCAAGTTCCACCACTTAAAAAGATGAGAGGCGTCTGTAATTTACATCATAGGTAGACCTCAACTATGGGAGACAAACTGAGAAAAAAAAATCCAGAAAATCACATTGTCTGTTTTTTTTTCCTTTTATTTGCATATTATGGTGTAAAATAAGTATTTGGTCAGAAACAAGCAATCAAGATTTCTGGCTCTCACAGACCTGTAACTTCTTCTTTAAGAGTCTCCTCTTTCCTCCACTCATTACCTGTAGTAATGGCACCTGTTTAAACTTGTTATCAGTATAAAAAGACACCTGTGCACACCCTCAAACAGTCTGATTCCAAACTCCACTATGGTGAAGACCAAAGAGCTGTCAAAGGACACCAGAAACAAAATTGTAGCCCTGCACCAGGCTGGGAAGACTGAATCTGCAATAGCCAACCAGCTTGGAGTGAAGAAATCAACTGTGGGAGCAATAATTAGAAAATGGAAGACATACAAGACCACTGATAATCTCCCTCGATCTGGTGCTCCACGCAAAATCCCACCCCGTGGGGTCAGAATGATCACAAGAACGGTGAGCAAAAATCCCAGAACCACGCGGGGGGACCTAGTGAATGAACTGCAGAGAGCTGGGACCAATGTAACAAGGCCTCCCATAAGTAACACACTACGCCACCATGGACTCAGATCCTGCAGTGCCAGACGTGTCCCACTGCTTAAGCCTGTACATGTCCGGGCCCGTCTGAAGTTTGCTAGAGAGCATTTGGATGATCCAGAGGAGTTTTGGGAGAATGTCCTATGGTCTGATGAAACTAAACTGGAACTGTTTGGTAGAAACACAACTTGTCGTGTTTGGAGGAAAAAGAATACTGAGTTGCATCCATCAAACACCATACCTACTGTAAAGCATGGTGGTGGAAACATCATGCTTTGGGGCTGTTTCTCTGCAAAGGGGCCAGGACGACTGATCCGGGTACATGAAAGAATGAATGGGGCCATGTATCGTGAGATTTTGAGTGCAAACCTCCTTCCATCAGCAAGGGCATTGATGATGAAACGTGGCTGGGTCTTTCAACATGACAATGATCCAAATCACACCGCCAGGGCAACGAAGGAGTGGCTTCGTAAGAAGCATTTCAAGGTCCTGGAGTGGCCTAGCCAGTCTCCAGATCTCAACCCTATAGAAAACCTTTGGAGGGAGTTGAAAGTCCGTGTTGCCAAGCGAAAAGCCAAAAACATCACTGCTCTAGAGGAGATCTGCATGGAGGAATGGGCCAACATACCAACAACAGTGTGTGGCAACCTTGTGAAGACTTACAGAAAACGTTTGACCTCTGTCATTGCCAACAAAGGATATATCACAAAGTATTGAGATGAAATTTTGTTTCTGACCAAATACTTATTTTCCACCATAATATGCAAATAAAAGGAAAAAAAAAACAGACAATGTGATTTTCTGGATTTTTTTTTCTCAGTTTGTCTCCCATAGTTGAGGTCTACCTATGATGTAAATTACAGACGCCTCTCATCTTTTTAAGTGGTGGAACTTGCACTATTGCTGACTGACTAAATACTTTTTTGCCCCACTGTATATATACATATACATGTACATACAGTATATAGTATGTGTATGTATATTATACTTGTATACTGCATGTGTGCACTATATTGTGTAAATATATAAGCTGTATATGTATGTGAGCATACTGTATATACTGTATATAAACTGAATGTTTCTGTGTGTATATACTTTATATACACAGTATGTGTGTGTACTGTATATACAGCATATAGTGTATGTTTCTATATTTATAAAGTATATATGATGTGTGTACATGTATAGTGTGTATCTGTGTATGTGTGCTGCATATATTGTCCTATAATTGTAGTGTCGCCATAATAGGAATCAGTAGTTTACCGTATTTTACAGGTTATAAAACGCTCCGGATTATAAGACGCACCCCAAATTTTGAGAAGAAGAAAAGGAAAATAACTTTTTTTAATAAATTACTTACCGGGGTTGGTGACTGCGGTGAAGCGGGGTCCCAGGGTCGCTGCTGGAGGAGGCAGGAGTGGAGTGTTGCTGCAGGCTGGGATGAGGGGTCGTTCGGATGTGTGGCGCTACGCTGCGGGTGTACGGTGCTGCGGGGGCTCTGCTGACATTTTGTGAAAGGCCAGAACCCCCGCAGTTTATATATTTATAGTTACTCATTTATATAACGCTATTAATTCCACAGCACTTTACAGACATTAGTGGCATTGTCCCCAATGAGGCTCACAATCTACATTCCCTATCCTTAGAGACGGACATGCGGTTCGTCTTTCCAGATCACAACATGTCTATTTATCTTGTGGAGATGCGATAAATCTCACCCGTACAATGTATTGTATGCAGTGAATCCGCACGGTTCAGTGATCACATGTGGAGTCACCTGTGTTCAATAGCCGGCAGCGGACATGTGCTGCGTCCAAAGCGCTGTCAATTCCTGATCGTGTGCACCGGCCTAAGGACATAAATCAGTCAATTTCAGAAAAAAAACAAATTCCTTTGTCCTCTGCTGGTGTCAGTGCCGTCTGTGGCCCCAACGGGGATTTATGTGATTCCTATTTTAGAGGGATTCAGGCAGAGCCCCCGGACGCACTGCAGAAGCACAGTGTGAACAGGGCTTAATATCCTATTGTGTGGAATAGTGACGTCTACTATACTATTCCGGCCTATCCCAGTGCAGCGGCCAGACACGGACACCGGCCAGACACGGACAGCATCCAGACATGGACAACATCCAGACACGGACACCAACCAGACACAGACCGGGCAGACATGGACACTGGGCAGACACGGACGCTGGCCAGACACGGACACCGGGCAAACATGAATGCCGGCCAGACACGAACACCGGGCAGACATGAACACCGGGCAGACACGGACACCGGCCAGACACGGACAGCGGCCAGACACGGACACCAGGCAGACACGGACACCAGGTAGACACGGACAGCGGCCAGACACGGACAGCGGCCAGACACTGACACCGGGCAGACACGGACATTGGCCAGACACGGACAGCAGCCAGACACGGACAGCGGCCAGACACAGACAGCAGTCAAACACGGACACCGGCCAGACACGGACACCGGACAGACACGGACACTGGGCAGACACGGGCACCGGGCAGGCATGGACACTGGGCAGACACGGACACCGGGTAGACACGGACAGTGGCCAGACACGGACACCGGGTAGACACGGACAGTGGCCAGACACGGACAGCAGCCAGACACGGACAGCAGCCAAACACGGACACCGGCCAGACATGGACACTGACCAGACATGGACACCGGCCAGACACGGACACCGGCCTGAAGACACTTTTTTTTTATAAATCTGTTGCTGTCATCTTTCAGAGATTCTGCAGTGTTTTTTTCCCTGTTCAAATGAATGGGACACAAAAATGTGAGTGAAAAGGCTGCAAAAAAGCAGAATATTTCCTGCCAACACTGTAGATCAATCCACAGCAAAAATGGTGAATGTGAACAGACACTACAGGGGATTTCTGAGAATGTAAAAATAATTAGCATGAAATGATAAATCCCCCGTGGCTCAAACACCAATGCTCCGGGGGTCTCTGCCAGTCTTAGCATTGGGCTGCAGTGTTCTTGTGGCTCTGGGGGTGTCTGCCAGTCTTAGCACTGGGCTGCAGTGTTCTTGTGGCTCCGGGGGTCTCCACCAGTCTTAGCACTGGGCTGCAGTGGTCTTGTGGCTCTGGGGGGTTTCTGCCAGTCTCAGCAGTGTACTGAAGTGGTCTTGTGGCTTCGGGGGTCTCCGTCAGTCTCAGCACTGGGCTGCAGTGGTCTTGTGGCTCCGGGGGTCTCCACCAGTCTTAGCACTGGGCTGCAGTGGTCTTGTGGCTCTGGGGGGTTTCTGCCAGTCTCAGCAGTGTACTGAAGTGGTCTTGTGGCTTCGGGGGTCTCCGTCAGTCTCAGCACTGGGCTGCAGTGGTCTTGTGGCTCCGGGGGTCTCCACCAGTCTTAGCACTGGGCTGCAGTGGTCTTGTGGCTCTGGGGGGTTTCTGCCAGTCTCAGCAGTGTACTGAAGTGGTCTTGTGGCTTCGGGGGTCTCCGTCAGTCTCAGCACTGGGCTGCAGTGGTCTTGTGGCTCCGGGGGTCTCCACCAGTCTTAGCACTGGGCTGCAGTGGTCTTGTGGCTCTGGGGGGTTTCTGCCAGTCTCAGCAGTGTACTGAAGTGGTCTTGTGGCTTCGGGGGTCTCCGTCAGTCTCAGCACTGGGCTGCAGTGGTCTTGTGGCTCCGGGGGTCTCCACCAGTCTTAGCACTGGGCTGCAGTGGTCTTGTGGCTCTGGGGGGTTTCTGCCAGTCTCAGCAGTGTACTGAAGTGGTCTTGTGGCTCTGGGGTTCTCCGTCAGCCTCAGCGCTGGGCTGCAGTGGTCTTGTAGGTCTGGGGGTCTCCGTCAGTCTCAGCACTGGTCTGCAGTGGTCTTGTAGGTCTGGGGGTCTCCGTCAGTCTCAGCACTGGTCTGCAGTGGTCTTGTAGGTCTGGGGGTCTCCGTCAGTCTCAGCACTGGGCTGCAGTGGTCTTGTGGCTCCGGGGGTCTCCGTCAGCCTCAGCACTGGTCTGCAGGGGTCTTGTGGCTTCACCTTATATTATAGCTGCAAAGTGAATAATAACCATCAGGGCCCCCGAACCATCGGCCACGGAGCCAGAGGGGATTTAGCAGAGTAGTTTGGGGGACATGTAGGACTTGTTAATAATCACTTTTTATTCTGCTGTTTGTGAGGTAGGATGTAGAAAAAGACGGCAATTCTGCTAATGTTTTCTATTATGTGACTGTACGGCCCCTTCACACGACCTGTCATGTTTATCACAGATGCCACGTGTCCACTATTTGACCTACGGTGCTGCTCTCATGTCCGTGTTTTCCCAGCAGCACAGATGACAAAGGACCAATACAAGTCTATGGGTCCATGTAAACGTGCCGTCCGTGTGCTGTACATGTGCCGTCCGTGTGCTGTACATGTGCCATCCGTGTGCCGTCCGTGTGCTGTCTGTGTGCTGTACGTGTGCAGTCCGTGTGCTGTCCGTGTGCTGTCCGTGTGCTGTACGTGTGCAGTCCGTGTGCTGTCCGTGTGCAGTAGATGTGCAGTCCGTGTGCTGTCCGTGTGCTGTACATGTGCCATCCGTGTGCCGTCCGTGTGCTGTCTGTGTGCTGTACGTGTGCAGTCCGTGTGCTGTCCATGTGCAGTAGATGTGCAGTCCGTGTGCTGTACGTGTGCAGTCCGTGTGCTGTACGTGTGCCGTCCGTGTGCTGTCCGTGTGCTGTAGATGTGCAGTCCGTGTGCTGTCCGTGTGCTGTACATGTGCCGTCCGTGTGCTGTACATGTGCCGCCTGTGTGCTGTACATGAGCCGTCCGTGTGCTGTACATGTGCCGTCCGTGTGCTGTACATGTGCCATCCGTGTGCTGTACATGTGCTGTCCGTGTGCTGTACATGTGCCGCCTGTGTGCTGTACATGTGCCGTCCGTGTGCTGTACATGAGCCGTCCGTGTGCTGTACATGTGCCGTCCGTGTGCTGTACATGTGCCATCCGTGTGCTGTACATGTGCCGTCCGTGTGCTGTACATGTGCTGTCCGTGTGCTGTACATGTGTCGTCCGTGTGCTGTACATGAGCCGTCCGTGTGCTGTACATGTGCCGTCCGTGCTTAACATGGAAAGTCTATGACAAGCTTTGTAATTCCATTATCCACACGGATGACCAAGATCAGAGTCTCATTATCCCGAGTAGAGAAGCTCCAGGGCCAAAGACCCCGCCTGGTCCTAACACGCAGGGGACCCGGAGTATCCAGCCACGGGGCCCGGATTCCCTCATTTGTGGCCCCAGCGTTTCTTGTAGAATAAATCCCTTTCTCACACAGTCCTGTAGTAATGACTTTGTTCTCACGTTTTGTAGGAGGGTTCGTCTGACTCCATCTTATGTTATCAGTATAAGTGCGAGAGATGAGAGACCGACGACCGCAGTTTTACCGTGCGTGTCCGGCGTCAGTTCTACAGTGTGAGAGATGCAGGGTCTGTGACCGAAGCTGGGGGTATACGGGTGTATACAGCGTACACAGGGGTGTGTGACTGAAGATGGTGGTATACAGAGTACACACACAGCTCCGCTCCTTACACCTCGTACACACACGGCTCCACTCCATACACCTTGTACACACACGGCTCTGCTACGTACACCTCGTACACACAGCTCCGCTCCGTACACCTCGTACACACACGGCTCCTCTCCGTAAACCTCGCACACACACATCTCCGCTCCGTACACCTCGCACACACGCGGTTCCGCTCCGAACACCTCATACACACATGGCTCCGCTCCGTACACCTCGTACACACACGGCTTCACTCCATACACCTCGCACACACACATCTCCGCTCCGTACACCTCGCATACACGCGGTTCCGCTCCGTACACCTCGTACACACATGGCTCCGCTCCGTACACCTCGTACACACACGGCTCCCCTCCATACACCTTGTACACACACGGCTCCGCTCCGTACACCTCGTACACACACGGCTCCGCTCCGTACACCTCATACACACACGGCTCCGCTCCGTACACCTCATACACACACGGCTCCACTCCGTACACCTCGTACACACACGGCTCCGCTCCGTACACCTCATACACACACGGCTCCGCTCCGTACACCTCATACACACATGGCTCCACTCCGTACACATCGTACAGACGCGGCTCCGCTCCGTACACATCGTACACACACGGCTCCGCTCCTTACACCTCGTACACACGCGGCTCCGCTCCGTACACCTCGTACACACACGGCTCCGCTCCGTACACCTCGTACACACGGCTCCGCTCCGAACACCTCGTACACACACGGCTCCGCTCCGTACACTTCATACACATGCGGCTCCGCTCCGTACACCTCGTACACACACAGCTCCGCTCCGTACACCTTGTACACACACGGCTCCGCTCCGTACACCTTGTACACACAGGGCTCTGCTACGTACACCTCGTACACACAGCTCCGCTCCGTACACCTCGTACACACACGGCTCCTCTCCGTAAACCTCGCACACACACATCTCCGCTCCGTACACCTCGCACACACGCGGTTCCGCTCCGAACACCTCATACACACATGGCTCCGCTCCGTACACCTCGTACACACACGGCTTCACTCCATACACCTCGCACACACACATCTCCGCTCCGTACACCTCGCATACACGCGGTTCCGCTCCGTACACCTCGTACACACATGGCTCCGCTCCGTACACCTCGTACACACACGGCTCCCCTCCATACACCTTGTACACACACGGCTCCGCTCCGTACACCTCGTACACACACGGCTCCGCTCCGTACACCTCATACACACACGGCTCCGCTCCGTACACCTCATACACACACGGCTCCACTCCGTACACCTCGTACACACACGGCTCCGCTCCGTACACCTCATACACACACGGCTCCGCTCCGTACACCTCATACACACACGGCTCCACTCCGTACACATCGTACAGACGCGGCTCCGCTCCGTACACATCGTACACACACGGCTCCGCTCCTTACACCCCGTACACACGCGGCTCCGCTCCGTACACCTCGTACACACACGGCTCCGCTCCGTACACCTCGTACACACACGGCTCCGCTCCGAACACCTCATACACACACGGCTCCGCTCCGTACACCTCATACACACACGGCTCCACTCCGTACACATCGTACAGACGCGGCTCCGCTCCGTACACATCGTACACACACGGCTCCGCTCCTTACACCTCGTACACACGCGGCTCCGCTCCGTACACCTCGTACACACACGGCTCCGCTCCGTACACCTCGTACACACACGGCTCCGCTCCGAACACCTCGTACACACACGGCTCCGCTCCGTACACTTCGTACACATGCGGCTCCGCTCCGTACACCTCGTACACACACAGCTCCGCTCCGTACACCTCGTACACACACGGCTCCGCTCCGTACACCTCATACACACACGGCTCCGCTCCGTACACCTCATACACACATGGCTCCGCTCCATACACCTCGTACACACAGGGCTCCGCTCCGTACACCTCGTACACACAGGGCTCCGCTCCGTACACCTCGTACACACACGGCTCCGCTCCGTACACCTCGTACACACAGGGCTCCACTCCGTACACCTCGTACACACGCGGCTCCGCTCCGTACACCTTGTACACACACGGCTTCGCTCCATACACCTTGTACACACACGGCTCTGCTCCGTACACCTCGTACACACACGGCTCTGCTACATCCACCCTGTAAACCCCTCCTGACCCCACACAGAAACTTCCCCTCATCCAGCACCATGGCAACCAGCACAGCAGAGTCCTGCACACACTGAGGCCCTGATCATGTGACCCCTGACTCCTCCCCTCCTGTGACCTCATCACAGGTCCTGTGCGCACAGAGCAACTGTAGAAATCTCCGGCCTCGGGGGTCTCACCAGACTTCGCTCTTTTCTTGCAGAGGCCGCAGTGGATTTCATCCTGGATCCATAGAGCTGAATAGAGGAGCGATGTTCCTTCACTCTGATGGGAATTGATGGTGACGTTTGTCCAACGTCCACGTTACCGAGTAAATCCCCCCAGGACTGCAGCCGGTAAAGACCCCGATATCCACAGGTGTCCCCTCTAATTGGGGGAAAGGGATCGAAAAGCCTCTTATCCCGAGGGGAAACCCTGTACATGGAGACATCGGCCTCAGATCTCTCCTGTCCTGTTCTTCCAGAAAAGCCTCAAACTTCTGTGTGTGACTCAGAGCTGAGATCTAACGGGAGAGAAGATTCCAGTGCGGGGAAGACGGGAAACCTTCATATAGACGGCCGGTGGGGATGGAGGCAGTGACCGACTCTGGCCACATCTGTCTCTAGAGCCGCAGTAGAAGATGAAGATGTCGTCCTCATCATGAAGGAGTTATTTCTCATGTCGCGTGTAATGAATATCTCCTGCAGTATTCCTAATGCCGATTCCAGTGTCGGTAATGAGACGAGAATTAGCGTTATGGAAGATGAGTCTATGAGGAACGTGTTCAGCTGCCGACTCCGAGGAGGAAACTGCTTGTTGTCTGTGGCCTAAATATATAGGTTTTATTAGTAGATGTCAGGGAAGAAAACTAAACCCTGTAAGATAATAAATCTCCTCATATGTTTCCCCTATTATCTCCAGTAATTGTATTATTACACAGGATTCTTATGATGTTACATCGGCTCATCTTCTTCTCATTCAGGTCTCTACAATATCGGATCCTCTCAGTGAAGATCTTCTACAGAAGAGAATTTTCCTGATTTACCCATCAAGGATGGATATGGACAGAGACAAGATGGCGGAGAGGATATTACACCTCACCCTAGAGATCCTCTTCCGTCTCACTGGAGAGGTGAGAGATTCTGATGACGTCACATTACATCATTCTTATCTACGGGAATAACAGATGGACAGAACTGGAGAGGTGAGGACTCTGGGAATGTCTGTAGTGAAATTTATTAATGTGTCTCTCCATAACCAGGAATACACAGTGGTGAAGAAGACCTCTAGTGATCACTGTCAGGACCCTGTGTCTGAGGGATGGGGAAGACCCCTGAGCCCAATCACGGGGCCTCCACCTCACCCCCTGATCCATGAGGACATCAATGACCAGAAGATCCTAGAACTCATCTACAAGATGATTGAGCTGCTGACTGGAGAGGTGACACTGCTGGGAATGCTGGGACATTATACAGTAACACTATGAAGGGATCGGGGATGACGGTATCATTGTATGTGTCAGGTTCCTATAAGGTGTCAGGATGTCGCTGTCTATTTCTCCATGGAGGAGTGGGAGTATTTAGAAGGACACAGAGATCTGTACAAGGATGTCATGGAGGTTCCCCAGCCCCTCACATCACCAGGTAATAGATAGGACTAAATACACACGGCCTATAATTATCTGTATGTAGAGAATGAATTCAGTCCCTGTATGTGTTTCCTCCAGATCTATCCAGTAAGAGGACAACACCAGAGAGATGTCCCCGTCCTCTTCTTCCACAGGACTGTAAACAAGAAGATCCCAGTGCTCCTCAGGATCATCAGGTAGATGGAGAGAAGGTGTCAGGAGATCTCCCCTATGATGTGTAGACGGCTGTGAAGGTCTTGTGCTCAGTCTTGTTTTATCCACCAGTATTCTGTGTTTTATACTTGTGTAATGAGAACGGTGGAGATGGCAGGATTAGAGCTGATCATAGATGGGACTTCTCCATCTGTCGGTGACTTTTACAATATTTGTTTCAGGGTGAAGATCTGACCCATATTAATACTACAGAGACATATGTGAGGGGTGATGAGTGGTGTAAAGAGGAGATTCCCACATATGACTACCCAGGTGAGTAGTAACCACTGAATGCAGAGAAGTCACAGATTCCTCTCAGTCACCGGCTGTGGCTGCTTTATCGGTGGTGTAGTCCGGCCGTATTACCATGATCACCATTTTGCCTCTAGACCACAACATTCTCCTCCACCCAAAACTGTTCAAATGACTTTGATACAGGAAAGATATATATCTTTGTACCGTGTAGATAGAAGAATATTCAGAATTGAGAGTCCTCAGTGGTTGATACCTTTTAATGGCTAACTGAAAAGATGGTAACACATTGCAAGCTTTTGAGACTCCTCAGGTCTCCTCATCAGGATATACTAATACAACATCTGAAAAATCACATATTTATACACAAAACAAAACAGAAATAATGCAATAGATAAGACAAGTGACATTTAGCAGAATTGTCATTATGGGAGAGGTATAAACATAAATATTGGAAGAGTTCATAGATAAGGAGTGTGAAAGTTTTATTGCCCTCTGATTGGGGTCTAGTTCTGTGTTGTGTGATGACCCCAGAAGGTCTGAAGAGCAAATTCCTTAATTGATGTAAAAAGACATAAATCCATGTGACACATTCATTCCTGCACTGAGTGTGTCAAAAGATGTCACAAATTTATACTCCCAGACCCTCCTGTCTCTCTGAGAGTTGAAGTTACCATTTAATACAAGTAATTTAATGTCCATCATGCTATGACCGGGGATACAAAAATGTTTGCCACAGGTAGATCCCTTCTTTTTTCTCTTATTGTGTGGCGATGAGAATTCATCCTTATTCTCAGTTTTTGCCCGCTCTCCCCCACATACAGACCCCCAGTTGGACATTTAGTACAAATAATTAAGTACACCCCATTAGATGTGATGCAGGTGAAAGTACCTGGGATCTTGTAGTCCTGATGTGAGGTGGGGATCTTTATCTTGCCTGTGGTTATTATAAATGGACAGGCTTTACATTTTTTCTGGTTGCAAGGAAAGGTTCCTGCAGCTGTTGAGGACAGGGAGCTTCTGACAATGACGCTTCTTAGATTTGGGGGCTGCCTAAAACACAGCAGTGGGGGGTCTGGAAACATGGATTGTAATCGGGCATCTTTTTGTAGTAAAGGTTGTAATTTCCGTGCCGCTCCCCTTAGCACCTCCAGATTTGGGTTGTAGGTGACCACTAGAGGCTCCCGGTTATTCTCTTCTTTAGCTTTGTAATGTGGCAGGTGATTCCTTGATATTCTGGTGGCTCTTGTAATTTGGTTTTCAATTGTTCTTGGATGGTAGCCCTGACTCAAAAAGGTCTTTCTGAGGCGACCAAGGTGTTTGTCTCTATCCATGGGGTTGGAACATACGTTATATGTTATATATTGTTAACGTATGATATTCCGATCACGCTCAGTAATGCAATACAATGAGTGCGTGGAAAACACCAAACTGCACTCCGATGACACAATGGAGAAGCGTTTGTTCTCCATCTTTTCCTCAGTGTTCTCTGATTTTCTCATCCTAGACAATCGGACCACACTGTGCTGACACTCGGGTCAGATCCTGATCCAAGTGTCAGCTGTACAGTAGAATTGGCCGATTCTCTCAGATCAGGGAATATATATGGCCGTCTGCATTGGCCCTTAGAAGTCCATACAATCACAAAATTGGCGCAAAAAGCATGAATCCATGCATAAATAATACACCACAGAATCATATTATTACTTTTGTGGTAACAACAAATGTTGACCCCACACAATAGTGTATACTTGTTAAAAATTTATATTTTATTGCACAAAAAGACACAAAAATATATACACATGAAAAGTGATGGAACATAACACCAAACACCAAACACCAAAATTCACCAAAGAAAAAGTAAGGGGGTAAAAGAACAATGCACCTGATATCCTACAGATCATCACCTTGCAATGGTAAAACATTTGCTGGCCACATCATTTGTATTATGACATTTCATTGCTGCATAAAAGCAGCTATATCCAATTATCCCAAAAATGAACCTCAATTGAGGTAAAATTAATGCCGGTGAATATAATAAAGGCTAGACAATTCTATACCTGTAAATGCGGGTGGAGATGCCTGGACGTCCCTCGACCCCAACGCGCGTTTCGCACTGCTTCTTCGGGAGGCGTGTCAGGGCAGGGGGAGATCCGATTTATATACCAGTACCACGTGTGCATAATCATTAAAAGTTGCGCAAACCTGCGTTCACTATGTCCACCATAATAGATCTCTACTGGCGCCTGCGCAGAAAACAATTGTACCGTTGTGGGGGATCAGTGGTGGCGCCTGCGCAGCATAGGTCTATAGTCACTATACCAAATGATCAGCTGCGCCTGCGTGCGATGAACACCAAAGGTCCTGCTCAAATCCCAATACTGAGGTGTTTATGACGCATGCGCTGCATCACGTGGGACATAGAGTCCAATGGGAATAATACTTTGCGGTCACATGATAAGGCATCGCCAGGTCCTATGTGGAGATGTGCGCACCTAATTCATGAACAGACCGCTTTGCATTTTCCACCGTCCCCGTATACCACGCATGCGTGCTACCACAAATGGGTGGGCATGAAATAACACGACCACAATTCCATCATATCATATTAGTGAATACATAGCTATAATAAAGTGACGGTGCAATTAAAGTATCAGTAAATCGATAAAAGAGCTATGTCTAAATATTCATATCTAGTGCAAACATGAACTCGATTATGACATTCCAATGCCCTGTCAATATCAAAAAAGTATATATAACGTTTATACGCTGTACTAGGATTAACCAATACATTTGTTATTAATATCACATGATAATATTCCTCAGCAATATCAGACTTTTGATTATAGTATTTAACTGACCTGACAATATCAAAAACTATACATAATATTTGAATGCTGTACTAGAATGGTATTATTAATATCACATAGCGGTATCACTCAGCAACATCACCACTCAAGTGCAAAGCACAAGAGATGATAATGTCACACAAGGCGTCACTGCTGCGGTGTCAACCAAAAACAGCATAACACAAGATCTCATGGTAATCTCATATCCATAATGGCATCCATCCATCTATTAGTGCAGGACAACGAAACCCCATCGTAAAAAATCCTCTTCATGATCCCATCTGAGGAAAGATGTACATCATTCTGCGATATGAACAGGAGTGGAGGCAGGAGTACTAAACATAAAAATAAATAAAATTAAAGAGAGACACACAAACTAATTGACACATTAAAACCCCCTACCCTCAAAGTAACCACCCCTAAAGTTATCAGAGATAAGCGCTAAAGCCAGAGCTTTCATCTAGACCCTGGGGTGTGAGGGTCCCCAGCCTATAAATCCATTGACATTCTTTTTTGGCCAGTATTTTAGACACATCCCCCCCTCTAGGGCCAAGGGTCACCTGTTGTGAGTTCATTTTTCCCTTCACTGGTGAGGTCTGATGAACTCCCTCCTCTGGTGAAGGAAGGTAGTGAGACTGATTACCAAACACCTGGGCAGCTAGATGATGACTGGATGGCTGGAATTGACAACTGGATATAAGGCAGCCGACGCCCTTCTGCCTTGCTGGTGATCCTGCTGGATTCTTGGAGACCAGTCTGATTCCTGCGTCTCAAAGCTAAGTTTTTCTGCTCTGCTTTGTACACTTTAGTTTTGTTTTTGTTTTGCCTTGTTTTTTGGGAGTTCTGCCATCCCCGGCCGGGGGTGAGCTGAATTCCATTTTTGTCTCTGATCTGTTGATCTTTTGCTCTGTCTTCAGAATATACCTGAGTGCTGATATAGTCTTTTGAAGCCTAGCGACTTCAGGGCCTGTTTTCCTATCAGTCGGTTGGCACATTTTGGATAGGGTTTTTGCGGATGGCAGACAGCGGCTTTCCTATCCTGTCCTATTTAGTTAGCTTGGGCCCCATCATTTGCTCAACCTATCTTTCTATCTGTGTTAGTGTTTTCATCTTGCTTCACCGTCATTATATGTTGGGGGCTGCCTATTGCTTTGGGGTCTGCTCTGGGGCAGTTTAGATTTCCCTTTCTGTCTTTAGGCTATGTAGTTCTCCGGCTGTGATCGAGGGGTCTAGGGCACCGTAGGAACCCCCCACGGCTACTGCTAGTTGTTGTGGATAGGTTCAGGGGTCTGCAATCCGATAGCTGCCAACCTCTCTGGTTTTTCTGGACTTAGCTAGTATTTTGTTTTTTCCTCCTTTGGTGACTCATCATAACACATAACACCATATCAATCCCCTTCACCTTAAACAGTCTAGAATTACATTGATGGTACTTCCTGAAATGCCTAGGAAGGGTCTTTAGAGAGCTGATGACAGTGGCTGTTTTAGCTTTCTGAATGTCTAAACAGTGCTCACGGTCACGAACTTTGAGCTCATGACTGCATACCTATGCAAATTTTTCCACAGGGACACTCTGCATAATACACAACCCCCTTATATGAACAGGTGATATTGACCATAATGTCAAATTTTCTAGACTGGTCAAAGTTAGAGAAACTAAAGCCCTTTTACATATTAGCACAACCCTTGCAAAACCCGCAAGGGAAAAACACCTTACGTTCTGAGTTTTTCTTATTTTTTTCTTTTCTTTTGGGGTCATATGCACTGTGGACCAATATATCCCGCAGGTTGGGGGCCCTTCTTGCCACAAAAGATGGTGCATCTGGCAAGCATTGTTTAAGAATGGGATCAGTGAGAAGGATTTTCCAGTGTTTGTCAATAATCCCTCTCAATTCCGGCCACCTTATAATTGGTTATAATTGTTATAATTGGTAATAAACCTTACCTGCTTGCCCCCCTCATCACACGACACCAGGGGCTGATTTTTGTGAAGAAGTGATTCTCTTGGCGTATTTTTGGCTCTATTATATCCCCTTTGAATGGCCCGGTGGCCGTATCTTCGATCTTGGAACCGTTTTTTAAGAATACTGGATTGTTCCTCAAACTGAGGATCTTCCGAACAAATCCTCCTGATACACAGAAACTAGCCAATTGGTATGCCTTGAATTGTTGATTTAGGATGAGCGGAGGACGCATGCAGTAAGGAATTAGTTGATGTTGGTTTACGAAAAACCGTGGTAGACAAACTTCCATCAGGGAGCACTGAAATGGATAAATCCAAGAAATCGATCTTTCGTCCAAATTTATAAGAGAGTCTGATATTTTGATCGTTATCATTAAGTGCATTCATAAATGTCTCAAGGTCCACAACTGGACCCTCCCAGATGAACAAAATATCATTGATATAACGAATCCAGTTGTGGACCCGATCAACATTAGGGATCTCCTCACCTTGGAAGATGGACCATTCCCAGGCCCCCATAAACAAATTTGCATAAGAGGGGGCGCACGAGGCCCCCATTGCTGTTCCTCTTTGCTGCAAAAATATCTTCCCATCGAAAGTGAAGGCATTATGAGTAAGGATAAACCTCAACAGTTTCAAGATAAAGGAGGACATATCTCCATTCAAGTTACTATGACTCAAATATTTCTCTACTGCCTTCAATCCGTCTGAATGACCGATAGAAGAATATAATGCCTCCATATCTGCGGTGACAAGTACCGTTTCCTCAGTAAGTTGAATGCTCTCCAAATGACCCTAAGCTGCGTTAGTGTCTTTAATAAAAGAGGGCAGTTGTGTCACAAGAGGTTTCAAAAAGTGATCCACAATATCACACGCTATTTCACAAAGGCCATCATTAGCTGCAATAATCGGCCTCCCAGGTGGATTAAGGGGGTCCTTATGCACCTTTGGAATTAAATAAAAGGTCGCAAGCTTGGGACAACATTTTTCATAAATCCTTAGAAATCCATGTAGCCGCACACTCCGGTCCAAGTGCCGGTTGCAGTGCCGGGTGTTGTTTCTCGCATCACACACCCTAGTGTGACCCCGGCCTTAGAATGATTCTTGTACTCAGCGTTTGCAGGGTGCTGTAGCCTAGTGTTTGTATCTAGGGTATGTGCACACAGTTTTATTTCAGGGGGCAGAGCTGCTTCAGGAAAGTGTCTCCAGTCTTTTACCTGAAGGCGCCATGTCTTTTGTGCCACCGGCGTCTTTTCTCGATAGTTTCTATTATAGTTGCAGGTGACAGAATGTGCTACTTGTATTAATGGCCTCAGTTTCCAAGCACTGAAGCAGATAAAAGACGTAAGAGACGGAGCGGGTACAGCAATGTGGTTTTCCATTGCCGTGCACTAAGTTCATGTTTAGCGGCAGGTTTGTGGCGCTTCTTCAATCCGCCTGACAAAGATGTGTGCACATCCCCTTACCTTGGTTCTGCAGCCACAAAATACAGGCATCCCAGCATGAAAACCATCTGTCCAGTGTCTGCTGCTTCTATAAGGAAGGCAAGGCAGCGATAACCTGGTTAATGAGTCACTACACATGGGCCGGTGATGGGTGCGGCCCCCAGACGGGAACTTTAGTGATTTTCACGTTTGAAAAAACTAAATGAATGAAAATCTTCTCCTGTACATCACAGTGTTAATCCGCGCAGAGTGTGCACTGGGGCGATCTATGTGGGGCCTGTGATCGGCGCAGGTTCAGAGACTTGTGGAGGGGACTGTGTCTGTGACAACGATAAAAAATGAAAATGTCTCTGATTTTTATTTGGGGAGACACAGTCTCAAAGAACATGAGCCTGTGAGCAGCACCATAGACTATAATGGAAGAGAACTAATGAAAACCACAGAGAGAACATGGACGTGAGAAACGGCCGTCTGACTGAGACTTTCCTGTCATTCCTGTGCTCCAGCATGTCCACGACCACCGACCAGCCATATACACGTCAGTCAGTGTCCTCTACGGCCTGTTCACACAGGAGGACGCACTTCTCTGTGCACACAGCGACTGGTAATATGTTCTGTGCACGTAGAAAGTCCTGTTCTCAGGAGCGCATGTCCTGTTTACCCCGAGCAATGTGCCACCAAGAACCTGGATTTTTAAGCCGTGACTAATAATCATTTTTCCTTCCATCAGGTGATTACTGACCTATTGAAATGAGCCGATAATCAGGAAGCCGCGCTCTTACAATCCCACATTTCATGATTATCGGCTCATCTAAAGTGGCCATAATTCAGTGGCTGTCAGCTCTGCAGGTCACAACACTAAACGTTGTGATTGTAGGCCGCTGACCTGTATTAGACGATCTAGAGAGCAAGATTACAGAGGGTACAAGACGTGGGCCTGTGGTCTTACAAATGCCAGGGCTGAATTTCACTCCCAGTCCGGCCCTGGTTACACGGAAAATAAAGACACAGCCAGAATAAAGTCTTTTATTAGAAATAAAACAAAACACAGTTTTCCTTTTTTATTTAAAAATATCAAACACCGTTATACTCACCTAACGCCTATTTCCACCGGAGACCTCGTTCTGCAATAAAAATAAAATACAACAATATACCATACCTGTCTGTCGCTCTGTCCCACGCCGTAATCCATGTCTGGGGGATAATTAGTTTTCAACCTGGACGGTGCCAAGATGCAACCATGCAGGCAGAGAACCACTGGTGAATGAGCTGCTGCAAGCGCAACATCATTGACCAGCAGTGACATCGTCGAGGTTTCCAGCCAGGCTGAACTGCAGTGACCTCAGGACCGTGGGAAAAAGTCAGTGATGAGGTCATCACAGTTCAAGCTAAGTCACTTCACAGCAGATCACCGTGAGAATTCTGTTTGTTATTTTTTAGTAAAAAACAAAAACTGAGTTTTGTTTTATTTCTAATAAAAGACTTTATTCTGTGTCTTTATTTACCATATAACTATAGGATTAGTAATGGAGAGGTGTCTTCTAGACACCTCTTCATTACTAAGCTGTGGGCTTGATGTCACCTGTCAATACAAGGGTGATATCAACCCCACAAATATGAACCCCACTTGCCATCACTATAAGGCAAGTGGGAAGACCCGGGCAAAGCACCAGAATTGGCGCATCTAATAGATGCGTCTTTTCTGGGCAGCTGCAGGCTGCTATTTTTAGCCTGGGGGGTCAATATCCATGGCCCCTTACAAGTCTGAGAATACCAGCCCCCAGTTTTCAGCTTTAGCGAGGCTGGTAGCCAAATAGGAAACAAATGGATCTTACAAATTATTTTCCAGCTTCGCACTATACCCTACATACGTTTGTACACTACTGTCTGGGCACATGGCAGTGTTCAGAAGGGAAGGAGCGCCATTTAGCTATTTGAATGCAGATCGAGCTGGAATAGTTTGCAGACACAATGTATTCAGAGCACTGTTCGTGGTCACCTGGCAGCTCAAAAGATGTCCACCATGAACATTCTTGGCTCTAATAGCTGTCTACAAATATCTAAAGGGCTGTCACATTGTAGAAGGATCAACTTTATTCTCATTTGCACAAGGAAAGACTAGAAGCAATGGGATGAAACTGAATGGGAGGAGACACAGATTAGATATTAGAAAAAACTTTTTGATAGTTAGAGTGATCAATGAGTGGAACAGGCTGCCACGAGAAGTGGTGAGTTCTCCTTCAATGGAAGTCTTCAAACAGAGGCTGGACAGACATCTGACTGGGATGATTTAGCGAATCCTGCTTTGAGCAGGGGGTTGGACCAGATGGCCCAGGAGGTCCCTTCCAACTCTATGATTCTATGATTCTATCTTCTCTGCTTTCCATATCCCAAGGATTGCCTTGCTTAACGCCCTTTAACATCCTCACATGGAATCTGGACTTACACAGGGACCCCTTGACTTGGACCATGGTGTTACCTGCTATTCTGTGGTTTTAGATGGCAAGAAGAATAGTCAGGTTGCTGGGTCAGAACCAGAAGGACAGAATACAGAATCAGAAGACACAAGAGTAGTCAGTAAACGCGCCACGGTCACAGCAGGAAACAAATGCACAAGCCGCAAGCTGAGCACAGAGGACTGAACCAGAGGAGAACAGCGCTGTATCTGGCAGATTCCGGCCATGTGCTTTGAGCTTTAGTAGGGTGTGGTACTTTCCCATTGGCTGAAGTAGGGAGCAGATTACTCCAGCTGGACAGCAGGAACAGATCCCAGATGAGATTGGACACACCATATGCAGAAGCCCTAATATAACTAAATGACAGAAAACCAGAATAGTAGAAATCCCCATAAAGTGATTCCATTTTATAAATTAATTCACTGAGGGTTATAATCCTTAGGAGGAGTGAATATTTTGACGCCACAGCCACTTTCTGGGAATTAACACGCAGTGGATGTTGGAGAGTGAAAATTACACATTTGCCATTTTCTTACCCAGCACATAGTGCCCAGATTGTGCTCCAGGAGACACCGCAAATTAAGTGGATTCTTCTCACTATAATATTGCTAAATACAGGGATCCTAAATGTTGTTTGCGCACACTGCAAGACTCCGAAGTGAGAGCGGATTTTGCTGGATTGGTTTATAGAAACCTTGTTGCTTTTCAACAGCCTTTGAGCCACTAATAGTGTGGGAACCTCTTTTTCCATTGACAGATGATGGACCTGAGTGGGGACTTGTTTTTTGTGAGATGAGAATTGGTATTATTTTCACCTACATAACATTGATTGGTTTCTTTATATTTGATATTTGGGAGGCAGAATGAACAAACAGTTGAACACCACACACTACTGGTTCATCCAACAAGGTTTTCTATTAGACTGTGAACTGTCATTGTCTTGGTAAATAATTAAAGTTTTTTTACATAAACTGTCCACAAAAATGGCAAGCTAAGCAGAAATGTTCAAAAATATAAAACTCAAGGATATTTTATTAAAAAGTAATATTTTTTTTTATCTTAGCAGATGAGTGTACCAGGAGATCAGAGGGACAGCTGACATCTTCAACTTTTAAATCAGATGATCTTGAGATCCTACAAGATACAACTGAAGTAATTGCTATTACTCCAGATATACCATCATCTATTCACAGCAAAGATCTGTCATTTGATTCTATGAAACAGGTCCCATCTTCTGACTCATTACCGATTATAAAGGAAAATCAAAGTCACAAAAGAGGCATTAAAAAACAAACTGCTTCTAAAGTAAAGAAGTCATTTTCATGTTCAGAATGTGGGAAATATTTTACACGGAAATCATGTTTTGTTACTCACCAGAGAACTCACACAGGGGAGAAGCCCTTTTCCTGTTCAGAATGTGGAAAATGTTTTAACCAGAAATGGAATCTTGTTAGACACCAAATAACTCACACAGGGGAGAAGCCTTTTTCATGTTCAGAATGTGGGAAATGTTTTAATCTTAACTCAAAATTGGTTAGGCACCAGAGAGCTCACACAGGGGAGAAGCCTTTTTCTTGTTCAGAATGTGAGAAATGTTTTAATCAGAAATCAGACTTTGTTGTTCACCAGAGAATTCACACAGGAGAGAAGCCTTTTTCATGTTCAGAATGTAGGAAATGTTTTAAACAGAAATCAGAACTTGTTACTCACCAGAGAATTCACACAGGGGAGAAGCCTTTTTTCTGTTCAGAATGTGAGAAATGTTTTAATCAGAAATCAGACCTTGTTGTTCACCAGAGAACTCACACAGGAGAGAAGCCTTTTTCATGTTCAGAATGTGGGAAATGTTTTAATCTTAACTCAAAATTGGTTAGGCACCAGAGGACTCACACAGGGGAGAAGCCTTTTTCCTGTTCAGAATGTGAGAAATATTTTATTCAGAAATCAGACCTTGATGCTCACCAGAGAATTCACACAGGGGAGAAGCCTTTTTCATGTTCAGAATGTGAGAAATGTTTTAATCATAACTCAAAATTGGTTAGGCACCAGAGGACTCACACAGGGGAGAAGCCTTTTTCCTGTTCAGAATGTTTGAAATGTTTTATCCAGAAATCAGATTTAGTTAAGCACCAGAGGACTCACACAGGGGAGAAGCCTTTTTCCTGTTCAGAATGTTTGAAATGTTTTATCCAGAAATCAGATTTAGTTAAGCACCAGAGAACCCACACAGGGGAGAAGCCTTTTTCATGTTTAGAATGTGGGAAATGTTTTATCTGGAAAACGCATATTGATGGTCACCAGAGAGCAAACACAGGGGAGAAGCCTTTTTCCTGTTCAGAATGTGGGAAATATTTTAACTGGAAAGAGCATTTTGTTAGACATCAGAGCAGTCACACAGAGGAGAAACCTTTTACATTTTCTTAATGTGGGAAATATTTTACTCAGAAATCAACTGTTAATAAACATCAGAGACGTCACTTAGGGGAGAAGCCTTTTTTTGTTCAGAATGTTGGAATCATTTTAACCAAAATTACATCATCTTAAAGGGGTTTTCTCTTGTCATTCCTCTTGTTTGCTGACAAAAAGATAAAATTAAACTTTATTACTTCCAAATGTAAAACTATACCAATAATTCACCCCCTGAAGGTTAGTCAATAGGTGACTAATAGAAAAAACATATATCCCACATCTCAGTATATAGGGTGAGGTGATGTATACACACTCTCCAAGCCTCTCATTTCTATGCGTTTCATCGTCCTCTCCAAAGACGACTCATAAGGAGACTTTATTTAATATTGACCTATATTCAAGTGAGACTAGACAAAAAAACTAAAATCCTGTATCATGTTATCCGAAACAGTCAGAAAACTAGCCACATATTGGCAGATCCCAGACCTCAGACTATATGCTGTGTAAGTTTATAACCCACTCCAGTGTCAGGAATAGATAGTATGTGACAATACAGTATAATTCTTGTGTTTTTCTCCTATAAGGACTGCCCTAGTTTGGTAATGTAACTGCTGATAATTAGTAGTGCAGACAAATTGTCCTAGACTAAACTCAGTCTTCAGACGGCCCAATATGTACCACTCAGGGAAATCTTACCTGCTACAAAGATCATTAGCAGCTTCTAACTAATGGCCATGCTGCGGTCTGTCAGGGAATGAGTGCAATATCGGTATAAAGACTAGGGATATGTGCAGTCATAATGTCTGGGAGATCTGTGCCATTATTTAGTATGAATATGGAAATTATCTCTGACAGGTAAGTGTTCCCTGAGCGGTATATACGGGATTGTCACATACTATCTATTCCTGACACTGGAGGGGCTTATAAACTTACACAGTATATAGTCTGAGGTCTGGGGTCTGCCAATATGTGGCTAGTTTTCTGACTGTTTCGGATAACATGATACATGATTTTAGGGTTTTCTTTGTCTAGTCTCGCTTGAATAAACAGTTAAGCTCAAAAGTTTACATACCCTGGCAGAATTTTTGCTTTCTTATTTTTTTTCAGAGAATATGAATGATAACACCAAAACTTTTTCTCCACTCATGTTTAGTGGTTGGATGACACCATTTATTGTCAAACTACTGTGTTTTCTCTTTTTAAATCATAAAGACAACCAAAAACTTTCAAATGACCCTGAGCAAAAGTTTACATACCCTAGTGATTTTGGCCTGATAACATGCACAGAAGTTGACACAATTGGGTTTGAATGGCTACTAAAGGTAGGATCCTCACCTGTGATTTTTAACAAATGCCAGGAAAATTGGGATGCCAAGAAAAATCCACAAATAACATCAGCTGAAATACTGCCTCTATAATGAGACTGAGGGAGAAACAGCCAGAGAGATTCATCCATACGTCCCAAAAGGACCAGAGACAGGACAGCAGACATTTTACATCATGGCTCCATCACGAGGGACACGGATCTATCATTCTACAGCAAACAACCTTGAGGTTTTCAGCCTCAGTTGGAAAAATACAGATCTGTTCCATTGACTATTGCTGAACCATGGATACATTTGGAGATGCCAGGTTGTAATCCTCAGATCAACTGGCCTTGTACCTTATATGGGCTCAATGAACTGTAGTCTTCCTACATTTGCTATCACCTCCTCTCTGTGCGTGTCACAGGTGATGTAGTCAACCCTGGAAGATGAAGCCAGGTTGTGATCCTTGGATCAACTGGCCTTGTACCATGTATGGACTCAATGGATTGTCATCTTCCTACACTTGTCGTTACCTCCTCTCTGTCTGTGTGCCACAGGTGGGGTAGTGACCCTGGAAGATCTGAAGTCACAGCTGCTATTAGCCCGGCGAGCCAGCGGAAGGGTGAGACTGTAATGTGCACCATCTTGGGTATTTTGCTGGGACTGTTTTATGTGCTACCTGCCTGTTTTGTGGTTCAATAAAGCATTTCCCCACTGTTTTACCCTCACCCTGTGTTGTCCGAGTAGTGTTTTGCCCATGTTAAAAGGCGAGTGGGAGTTCGGCAGGATGATCCTTGGGTCACAAGGTTTCAGCTAGCGCGCAGCGCTGATAGCAAGCTGGCAATGACATCCATAGAGGTCTGCTAGAGACCTTTAGTTGTCATACCTACCCATCGATGACCCGCGATCATGTGACAGGGTCACTGATGGGTGGGATTTCTGGTGCTGTCCAGAAGTGTGAGATAAATGCCGCTGTCAGAGGCTGTTAGGGGCACATGTCAGCTGTTCAAAACAGCTGACGTGCCTGAAAAGATGTCTCAGCACCGGAGCCCAAATCAAAGGGGAGAGAGTCCGACATCAGCATACATTTACACCTGATGTCGGAAAGGGGTTAAAGGGGATTGTTTTTACAGAGACAGAAGTGAACGCAGAAAGAAGACGATCGAGGGAGAAGCAGGGGCTGCAGAGAAGACCGTGCGCCAGGAGGGGGTGAGTATGACAGGGGGCAGAGCAATATTCACCTGTCTCCGGGTCCTCTGGCTGTGACGTCATTGCACACCCTCTGCTGAACGTCACTGCAGAGACCCGGGAGACAGCCAAGCTCAGCGACGGAACGGGGACTGGTAAGTATCGCCAGTGCTGGGGGCCTAAGCCAGCGGCGACACTGGCACCTGGCCCCCAGCAACGAGAGGTGAGTATGTCATTATCATTTTTTTTAATTGCAACAGCGGCAGCAGCAGCATATGGGGGGGTATTTATGGAGCATCTTCTTGGGCCAGCATTAACCCTTGTACAGCAGCATATGGGGGTATTTATGGAGCATCTTCTTGGGCCAGCATTAACCCTTGTACAGCAGCATATGGGGGTATTTATGGAGCATCTTCTTGGGCCAGCATTAACCCTTGTGCAGCAGCATATGGGGGTATTTAAAGAGCATCTTCTTGGGCCAGCATCAACCCTTGTGCAGCAGCATATGGGGAGTATTTATGGAGCATCTTCTTGAGCCAACATTAATCCTTGTGCAGCAGCATATGGGGGGTATTTATGGAGCATCTTCTTGGGCCAGCATTAACCCTTGTGTAGTAGCATGTTTTTTTTTTATCTATGGAGCATCTTGTTGGGCCACCCTTGTGCACCAATATATGTTTTTTTTTTATTCTATGGAGCATCTTCTTGGGCCACCATTAACCCTTGTGCAGCAATATATGTTTTTTTTTTTTTATCTATGGAGCATCTTCTTGGACCACCATTAACCCTTGTGCAGCATTTTATGGGGGGTATTTATCTATGGAGCATCTTTTTGGACCACCATTAACCCTTGTGCAGCATCACCCTCGGCTTATACATGAGTCAATAAGTTTTCCCAGTTTTTTGTGGCAAAATTAGGGGGGGGTCGGCTTATACACGAGTATATTCGGTATTTGGAAATACAACGAGCAGTCTGTCTCTCTGATTATGCTTGATTGCATGGGTACCCATAATATAGAAAATACCTGAGGAGACATAGAAATCCCTTCTCCGACAACTTGGAGGCCTTCAGCGGGTTATAATATACCACTTAGACTTCCATCTCAGGCTGAACAATTGACCGCCTCTACCCTGAACAGAAAACCAGATCCTGGGTGAGTAGATTTGTTACTCACACAGTTTTCTGTTGTGAGTTCATTTTCCCCTTCACCTTTGATGTCTGATGAACTCCCTCTGCTGGTGAAGAGAGGTAGTGAAATTGATTGGGATTGGAAGAACCTGTCATCTGAACAGGCGAGTGTGATTGGACATCTGGAATTTCTGAGTGGATATAAGGCAGCCGACGCCCTGCAGGGCTGCTGGTGATCCTTTCTGCTCTGAGCTCTTGCATCCAGTTTAGTTCCTGTCTACTAAAAGCTAAGTTTTTGCCCTGCTATTATTCCATGAGATTTTGTCTGGTTCCCTTAGTGTTTGTATTCAGCCAATCCTGGTTGGGACTGGCTGAATTCCATTTTTGTCTCTGATCAGTTGATCTCTTTGTTCTGTTTTCAGATTATACCTGAGTGCTGATATAGTGATTTTGAAGTCTAGCGACTTCAGGGCCTTTTTCCCTATCAGACGGATAGGACATTTTTGGTAGGGTTTTTTGCGGATTGCAGCCAGCATCTTTTTTGTCCTGTCCTATCTAGTTAGTTGGGCCCCATCGTTTGCTCAGCCTGTCTTTCTGTCTGTGTTTGTGTTTTCATCTGTTTTTCACAGACAATACATGTTGGGGGCTGTCTATTGCATTGGGGTCTGCTCTGGGGCAGTTTAGATTTCCCCTTTCCTTCTTTAGGCTTATGTAGTTCTCCGGCTGTGACGAGGGGTCTAGGGCACCGTAGGAACCCCCCACGGCTACTGTTAGTTGTGGTGTATAGGATCAGGGGTCTGCAATCCGATAGCTACCAACCTCTCTGGTTTTCTGGACTTAGCTTGTATTTTTGTTTTCTCCTCCTCCGGTGACTCATTGATAACAGAATCACCAGCCATACCGCTGGTTCTAGGGTACTCAATGGCAGGATAAAATTGTAAAAAAAAAACAAAGAAAATAAGTGTCAGAATTTTTTTTTGTGTATATTTTTCCTCTTTCTCTGAGGTCGTAGGGGGATTTTTTTCTCAATGGAGATTAAGCAATTGTCTGATCATGTGGAGCAGCTTACTGCTGAAGTGCAGGGAATTTCCGCCTATCTTGCTCATTCACATGCTGCTGAACCAAAGATCCCTACTCCTGATGTGTTTTTTGGGGATCGGTCTAAATTTCTGAATTTTAAGAATAATTGTAAATTATTTTTTGCCTTGAAGCCTAACTCATCGGGGAGCTCCGCGCAGCAGGTTAAAATTGTCATCTCTTTGCTGTGCGGCGATCCCCAGGATTGGGCGTTTTCTTTGAAACCTGATGATCCTACTCTGACTGATGTGAACGCATTTTTTCAGGCCTTGGGGTTGTTGTATGATGAACCTAATGCTATTGATCAGGCTAAAAAGGCCCTGTTGGCATTGAGCCAGAGTCAGGATTCTGCAGAGTTGTACTGTCAAAAATTCCGAAAGTGGGCGGTAATTAATAACTGGAATGATGGTGCCTTGGCAGCTCTCTTTCGGAAGGGTTTGTCAGAAACCGTAAAAGATACTATGGTGGGATTTCCTGTTCCCTCTGGTCTTGACGATTCTATGTCATTAGCCATTCAGATTGATCGGCGTTTGCGTGAACGCAAAACTGCATGAGAGGTGATGCCACCTGTTGAACAAATGTCTGAACCTATGCAATGTGATAGAGTTTCGTCTAGGGCTCAACGTCAGGAGTTCAGAAGTCGTAATAAGCTGTGTTTTTTCTGTGGAGATGCCTCTCATATTATTTCTGTCTGCCCTAAATGAGAGAAACGTTTTGCACACACATTTGCTGTGGGTGGTGTTCAACCTAAGTTTCTTCTGGCAATTACTCTGATCTGCTCCCTGTCCACATTTTCCGCTAAGGCTTTTGTGGATTCGGGAGCAGCTCTGAACCTGATGGACTTGGATTTTGCTAAACGTTGTGGGTTTCCTATGACACCTCTGCGGACGCCTATCCCTTTGAGGGGTATTGATGCTACTCCTTTGGCGAAGAATAAACCTCAGTTTTGGACCCAGGTGGTAATGCGGGTCGCCCCCAGACCATCAAGAAAATTGCAGATTTTTGGTGTTGCATAATTTGCATGATACCATCGTTCTGGAGTTTCCCTGGTTGCAAATCCATAATCCAGTTTTGGATTGGAAATCTGTGTCTGTGGTGAGTTGGGGTTGTCAGTGTGCCCTTAGTGACGCTCCTATTTTCTCCACCTCTCCCCAGTCGCATGATGTTCCTGACTATTTGGATGATTTTTATGATGTATTTAGTGAGAATGAGTCTGCGTCTTTGCCTCCTCATAGGAGTTATGACTGTTTAATTGAGCTGAGCCCTGGGTGTAAATTTCCCAAGGGTCGACTTTTCAATTTATCTGTACCTGACCACGAGGCTATGCGATCCTATATTAATGAGTCGTTGGAGAAGGGTCGTATTAGACCATCCTCTTCACCCTTAGGTGCTGGGTTTTTTTTGTGGCCAAGAAAGATGGTTCATTAAGGCCTTGTATTGACTATCGTTCCCTCAACAAAATTACTGTTAAATATCAGTATCCGTTACCCCTGATTTCTGATCTATTCTCCAGAGTTAAAGGTGCTTGCTGGTTTACCAAGCTTGACCTCAGGGGGGCGTATAATCTTATTCGCATTAAGCAGGGGGATGAATGGAAGATGGCATTTAATACTCCGGAGGGACATTTTGAGTACCTGGTGATGCCTTTTGGGCTCACTAATGCCCCTTCTGTCTTCCAGTGCTTCATGAATGATATTTTCCGAGACTTTGTGGATACATTTTTGATCATCTATCTGGATGATATTTTGATCTTTTCCAAGGATTGGGACTCTCATGTGGAACATGTTCGGTCTGTGTTCCGGATTTTGAGTGAAAATTCCCTGTATGTCAAGGGATCGAAATGCCCTTTTGGTGTACAGAGGATTTCATTTTTGGGATTTATTTTGTTTCCGTCAACTATTGAAATGGACCCGGCCAAGGTACAGGCCATTTATGATTGGGTTCAGCCCACTTCTTTGAAGACCCTCCAGAAGTTTTTGGGTTTTGCTAATTTTTATCGTAGATTTATAGCTAACTTTCCTGGTATTGCCAAGCCATTGACTAATTTGACTAAGAAGGGGGCTGATGTGCTGAATTGGTCTCCGGAGGCTGTTTCTTCCATTCAGGAGCTGAAGCGAAGGTTCACTTCTGCTCCGGTTTTGCGGCAACCTGATGTCTCACTCCCGTTTCAGGTAGAGGTGGACGCTTCTGAGATTGGTGCAGGAGCTGTTTTGTCCCAAAAAGATCCTGTAACACCTAAACTGAATCCGTGCTTTCTTTTCCCGAAAGTTCTCCACATCCGAACGTAACTATGATGTGAGGAATCGGGAACTGTTAGCCATGAAATGGGCATTTGAGGAGTGGAGACATTGGTTGGAGGGAGCTAAACATCAAGACGTGGTCCTTACTGACCACAAGAATTTGATTTACCTGGAGTCGGCCAAACGCTTGAATCCTAGACAGGCTAGGTGGGCCTTGTTTTTCACACGTTTTGATTTTGTGGTCTCTTTTCTTCTGGGCACTAAGAATGTCAAGGCAGACGCCCTCTCTAGGATTTTCTTTGCTGATTCTCCTATTGTGACCAAGCCTGCTACCATCTTAGGTGAGGGGGTAGTTCTTTCTGCCATCTCGCCCGATTTGAGACGTATTCTGGAAGAGTTTCAGGAGGACAAACCTGAGCGTTGTCCCATTGGAAAATTGTATGTTCCTGACCAGTGGAGGAAGAGAGTGATGTCTGAGGTTCATTGCTCCGCATTGGCTGGTCATCCAGGTATTTTTGGTACTAGAGATTTGGTGAGTCGGTCTTTTTGGTGGCCCGCCTTGTCTCGTGATGTCAGGAATTTTGTGCAGTCCTGTGGGTCTTGCTCCCGCTCTAAACCTTTCTCTCAGAGAATGACTGTTATTTGGGTGATTTGTGATAGATTCTCTAAGATGGTCCATCTTGTACCACTCCCTAAGTTGCCATCTTCCTCAGAGTTGGTGCCCTTGTTTTTGCAACAGGTGGTTCGCTTGCACGGGATTCCTGAGAATATTGTATCTGACAGAGGAGTTCAGTTTGTTTCTAGATTTTGGAGGACTTTCTGTTCCAAGCTGGGAATTCAGTTGTCCTTCTCCTCTGCGTTTCACCCTCAGACCAATGGGCAGACGGAGAGAACAAACCAGACTTTGGAGTCGTATTTGAGATGTTTTATTTCTGCTGATCAGGCTGATTGGGTTTCATTTTTGCCCTTGGCCGAATTTGCTTTAAATAATAGAGCTAGTTCTGCCACTTTGATGTCACCTTTTTTTTGTAACTTTGGGTTTCATCCTCGATTCTCTTCAGGGCAGGTGGAGTCTTCTGCCTGCCCAGGTGTTGACACTGTGATGGAGAGAATGCACCAGATCTGGGACCAAGTGATGGATAAGTTGTCTCTCTCCCAGGAAAAGGCCCAGCGGTTTTCCAACCGGCATAGGACAATTGGTCCCCGGTTTAAGGTGGGTGATATGGTTTGGTTATCATCAAAGAATATCTCTATGAAGGTGGCTTCTCCAAAGTTTAAACCTAGATTTATTGGACCTTACAAGATTTTGGAGATTCTTAATCCGGTCGCTTTTCGATTGGCTCTTCCTGTTACATTCAAGATCCATAATGTGTTTCATAAGTCTCTGTTAAAGAGGTTTGTTGAGCCAGTAGTTCCTGTGGTGGCACCTCCTGACCCTGTATTGGTTGAAGGTAATGTGGAATATGAGCTTGAGAAGACACTGGATTCTCGTCTGGCTAGACAGAGACTCCAGTATTTGGTTAAATGGAAGGGTTATGGCCAGGAGGATAATTCTTGGGTCCCTGCTTCCGATATTCATGCCGAAAGATTGGTGCGTGCTTTTCATCGGGCCCATCCTGATCGCCCTGGTGGCGTGGATGAGGGTTCGGTGACCCTTCCTCAAGGGGGAGGTACTGTTGTGACTTCATTCTCCCCTTCACCTTTGATGTCTGATGAACTCCCTCTGCTGGTGAAGAGAGGTAGTGAAATTGATTGGGATTGGAAGAACCTGTCATCTGAACAGGCGAGTGTGATTGGACATCTGGAATTTCTGAGTGGATATAAGGCAGCCGACGCCCTGCAGGGCTGCTGGTGATCCTTTCTGCTCTGAGCTCTTGCATCCAGTTTAGTTCCTGACTACTAAAAGCTAAGTTTTTGCCCTGCTATTATTCCATGAGATTTTGTCTGGTTTCCTTAGTGTTTGTATTCAGCCAGTCCTGGTAGCTGCAGCTACATTTCTATTATGTTTCTTTTCTAATATATTAGTCTTCCAAACTATTTTGACAAGTTATTTTTTCAGAAGAATGTTCTTTGCAGACATTTTCCTTACAAATTGAACAAAATCTCTCAGTTTTCCTTTCTAAGTTTCTTGGACACATGAAACAGCGCTTTCTTTTTCTTTCTCCTGACCCTGGAATCATCTGAAACTGTACGCCGCACTGTTTCATTACTTCTTTAGTTTGCTTTAGCAAGCCTTTCACATCGCTTCGCTGTATCATGTGAGGCATTACAAGTTCATGACAAAGGTCCTTCAAAAATAGGCGTCTCCTGTCCTTCCTCCCTGCATGGAATTCTGGATGAGTTTCTGTATAGATGAATGAATTTAGGGATGCTACATCAAGCATATTTGAAAAAAGTACTACAGGCCATCGTTTTGTTTGCCTCTTGCATGAATATTCTCCCATCATCTCATCCTTTTTGTCTACACCTCCTTTTGTTTTATTGTAATGCAGGATGATTTCTGGTTTTAATTTTCTGTCATTGTTGTCAATACTGCAATTGTGATGCATGGTACTGAGTAAAATCACTGATTTCTCCTTCGCTTTGTAAGATACCAAAGTCGCTTTGTTATTGAATCCAAAGACACTCTCATAAAGTGCTCGCTGACGATTGGGTTTCAGTGCTTCTGGAATTTCTCGTCGGTTTGGCTTGATAGTACCAACAAGTGTAATTGCTTTTTGAAGCAGAAAATTGCCTACTTCAACATTGTTGAAATAATTGTCCATGGTAATGTTTCTACCTGAATTGAATATTGGAACAGCAAGAGTTTTGACAATTTCAGACACCAGATCCTTCTGTACTGGTGCACCAACCTCTTTGCCACAGTAGATTACGCCATCTATACCATAATAATTTGCAGAATCACACATCCAGAAGATTTTGATTCCATATTTGACTGGCTTGCTGGGCATGAATTGTATGAACTTGCAGCGTCCTCTGAACGGTATAAGTTGCTCCTCTACTGTAACATTAGCACTAGGATTGTAAAGTTTGGTGCAATTTTTGATAAATGTGTTCCAGATATAACTAATAGGGGCTAATTTGTCTGTTTCAAACCTCAATGCATGTGTTCGCTTATCATCAAATCGAATGTGTCTTCTAATTTCCTCATATCTGTCCACTGACATTGACGCCTTATAGTGTGGATCTGAAAGTGGGTCCAGAAATAATTCTTGTATTGGAACATACGATTTTTGACTCCCTGACAGTAGTAAAAGTCCAATGTATGCATAAAGTTCCTCTTTTGAGATATTTTTCCAGGACTTATTTTTTGCAGAAGCGATACGTCTTCCTTCTAGGTTTGAACATAGAAGGACCTCTTCTGCAATACTGTCAGAAAAAAAGTACAGAATACGTCTTTAGGGGAAAAGTAACTGGGACTTCCCACAGCTCCTTGAACCTGTCTCACAATATTATGGATTGCAGTACGTCCGACTAATGTAGGATTACTGTCCAAAAAAACATTCGTTTTGGATGTTCTATTCATCACTTCTTGAGGATCCACTGTATTCACTTCATCATCAGAAGAATCACTTGAGGATGTTTGATTCTCTGGTGGCAGGTACTCGTCATCAGACAAAGATAGTTCACTTTCATCTTCACTTTGAAACACAATTGCTTCAATCTCTTTGTCACTCAGATGCTTGGAGGAAGACTGTGCCATTGCTGACTAGATGTTAGCAAACTAAAAGAAAAAACAATGAACACAATCAGGGTTGTCCACTCTTTGCTTGTATGTGACACACTGTAAGTGTTAAGTGCCCCCTCCCTCCTCTCACCCTCTCTTACCTTTTATACTTTCTTATAGGTGTTGTACAATTCTCTGGATGTCTGTAGCTCAATAGCTTTACCCTTTGCAGGCTTCTTAGAATCAGAGAAACTGAAACTGAATCAGACTTCCTCTCAACATCTTATCTTAAGTCCTTCACAATTAGCTCACAGTGTATACTGTCCTCATTACTCTCTACACAGCTCATTACTGTGTTCAGAAGGACCTGAGATGATGTCATGGCCTTATCTCTCCCTCCAAAAATCACATGACATCCTCATATGGCATTATCCACACCCTGGCCCCTCCACCAGCATTACTGAGTACAAATAAAGTAACTTGAGACACAAACACTACTGAGAACATGATAACAAAATACATGGGGGCCTAAAAGGCCCCCAATCCGTACAGATGTGGTTTTCATCAAAAAAGCATTGTTACACCAAAATGCCTATGAATTAAATTATATGAACAACTGGATATTACCAACAATGACATACTTGAGGATAACCTGGAGTTTCAAAATTCTAACTTAAGTAATTTTGCAGATAATAGCAAAAAAGTAAGCATGGGGACCTAAAAGGCCCCTGTGAGAATCATGGGGGAATCGTGGATGAGGGCAGGTATATCTCGCCCAGATACCTTTCCTATGTGGGCTAGTCTGGTCTGTATCTCACCTGATGACTAATGAGTAATGGGAGGCGGATATAAAAGGACGCCAGGTGGTGTTAGTCGCTCAGTTTTGGGGAACACAGTGAGCATGTCTGTGTGAGAGACACTTGTGAGTGAAAGCAGTGCTCATGGTAACTGTGGTTGGCCTGCACGGGAGAAACCCTCCAGTTGGTAGATAGTTCGGACCCTGTTTAGTTAGTGCCGGACAGGCAAGGATTTGTTTTATGTTTTACTCCCTGTATGTTTTGGCTTTCACCTTAAATAAACCTGACCCAGTGTCAGTTATGTCCGGATCCCAGCTGTGCACCTGAGTTTCATGCTAAACCCACGTGGCCTTTGACCCCAGCAAAGGCGATCCCGGAGTGTTTTATCACAGTATAGTGGAGAATGCGGGCACCACGTTGAAAGCGTGAACATGGAGGACGTGCTGAAAGCGCTGGTACAGTCCACCGCCGTCCAGCAAGAAGCTAATCGGGTGATGATGGCCCAGCTGAAGGAGTTGGTGGACATGGCAGTTACAGATCGTTCGCTTCTCCAGCAGGTGGCGCAGCGCCTGGCGACCTTACCTGAGGTTAACCCGGACGCCGATTCGAGAGTGATTCACGTGAGTCGGTACTGGCAGATGACGACCGAAGATGACGTCGAGGCATACCTGACCACGTTTGAACGGACGGCGGTGCGAGAAAAATGGCCGAAGGCCCACCTGATTGCCCCGTTTATTTACGGTGAGGCCCAAAAGGCTTATTATGACTTAGAACCTGAAGCCGCGCAGGACTTTGACAAACTGAAAGCCGAGATCTTGGCCCGGCTGGGAGTGACTACCGCTGTCCGTGCACAAAGAGTGCATCAATGAACTTATCAGCCGGATAAACCACTGCGGTCACAGGTGTTCGACCTGATCCACCTGACGAAGAAGTGGCTACAACCCATGGTGCTGACGGCGCCAGAGATGATCCAGAGTCGTCCTGGACAAGTACCTGAGAGCTCTACCGCCAGCCCTGAGGAAGTGGGTAAGCCATGGAAATCCTACGACGGCAGATCAACTGGTGGATATGGTTGAGCGTTACTCCGTGGCGGAAGGACTCCGAGACGACGCTACCCCACCTCAGTCTTTATCATCTCCACGTGGAACCAGTAAGACTGTTCCCGGGAGTAGGGGAGAAGGAAAAATCCCTAAGACAGTGGGGGAGGAAAATGGGACTGCCCGCACGGTGAGGCCAAGAGTAACGAACTTTGGTCTAGGCAAGGGGCCCGTTAGGTGTTTTCGCTGCCAAGAGATGGGCCACATCGCTGCGAACTGTCCAGTCACTACTGAACCCATGCAGTGCGACGTCACAGACTCTAAAAAATGCTTGTCTATGGTTGCCCGGATAGTGAGTGTGAATGCCGGTCAAAGTAAGGTGGAAAAACACCTGTGTGATGTAACGGTGGATGGAAAAAGGGTGGTGGCATTGGTAGACTCGGGAAGTGTGGTGACCCTGGTGAAGGCCAGTCTGGTGTCAGCATCGACTGGACCATCAGACAAATTTTCTGTAACGTGTGTGCATGGAGACACCTGTTCGTACCTCACCGCTGTCATATGCATTTCTACTTCCTATGGGTCTGTGCAGCATAAAGTGGGACTAGTCCCCACATTGTTGCATGATGTTATCTTGGGCCAGGATTTCCCCCACTTCTGGCAATTGTGGGACAATCAATTGATGCCCCAGGGTAACAGTGTACGGGATTCCTCTCCCATGGCGCGTGTGGGTCCTGAACCCCTGGAGGAGGTTCGCCAGGAAGACTCTAGTGACAAGTCTACTGGAAATGACCTTCAGTTCCCGTTTTCAGTCATGGCGGGGGATACAGAGACCAGGGAAGAGGAGGGCACAGGCAGCCATCCACCTCCCCGTTTGCCAGATGTGGAAGTCCAGAAAGATGACTTCCAAAGTGAGCAAATAAAGGATCCTACCCTTTCTCAGGCTAGGACAAATGTAAAAGTGATAAATGGGGTACCCGTAGAACCTGGCACTAAGCTGGCATATCCTTACATGGTCCTGGAGAATGATTTATTATGTCAGATAGAGAAAAAAGGGGAAGACACGGTGCAACGATTAGTCGTGCCAAAACCCTACCGGCGGAAAGTGCTGGACCTGGCCCACGGACATGTGATGGGAGGTCACCTGGGAGTCCAGAAAACCACCGAAAGGATATTACACTATTTTATTTGGCCAGGCATTCATCATGATGTTCGTGTATATTGTGAGTCTTGTCCTGACTGCCAAGCCTCTGCGCCTAAACCCCAGTTCTGTAGCCCTTTGGTATCCCTACCTATTATTGAAGTCCTGTTTGAGAGGATTGGGATGGATTTAGTTGGGCCCCTTCCACGGTCTGCACGTGGACACCAACATATCCTGGTCATCTTGGATAATGCCTCTCGTTACCCAGAGGCCATCCCTTTGCATAACACGGCCACCAAGACGATTGCCAAGAAGCTGGTGCATGTGTTTAGTCGGGTCGATATTCCAAAACAGATACTCACCGACCAGGGGACTCCCTTTATGTCAAGGGTAATGAGGGAGCTCTGCATGTTGCTACAAATCGAACCGTTACGCACATCCGTGTATCACCCTCAAACAGACGGGCTGGTCGAACGGTTCAATAAAACTCTGAAGCAGATGCTGAGAAAGGCGATAGACAAAGATGGGAAAAACTGGGACTATGTACTTCTGTATTTGCTTTTTGCCATCAGGGAAGTGCCCCAGTCTTCCACCGGATTCTCACCTTTCGAGTTATTGTACACCTGACATCCCCGTGAACTGTTAAACGTCGCAAAAGAAACCTGGGAGGGTCAGGTCACTCCATTTAAAACAATGATAGATCATGTAATACAAATGCAGGACCGTATTGCGGCTGTTATGCCCATCGTCAAAGAGCACATGATGCAGGCTCAGGGAGCCCAGAAAAGAATCTATGATAGGGGCGCCAAGATCCGTACGTTTGCACCCGGAGATAGGGTGTTGATCCTGGTCCCTACGGCCGACAGTAAATTCCTGGCAAAGTGGCAGGGCCCCTTTGAGATTAAGGAAAGAGTTGGTGAGGTAAACTACAAAGTGCATCAGGCAGGTAAAAGGAAACCTGAACAGATCTATCATGTGAATCTGATAAAACCCTGGAAAGATCGGGCTGCCTTATCAACGGATCTGGCACGGCCCGTCTGCTCGCATACCGTACCGGAGGTACTGATTGCAGACACTCTCTTGGAGTGGCAAAAGACTGAGGTCAGGCAGTTTCTACTTCACAACCAAAGGTTTTTCTCTGAAAAACCCGGGCAGACTACACTATTGAAACATGACATCATAACGGAACCTGGGGTCACCGTCCATGTGAAACCCTACAGAATCCTGGAAGCGTGCCGTGAAGCCGTCTCCCGAGAAGTCAAGGTAATGTTAGAGTTAGGGGTCATTGAGGAGTCGCACAGTGCTTGGTCCAGCCCGATTGTGTTAATTCCTAAACCGGACAGCACCATCCGGTTCTGCAATGACTTCAGGAAACTGAATGCGGTCTCAAAATTTGATGCCTACCCTATGCCCCGGGTTGATGAGTTAATAGATCGGTTAGGGAAAGCCCGGTATATTACGACCCTAGATCTAACAAAGGGATATTGGCAGATCCCTCTGGCGGAAGCTGCCAGAGAGAAGACGGCATTTGCTACACCGGAAGGTTTATTTCAGTATGTGTATATGCCGTTTGGACTGCACGGAGCGCCGGCAACATTCCAGAGACTGATGGATCGAGTCCTGAGGCCACATAGGCAGTACGCTTCTGCCTATTTGGATGACATTGTCATTTACAGCTTGACTGGGAGACTTACCTCCGGAAAGTGCAAGCTGTGATTGAGGACCTGTGGGAGGCAAGTCTAACCGCGAACTCCAAGAAATGTCACATCAGGCTAGAAGAAGCCCGGTATTTGGGTTATGTAATTGGTAGGGGTATTGTTAAACCCCAGGTCGATAAAATTGAAGCGGTTCAGGATTGGCCGCAACCAGTTAACAAAAAGCAGGTGCAAGCCTTTCTGGGGATCGCCGGCTATTATCGCCGGTTCATCCCCAATTTTGCAGCCATCGCTACTACCCTGACGGATCTTACGAAAGGGAAAGATTCCATCATGGTTAAATGGAAATTAGCGGCTGAAGAAGCCTTCCATAGCCTAAAACGGGCACTCTGCTCTCAACCCGTACTGGTGACTCCGGATTTCCGCAGCGAGTTTGTGGTACAAACTGATGCCTCTGAGACCGGTATTCGGGCCGTACTGTCACAAGGGAGGGACGGAGTGGAACAACCGGTCCTCTATCTCAGCAGGAAGCTGAATAAACATGAGCAAAAGTAAGCGGTAGTGGAAAAAGAGTGCCTAGCCATTAAGTGGCCTATAGAGTCCCTCAAATATTATCTGGTGGGCAGAAAGCTCAGGCTGATCACTGACCATGCCCCTCTCAAGTGGATGCACTTGCACAAGAAATGGAATAGCCGAGTGACCCGGTGGTTCCTTGCCCTGCAGGCCTACAATTTTACGGTGGAGCACCGCCCAGGGGTACAGATGGGGAATGCAGATGCCCTTTCCTGAGTGCACTGTGTGGCAGGTGTCATTGCTCGACCGGAGTGGTCTGAGCAGAGGGGGGATATGTGAGAATCATGGGGGAATCATGGATGAGGGCAGGTATATCTCGCCCAGATACCTTTCCTATGTGGCCTAGTGTGGTCAGTATCTCACCCAATGACTAATGAGTAATGGGAGGCGGATATAAAAGGACGCCAGGTGGTGTGTTAGTCGCTCAGCTTGGGGAACACAGAGAGCATGTCTGTGTGAGAGACACTTGTGAGTGAAAGCAGTGCTCACGGTAACTGTGGTTGGGCTGGACGGGAGAAGCCCTCCAGTTGGTAGTTATTTCGGACCCTGTATAGTTAGTGCCGGACATGCAAGGATTTGTTTTATGTTTTATTCCCTGTATGTTTTGGCTTTCACCTTAAATAAACCTGACCCAGTGTCAGTTATGTCTGGATCCCGGCTGTGCACCTGAGTTTCATGCTAAACCCACGTGGCCTTTGACCCCAGCAAAGGCGATCCCGGAGTGTTTTATCACACCCCCAATACGCATGCTAGGGTGAAATATGCTTTAAGAAGTAATTACCTTAATCTTGTTATCCTCTGTACTCTAGCAATTCTTCTGAGATGAGTGCAGGCCTTCCTTCTTTCTGAGTGTTTACTTTGCACCCTTGTCTGTAGAGGAGGAGCTTCACTGGTGCTGGAGTGCAGCACTGACGTATCTCAGCTAAGACAAAGCTAGATCCTCAGGCTACATTCACACCATGGGCGTAGCCAGGATCAAACCTAGGGGGGGCAGAACCTCATACTGTTCCGCAGAACCTCATACTGCACACCTCAGCTGCTGCAGAACCTCATAGTGCACACCCCTACACTTGAAAATAAAGCTTGCAGATGTGGTGAATGCTGTCTATTTATTCCAACTATCAATTGATGTTGATGTGTTACTGAAGACGAGCGAGCAATGCCTGTCCTGGGCATCCTTTTGGGCAGCTATGAGGTGTACCTGACTAGTGCTAAAAAAAGGAGTGTTAGTCTGTGTGCTACCCAGCCTTCATTCATTTTGGTACAGATGAGATATGGATAGACAGATATGGATAAATGGATGGATAGATAGCAAAAGCAGATTAGAAATCTGCTCTATTGAAAACATTATCTATGAGCTCAAAAACCTTTCAGGTGATGCGGTTTTTTAAAAAGCTGATCTGCTTTTGCAGCTGACAAACGAATCCTCAAAAAACGCAGCCAAAACGCTGTGTGTGAATGTAGCCTTAGATCAGGAATAGAACAGCCATTTATAGGACATTTCATAACTTTTCCAAATTCCTATGAAAAAATATTCAGCACATTCTGCATTGAACTACTGTACCCAATTTATTATATATTTTAGGAGTCGGAGTCGGTCCATTCTATACCTACTCCGACTCCACCAAAATGAGCACCGACTCAGACTCTACAGCCCTGGTTCTTGGTAGTCAACCATATTAAACAGACTGTTTATTTTGTGAAGATCCAGTGATTGTTTATGAGCATTTTGATGGCTCAAAACTTGTATGACATCATCCTGTAATCTCTGTATCTTGTCAGTAAGCTGTGACTATTCTAGAAGTGAGGAAACGTATTTTCATTTTGTATGTGGTCTCCAGCCTCTGTATATATTGTTCAATGTCTTGAGTAGTAGGGAAATACACAATATGATGTTGCAAGTCAATTATGGCCTTCTCAATATCAGAATCTACTGTGGCTAGGGCGGGGGGCGGTACATTTCACTGTGAAGCAAGCACTGCTCAGTGTGTGGTTTTCGGTGAGAGTACAGGGAGATTAGTTGAGCTTTTTTCTTTTAAGGCCGACAGTAAGAGAGGAGAAGATGGTGCAGGACTTACAGGCTTGAGCTGTCAGGTGTCATGAGGGATAAGACTGCTTCTTTTTCTATGTTGAGGTGAGGCAGTAATGGCTCTGGGGCGGGAAGATGAGCCATTCAATAAAAAAAGGCTGCTACCCTGTGTGACTGCTCTGGTGACTAAGAAGAAAGGATTTCTTCAAAAAGCATTTTCCACATTCTGAAGAGGAAAAAGGCTTCTCCCCGTGTGGATTCTTTGGTGCCTAACAAGTTCTGCTTTCTGGTTAAAACATTCTGAACATGGAAATGGCTTCTCCCCCCGTGTGAATTTTCTGGTGGTTATCAAGATGCGCGTTCTAATAAAAACATTTCCCACATTCTGAACATGAATATGGCTTCTCCCCTGTGTGAATTCTCTGGTAAGTAACAAAATATGATTTATCTCTAAAACATTTCCCACATTCTGAACATGAATATGGCTTCATTGCTGTGTAAATTCTCATGTGCAACAAGATGTGAATTCTGAGTAAAACATTTCCCATATTCTGAACAGGAAAAAGACTTCTCCCCTGTGTGAGTTCTCTGGTGTACAACAACATATTTCTGGATAAAACATTTCCCACATTCTGAACATGGAAATGGCTTCTCCCCCCGTGTGAATTTTCTGGTGGTTATCAAGATGCGCGTTCTAATAAAAACATTTCCCACATTCTGAACATGAATATGGCTTCTCCCCTGTGTGAATTCTCTGGTAAGTAACAAAATATGATTTATCTCTAAAACATTTCCCACATTCTGAACATGAATATGGCTTCATTGCTGTGTAAATTCTCATGTGCAACAAGATGTGAATTCTGAGTAAAACATTTCCCATATTCTGAACAGGAAAAAGACTTCTCCCCTGTGTGAGTTCTCTGGTGTACAACAACATATTTCTGGATAAAATGTTTCCCACATTCTGAACATGAATATGGCTTCATTGCTGTGTGAATTCTCTCATGTGCAACAAGTTCTGCTTTCTGGTTAAAACATTTCCCACATTCTGAACATGGAAATGGCTTCTCCCCCGTGTGAATTTTCTGGTGGTTATCAAGATGCGCTTTCTGATAAAAACATTTCCCACATTCTGAACATGAATAAAGCTTCTCCCCTGTATGAGTACTCTGGTGGTTATCAAGATGCGCTTTCTGATAAAAACATTTCCCACATTCTTAATATGAAAAAGGCTTCTCCCCTGTGTGGGTTCTCTGGTGGCTAACAAGTTGCATTTTCCGGTTAAAACATTTCCCACATTCTGAACACGAAAAAGACTTCTCCGGTGTGTGAGTTCTCTGGTGTCTACCAAGAAGCTCTTTCTGATTAAAACATTTTCCACATTCTGAACATGAAAAAGGCTTCTCCCCTGTGTGGGTTCTCTGGTGCCTATCAAGATGCGCTTTCTGATTAAAACATTTTCCACATTCTGAACATGAAAAAGGCTTCTCCCCTGTGTGAGTTCCCCAGTGCCTGACCAAATCTGATTTCCGGTAAAAACATTTCCCACATTCTAAACATGAAAAAGGCTTCTCCCCTGTATGAGTTCTCTGGTGGCTATCAAGATGCGCTTTCTGATTAAAACATTTCCCACACTTGGAACAAGAAAATCTATTCTCCTTTGTGTGAGTTTTTTGATGTTTAAGAGAAGACTTTTTGAGGGGAAAACTATTTCCATATTCTGAACGTGAAAATGGCTTCTTTGCTTTTGGAGCAATTAGTTTTTTAATGCTAAGCTTGTGACATTGATGTTCCTTAGTAGTCAGTAATGAAGCAGAAGACAGGACCTGTTTCAAAGGATCAGATGACAGATCGTTGCTGCGAAGAGATGATGATATATCTGGAGTAATGGCATTAATTTCAATTGTATCCTGTGGGATCTCAAGATAGTCTGATTTTAAAATTGAAGATGTCAGCTGTCCCTCTGATCTCCTGTTACAGTCATCTGCCAAGAATAAAACCAATTATTTAGGAATAAAAAATTCTTCAATTTCACATTTTACCAACATTTCTACTTAAACTGTCAGTAAAAATGGCAAGTTATGTAAAACGATTCAATTATTCACCAGGACAATGACAGTTCACAGTCTAATAGAAAACCTCATAGGATGAACCAGTGGAGCATGGTGTTCAAATGTTTGCTCATTCTGCCTCCCAAATATTGGAATAAACAGCCACTAAACAATCTTATGTAGGTGAAAATAACACCAATAAAATCTGGTACTCATCTCGCAAAAAAAAAATAAGTCCCCACTCAGGTCCTTGTTCCATGAGTGGGGACTCAAAAGAATTAGTTACTTACGGGTAACAGGATTTTTCTAAACCCATGACAGCACCATGAGAGAGGGGATCTGCCCACCATGCATATGAAACCTACAGGCTAAAGAGGTGGCACCTCTCCCTCGCATAAGTTGGATTACACAGCATGAGAAGACCTCCAATGGTTATTAATAAAAACATCATAAAACAACTAACACCATGGGATCAAGTAAAAGAGGCATAGATGCTAATGAGGAGAACATAATTTTACCTCTATATAAGTTGCTAGTGCGGCCACACTTGGAATACTGTGTACAGTTCTGGTCTCCGGTGTATAAGAAAGACATAGCTGAACTGGAGCGGGTGCAGAGAAGAGCGACCAAGGTTATTAGAGCACTGGGGGGTCTACAAAACCAAGACTGGTTATTACTAGTGTTGAGCATTCCGATACCGCAAGTATCGGGTATCGGCCGATACTTGCTGTATCGGAATTCCGATACCGACTTCCGATATTTTTTCAATATCGGAATTCGGCATCGGAATCGGAAGTTCAGTTGATTGACGGCCTGACGTCATCATGATGCGCGGTGTGTGCGCATCATGATGCGCCGTCATTTCGGGCCTTCCGGGGGTCTCTGCCGGCCTGCCGGGGGGCTGTGCCGGCCTGCCGGGGGGCTGTGTGGACTGCCCGGGGTCTGTACCGGCCTGCCGGGGGGCTGTGCCGGCCTGCCGGTGGTCTGTGCACCCTGTGGGGGTCTGTACCGGCCTGCCGGGGGGCTGTGCCGGCCTGCCGGGGGGCTGTGCTGATGTCCGGGGGTCTGTGCAAGCATCGTCCGATGGGACTACAAGTCCCATCGGGCGATGCCTGCTACCATGACAGTGATTGACACATTAGCCAATGATGGGACAGTAGTAGTCCCATCATCCGGCTAATGTGTTAAATGTTAAAAAAAAAAAAAAAAAAAATACTACATACATACTACATGCATGCTACATACATACTACATGCATGCTACATACATACTACATATATACTACATACATACTACATACATGCTACATACATACTGCATGCTACATACATACTACATACATACATACTACATACATACTACATACATACTACATATATACTACATACATACTACATACATGCTACATACATGCTGCATGCTACATACATACTACATACATACTACATGCATGCTACATACATACTACATATATACTACATACATACTACATACATACTGCATGCTACATACATACTACATACATACTACATACATACTACATACATGCTACATACATACTGCATGCTACATACATACTACATACATACTACATACATACTACATACATGCTACATACATACTACATGCTACATACATACTACATATATACTACATACATACTACATACATGCTACATACATACTGCATGCTACATACATACTACATACATACTACATGCATGCTACATACATACTACATATATACTACATACATACTACATACATACTGCATGCTACATACATACTACATACATACTACATGCATGCTACATACATACTACATGCATGCTACATACATACCACATACATACTACATGCTACATACATACCACATATATACTACATACATACAATACATTCATACAATACATACATAGACATACAGTACATATAACATAGAGTAACATACTTACCAATACTTGTCACATTGTTCCCCGAAGCCATTGTCTATTCCGGGATAAATATTAACATAACAAACCACAAAAATACTCACCCACGATCCGAAGCAGTCCACGAGTGTGTCCCACGACGATCTTGGGTAGAGAACTGCAGCATCAGATGATGCTGCCGTTCTCTACGGGCTGCAGGAATCCAATGACGGAAGGTAGGTATCCTTCCGCACTGTATTCCTCCGCCACTTAAAAAAAAAAAGTCCCTAGTCTCACTTTATGCCATTGCTGTGTGGGAAATTCCCATGTAGTATATATGTAGTATGTATGTTGCATGTAGTATTTATGTAGTATGAATGTAGCATGTATGTAGTATGTAGTATGAATGTAGCATGTATGTAGTATGCATGTTGTATGTATGTAGCATGTAATTTTTTTTTTTTTTTTTTTTACATTTAACACATTAGCCGGATGATGGGACTACTACTGTCCCATCATTGGCTAATGTGTCAATCACTGTCATGGTAGCAGGCATCGCCCGATGGGACTTGTAGTCCCATCGGACGATGCCTGCACAGACCCCCGGAGCCTGCACAGACCACCGGCAGGCCAGCACAGCCCCCCGGCAGGCCGGCACAGCCCCCCGGAGCCTGCACAGCCCCCCGGCAGGCCGGCACAGCCCCCCGGCAGGCCGGCACAGCCCCCCGGCAGGCCGGCACAGCCCCCCGGAGCCTGCACAGACCACCGGCAGGCCGGCACAGCCCCCCGGCAGGCCGGCACAGCCCCCCGGAGCCTGCACAGCCCCCCGGCAGGCCGGCACAGCCCCCCGGCAGGCCGGCACAGCCCCCCGGAGCCTGCACAGACCACCGGCAGGCCGGCACAGACCACCGGAGCCTGCACAGACCCCCTGGCAGGCCGGCACAGCCCCCCGAAAGGCCCGTACAGACCCCTGAGAGGCTGTACAAGGGCAGGAAAGGGTTTTTCTTATTCCGATACCGGAAGTCCCATAGACTTGAATGGGACTTCCGGTATCGGAATCGGCGATACCGATACTTTTTTTAAAGATCGGCCGATACCATCCGATACGATACTTTGAAGTATCGGACGGTATCGCTCAACTCTAGTTATTACACTTGGGGTTATATAGTTTGGAAAAACGAAGGCTAACGGGTGACCTTATTACAATGTATAAATATATGAGGGGGCAGTACAAAGACCTTTCTAATGACCTTTTTACTCATAGACCTGAGACGGGGAGAAAGGGGCATCCTCTACATCTGAGGGAAAGAAGGTTTAAGCATAATCACAGACGCGGATTCTTTACTGTAAGAGGAGTGAGACTATGGAACTCTCTGCCATATGGTGTTGTAATGAGTGATTCCCTACTAAAATTTAAGAGGGGACTGGATGCCTTTCTCGAAAAGTATAATGTTACAGTTTATATACATTAGTTTTCTTGATATTGCGCTGGTCCAGGGAACTAGTCTGATTGCCATATGTGGAGTCGAAAAGGAATTTTCTTCCCCAAAATGAAGCTTACTGTTTGCCACATGGGTTTTTCTTTGCCTTCCTCTGGATCAACATGTTAGGGCATATTAGGTTACGATATGGGTCGAACTAGATGGACTTAAAGTATTCCTTCAACCTTAATAACTATGTTACCAACTAATAAACTAAAGGTGTGGAAACACAACGCTAGCGAAAGCAGTGCTCACCCACATGTAATGGCAGGGAATATAAGGGTGCTTTCATGGGTTCCGAAAAATCACGTTACTGGTAAGTAACTAAGACTTTATCAATCACCCATGACAGCACAATGAAAGATTCACAGAGAAATATAATAATCTAAGGTGGGACTGCCACCTGGAGCACCCCTGCCCAATGGTGAGGTTGGAGGAATCACCCATATCCTATCTAAAGTGCATATAGAAGGTAGAAGGATAGGACCAGGTTGCTGCCCTACAGATGTCGTCTAACGAGTCGTATGACCTCTCTGCTCAGGAGTATAGATGAGCGACTTTGCCTTTTATCGGGTCGAGTCGGGTTTCATGAAACCTGACTTTCTCAAAAGTCGGGTCAAACGAAATCGGCCGATTATCGTGAAAAGTCGAAGGCCGACTGAAACACGAAACCCAATGCAAGTCAATGGGGAAGAAAAGTCGGCAGTGAGTGGAGGACAGGAAACACACCTACAGTGCCCATTTTAATGCCAAAAACATCAATTCTTATTCCTTAAGCTTGTCAACCTTAATTTACTTTATAATAATAGTTAGGCATTGAAAACTGGGGGTTATTTGGCTAAAGTTGTGGGGGGGTAGTGCTGGCTCCAGATTTTCGTGGGCCCAGGGCCAAAGAGTGTCAATGGGCTCCTTTAAAGGCCCATTCACACATAGCGACGCACCAGCGATAACGATAGCGATCCGACCTGGCAAAGATCGCTGGTGCATCGTTACATGATCGCTAGATAGCTTTCAAACAGTCCAATCTCATCAACGATGCAAGACAGATCAGCGATCTGCATAACGACCACGTTGGTCGTTGAGTACCTTTCACACAACTTAATTGTAACCGATTCAGACCTGTATCGCTGAGCTCTGCATCGCTAACGACGTCGCTCGTCGTTTTTAAGCTTCAAACACAGTGATGAGTGCTGGCCAGCGGGACGCCAACGATGGAAAAATGGACCTGCTCATTCTAGCTTGATCAGCGATAGGCAGCGGGGGGTCCGGTCGCCGCTACCTTTCACACTTAACGAGATCGCTAGCGATATCGCTGTTGCGTCACAATATCGGTGACGCTCGAGCGATATCGCTAGCGATCTTGCTATGTGTGAAACCCCCTTAACACATGCCACAATTCATGTTTAGGCAGAAGGCGTACAGACGTGATGTCATCGCGCTCTCTGACCAGAATTTCACTGTCAGGAAACGTGGAAGACGTCACGGCGGTGGAGCAGGGAGAGGTATTTCAACTTTGCAATTGCTGTGATCCTGAGCAAGTAGGGGGGGCCCACTCATTGGCGATGACATCCCCCCACCGTCAGAGACACTTGATTCTACTATGTGGGACCTTGTGTTAGTGCCAAAGAGTGTGCCCACCCACCTGTCCAGGGCAATGGCACTCGCACGGGTGCGTGTGCCATGTGGTGACCCCGGCCCTGTGGGGGGAGGCAGCCCAGTTAGGGAGGTGGAAAAATTGGCATATGTTGATGTTGGACATTCAGCAGCTGCAAATGGAGTAATTGTAGAAGTCTGCGGAAGTGGAGGACAAAAGCAAGCCATTTTTCTGTCAACCTACGTGTCAGCAGGGGAGGGTGGGACAAAATCCTTTGAAACCCATGCATGGTTCATTTTAATGAAGGTTAGATCATCAACATTTTGGGTTGACAGATGGGTCCTTTTTTCTGTCAGGATTGATCCAGCAGCACTGAAGACTCATTCAGATAACACACTAGCAGCAGGGCAAGCGAGCTCCTGTAAGGCATATTGCGCCAATTCAGGACAGGTGTCAAGTTTACTGGCCCAATAGTCAAAGGGGTAAGACCGGTGAGGGAGAACATCGATATGGGAGGAGAAGTAGTTTGTAACCATAGATGACAACTGCTGTCTCCTGTCACTTTCACTCGATGCAGTATTACCAATCGTGTGAGCAGTACTTGAAAAATCAGTCCACAACATAGTCATGAAACTCCTGTGTCCAATGCCACTTCGGATGTATGCACCACAAACACCTCTTCCATGTTGCCCCCTACGGCTTGTTGGAAAAACATCACTGCCGCTGTGTGCTGGGAATGCCTCAAACAAACGGTTTACCAGAGTTGCTTGTTTGCTAGCCAATATTAGCTCTAGGTTCTCCTGTGGCATGAGGTTTTGGAATTTGCCTTTATAGCGTGGATCCAGGATGCTGGCCAATCAGTAGTCGTCATCGTTCATCATTTTGGCAATGCGGGGGTCCCTTTTTAGGATCTGCAAGGCATAATCAGACATGTGGGCCAATGTTCCAGGTGTCAATGATGCACTGCGAGTGCTGGGTGGAGGAGCACTTTCTGGCAAATCCACATCCCTCCAGTCACGCACAAACCCTGTACCTGACCTTGCCACGCCAACAGTTTTTCTTGCCCCCTGAGAAGCATCCTCCCCAAAATAATCATCCCCATCATCCTCCTCTTCCTCCACCTCGTCCACGAGACTTCCCTGACCAGAAAATGTCTGACTGTCATCAAGGCTTCGCTCCTCCTCTTCCTCCTCGGCTGCAGATGCCTGCACCTTAATGTGCGTCAAAGTTTGCATGAGCAGACACATAAGTGGGATGCTCATGCTTATGATGGCGTCGTTTCCGCTTACCAGCTGTGTGCATTCCTCAAAACACTGAAGGACTTTACAGAGGTCTTTCAGCTTTGACCACTGCACACCAGACAACTCCATGTCTGCCTGCAAACTGCCTGCCCGTGTATGCTCCCACAAATGAATTACAGCCTGCCTCTGTTCGCACAGCCTCTGAACCATGTGCAGGGTGGAGTTCCACCTTGTTGCAACATCGATAATTAGGCGGTGCTTGGGAAGGTGGAGCAATCGCTGCAGCTTCTGCATACGACTGGAGTGTACGGGTGACCGGCGGATGTGCGAGCACAGTCTTCGCACCTTATGGAGCAGGGGTGTTAACTCCGGATAATTATTGAGGAAGCACTGCACCACCAGGTTCAAGGTGTGAGCCAGGCAAGGTATGTGTCTGAGTTTTGAAGGGGCTATGGCTGCCACAACATTCCGGCCGTTATCACTAACTACCTTGCCTGCCTCAAGATGTAGACTGCCCAGCCATGACTCAGTTTGTCGCTGCAAGTAGTCGGCCAGTACCTCTGCAGTGTGTCTGTTGTCGCCCAAACACATCATCTTCAACACAGCCTGCTGACGCTTACCACTAGCTGTTCGATAGTGGGCCACCTCATGTGCAACACTGGCAGCTGCGGATGGAGTGCTCGTGCGACTGTGCTCTGTGGACCAGCTTTCGCTTCTGGAGGAGGAGGAGGAGGATCGAATGCCTACAGCCAACTGTTTCCTATACCGTGGGCCAGGCAGCACCGTCCCACCACCGCTGTCCCCTGTGGAGCCTGCATCCACCACATTAACCCAGTGCGCAGTGATGGATATGTAACGGCCCTGGCCATGCCTACTGGACCATGTATCTGTTGTGAGGTGCACCTTTCCACTCACTGATTGCTTGAGTGCATGGACAATCCGGTCTTTCACATACACGTGGAGGGCTGGGATGGCTTTTCGCGAAAAGAAGTGCCGACTGGGTAGGTCATAGTGTGGTACTGCATAGGCCATGAGCTCGCGGAAAGCTTTGCTCTCAACCAACCGGTAGGGCATCATCCCTAACGAGATTAGTTTGGCAATGTGGGCGTTCAAAGCCAGTGTACGCGGATGAGAGGATGAGTACTTTCTTGTCCTACTCAGAGTCTCTGGTAGGGTGAGCTGGACTTGAGAGCTGCATATGGTGGAACTAGAGGTGGACATGGCGGACAGAGAGGGTTGGTGATGGTGATGGTGGTGTTGCTGATGGCCTAGATTCAGTCTTTCGTAGCAATAACATTGTGATTCCATGACTGCTTTGCCCTTGAGACGACACCTCGACATTTGCTGCTGGTGGTGTGCTAACCGGTGGGCTTACAATGGGGGAAGCGATGTAGCGTTGCTGACTACCTTCATTCGGAGCAGTTGCACATGTGGTATGTGAGGTTTGGTAGTCCGTCCACGCTTGCAAGTGCATGGTGGTTAAGTGTCTAAGCATGCAACTGGTATTCAAATTTCTCAGATTTTTCCCTCGGCTAAAGGTCTTTGTGCACTTCTTACAGATAACCTTTGCCTGATCATTAGGATTTTGTTCAAAAAAGTGCCACACTGCACTCTTCCTACTATGGAAGACATTTTGAGACCTTGCACGCTGTGCTAATTTGACCGTGTGGCCAAGCTGTCCTGCAACTCTTTTGGTTTTTGTAACACGTTTTTGGACTGCTACGGTCCTGCCAGATAACAGCTGTTGCGATGTCGTTGCCTGCTGCGGATCCTCCTCCTCCTCTTCTGAGCTATTGGCAGTGGCACCCTCTTCCCCCATTGGATGCCAATCTGGGTCAACAACTGGGTCATCCATCACCTCCTCTTCAATTTCATGTGCAACTTCCTCTGTGTTACCGTGTAAGGTGGTACAGTATGTGGGAAGGGGAACCTGAGTTTCATCAGGGTCTGATTCTGCCTCAGTACACTACGAGGACAATGTAGTGCTCTGAGTGAATGTACCAGCAGAAAAATCTAGCAGTGGCTGTGCATCAGTGCACTCCATGTCAGATTCATCTTGGACTGGGGAATTCACGATTTGACTTGCTACCACAGGCATGGTACTATGTGAAAAGAGCTCCATGGAGTAATCGGTAGTGTGGCCTGCCGCATCCTTCACTTTTGGTAGGGGTGAAGGACACAAGGAAAGGTGTTGTTCCTGACCAGGAGCCTCCAATGACGACTCAGTGCTTTTATTTTTTGAAACTTCAGAAGAGGAGGCGAGAGAGCTGGAGGCTGTGTCAGCAATGTAAGCCAAAACTTGTTCCTGAAGCTCCGACTTTAAAAGTGGTTTACCTACTCCCAGAAAAGAGAGCCTTCGAGGCCTTGTGGAGCCAGATGATGATGCAGGCTCAACACCTCCTGCCTTAGGTGCTATTGTGCTTTTGCCACTACCAACAGATGCAACACCACCACCACCATCGGGACCAGCTGGCAACCCCCGCCCACTTCCATGACGTCTTACACCATACTTGCTCATTTTTGTGAAAATGTACCCAAAATACCACCAGCTATATGGTACGGTAAAACAAGGTAGAAGTTGTATCTACTATTAGTGAGACTTTGAATCTCACTAGAGATTTGAGGACGCTGAACTATTGTCTCAGGCCCAGTAGAGATTACACCTCAATATAACAAGCTTAAATTGGATGGTGTATGACAAGGTGGAGGGTGTCTATAGGATTGGTGAGAATTTGAATCTCACTATAGATTTGAGGACGCAGAACTATTGTCTCTGGCCCAGGAGAGATTGATTACACCTCAAAGTAACAGACTGAAATTGGATGCTGTATGACAAGGTGTAGGGTGTCTATAGGATTGGTGAGAATTTGAATCTCACTATAGATTTGAGGACGCAGAACTATTGTCTCTGGCCCAGTAGAGATTACACCTCAATGTAACAGGCTGAAATTGGATGGTGTATGACAAGGTGGAGGGTGTCTATAGGATTGGTGAGAATTTGAATCTCACTATAGATTTGAGGACGCAGAACTATTGTCTCTGGCCCAGGAGAGATTACACCTCAATGTAACAGGCTGAAATTGGATGGTGTATGACAAGGTGGAGGGTGTCTATAGGATTAGTGAGATTTTGGATCTCACTAGAGATTTGAGGACGCTGACAATGATGCTCTCAGTCCAAGCATGGACGCAGGCAGCCTAATAAGCAGGACTGCTGCACAGTGCACACACAAAAGGTGGAAAAATGAACGCTTGGTAACTGTGCAGAAAAGAGGAAGAAAAGTATTTTTGCTTTTAAAAAAGCAGTTTGCACAGCAGTGTGCAAACAGCAATGCAGCTATCAGGGAGCCTTATAAGGCAGCCTAATAACCAACAGAGCTGATGCACAAAAATAGAGCCTCCCCTGTCACTGCACACAAAGTGTTGTGTTGTAAGTGGAAATCGCTAACAGCAGAAGCAGTTTTTTGGTTCTTCTTCCCTGCCTAATGCTCTCCCTACAGAATCATCATCAGCAGCAGCTCTCCCTATGCTAAGATCAGCATAAGTAAGATGGCGGTCGGCGTTCACGCCCTTTTATAGCCCCTGTGATGCCACACAAAGCCAGCCAATCACTTGCATGCCCTTCTCAAAGATGGTGGTGACCGATGCCCATGTCATCGCATTGCCCACAGTGTGCGTCCTCCATCATTGGCTGAAAAAGGGCGCTGGAAGCATCTTTTGAAACGCGACTTTGGCGCTTTGGTCACCGACCTCGTGGCCGACCTCACGCTATGGTCGGGTTTCGTTTCATGAAACTCGACTTCAGCGAAAGTCGGTGACTTATGAATTTGACCGACCCGTTTCACTCAACTCTACTCAGGAGGATGCCACGGCTCGAGTAGAATGCGAGCAGAATGATCCTTGAGACGTTACGGGGCCATCTTGCCACTTGCTAAGTATGCTAGAGAAATGGCCTCTGTGACCCACCTAGCAATTGTGGGTTTTGAGGCTCTACACCCTTTCCTAAAACTCTGGAGGGATACGAACCAAGACCTATCCTTTCTCCAGTGTTTCAAAGTGGACAGGAATCCAGTTACACATCTCCTATCATCCAAAGTATGCATTTTTTTATCCTTCTAGTTCTTTGGATTAGAATAAAAGAAGGGAGGTCAACTTCTTGTAGCATGGAATCGCGACACTACTTTGTAAACTTAGGCTGGATCGGGCTTAAAGATAACCCTATCATCTAGGATTTGGGTGAATGGTGGGGCTATAGAAAGAGCCTGAATATCACTGACAATTCTGGCTGATGTTAATGCTACCAGCAGACCTGTTTTAAGCAAAAGAACCTTCATGGATGCCGATTCCATGGGTTCAAAAGGAGCGTCCGTTATGGCTGTCAGAACCAGATTTAGGTCCCACGATACAAAGTTTACTTTAGAATTGGTCCTAGATTTTAATGATGTTTTTATAAATCGTGAAATCCAATAATTACCGGCCACTTCCACAGTAAAGGGAAGGGACACATCCAGCTGAACAAGGATGGGCTCCGAAGTGAACCTTATTTTCCAACAATCAAAAGCGTGCACAGCATTCTCATACCAGTTAATAAAAAGTCTGTACCTTTTTAGTCATGATGGTTAAAGGTTTAGCAACCACGGAAAAGTTTTTGATAAACTTCCTGTAATAATTCGAAAAACCCAAAACTGCTGTAATGCTTTGAAGTTATCGGGACGGTCCCAATTTTACACAGCCTGCAACTTAGAGAGATCCATCATAAACCCTGAGGCGGAAATGACGTATCCTAGAAATGGTAATTCTTGTACGGTGAAAACACACTTTTCAAGCTTGGCGTATAGCTTGTTCTTCCTGAGCAACTGCAACACTTGTTTAACTTGCTCCATGTGTGAATCACGGTCAAGCAAATAAACGAGTATGTCATCCAAATAAATAATCACAAATTTACCTAAGAGGTGAGCGAATACATCATTTATAAAATGCTAGTAAACTGCCGGCGCTTTGGTTAAACCAAAAGGCATTATGAAATTTTCGAAGTGACCCTCAGGAGTATTAAAAACTGTTTTCCACTCATCCCCCTGACAAACTCTTTTGAGGTTGTGCACCCCCACCCCGAGGTCAAGTTTAGTAAACCATTAGGCACCCGACACCTGATTAAACAGATCCGGAATCAGCGGCATAGGATACGGATTATGGACCGTGATCTGGTTAACCTCCCTAAAGTCCAGACACGGATGTAATCCAGCATCTTTCTTCTTGACAAAGACGAAACCGACTGAAGCCGACGATGGCCTAATGTGACCCTTGATCAAACTTTCAGTAATAAACTCCTTAATGGCTTGTGTCTCCGGACCGGACAGATTATACATTCTGCACTTAGGAAGTTTAGCCACTGGTTTCAACCTTATAGTGCAGTCATAGGACCGATGCGGCGGCAGCAGCTCCTGACACCCCTTTTCAGAGAACACATCAGAATACTCCAGTAAAGGTTCAGGGATACTAGGAATCATAGCTGAAATACACGTGTCTAGACAGTTCTCTGCAGAATGCGCTCCACTGGACTATGTCCTATGTCTTCCTGTCAATTACTGGATTGTGAACTGACAACCAAGGAAACACCAAAACTACCTGTGCAGGTAGTTTTTTTAGCACAAGGCATGTTAAAGGCTGCGAATGGGGGACCCCGATGCGGAGTTCCAAATCCAATACACACTCCTTAAAAACCCCTTGAGAGAGTGGAGACGCATCAATGGCAACAATCTGTATAGGACTAGAAAGCTTGTTATCTCTTAACCCGGATGTGCGGGCAAAATATTAGTCAATAATATTCGCCGCAGAACCGCTATCCAAGAAAACTTCAATAAAAACCTCCTGACCCCCCGATTATTACCCTTGCGGGGAGACTCAGTCTGGAATCCTCCAAACCCCCTGAGCCTACCACTTTTCCACCGGCGCACCATTTTTCGGTGCCATGGGATAAGCGATAATATAATGTCCCTTTTTGCTGAAGAAAAAACAGACCCCTCCTTTTTTAGGGATAAAGGGTGTTTTATCCTCATGCGATGCCCCAGCGATCTGCATTGGCTCTACAGAGGTCTCCGGGGTTGCTATTGATGTTGCTACCCCCTCCCATACCGATTTTGTCTCCTGAGACCTTTGATGAAAATGGCGGTCAATACGGACTACAAGTGCCATGGCTACCTCCAGAGAGGTGGGAGTCTCATACATCACCAAAGCCTGCTTGATCCTCTCAGACACTCCCTGCAAAAACTGAATCATAAGAGCAGGGTCATTCCACTGAGTATCCATGGACCAGCGGCGAATTTCAGCACAGTAATCTTCGGCCGGCGGATTCCCCTGAACAAGAGAATGAATCTTGAACTCTGCCAAAGCCAGTTTATCTGGATCATCATAGATAAGGCCGAGTGCAGAAAAAAAAATAAGTCCACCTATTCAAAATCAGGGGAATCGGAGGGTAGAGAAAAAGCCCATGCAAATGAGACCACTATACTCACACGCTGAGCCTCACCCCCTGAAGAGAGAGGATACTGACGGAAATACAGTTTGCATGATTCACGGAAAGAAACAAACTTACTGCGATCTCCTGCAAACTGCTCTGGAAGGGCCAATTTTGGTCCAGATGACCTGTTTGACGCCTCTGATTGCACCGCAGAAGCTGACAAGGCCTGTTGCTGAACCGCCCCCTTTTAGCTCTGTAACCTGGATGGACAGAGCCTCCAACTGTCTAGTCAAGGAAACAATGGGATCCATGGAGGGTAAAGTTTTGGGACGACTATAATGTCACAGGAGCAATGGGAAAACAGGAGATGAGGAACCTGGGCCCCTGAACTGCCCCTCAGACAAAATAAAAAAAAGTTACATCCCTGACAACAAAGTATGTATGAAGGAAGAATTCAAAATTCAAAAGGACTTCCACACATTTATAGTGGACCATTGGAGCTACTATGAGTCCTGACCAGAAGAGTAGAGAAAATATTAGTGTTCCCCATTGCAGGAGAGATTGTGCAGTAATCTAAAGTACTTAGAATTGAAAACAATGTCATTTATGACGTGGAGAGATTCATGAAGCCAAGGCTCAAGCAAAGCCAACATACCGTATTTTGAGGTTTATAAGACGCACCGTATTATAAGAAGCACCCCAAATTTTGAGGAGAAAAATAGTAAAAAAAAGAAAAAAAAACCCTTTTTGTAATAAAATGGTGGTGCTTCTTACAAGCCATGAGTCTTACTGCTTACTGGGGGTGGTGGCTGCGGTGAAACGGGGTCTCAGGGTCGCTGCTGGCAGAGGCTGGAGTGGGGCAATGCTGCAGATCACAGACTGGGAGAAAGGGGTGTTCGGATGTGCGATGTTGCGGGTGTTTGGTGGTGCGTTTTGCTGTAGACTCTGGGAAAATGGCTGCCAGGGGGCAGCGCATGCGCAGATGGACATCTTGACGCTGAGATCTCATCTCCTGAGATCTTGGTGCCAAGATCTCTGTGGAGGAACACACACACGGACCTGATCCTCCCACGTCACCACCGTGACGTAACTACACAGGCACAGCTCTCCGGCGCCCCCCTTTGTCTCTCAGGTCAGTAAGGGAACTGCACCTTGAGCAAATGGTCGCAGGGGAGGAGGTCTTGTTACCCGCTTGGGGTTCTAAGATTCGGGATCAGAGTAAAAGCATCAGCACAAGATTAAGTTTATAGTTTAATTGCCTTTAGGGCGCACTAGATAATTACAGAAATATACAGTAAATTTGCAGTCAGAGAAAAGATATAACAATAGGGTACAAGGCTTAGAGATATTAAGCTGGAGGTCAATTTACCAGATTGTATTGTAGGGTGCATGCGGTTGCCGGGGAGCTCTGCAGTCCACAGGTACAAGAATCTTAGTTGCTGGACAGACCCCCAAAGCATGGGCCGCTGCTCCCCTCGGCAGGTCTGTCCCCAGGTCCTTCTTAGATCATCATCGTCTGGATCTTCTTTGTGAAAGACTGAATGCCAGGGGCTGCCAGCCCTTAAACACGCTGGGTTCCTCCCCCTGTGTCAGAGGGTGGGCTAATAATCTCCACCCTTTAGCTCTTTGCAGAACTTATTTCCAATATCTAAGAAAGGGGATAACTTTCTACAGCATGATCGAATCAGAACATGAGAGGTACCAGTGAATGCGGTTTGCTTTGCCGGTCGTGTGGAGTGCAAACATGGCCCTATTGGGTCACTGTAGAGGGCCAATCTCTATATCTCAGGAATCAGTGCTCTCATCGACTCGGGAGTCACACTGCCAGATGCACGATTCCCTCAGGGTCACTCGGATATTTTCATGTGTCCATAACTCGAAAGATGAGTTCATAATTTGTGTTCATAGGATGGAGCCACAGTGTCTGGGACACACAAAGGATGCATATTCCTGTGTCTGCTAGCACGCACATTCTAATTGAAGCCCTCAGGCTTTATCTGGCCCCCTGCTGGCACGGCTCCGTACCTGGGCTTTGAAGCTCTGTTTTGGGCCTATCCTCATTATCACACCAATGCCCTGGCTATTTAGCATTGGAACACTAAATCCTGCTTGTATTCACTAAGTACACAGCGCCTGGGGGTATAGAAGCCTTTAGCTGCCTGTAATTTCTGAACTTAGACCAAAATGGATGCCAAGCCCAGATATGTGGCCCCACATCTAAGATGGCGGCCGCTCCTTCATCACACCTCCCATTCATCCCAGAGACCGTGTGTAACCAGCTGAGGGGGTTGTGGTCTGTTTCCACGGTGAATTGGCGTCCGTACAAGTATGGCTGCAGACGCTGCAGGGCCCACACAATTGCCAGACATTCCTTCTCCATCGTGGAATAGGCCACTTCCCTCGGCAGGAGCTTCCGGCTCAGGTACAGAACGGGGTGTTCATGGCCCGTAGTGTCGACCTGGCTGAGCACAGCACCGAGGCCGAAGTCACTGGCGTCGGTCTGCACTACGAACGGCCACGTGAAGTCGGCTGCCTGTAGTACAGGAGAACTAGAAAGGGCGGTCTTGAGCGCCTGGAAAGCTGTCTCGCAGGCGACTGTCCAGTCGACTGCGATGGGCAGCCTCTTCTTGGTGAGGTCCGTCAGGGGCTTGGCCAGGGCACTATAGTGTGGAACAAACCTCCTATAGTACCCGGCAATCCTCAAGAAGGACATCACCTGCTTCTTGGTCCTGGGGGTGGGCCAGGATGCGATGGCATCCACCTTCCCGGGCTCTGGCTTCAGAGCTCCCCCACCTACCCGGTGCCCCAGGTAGTGGACCTCACTCATACCTAGCTGGCACTTTTTGGGCTTAACGGTCAAGCCTGCTCGCTGGATCCGCCCGAGCACCTGCGCCAGGTGCTCTAGGTGATCTTACCAGGTGGGACTGAAGATAGCGATGTCATCTAGGTACGCGGTCGCATATCCTTCCAGTCCCTCGAGCAGTGTGTTGACCATCCTCTGAAAAGTGGCAGCGGCATTCATGCCGAATGGCATCACCGTGGACTCGTACAGTCCGAATGGGGTGATAAAGGCAGAGTGTTCCCGTGCCCCCGGGGTCAGGGGAATCTGCCAATATTCCCTGCTCAGATCCATGATGGTCAGGTACTTGGCCCCGGCCAGCCGATCGAGCAGGTCATCGATGCGTGGCATTGGGTACGCATCGGTGACCGTCACAGTGTTGAGCCCCCGGTAGTCCACGCAGAACCGCGTAGTTCGGTCCTTTTTAGGGATGAGGACTACAGGCGAAGCCCACGCACTGTTGGACACTTGGATCACCCCCAGCCTCAGCATCTCGTCTATCTCTTGGCGCATGTGCTGCTGCACCTCAAGAGAGACCCGATATGCTGAACGCCGGATCGGGGGGTGGTTGCCGGTGTCCACGTCATGGACGGCTGTCTCAGTCCTTCCGGGCAGGCTGCTGAACAGCTCCCGAAAGGGGTGTAGGGTGACCCTCAGCTGGGAACGTTGGTCCTCCGAGAGCTGGTGGCCAACGCCCACATCCTCGATGGATCCACCCGCCTTGGCTTGGGTGAGCAGATCCAGGAGGGTTTCTACCTCTCCTTCATCGGGAAGGTTGCACACTGGGTGGGCACAAGCCTCCCGCTCATGATGGGCCTTCATCATGTTCATGTGGAAGGCCTTCCTCCTTCCACGGGCGTGGTCCAGGGTGACCAGATAGGTGACAGCGTTGAGCCGCTGGTGCACGAGGTATGGACCCTCCCAGGCCGCCTGAAGCTTGTTTTGGGGTACGGGGACCAGTACCCACACCTTTTGACCCACCTCGTAGGTCCGCTCACAAGCATTCTGGTCATACCACCGCTTCTGGTCAGCCTGGGCTTGGGCCATATTGTCATGCACCAGCCGTGTCAAGGCCATCATTCTGTCCCGGAAGCGCACGACATACTCAATGACCGACACTCCAGGGGTAGCCAAATCCCCTTCCCATGCTTCCTTCACCAGAGCAAGGGGCCCCCGTACACGTCGCCCGTACAGGAGCTCAAAGGGGGAGAACCCTGTTGAGGCCTGTGGGACCTCTCGGTAGGCAAACAGCAGGTGTGGGAGATACCGCTCCCAGTCTCTCCCGTGGGAGTCGACCAACATCTTCAGCATCTGCTTTAAGGTGCCATTGAACCGCTCACACAGGCCATTGGTCTGTGGGTGGTACGGGCTGGCTACCAGATGTTGCACTTGTACCTGCTTACAGAGAGATTCCATCAGCTGCGACATGAACTGGGTCCCTCGGTCGGTGAGCATTTCCTGGGGAAACCCCACTCTGGAGAAAATCTCCAGTAAGGCAGTGGCCACTTTGTTGGCCCGAATGGACGACAAAGCTACCGCCTCCAGGTACCGGGTGGCATAGTCCACTACCGTTAGTATGAAGCATTTCCCAGAGCGTCTGGGAGTGGACAGAGGTCCAATGAGATCCACAGCCACCCTCGAGAAAGGCTCTTCAATGATGGGCAGAGTTACCACAGCCACCCTCGAGAAAGGCTCTTCGATGATGGGCAGAGTTACCAGTGGGGCTTTGGGGCACCGCCCCGCCTTCCCCACCCTCTGATAGGTGTCACACGAACGGCAGTAGGCAATCACCTCGGTCCTCATTCCTGGCCAGTAGAAATGCTGAGCTAGCCTGGCCCTGGTTTTAGCGATCCCTAGGTGTCCGGCCATGGGAATCTCGTGTGCGATCCGCAACAATTCTGCCCTGAACGGATAGGGTACCACTAACTGTCGGTCCCTGGGCCACGTCTCTGGTGAACCCTGCTGGACCGTTACCCGGTACAGCCGTCCCTGGTCCCAGACCACTTGCTCGCGGTCAGACTCCAGGGGAGGCTGTGCCGCCTGCTCCTTGAGAGCTTTCAGGCTAGCGTCAGCTTCCAACGCTGCCTGAAATCCCTGACTCGATGTGGCAAGAATTGACGAAACTGCCACCTCCTCTGTCAGCTCCCCGGGATCTGTCTCCTGGCCGCTGTCTGACTCGGCAGCCACTTGGTCAGAGAGAGGGGAACCATTGGACCTCCTCGAGGCTCCTTGGGCTCCGGCGCTCCTACTCCTGGTAACAGCGGCCACGACCGCTGAGACCACAGGTAGCGCCTGCTTCCCCTCGACCCCCGACCAAGTCGCCGGGTCAGGCAGACTTCCCTGGCCTCCTGACATCCTGGATGTGGGGAACTCCTGCCCTGGGGTCTTACCTGGTGGCTCCTCTCCCGGGACGCCCCCTCCCCCCATGGCCTGTTCCTCCTTCTGCAGAGGACCTAGACTCAGCAGGCTGGATTCACTTAGGGGCCCTATACTGCCCATAGCAGCCCCTCCCTCCACCTCTGAGCTCCACCCTGCAGTCTTCTCACCTGTCCTCACTGTGAGCCCTGTGTGTGTAGTGTCAGTGCATGGCTTACCATCAGGTTTCACCCCCTCCTCCACTGTTGGAGGCACATTCAACACATTAACATTAGCATTCACAGTAGAGACATGACATTCTTGGGGAGCCGGACTTGGGGGTTCAGTGGCCACATACTGAGACACTAGCCGCCCCAAATCGGTCCCAAGCAACACATTGGCAGGAATATTTGGCGTTACTCCCACCTCTCGCATTCCCCTCCCGGCGCCCCAGTTCAAAAACACCTTGGCGACGGGCAGCGCCGGTTCAACACCTCCAATTCCGGAGATGGAAAGGGTTTTCCCAGGCACCAAGTCTTGAGGGGACACCACCTCAGGACGTACCAGGGTTCGTTCAGCGCCTGTGTCCCGCAGTCCCATGACCGCTGAGCGGCCGATGGTGACGGGTTGGTAATTGTCCAGGGACCTCCCACCACCCCCTCCCACACACAAAACAGTGGACGGTTTCTGAGACAGGGATGGGGCCTTATGGCGCTGGGGACACGCAGCCTTAAAGTGTCCCGGCTGGTTGCAATGATGACAATGTCTGGGTTCTGCTCCTGGCCTGGAGAGGGCAGCAGGGGGGTACATCCCTTGCACTCTGGGGGCTGGGGGGACAGGGGCAGGACTGGGCTTACCCCCTCTCCAGGTGCTGCTGGCAGGCTTCTTCGGCTCAGGGGCCCTGTTGTTGGCATACTCGTCTGCCAGGGCAGCTGTAGCAGAAGCCCCCTTTGGTTTCCGGTCACGGAGGAACTGCTGGAGGTCCTCTGGGCAGTTCCACAAGAACTGCTCCGTGACAAACAGTTCCTGGACCTCCTGGCGGGTGGTGAGCTCTAGACCCGAGGTCCAGTGCTCCGCAGCTCTCAGCAGGGCCCGCATGTGGTCGGTCCAGGTGTCCTTGGAGCCCCGCTGCAGGCTCCGGAACTTCCTGCGGTACGACTCCGTGGTGAGGTTGTAGTGCTGGATCAGGGCCCGCTTGATGCTGTTGTAGTCCTGCTCCTCCCCGGCAGGTAAGTAAGTCCCCCAAAACTTCCAGGGACTTACCCCTCAAACGGGGGGTCAGGTACCTTGCCCACTGATCCAGGGCCAGATGGTGTTGGAGGCAGGTTCTCTCAAAGGCCAGCAGAAAGGAATCCAGATCTCCATCCTTTTCAAGCAGGGGGAAGTCCTCCGCCCGGACCTTGGAAGCCTTGGTCCCCGGTGGGGCTGGTGCGTCCAGCGGGAGCCCGTGCTGAGCCATCTCCAGTCGGTGCCGGCGCTCCGCAGCTTCACGGCGTTCTGCCGCCTGCAGCACAAGTTCGGCATGCTCACGCTCTGCTGCTTTCTCCGCCGCCACCAGGAGTCTGTCATGGGCGGCGGCGTTACCAGCCTCGAGCTGTGCCATAGCCGCTTGGAACAGGGCCTCTGATCTGGACAGGCTGGGGCGGGCAGGTGGTGGGCAGTCCACTGTGGGACTGAGCACGGGGGTCTGGCTCCTTGGGGAGCCCTGGCTGAGCTCCCCCTCGCCTTCATTGGTATTGTCCACCACCACCTCCTCATAGACCATAGCATTGGCCTCCCCCTTTGCCTTACTCCTGGTGCCTTATGCCATCTTGGGCACCACTGGTTACTGACACAGCTGCAACCCTGGCCTCGCACACAACTTATTATATTGGCACTCTGACCGTCTAGTGCTGGGCTGACCTTAAGACCCCAGCAGTGAAAGTTACCGCTGGTAGTCTCTAGTGTCTGAGAGTAGGGGTCCAACGCACACTATTACTCTGATCCCACCGCTGCCACCAATTGTGGAGGAACACACACACGGACCCGTTCCTCCCACGTCACCACCGTGACGTAACTACACAGGCACAGCTCTCCGGCGCCCCCTTTGTCTCTCAGGTCAGTAAGGGAAGTTCATAATTTGTGTTCATAGGATGGAGCCACAGTGTCTGGGACACACAAAGGATGCATATTCCTGTGTCTGCTAGCACGCACATTCTAATTGAAGCCCTCAGGCTTTATCTGGCCCCCTGCTGGCACGGCTCCATACCTGGGCTTTGAAGCTCTGTTTTGGGCCAATCCTCATTATCACACCAATGCCCTGGCTATTTAGCACTGGAACACTAAATCCTGCTTGTATTCACTAAGTACACAGCGCCTGGGGGTATAGAAGCCTTTAGCTGCCTGTAATTTCTGAATTTAGACCAAAATGGATGCCAAGCTCAGATATGTGGCCCCACATCTAAGATGGCGGCCGCTCCTTCATCACAATCTCCATCTGTGCCCGTGCTGCCCCTGGCTGCCATTTTCCCGGAATCCACCACAATGTAAACCATAGAAGTGAGGGGGTCCCGGGCTTTCACAAAGTCGGCTGAGCCCCCGCACCACCGAAAACCAGCAGTGTTGCACCCCCTCATCCCAGCTTGCGGCTTGAAGCAACACGCCACTCTTGCCGCCTTCAGCAGTGACCCTGCTCCACCGCAGCCGGTAAGATAAAATTGAATTATAAGACACACCCCCATTTTCATCCCAAATTTGGGAGAAAAAAGTGGGTCTCTTAATCAGAAAAATACAGTATCTCCGGCAGGCACGAATAAATGAATACAGCCATAAACCACATACAGCTTTGAGATATATCATGGCACAGGTGGAATACTTTTTATGTAGTTTAACGCGATCCTGTTTGAAGTTAGTTGGTTTTAATACAAACTGAAAAGTCAGGATAACGGGAAACTCTGCTGTTATTGGACAGAAATTCACACTCGGCCTCACTGTACATTTACTGTTGTCAATCATAAAAGGGAAGTTTGGCCAGAAAGACTGGACCTGGTCTTGTAGGGACCGTGAGACATTCAGCAGCACAGAAGGGAGAGAAGAGTCATCCAATAAGATCTCAGGGATCTAGGAAGCCAACAGCATCATTACCCTCCGCTTTCTCTTACAGGCCAGCATAATATTTTTCTACAAGTGATTTTCTATCTTGTCAGCACATTCTACGTACGCTGTCATTTGGCTTTATAGTTACAGAGCTGGGCAGGTAACGGTCAGCGTCTTCTAATCCCAGGGGGTAGGTGGATCTACCAGGTTGCAAGTTCTATAGAAAAGGGCTTTCAATGCCCAAAGTCATTTGAACAGTTTTGGCTGGAGGAGAATGTTGTGGTTTAGAGGTAAGGCATGTTTCGCACATCAGTTTTTAAGGTCAGTCTAAATCCGCAAAAATAGCGGAAAACGGATCCGCAGGCTTACTGACAGCAACGGGTGTCACCGGAGTGGTGGATGGACGGATCCGGGAAAGGTTAGAATTTAAAGGAACCCGCTCCCGAATTGCACAGATGGCCGCGAGAAGATATTGGCGTGATCTTGCAGCATTACAGAGATGGCCGCGAGAAGATATCGGCGTGATCTCGCATGGTCTCGCGGCATAGGAGAGAGAGAGAGATTTTAGCGGCTCCCGGGATGGTAGTCAAGGGTTAAATTGCCTCCCGGAGTGAAAATAGCGGACCGTCACTGCAAAAAAAGTTGCAGGGTCCGTCTCATCCGCCCAGGAGTCGCTAAAATCTTGGCGGATCCGTACAATAATGGGTGTGACGGATAAGCGTCAGTCAGGATCCGCCAATAATGTAAGTCTATGAGTGTAAAAAACGGATCCGCCCCATTTTTGGCGGATCCGTTTTTTACAAAAATTGGCGGATCTTGACTGATGGGAAAAAACTGATGTGTGAAACAGGCCTAAAATGGTGATCATGGTAATACGGCCGGACTACACCACCGATAAAGCAGCCACAGCCGGTGACTGAGAGGAATCTGTGACTTCTCTGCATTCAGTGGTTACTACTCACCTGGGTAGTCATATGTGGGAATCTCCTCTTTACACCACTCATCACCCCTCACATATGTCTCTGTAGTATTAATATGGGTCAGATCTTCACCCTGAAACAAATATTGTAAAAGTCACCGACAGATGGAGAAGTCCCATCTATGATCAGCTCTAATCCTGCCATCTCCACCGTTCTCATTACACAAGTATAAAACATATAATACTGGTGGATAAAACAAGACTGAGCACAAGACCTTCACAGCCGTCTACACATCATAGGGGAGATCTCCTGACACCTTCTCTCCATCTACCTGATGATCCTGAGGAACACTGGGATCTTCTTGGTTACAGTCCTGTGGAAGAAGAGGACGGGGACATCTCTCTGGTGTTGTCCTCTTACTGGATAGATCTGGAGGAAACACATACAGGGACTGAATTCATTCTCTACATACAGGTAATTATAGGCCGTGTGTATTTAGTCCTGTCTATTACCTGGAGATGTGAGGGGCTGGGGAACCTCCATTATGACGTTCCTGTACAGATCTCTGTGTCCTTCTAAATACTCCCTCTCCTCCAAGGAGAAATAGACGGCGACATCCTGACACCTGATAGGAACCTGACACACACAATGATACCGTCATCCCCCGATCCCTTCATAGTGTTACTGTATAATGTCCCAGCATTCCCAGCAGTGTCACCTCTCCAGTCAGCAGCTCAATCATCTTGTAGATGAGGTCTAGGATCTTCTGGTCATTGATGTCCTCATGGATCAGTGGGTGAGGTGGAGACCCCGTGATTGGGCTCAGGGGTCTTCCCCATCCCTCAGACATAGGGTCCTGACAGCGATCACTAGAGGTCTTCTTCACCACTGTGTAATCCTGGTTATGGAGAGACACATTAATAAATCTCACTACAGACATTTCCAGAGTCCTCACCTCTCCAGTTCTGTCCATCTGTTATTCCCATAGATAAGAATGATGTAATGTGACGTCATCAGAATCTCTCACCTCTCCAGTGAGACGGAAGAGGATCTCTAGGGTGAGGTGTAATATCCTCTCCGCCATCTTGTCTCTGTCCATATCCATCCTTGATGGGTAAATCAGGAAAATTCTCTTTTGTAGAAGATCTTCACTGAGAGGATCCGATATTGTAGAGACCTGAGTGAGAAGATGAGCCGATGTAACATCATAAAAAATTCTATATAATACAATTACTGACAAAAATTAGAAATGAAGGCAGCACTCCATATTTTGCACTGTGGAATAAAGATGGACTTTATTCAGAGCCACATGTCAGGGCGATGTTTTGGCTCACACTGAGCCTTTCTCCAGCAGTGGGTATAACATACAAGGGTGCTTTTATAGGTATATTTAACAATCATCAATTTCTCATAATTTTATAACAAAGTGCGATAAAATAATTTTCCATAAAACATATAATACCATTCATATCCATATCACATAATATCTCACATCTTCAAAGAAAGTGCTGTAGTGCTAAAGTGCCAAAGACTTCTCTGTAAAATGTACTAACCTCTGATAATGAATCCTAATGTGGCACTCAGTGCAGCTGTGTATAGGTTATTAATGTGTCTCACCCCTTCAGGATCATTCACTTCCACATGGAGGATGCCATGAATGCCGTTTTCAGCGTTCTCTGATACCTATTGCACATGTACCAGCGCATCATTACCCTGTCATAAGCTGCCGCCCAATCCTATGCAATGTGTGGCACATTCAGTCCGCGCATGCGCACTCTCGCATTGCGGACATCTCGGCGCCATCTTGGATGTGGCAACATGTACAATCCGGATCTTCATTACAAAGCACACCATCTAAATTTTCAGGGGCGGCGCTTTCTACTATACAGTGCATTTCAAGCAGCCTTAACACCATTATTGAAGGTGAATTTTACCATTCCTATATTAAGCTTCTATAATGTCACTTCTTCGGTCAACAACTCAAAGAATTTTTTTTATCTCATAATGATTATATATTTGTGACCATATTTATTTTGTAGAAGTGAACTGAATAGATATGTGAACGCTCAAAGGGTTTTAAAAGGTATTACAACCCACCCTGATTCACTGGACGGCACCCAGTACAGGTTACCTCCAGTCACCAAACAGCACTTCGAGAAGGCACATGACCCTCACGGACCATGATGTCTTAACCCTAGGGTATAGGTGTCCCTACCTTTATAGACACCTGGGTTGAGACATTCATCCCGGCAGTGGTTTACAGTCAGGACGGTCCATCTTAGCACCGTCCCGTTTGCAAACTGTATTTTCCCCAGATATGGATTACGGTGTGGGACACAATGGTGGACAGGTATGGTATATTGTTGGTTTGTTAATTTACTTTTAATTACAGGAGAACGAGGGTGTCGCATGGATTAGCTGTACAATAAAGATGGCAATCTGTGTTGTGTTTCATTAAAAGACTTTATTCTGGCTGTGTTTATTTAACTCCTTAACAAGTATAGGATTAGTAATGGATAGGTGTCTTATTGTCACCTCTCCATTACTAAGCTGGGCTTGATATCACCTTATAATACAAAGGTGACATCAACCCCCAAACTATTACCCCATATGCCACCACTACAGGGCAGTGGGAAGAGAGAGGCTAAGTGCCGAAATTGGCGCATTTTTGGAGATGCGCCATTTCTGGGGCGGCTGAGAGCTGGTGCTTGTAGCTGCAGGGGCCCATATCCATGGCCCCTTCCTAGGCTAAGAGTATCAGCCCGCAGCTGTCTGCATAGCCTTTTCTGGCTATTAATTATAGGGGGACCCCCACGTTATTTTTTTGGGGGGGGTTTCCCCCTATTTTAATAGCCAGTAAACGCTAAATATACAGCTGCGGGTTGATATTCATAGCCTAGGAAGCTACATGGGTATTAACCCCTTCCCAATCTATAAACATAGGCCCCCAGTCACTGACTTTCCCTGTCTGGTTAGAAAAATTGCACGGGAGCCCACGCCATTTTTTTCACAAAAATAATGTTTTATTAAAGACATTTACACACACACTATTCCTCACACACATCTATAAATCTATCTATTCTGTATGTAAACCATCGATGCTATCCTTTTTATCTATGTAAGATTAATACATATGTATGTGTGTGTCACTGACATGTATATATGTATTCTATGTGTATATATCTATTCCATCTTTTCTATTATAACCCATCAGTGTGATGTTTCTGTACATGAATTGCCAGCTTTTCAAAGGACACCAGTGTTAGGCTCCTGCCTCTGCCCACGAGGAATCTCAAGCATTGCTTTCTGCGGTCTCCCATTCCTCTCCGGCCACAGAGGAGCCTGCTCAGCAAAGACATCGATTCCTGGCATCTTGCTCAGTCTACTACTGTTGGCTTGGTTACTGCTGCTGATCAGGGTTCAGCTAATAGCAATAGCCATCAGCGAGCAGCTCTTGGGACTAAGTCCTTCTTTCGGCCCACTGAGCATGCCCGTGGGAAGTCCTCTCATTGGAGGTCTGAGGTCACATGCCCAGGACCTATTGCTGCTTCCATTGGACCACTAGGAAGGTCCCAAAAGGACGCTGCTATTAAAGAGTCGCATGGCCGCACGGTTAGTATAGACTCTTATAGTATTAAGTTGTGGTATGTGTGATGATGGATGCGTGAAACTGGTGAATATTTTATTATGAAATCCCTACCCTTGGTACGCATGTGTTGTATAGCATAGCCTGTCCAGCACCCAGGCTTAGGGTAGGTAGTTGGTGGAGTCAGCGCCGAGCGGTGGCACTGCATAGCGCCGCAGTGCTTCCAGCTCCTCTCACACATTACGCCAGAGAGTGTCATCTGCACAAGACACCTCTGTACCGCATACGCCGCAGTGTCCATCTCAGCGGTGTCGTGCGCAGTTACTGCGCTTTCCAGCGCTAAGCTTAGGCTGTCTCGTGGCATCCGCCAGGGCGGCACTGTACGCACGCAGTGCGGTAACACAACTGTTGGCTGCACCTTGTAACTGCTATCGGCACAGCAATTCTCTAGGGTTAATCCCTGGCGCCGCAGTAGAGGTGTCACGCCTACCCTCTCCGCGGCGGTTGCCAATGTAGCCGCTGCTGCCTCTGCCTCCCCTGTCGTGCCTGCACCGTCCTCTGCTCCCTGGCATGCTCGCCTCTCCCAGCGCGCTCCCGCAGTAGGCGCGCGTTACCCAGCTCATCCACTTCCGGTCCCGCGGCAGGCCTCTGTCACCCGTCGGGTGTGCATGCGCGCCTCGTACCATAGACTGCGGCACACCTCCTCCAGACTGAGCCGCCCTATCCCTTGGTCTCCGTGATCCTGGAGGACCCTAATCCGGAAGTCCTGCAGCACGATCTATATCAGGTAGCCTCACCCCCTGCTCGGTGCCTGATTATCATTTGTGTCTCACGACTGATTTCGGGTCCATGCTCTCCTGCGATCCACTTGCCCAGCGCTATGTTCCATACCGATCGCGCTCTCGTACCTCTCCTTGTGACCCTATTGTATTCCTTTCCAGAGTCCATACTCCCCTGCCTGTGCCTGCCTGCACCAGTATCTTTCCAGTGTCCGTCCATCCCGATCCGTGTCTGCTTTCACCCGTGTCACCAACCTCCTCCCCGACCTGCAGCAGTCTCTCCTGGGGTCGCCGACTTTTCCTTCCCACCTTCCAGTCCGCCAACCGTCTGTGTCCCTCTCCGGCAGTCCCCAGGTATCAGCTTCCGCGGCGATAGTCTCCCCTGGGCCTGCCCCATACGCTCCCTGTATAGGGGGGTGGTACACCTAGCCAGCTCGCCCAAGGGAGGTTCGTCATCGCGGTCCTGAGGGTTCACCCCTGGAGTCCACCCAGCCTCACAAGCGGTTCCCTAAGCTGTAGTCTGTGAGGTAACAGGCTTCGGCGTCTCTTTCTGCAGCTCTGTGCTGTAACAGAGTTCGCTCCTGCGTACACCGGGTGGGCGGTTACCCCGCCGGTGTTCAGTTAGTGTCCGCCGTTACCGAGCAGCAGTTTACCATCTCTGCACGGTGGACTCCAGGTTGCAATTGCACTTTATTATATTTTATCTTTAGTGCGATCCACAACCCTAACAGTATTCTAGCGCCAGAATCTGGCTCTAATGGCGGACGAGAAGTGACTTTATGCGTGCATCCAGCAGCTGGAGGGCAGGTTGGCGGCTCTTGAGCATCCAGCCTCAGCTGCGGATGTTACCACAGTTGCGCTCCAGGCAGCCACTGAGGCTGTCTCCCGTGTGTCCACTGCCATCCCTGTCCCGACTTTGTCCCACCTCCCGCTGCCCGAGAAGTTCTGAGGCGCAGGCGATAGTGCATCATGTAGGGGTTTCGTGAGCCAGTGCTCTATACAGCTAGAGTTGCTGGCTGCACAATTCCCCTCTGAGCGGGCTAAGGTGGGATTCATCATTTCCCTCTTGTCGGGCAGGGCTTTGGAGTGGGCCACACCACTGTGAGAGCTTGGTGATCATGTGGTGCAGAGTGAGACTCAGTTCTTGGCCACTCTGAAGCAGGTCTTCTTGGGACCGCAAATCACCGATGACACCGCACTCCGGCTGTTGGCATTATCACAGGGCTCGTCCTTGGTCAGCCACTTCGCAATCCAGTTTAGGACACTGGCCTCTGAGTTAGAGTGGCCAGATAAGGTCCTCATACCGGCATTCTGGAGAGGTTTGGCTGACCATGTGAAGGACGCCCTAGCCACCAGGGAGGTTCCCGCCACACTGGAGGAGCTCACCACCATCTTCACCCATATTGACCTTCGCATTACCGAGCAAAGGTTGGGGCGGTCCCAGTGTAGGCAAAGGTTTAGGTTGGCACCTAGTTTTGCTAAACCTCTGGGATCTTCCGATCGGGGGTCCGAGTCTCAGGGGGCCATGGGGTCTTCTGGCTCGGGATCCAGGCCCCGGTCCGCTCGAGTACCTGTGGTCTGTCCTGATTTCCGGCAGTCTGGTCACCTTGCCAACCAGTGCCCACAGCGGTCGGGAAAATGCTTGCCTCTAGTGGTTATAGGAGGGGGCTCACTAGAATCAGCGGCGTTTTCCTTTCCTCCAAGCTGACCTTTAAAGGAACGCTTGAGGCTGATTCTTCCACTCTGGCGGTGGATGTTTGTATGGACTCTGGAGCGGAAGGCAATTTCATGTCTTCAGCCTTCGCTCAACAGCACGCAATACCCCTGGTTATGATGGCCAAGCCAGTCACCGTCAGGGTGGTGAATGGCGCGACTCTACCCTATCAAATTACCCACCAGACCGTCCCGTTGATACTCTTGGTGTCTCCGTCTCATCAGGAGATGATATCCCTCATCGTCATGCCCAAGGGTATCGATCAGGTCCTCTTAGGGGTTCCCTGGTTACGGTTCCACTCTCCCCATATAGAGTGATCCTCGGGGTGGATTCTCAGTTGGCGTAAAGCATGTGAGGGTAGATGTCAGAGGGAGTTCATTCAGGTTGCTTCCACTGAAGTCCCCGTAGATCTTTCCTCTCTTCCCAAACACTATCAACAGTATGCAGACGTGTTCTCCAAAAGGGCGGAGGACACTCTTCCGCTCTTCCCTGGTGCTGAGTCTATCGCCTTTCTCTCCCGGAGACAGAGACCATGTCTCAATATATCAGGGAGAATCTGGCAAGGGGTTTCATTAAGAAGTCAGTGTCACATGCAGGGGCGGGATTCTTCTTCATCCAGAAGAAGAACGGAGAACTGCGTCCCTGAATCGATTACAGGGGTCTTAACGCTATTACCGTTAAGAATAAGTGCCCCTGATATCAGAGCTGTTTGATAGGCTACGGAGAGCAAGAGTGTTTACCAAACTCGATCTGCGGGGGGCTTACAACCTGATTCGTATCCGTGAGGGGGACGAATGGAAGACAGCATTTAACACCAGGGATGGGGCACTATGAATACCTGGTGATGCCCTTTGGGCTCTGTAATGCTCTGGCCGTCTTCCAAGACTTTGTGAATGATATCTTCCAGGATATCCTTACCACCTTGGTAGTAGTCTATCTGGATGATATTCTCATCTACTCTCCAGATATCGACTCCCATCGGAGATGTTCGCAAAGTTTTCGACCTCCTGCGGGCAAGATCCCTCTATGCCAAGTTGGAGAAGTGTGTGTTTGAGCAGGAGTCCTTGCCTTTCCTGGGCTATATCATCTCCGCCCAGGGATTGGACATGGATCCTGCCAAGCTACAGGCGGTGATGGATTGGCAGGAGCCCCATTCTCTCAAAGCGGTGCAGAGCTTTATGGGGTTCATAAACTACTATCGCCAATTCATCCCCCACTTCTCGACTCTGGTAGTCCCCTTGGTGGCCCACACCAAGAAGGGCGCAAACCCCAAGTTGTGGTCGGTATCTGTCTCCAAGGCCTTCTTCGCCATTAAGTCCCATTTCGCTAGCGCTTCCATTCTACATCACCCCAATGTAGATAAGCCCTTCATACTGGAGGTAGATGCTTCTTCCGTCGGTGCTGGAGCGGTCTTTTTCCAGGACACGCAAGGTCGGAAGCCGCTATGCTTCTTTTTCTCCAAGACCTTCACACCGGCGGAAAGGAATGATTTCATCAGGGACAGGGAGTTTCTAGCGTTGAAGTTTGCCTTTTCGGAGTGGAGACACCTCCTGGAGGGGGCTCGCCACCCTTTCCAGGTGTTCGACGACCACAAGAACTTGGTGCATTTGCAAATGGCCCAGCCGCTCAACTCTCGCCAGGCCAGATGGTCCCTGTTCTTCTCCCGGTTCCATTTTACCCTACATTTTCTCTCCAGGGAGAAGAATGTCCGTGCCGATGCTCTTTCTCGCTCCGTGGTGTCATCGGAGGAGGAGCCTTGGCTGATTGTCCCATCCGAGACCCTGAGGACCGTGGCTCCAGTCGCCATTTCGTCAGTCCCTCCGGGCAAAACATTTGTCCCTGCCCGTCTGCGACCGGAGGTCATCTCTTGGGTCATCCAGGGTGGGTGGACATTTTGGGACAAAAAGGACCTCTGAATCATAGAATCATAGAATCGTAGAGTTGGAAGAGACCTCCTGGGCCATCTGGTCCAACCCCCTGCTCAAAGCAGGATTCGCTAAATCATCCCAGTCAGATGTCTGTCCAGCCTCTGTTTGAAGACTTCCATTGAAGGAGAACTCACCATTTCTCGTGGCAGCCTGTTCCACTCATTGATCACTCTGTCAAAAAGTTTTTTCTAATATCTAATCTGTGTCTCCTCCCTTTCAGTTTCATCCCATTGCTTCTAGTCTTTCCTTGTGCAAATGAGAATAAAGTTGATCCTTCTACAATGTGACAGCCCTTGAGATATTTGTAGACAGCTATTAAGTCTCCTCTCAGTCTTCTCTTTTGCAAACTAAACATTCCCAAATCCTGCAACCTTTCCTCATAAGACAGGGTTTGCAGACCGGTCACCATTCTGGTCGCTCTTTTCTGAACTTGCTCCAGTTTGTTGATGTCTTTTTTAAAATGTGGTGCCCACAGCTTCTGGTGAGGACGTACAGGTGGTCGCATATGGCCTGTGATGTCAGGGACTATATTCAGGCATGCGTCTTTTGCACCCAGAATAAGTCTCCTCGGCAGCGGCCTGCTGGCCTACTTTACCCCCTGCCGGTAGTGGAGAGGCCCTGGGAGATGGTTGGTATGGTCTTCATGGTGGGACTGCCCAAGTCCAGTGGCAGCACGGTCATTGGGGTTGTCACCGACCATTTCTCTAAGATGGTGTACCTGGTACCACTCTCCCGGTTACCTTCTGCATGGGGCCTGGCAGCATTGTTCATTAAGCATGTTTTCCTCCTGCACAGTATGCCGGACAAGATTGTCAGTGACCAGGGTCCCCAGTTTGCGTCTCGGTTCTGGAGAGAGCTCTGTAGCCTGCTCAGCATTGAGCTAAATCTCTCCTCGGTCTATCATCCTGAGACATAGAATCATAGAATCGTAGAGTTGGAAGGGACCTCCTGGGCCATCTGGTCCAACCCCCTGCTCAAAGCAGGATTCGCTAAATCATCCCAGTCAGATGTCTGTCCAGACTTCCATTGAAGGAGAACTCACCACTTCTCGTGGCAGCTTGTTCCACTCATTGATCACTCTAACTGTCAAAAAGTTTTTTCTAATATCTAATCTGTGTCTCCTCCCATTCAGTTTCATCCCATTGCTTCTAGTCTTTCCTTGTGCAAATGAGAATAAAGTTGATCCTTCTACAATGTGACAGCCCTTGAGATATTTGTAGACAGCTATTAAGTCTCCTCTCAGTCTTCTCTTTTGCAAACTAAACATTCCCAAATCCTGCAACCTTTCCTCATAAGACAGGGTTTGCAGACCGGTCGCCATTCTGGTCGCTCTTTTCTGAACTTGGTCGAGTTTGTTGATGTCTTTTTTAAAATGTGGTGCCCAAAACTGGACACAATATTCCAGATGAGGTCTGACCAAAGAGGAGTAGAGGGATATAATGACTTCACGTGATCTAGACTGTATGCTTCTGTTAATACATCCTAGAATTGCATTTGCCTTTTTTGCTGCTGCATCACACTGTTGACTCATATTCAGTCTGTGATCTATTAGTATACCCAAGTCTTTTTCACATGTGCTGTCACTTAGCCCTATTCCTCCCATTCTGTATATGCTTTTTTCATTTTTATTGCCCAGATGTGGTACTTTCCATTTTTCCCTGTTAAAAACCATTTTGTTAGTTGCTGCCCACTTCTCCAGTTTATTTATATCTTTTTGAATCCTCTCTCTCTCTTCTCTAGTATTAGCTATCCCTCCTAGCTTTGTGTCATCAGCAAATTTAATCAGTTTACCCTCAATTCCTTCATCTAAATCGTTGATAAAGATGTTGAACAATACAGGGCCCAGGACAGAGCCCTGTGGTACCACACTTGAGACATTCTTCCAACTGGATGTGCAGCCATTTACGACCACTCTTTGGGTCCGATCACTAAGCCAATTATGAATCCACCTAACAGTTGCCTTGTCCATTCCATACTTAGTCATTTTTTTCAATAAGGATTGTATGAGATACTTTGTCAAATGCTTTGCTGAAGTCAAGATATACTATATCTACAGCATTTCCTTGATCCACCCAATCAGTGATTCCGTCATAGAAGGAAATTAAGTTAGTCTGACATGACTTATTAGTTACAAACCCATGCTGACTATGTTTAATCACTTCATTCTTATCCAGGTACTGACATACATGTTGTTTAATAATTTGCTCAAAGATCTTTCCTGGTATAGAAGTCAGACTCACTGGCCTATAGTTGCCTGGGTCCACCTTCTTCCCCTTTTTGAAGATAGGAACAACATTTGCTCTTCTCAAGTCTTCTGGGACTTCTCCTGTTCTCCAAGAATTTTCAAAGATTATGGAGAGGGGTTCAAAAATTTCTTCTGCTATCTCTTTCAGTACTCTGGGGTGTAATTCATCTGGACCTGGAGACTTGAATTCATTTAGGTTAGCTAAGTGTTTCCTCACTATCTTTCTGTTTATAGATATCCTGGATTCTTCTATTCCCTTAATAGGACAGTGAAGAACAGTTGATGTTACATTTCCTTTGAGAGAAAACAGACGCAAAATAGGAATTTAAAAGTTCGGCCTTCTCAACATCCTGTCTTACCATTTCATCATTTTCATCCTGTAAAAATCTTATAGCATCTTTGACTTTTCTTTTACTTTTGACATATCCCCAAAATCCTTTATTATTGCTTTTGACATATCTTGCAAGCCTCAATTCATTGTCAGCTTTAGTAATCTGATTTATGCCCTGCAGGTTCTGCAGACAGCATTATATTCTTCTTTAGATATGCCTCCCTCTTTCCATTTTATAAACATAAAACAAATGAGTTGGTGGAGAGAGCCAAACAGACCCTGGTCACATATCTACAACATTTTGTCTCAGCCAGGCAGGATGACTGGACTTCCTTGATGCCATGGGCGGAGTATGCTTTGAACTACGCTGTGGCCGATTCCACTGGTCAGACCCCATTCTGTTCTGAAATCGCTTTCTGGCCTACCTCTGGTTACTAATGAAGGTAGTGGAGCTGGTCAAATTGACAGAGGGGTTGCGAGTTCTCTTTCTGGGCTCCCTCTGGTGGTTACTGGAAGTAAAGGAGCTGATCTGATTGACAGAGGCTTGCCACCTGATAATGAGGATGACGATTGGAGATCTGGAGTTTCAGACTGGATTTAAGACAGCCGACTCCCTCTATCCCTGCTGGTGATTTTTTCCTGCCTCCTGAGGTCTTAGTTTCCAGCTCAGTCCCTGCATGCTCAGCTAAGTGTTCTTTTGCTATTCTGTTCACATTTGATCCGGTTTTGTCTATTTCAGTTTTGTGTGGGTCAGCCGGCTCCGGCTGGGGCTGTGCTGGATCACCATCCATATGTTACTGCTTGTGCCAGTTGGTTTTTGTCCCTTATTAGATTGGCCTCTTTTTGCTCTGCTTTCAGAATATACCAGAGTGCTGATATAGTGGGCGAAGTCGTGCAACGTCAGTATTTTTTGCATCAGACGTGTTGGGTTTTTTTGCAGGGTTTTTTGCGTGATTGCAGACAGTTTCTTTCCTTTCCTGTCCTGTCTAGTCAGTGTGGGCCCTCAATCTATTTTCCTACCTGCGTTTGTGTTTTCATCTTGTCTCACTGACAATATATGTTTGGGGGCTATCTATTCCTTTGGGGTCTGCTCTGGGGCAGTTTAGATTTCCCCTTTCTTGCTTTAGGCTTAGTTAGCTCTCCGGCTGTGCCAAGGCGTCTAGGATCATCGTAAGCACGCTCCACGGCTACTGCTAGTTGTATGGATAGGATCAGGGGTCTGCAATCCGCTTAGTTTCCAACCTCTTTGGTTTTCTGTAGCTTAGCTTGGGCTTGCTCTCCTCCTCGGTGACTCAATCATAACACTCCCCATAGAGTATAATGCAGTCCTACAGTCCCTATATAGAATACAATTATGACCTTATATAGTATAACAAAAACCCCCATAGAATATAATGCAGTCCCCCTTAGAATATAATGCAGTCCTGCAGTATTATGGCCACCATGTACTCACTCGCTCACTGAAATATACCGTATACATGGGTGTGGAGAGCAGTGAATATTCATTCCGCTTAGTTTCCAACCTCTCTGGTTTTCTGTGGCTTAGCTTGGGCTTGCTTTCCTCCTTCCTCCTCGGTGACCAAATCATAACACCATTCCACCTTAATTACGGCCAGCATCCGCGCGTTCCTGTGCCCATGCCTGTGTCGCCCACCGACTCTAGGGTGGCAGACTGGGCGGTGGAGGCACGTGACATTTGGGACCGCACTCAGGATGCGATATGGGCCTCCAAGGAGAGAATGAGGTCTTCCGCTGAAGCACACCGACGCCCCGCTACCACCTTTGTTCCCGGCTCTCCGCTCGTAACATCCGGCAGCGGGTTGAGTCCACTAAGTTAGCGCTTCGCTTTATAGGTCCCTTCAAGATCCTTGAGCAACTTAACCCTGTGGTCTACCGTCGGGCCCTTCCTCCACACCTGGGTATCACTGACACCTTCCACGTGTCCCTCCTTAAGCTCGTTCACATGTCCCGGTTTTCGGAGTCACCTACCGGGACATCAAGCTTGTCCTCGGACGAGGTGAACGCCATCGTGGGGTGTAAGGTGGTACAGGGAAAAAAATATTAATCTAGTGGACTGGAAGGGTCATGGCCCAGAGGATAGGACCTGGGAACCTGTGGAGAATATTTGTGCTCCCTTGCTCATTGCGGCCTTTGAGCAGAGCGAGGCACAGGGGGGAGGGGAACCTAGGAGGGGAGGCAATGTTAGGCGTCAGGTTACTGCCTCTGCACAGAAGGAATCTCGAAGCCTTGCTGTCACGGTCCTGTTAAGGTCGGCATGCAGCCACTGCTGAGCAAGGACTCACCCACACTGCAGAGAGGCCCGGGGTCAGACACGGCCGGATAGTTCAAGCAAACAGGACCTGGAGAAGCTAAAGTCAGTGAGCAGTGAAGGACCTACGGGCATGTGACCACAAGGGGGCGGGGCTTAGCGTCCTGCTATCAGAGATAAGCAGAACACTAATACAGGAATTCTCAAAGTCAGACAAACCGGGTCATACACAGAGATAACAGTAAAGTACCAGGGATGAGACAGAATGGAGAGTCGGAGCCAAGCAGAGATCAAAACCAAACAGACATAGAAGGTACCAAGCAGAATCCAACAAGCAGTATCCAGAGAACAGACCGAGTCATACACAGAGTATCAGATAAACAAGAACACAGCACAAACACACTCAGGGGTCACCACACTATGCCAAGGGCGAAAGTATAACTGACGGGGATGGGAGCGTCCTGAGGCTATAAGAAGCTTTCCCAGAACCTGGGAGAGGCCACAATCATAAGCCCCAGGTGTGCAGGCAAGCCTGCACTGGGATCACAACCTTTAACCCCAGAAATGCCAGTCATCAGCACTGGTTCCAGACATTAACCCCACGTGTGCGAGTCAAACACGCACTGAGATCATGACACTTGCCTTCTGCGGTCTTCCATTCATCTCCGGCCGCAGAGGAGCAAAGACATCATTCCCAGCATCTTTCTTAGTCTACTACTGTTGGCTTGGTTACTGCTGCCAATCAGGGTTCAGCTATGGTAACCTGCAATAGCCATCAGCGAGCAGTTCTTGGGACCAAGTCCTTCTTTCGGCCCACTGAGCATGCCCGTGAGAAGTCCTCTCATTGGAGGTCTGAGGTCACATGCGCAGGTTCTATTGCTGATCCCATTGGACCACTAGGAAGGTCCCGGAAGGACGCTGCTATAAAAGAGTCACATGGCCTCATGGCCATGCGCTAGTATAGACTCTTATAGTATTAAGTTGTGGTATGATGTGTGATGATGGATGCATGAGACTAGTGAATGACTTATTATGAAACCCCTACCCTTGGAACGCATGTGTTGTGTAGCCTAGCCTGTCCAGCACCCAGGCTTAGGGTAGGTAGTTGGTGGAGTCAGCGCCAAGCGGTGGCACTGCATAGCGCCGCAGTGCTTCCAGCTCCTCTCACACGTTATGCCAGAGAGTGTCATCTGCACAAGACACCTCTGTACCGCATACTCCGCAGTGTCCATCTCAGCGGTGTCGTGCGCTGTTACTGCGCTTGCCAGCGCTAAACTTAGGCTGGCTAGTGGCATCCGCCAGGGCGGCACTGTACGCGCGCAGTGCAGTACCACAACTGTCGGCTGCACCCTGTGACTGCTAACAGGGCACAGCGTTTCTCTAGGGTTAATCCCTGGCGCCACAGTAGCAGTTCCCTAAGCCATAGTCTGTGAGGTAACAGGCATTGGCATCTCTTTCTGTGGCTCTGTGCTGTAACAGAGTTCGCTCCTGCGCACACCGGGTGTCCGCCATTACCGAGCAGCAATTTACCATCTCTGCACGGGTTGCAATCGCATTTTATTATATTTTACATTTAGTGTGATCCGCATCCCTAACAACCGGTGCGTAATAATCGGACGGCATACGCATGGTACGAGTGCTGTTCGATTTTTTTCTTGCACCCATTGACTTGTATTGGCGAGTCTTGTCCGAGATACGCAGCATGCTGCGATTTTTTTCTCAGTTCGACTTCAGCTGAGAAAAAACTCCCATATGACATGTCATCTATTGAATAACATTGGCCTGAGTGCAATCCTCTGTTTTATCGGATTGCACTCGTCTGTATTTCTCGCATATGTGTATAAGCCCTAAGGGTACCGTTACACTTAGCGATGCACCAGCGATCTCGACAACGATATGGATCACTGGTGCATCGCTAAGTGGTCGCTAGTGAGCTGCCACACAGGCAGATCTCACCAGCGACATCGCAGGGGTCGGGGGTCGCTACTTACCTGTCAGACGTGGCGATCCTGACGTTCTCCCGCCCGCGTCCACGCGTTGCTCGTTGGCGCCACAGGAAGCGCACGACGAGAAATGGTCCAGGACCTTCTCGCGCGACCAGGGATGAGCAGCGGGGGAGCCGGTCAGAGGTAAGAATCACATGCAGCGATATCGCTAGCAATATCGCTGCTACGTCACAAAATCGGTGACTTTACAGCGATATCGCTATGAGTAACGGGGGCTGAAGACTGTCAATGATCATTACTATAACGACACTGTCACTATAGTATGTAACCAGTGATGCAGCCAGATTTTGTGTGACTTGCTGGGAATTGTAGTGCTGTGCACAAACAGCAGGAAACGTAGGGAGCATCTAGACATCTTTGTGTCAAGTTGAAAAAAACTAATTTTTCTATTTCATCTGCTTTGTTCCATCCTGTAATCTGCATGTGTGCGGTGCAGAGATCAGAGTTACTATGTAAGAGCCGAGAACACGTCTCCAAGGATTTACTGATAAGAATCTTCTCCAGCGCTGGCCGATGTCACCGCACTGACTAATGTACAAACCACATGGACAAATGTCAGATATTAGAGGAAAAGACAAGTCACAATACAGACCGGAGTGAGGGCCTGATCCCAGGAGCTACAGTCTGAGGAAAGGGCTAAAAAGCCTTCACTAGACCCCTGTACAGCTGTATAATGAGGCCCAGGCTTTATAGTGAAGGGACAGGATTGAGGGCCTGATCCCAGGAGCTACAGTCTGAGGAAAGGGCGAAAAAGACTTCACTAGACCCCTGTATAGCTCTATAATGAGGCCCAGGTTTTATAGTGAAGGGACAGTAGTGAGGGCCTGTTCTCAGGAGCTACAGTCTGAGGAAAGGGCTAAAAAGCCTTCACTAGACCCCTGTACAGCTGTATAATGAGGCCCAGGCTTTATAGTGAAGGGACAGGAGTGAGGGCCTGATCCCAGGAGCTACAGTCTGAGGAAAGGGCGAAAAAGACTTCACTAGACCCCTGTACAGCTCTATAATGAGGCCCAGGCTTTATAGTGAAGGGACAGTAGTGAGGGCCTGTTCTCAGGAGCTACAGTCTGAGGAAAGGTCTAAAAAGCCTTCACTAGACCCCTGTACAGCTGTATAATGAGGCCCAGGCTTTATAGTGAAGGGACAGGAGTGAGGGCCTGTGCCGAGGAGCTACAGACTGAGGAAAGGGCTAAAAAGCCTTCACTAGACCCCTGTACAGCTGTATAATGAGGCCCAGGCTTTATAGTGAAGGGACAGGAGTGAGGGCCTGTGCCCAGGAGCTACAGTCTGAGGAAAGGGCTAAAAAGCCTTCACTAGACCATTGTACACCTTTATAATGAGGCCCAGGCTTTATAGTGAATGGTCAGGAGTGAGGGCCTGTTCCCAGGAGCTACAGACTGAGGAAAGGACTAAAAAGCCTTCACTAGACCCCTGTACAGCTGTATAATGAGGCCCAGGCTTTATAGTGAAGGGACAGGAGTGAGGGCCTGTTCCCAGGAGCTACAGTCTGAGGAAAGAGCTAAAAAGCCTTCACTAGACACCTGCACAGCTGTATAATGAGGCCCAGGCTTTATAGTGAGGGGACAGGAGTGAGGGCCTGTGCCCAGGAGCTACAGTCTGAGGAAAGGGCTAAAAAGCCTTCACTAGACCCCTGTACAGCACAGCTGTATAATGAGGCCCAGGCTTTATAGTGAAGGGACAGGAGTGAGGGCCTGTGCCCAGGAGCTACAGTCTGAAGAAATTTCTAAAAAGCCTTCACTAGACCCCTGTACAGCTGTATAATGAGGCCCAGGCTTTATAGTGAAGGGACAGGAGTGAGGGCCAGTGCCCAGGAGCTAAAGTCTGAGGAAAGGGCTAAAAAGCCTTCACTAGACCCCTGTACAGCTGTATAATGAGGCCCAGGCTTTATAGTGAAGGGACAGGAGTGAGGGCCTGTGCCCAGGAGCTACAGTCTGAGTAAAGGGCTAAAAAGTCTTCACTAGACCCCTGTACAGCTGTATAATGAGGCCCAGGCTTTATAGTGAATGGTCAGGAGTGAGGGCCTGTTCCCAGGAGCTACAGTCTGAGTAAAGGGCTAAAAAGTCTTCACTAGACCCCTGTACAGCTGTATAATGAGGCTCAGGCTTTATAGTGAAGGGACAGGAGTGAGGGCCTGTTCCCAGGAATTACAGACTGAGGAAAGGGCTAAAAAGCCTTCACTAGACCCCTGTACAGCTGTATAATGAGGCCCAGGCTTTATAGTGAAGGGACAAGAGTGAGGGCCTGCTCCCAGGAGCTACAGTCTGAGGAAAGAGATAAAAAGCCTTCACTAGACCCCTGTACAGCTGTATAATGAGGCCCAGGCTTTATAGTGAAGGGAAAGTAGTGAGGGCCTGTTCCCAGGAGCTACAGTCTGAGGAAAGGGCTAAAAAGCCTTCAGTAGACCCCTGTACAGCTGTATAATGAGGCCCAGGCTTTATAGTGAAGGGACAGGAGTGAGGGCCTGTGCCCAGGAGCTACAGACTGAGGAAAGGGCTAAAAAGCCTTCACTAGACCCCTGTACAGCTGTATAATGAGGCCCAGGCTTTATAGTGAAGGGACAGGAGTGAGGGCCTGTTCCCAGGAGCTACAGTCTGAGGAAAGAGCTAAAAAGCCTTCACTAGACACCTGCACAGCTGTATAATGAGGCCCAGGCTTTATAGTGAGGGGACAGGAGTGAGGGCCTGTGCCCAGGAGCTACAGTCTGAGGAAAGGGCTAAAAAGCCTTCACTAGACCCCTGTACAGCACAGCTGTATAATGAGGCCCAGGCTTTATAGTGAAGGGACAGGAGTGAGGGCCTGTGCCCAGGAGCTACAGTCTGAAGAAATTTCTAAAAAGCCTTCACTAGACCCCTGTACAGCTGTATAATGAGGCCCAGGCTTTATAGTGAAGGGACAGGAGTGAGGGCCAGTGCCCAGGAGCTAAAGTCTGAGGAAAGGGCTAAAAAGCCTTCACTAGACCCCTGTACAGCTGTATAATGAGGCCCAGGCTTTATAGTGAAGGGACAGGAGTGAGGGCCTGTGCCCAGGAGCTACAGTCTGAGTAAAGGGCTAAAAAGTCTTCACTAGACCCCTGTACAGCTGTATAATGAGGCCCAGGCTTTATAGTGAATGGTCAGGAGTGAGGGCCTGTTCCCAGGAGCTACAGTCTGAGTAAAGGGCTAAAAAGTCTTCACTAGACCCCTGTACAGCTGTATAATGAGGCTCAGGCTTTATAGTGAAGGGACAGGAGTGAGGGCCTGTTCCCAGGAATTACAGACTGAGGAAAGGGCTAAAAAGCCTTCACTAGACCCCTGTACAGCTGTATAATGAGGCCCAGGCTTTATAGTGAAGGGACAAGAGTGAGGGCCTGCTCCCAGGAGCTACAGTCTGAGGAAAGAGATAAAAAGCCTTCACTAGACCCCTGTACAGCTGTATAATGAGGCCCAGGCTTTATAGTGAAGGGAAAGTAGTGAGGGCCTGTTCCCAGGAGCTACAGTCTGAGGAAAGGGCTAAAAAGCCTTCAGTAGACCCCTGTACAGCTGTATAATGAGGCCCAGGCTTTATAGTGAAGGGACAGGAGTGAGGGCCTGTGCCCAGGAGCTACAGACTGAGGAAAGGGCTAAAAAGCCTTCACTAGACCCCTGTACAGCTGTATAATGAGGCCCAGGCTTTATAGTGAAGGGACAGTAGTGAGGGCCTGTGCCCAGGAGGTACAGTCTGAGGAAAGGGCTAAAAAGCCTTCACTAGACCCCTGTACAGCTGTATAATGAGGCCCAGGCTATATAGTGAATGGTCAGGAGTGAGGGCCTGTTCCCAGGAGCTACAGACTGAGGAAAGGACTAAAAAGCCTTCACTAGACCCCTGTACAGCTGTATAATGAGGCCCAGGCTTTATAGTGAAGGGACAGGAGTGAAGGCCTGTTCCCAGGAGCTACAGTCTGAGGAAAGAGCTAAAAAGCCTTCACTAGACACCTGCACAGCTGTATAATGAGGCCCAGGCTTTATAGTGAGGGGACAGGAGTGAGGGCCTGTGCCCAGGAGCTACAGTCTGAGGAAAGGGCTAAAAAGCCTTCACTAGACCCCTGTACAGCTGTATAATGAGGCCCAGGCTTTATAGTGAAGGGACAGGAGTGAGGGCCTGTGCCCAGGAGCTACAGTCTGAGGAAAGGGCTAAAAAGCCTTCACTAGACCCCTGTACAGCTGTATAATGAGGCCCAGGCTTTATAGTGAATGGTCAGGAGTGAGGGCCTGTTCCCAGGAGCTACAGACTGAGGAAAGGGCTAAAAAACCTTCACTAGACCCCTGTACAGCTGTATAATGAGGCTGAGGCTTTATAGTGAAGGGACAGGAGTGAGGGCCTGTTCCCAGGAATTACAGACTGAGGAAAGGGCTAAAAAGCCTTCACTAGACCCCTGTACAGCTGTATAATGAGGCCCAGGCTTTATTGTGAAGGGACAGGAGTGAGGGCCTGTTCCCAGGAATTACAGACTGAGGAAAGGGCTAAAAAGCCTTCACTAGACCCCTGTACAGCTGTATAATGAGGCCCAGGCTTTATAGTGAAGGGACAGGAGAGAGGGCCTGTGCCCAGGAGCTACAGTCTGAGGAAAGGGTTAAAAAGCCTTCACTAGACCCATGTACAGCTGTATAATGAGGCCCAGGCTTTATAGTGAAGGGACAGGAGTGAGGGCCTGTTCCCAGGAATTACAGACTGAGGAAAGGGCTAAAAAGTCTTCACTAGACCCCTGTACAGCTGTATAATGAGGCCCAGGCTTTATAGTGAAGGGACAAGAGTGAGGGCCTGCTCCCAGGAGCTACAGTCTGAGGAAAGCTAAAAAGCCTTCACTAGACCCCTGTACAGCTGTATAATGAGGCCCAGGCTTTATAGTGAAGGGACAGTAGTGAGGGCCTGTTCCCAGGAGCTACAGTCTGAGGAAAGGGCTAAAAAGCCTTCAGTAGACCCCTGTACAGCTGTATAATGAGGCCCAGGCTTTATAGTGAAGGGACAGGAGTGAGGGCCTGTGCCCAGGAGCTACAGATTGAGGAAAGGGCTAAAAAGCCTTCACTAGACCCCTGTACAGCTGTATAATGAGGCCCAGGCTTTATAGTGAAGGGACAGTATTGAGGGCCTGTGCCCAGGAGCTACAGTCTGAGGAAAGGGCTAAAAAGCCTTCACTAGACCCCTGTACAGCTGTATAATGAGGCCCAGGCTTTATAGTGAATGGTCAGGAGTGAAGGCCTGTTCCCAGGAGCTACAGACTGAGGAAAGGACTAAAAAGCCTTCACTAGACCCCTGTACAGCTGTGTAATGAGGCCCAGGCTTTATAGTGAAGGGACAGGAGTGAGAGCCTGTTCCCAGGAGCTACAGTCTGAGGAAAGAGCTAAAAAGCCTTCACTAGACAACTGCACAGCTGTATAATGAGGCCCAGGCTTTATAGTGAGGGGACAGGAGTGAGGGCCTGTGCCCAGGAGCTACAGTCTGAGGAAAGGGCTAAAAAGCCTTCACTAGACCCCTGTACAGCTGTATAATGAGGCCCAGGCTTTATAGTGAAGGGACAGGAGTGAGGGCCTGTGCCCAGGAGCTACAGTCTGAGGAAAGGGCTAAAAAGTTTTCACTAGACCCCTGTACAGCTGTATAATGAGGCCCAGGCTTTATAGTGAATGGTCAGGAGTGAGGGCCTGTTCCCAGGAGCTACAGACTGAGGAAAGGGCTAAAAAGCCTTCACTAGACCCCTGTACAGCTGTATAATGAGGCTGAGGCTTTATAGTGAAGGGACAGGAGTGAGGGCCTGTTCCCAGGAATTACAGACTGAGGAAAGGGCTAAAAAGCCTTCACTAGACCCCTGTACAGCTGTATAATGAGGCCCAGGCTTTATAGTGAAGGGACAGGAGAGAGGGCCTGTGCCCAGGAGCTACAGTCTGAGGAAAGGGTTAAAAAGCCTTCACTAGACCCCTGTACAGCTGTATAATGAGGCCCAGGCTTTATAGTGAAGGGACAGGAGTGAGGGCCTGTGTCCAGGAGCTACAGTCTGAGGAAAGGGCGAAAAAGACTTCACTAGACCCCTGTACAGCTGTATAATGAGGCCCAGGCTTTATAGTGAATGGTCAGGAGTGAGGGCCTGTTCCCAGGAGCTACAGTCTGAGGAAAGGGCTAAAAAGCCTTCACTAGACCCCTGTACAGCTGTATAATGAGGCCCAGGCTTTATAGTGAAGGCACAGGAGAGGGCCTGATCCCAAGAGCTACAGTCTGAGGAAAGGGCTAAAAAGCCTTCACTAGACCCCTGTACAGCAGTATAATGAGGCCCAGGCTTTATAGTGAAGGGACAGGAGTGAGGGCCTGTGCCCAGGAGCTACAGTCTGAGGAAACGACTAAAAAGCCTTCACTAGACCCCTGTACAGCTGTATAATGAGGCCCAGGCTTTATAGTGAAGGGACAGGAGTGAGGGCCTGTTCCCAGGAGCTACTGTCTGAGGAAAGGGCTAAAAAGCCTTCACTAGACCCCTGTACAGCTGTATAATGAGGCCCAGGCTTTATAGTGAAGGGACAGGAGTGAGGGCCTGTTCCCAAGAGCTACAGTCTGAGTAAAGGGCTAAAAAGCCTTCACTAGACCCCTGTACAGCAGTATAATGAGGCCCAGGCTTTATAGTGAAGGGACAGTAGTGAGGGCCTGTTCCCAGGAGCTACAGTCTGAGGAAAGGGCTAAAAAGCCTTCAGTAGACCCCTGTACAGCTGTATAATGAGGCCCAGGCTTTATAGTGAAGGGACAGGAGTGAGGGCCTGTGCCCAGGAGCTACAGACTGAGGAAAGGGCTAAAAAGCCTTCACTAGACCCCTGTACAGCTTTATAATGAGGCCCAGGCTTTATAGTGAAGGGACAGTAGTGAGAGCCTGTTCTCAGGAGCTACAGTCTGAGGAAAGGGCTAAAAAGCCTTCACTAGACCCCTGTACAGCTGTATAATGAGGCCCAGGCTTTATAGTGAATGGTCAGGAGTGAGGGCCTGTTCCCAGGAGCTACAGACTGAGGAAAGGACTAAAAAGCCTTCACTAGACCCCTGTACAGCTGTATAATGAGGAACAGGCTTTATAGTGAAGGGACATGAGTGAGGGCCTGTTCCCAGGAGCTACAGTCTGAGGAAAGAGCTAAAAAGCCTTCACTAGACACCTGCACAGCTGTATAATGAGGCCCAGGCTTTATAGTGAGGGGACAGGAGTGAGGGCCTGTGCCCAGGAGCTACAGTCTGAGGAAAGGGCTAAAGAGCCTTCACTAGACCCCTGTACAGCTGTATAATGAGGCCCAGGCTTTATAGTGAAGGGACAGGAGTGAGGGCCTGTGCCCAGGAGCTACAGTCTGAGGAAAGGGCTAAAAAGTTTTCACTAGACCCCTGTACAGCTGTATAATGAGGCCCAGGCTTTATAGTGAATGGTCAGGAGTGAGGGCCTGTTCCCAGGAGCTACAGACTGAGGAAAGGGCTAAAAAGCCTTCACTAGACCCCTGTACAGCTGTATAATGAGGCTGAGGCTTTATAGTGAAGGGACAGGAGTGAGGGCCTGTTCCCAGGAATTACAGACTGAGGAAAGGGCTAAAAAGCCTTCACTAGACCCCTGTACAGCTGTATAATGAGGCCCAGGCTTTATAGTGAAGGGACAGGAGAGAGGGCCTGTGCCCAGGAGCTACAGTCTGAGGAAAGGGTTAAAAAGCCTTCACTAGACCCCTGTACAGCTGTATAATGAGGCCCAGGCTTTATAGTGAAGGGACAGGAGTGAGGGCCTGTGTCCAGGAGCTACAGTCTGAGGAAAGGGCGAAAAAGACTTCACTAGACCCCTGTACAGCTGTATAATGAGGCCCAGGCTTTATAGTGAATGGTCAGGAGTGAGGGCCTGTTCCCAGGAGCTACAGTCTGAGGAAAGGGCTAAAAAGCCTTCACTAGACCCCTGTACAGCTGTATAATGAGGCCCAGGCTTTATAGTGAAGGCACAGGAGAGGGCCTGATCCCAAGAGCTACAGTCTGAGGAAAGGGCTAAAAAGCCTTCACTAGACCCCTGTACAGCAGTATAATGAGGCCCAGGCTTTATAGTGAAGGGACAGGAGTGAGGGCCTGTGCCCAGGAGCTACAGTCTGAGGAAACGACTAAAAAGCCTTCACTAGACCCCTGTACAGCTGTATAATGAGGCCCAGGCTTTATAGTGAAGGGACAGGACTGAGGGCCTGTTCCCAGGAGCTACTGTCTGAGGAAAGGGCTAAAAAGCCTTCACTAGACCCCTGTACAGCTGTATAATGAGGCCCAGGCTTTATAGTGAAGGGACAGGAGTGAGGGCCTGTTCCCAAGAGCTACAGTCTGAGTAAAGGGCTAAAAAGCCTTCACTAGACCCCTGTACATCAGTATAATGAGGCCCAGGCTTTATAGTGAAGGGACAGTAGTGAGGGCCTGTTCCCAGGAGCTACAGTCTGAGGAAAGGGCTAAAAAGCCTTCAGTAGACCCCTGTACAGCTGTATAATGAGGCCCAGGCTTTATAGTGAAGGGACAGGAGTGAGGGCCTGTGCCCAGGAGCTACAGACTGAGGAAAGGGCTAAAAAGCCTTCACTAGACCCCTGTACAGCTTTATAATGAGGCCCAGGCTTTATAGTGAAGGGACAGTAGTGAGGTCCTGTTCTCAGGAGCTACAGTCTGAGGAAAGGGCTAAAAAGCCTTCACTAGACCCCTGTACAGCTGTATAATGAGGCCCAGGCTTTATAGTGAATGGTCAGGAGTGAGGGCCTGTTCCCAGGAGCTACAGACTGAGGAAAGGACTAAAAAGCCTTCACTAGACCCCTGTACAGCTGTATAATGAGGAACAGGCTTTATAGTGAAGGGACATGAGTGAGGGCCTGTTCCCAGGAGCTACAGTCTGAGGAAAGAGCTAAAAAGCCTTCACTAGACACCTGCACAGCTGTATAATGAGGCCCAGGCTTTATAGTGAGGGGACAGGAGTGAGGGCCTGTGCCCAGGAGCTACAGTCTGAGGAAAGGGCTAAAGAGCCTTCACTAGACCCCTGTACAGCTGTATAATGAGGCCCAGGCTTTATAGTGAAGGGACAGGAGTGAGGGCCTGTGCCCAGGAGCTACAGTCTGAGGAAAGGGCTAAAAAGCCTTCACTAGACCCCTGTACAGCTGTATAATGAGGCCCAGGCTTTATAGTGAATGGTCAGGAGTGAGGGCCTGTTCCCAGGAGCTACAGACTGAGCAAAGGGCTAAAAAGCCTTCACTAGACCCCTGTACAGCTGTGTAATGAGGCTGAGGCTTTATAGTGAAGGGACAGGAGTGAGGGCCTGTTCCCAGGAATTACAGACTGAGGAAAGGGCTAAAGAGCCTTCACTAGACCCCTGTACAGCTGTATAATGAGGCCCAAGCTTTATAGTGAAGGGACAGGAGAGAGGGCCTGTGCCCAGGAGCTACAGTCTGAGGAAAGGGTTAAAAAGCCTTCACTAGACCCCTGTACAGCTGTATAATGAGGCCCAGGCTTTATAGTGAAAGTACAGGAGTGAGGGCCTGTGCCCAGGAGCTACAGTCTGAGGAAAGGGCTAAAAAGCCTTCACTAGACCCCTGTACAGCTGTATAATGAGGCCCAGGCTTTATAGTGAATGGTCAGGAGTGAGGGCCTGTTCCCAGGAGCTACAGACTGAGGAAAGGACTAAAAAGCCTTCACTAGACCCCTGTACAGCTGTATAATGAGGAACAGGCTTTATAGTGAAGGGACATGAGTGAGGGCCTGTTCCCAGGAGCTACAGTCTGAGGAAAGAGCTAAAAAGACTTCACTAGACACCTGCACAGCTGTATAATGAGGCCCAGGCTTTATAGTGAGGGGACAGGAGTGAGGGCCTGTGCCCAGGAGCTACAGTCTGAGGAAAGGGCTAAAGAGCCTTCACTAGACCCCTGTACAGCTGTATAATGAGGCCCAGGCTTTATAGTGAAGGGACAGGAGTGAGGGCCTGTGCCCAGGAGCTACAGTCTGAGGAAAGGGCTAAAAAGCCTTCACTAGACCCCTGTACAGCTGTATAATGAGGCCCAGGCTTTATAGTGAATGGTCAGGAGTGAGGGCCTGTTCCCAGGAGCTACAGACTGAGCAAAGGGCTAAAAAGCCTTCACTAGACCCCTGTACAGCTGTGTAATGAGGCTGAGGCTTTATAGTGAAGGGACAGGAGTGAGGGCCTGTTCCCAGGAATTACAGACTGAGGAAAGGGCTAAAGAGCCTTCACTAGACCCCTGTACAGCTGTATAATGAGGCCCAAGCTTTATAGTGAAGGGACAGGAGAGAGGGCCTGTGCCCAGGAGCTACAGTCTGAGGAAAGGGTTAAAAAGCCTTCACTAGACCCCTGTACAGCTGTATAATGAGGCCCAGGCTTTATAGTGAAAGTACAGGAGTGAGGGCCTGTGCCCAGGAGCTACAGTCTGAGGAAAGGGCTAAAAAGCCTTCACTAGACCCCTGTACAGCTGTATAATGAGGCCCAGGCTTTATAGTGAATGGTCAGGAGTGAGGGCCTGTTCCCAGGAGCTACAGTCTGAGGAAAGGGCTAAAAAGCCTTCACTAGACCCCTGTACAGCTGTATAATGAGGCCCAGGCTTTATAGTGAAGGGATAGAAGTGAGGGCCTGTTCCCAGGAGTTACAGACTGAGGAAAGGGCTAAAAAGCCTTCACTAGACCCCTGTACAGCTGTATAATGAGGCCCAGGCTTTATAGTGAAGGCACAGGAGAGAGCCTGATCCCAAGAGCTACAGTCTGAGGAAAGGGCTAAAAAGCCTTCACTAGACCCCTGTACAGCTGTATAATGAGGCCCAGGCTTTATAGTGAAGGGACAGGAGTGAGGGCCTGTGCCCAGGAGCTACAGTCTGAGGAAACGACTAAAAAGCCTTCACTAGACCCCTGTACAGCTGTATAATGAGGCCCAGGCTTTATAGTGAAGGGACAGGAGTGAGGGCCTGTTCCCAGGAGCTACAGTCTGAGGAAAGGGCTAAAAAGCCTTCACTAGACCCCTGTACAGCTGTATAATGAGGCCCAGGCTTTTGTAGTGAAGGGACAGGAGTGAGGGCCTGTTCCCAAGAGCTACAGTCTGAGAAAAGGGCTAAAAAGCCTTCACTAGACTCCTGTACAGCAGTAAAATGAGGTCCAGGCTTTATAGTGAAGGGACAGGAGTGAGGGCCTGTGCCCAGGAGCTACAGTCTGAGGAAACAGCTAAAAAGCCTTCACTAGACCCCTGTACAGCTGTATAATGAGGCCCAGGCTTTATAGTGAAGGGACAGGAGTGAGGGCCTGTTCCCAGGAGCTACAGTATGAGGAAACGGCTAAAAAGCCTTCACTAGACCCCTGTACAGCTGTATAATGAGGCCCAGGCTTTATAGTGAAGGGACAGGAGTGAGGGCCTGTTCCCAGAAACTACAGTCTGAGGAAAGGGTTAAAAAGCCGTCACTAGACCCCTGTACAGCTGTATAATGAGGCCCAGGCTTTATAGTGAAGGGACAGGAGTGAGGGCCTGTCCCCTGGAGCTATAGTCTGAGGAAAGAGCTAAAAAGCCTTCACTAGACCCCTGTACAGCTGTATAATGAGGCCCAGGCTTTATATTGAAGGGACAGGAATGAGGGCCTGTTCCCAGGAGCTACAGTCTGAGGAAAGGGCTAAAAATCTTCACTAGACCCCTGTACAGCTGTATAATGAGGCCCAGGCTTTATAGTGAAGGGACAGGAGTGAGGGCCTGTTCCGAGGAGCTACAGTCCGAGGAAAGGGCTAAAAAGCCTTCACTAGACCCCCGTACAGCTGTATAATGAGGCCCAGGCTTTATAGTGAAGGGACAGGAGTGAGGGCCTGTGCCCAGGAGCTACAGTCTGAGAAAAGGGCTAAAAAGCCTTCACTAGACCCCTGTACAGCTGTATAATGAGACCCAAGCTTTATAGTGAAGGGACAGGAGTGAGGGCCTGTTCCCAGGAGCTACAGTCTGAGGAAAGGGCTAAAAAACCTTCACTAGTCACCTATACAGCTGTATAATGAGGCTCAGGCTTTATAGTGAAGGGACAGGAGAGAGGGCCTGTTCCCAGGAGCTACAGTCTGAGGAAACGCCTAAAAAGCCTTCACTAGACCCCTGTACAGCTGTATAATGAGGTCCAGGCTTTATAGTGAAGGGATAGAAGTGAGGGTCTGTTCCCAGGAGTTACAGACTGAGGAAAGGGCTAAAAAGCCTTCACTAGACCCCTGTACAGCTGTATAATGAGGCCCAGGCTTTATAGTGAAGGCACAGGAGAGGGCCTGATCCCAAGAGCTACAGTCTGAGGAAAGGGCTAAAAAGCCTTCACTAGACCCCTGTACAGCTGTATAATGAGGCCCAGGCTTTATAGTGAAGGGATAGGAGTGAGGGCCTGTGCCCAGGAGCTACAGTCTGAGGAAACGGCTAAAAAGCCTTCACTAGACCCCTGTACAGCTGTATAATGAGGCCCAGGCTTTATAGTAAAGGGACAGGAGTGAGGGCCTGTTCCCAGGAGCTACAGTCTGAGGAAAGGGCTAAAAAGCCTTCACTAGACCCCTGTACAGCTGTATAATGAGCCCCAGGCTTTTGTAGTGAAGGGACAGGAGTGAGGGCCTGTTCCCAAGAGCTACAGTCTGAGGAAAAGGCTAAAAAGCCTTCACTAGACTCCTGTACAGCAGTATAATGAGGCTGAGGCTTTATAGTGAAGGAACAGGAGTGAGGGCCTGTGCCCAGGAGCTACAGTCTGAGGAAACAGCTAAAAAGCCTTCACTAGACCCCTATACAGCTGTATAATGAGGCCCAGGCTTTATAGTGAAGGGACAGGAGTGAGGGCCTGTTCCCAGGAGCTACAGTATGAGGAAACGGCTGAAAAGCCTTCACTAGACCCCTGTACAGCTGTATAATGAGGCCCACTCTTTATAGTGAAGGGACAGGAGTGAGGGCCTGTTCCCAGAAACTACAGTCTGAGGAAAGGGTTAAAAAGCCGTCACTAGACCCCTGTACAGCTGTATAATGAGGCCCAGGCTTTATAGTGAAGGGACAGGAGTGAGGGCCTGTACCCAGGAGCTATAGTCTGAGGAAAGAGCTAAAAAGCCTTCACTAGACCCCTGTACAGCTGTATAATGAGGCCCAGGCTTTATATTGAAGGGACAGGAATGAGGGCCTGTTCCCAGGAGCTACAGTCTGAGGAAAGGGCTAAAAACCTTCACTAGACCCCTGTACAGCTGTATAATGAGGCCCAGGCTTTATAGTGAAGGGACAGGAGTGAGGGCCTGTTCCGAGGAGCTACAGTCTGAGGAAAGGGCTAAAAAGCCTTCACTAGACCCCCGTACAGCTGTATAATGAGGCCCAGGCTTTATAGTGAAGGGACAGGAGTGAGGGCCTGTGCCCAGGAGCTACAGTCTGAGAAAAGGGCTAAAAAGCCTTCACTAGACCCCTGTACAGCTGTATAATGAGACCCAAGCTTTATAGTGAAGGGACAGGAGTGAGGGCCTGTTCCCAGGAGCTACAGTCTGAGGAAAGGGCTAAAAAACCTTCACTAGTCCCCTATACAGCTGTATAATGAGGCCCAGGCTTTATAGTGAAGGGACAGGAGAGAGGGCCTGTTCCCAGGAGCTACAGTCTGAGGAAACGCCTAAAAAGCCTTCACTAGACCCCTGTACAGCTGTATAATGAGGTCCAGGCTTTATAGTGAAGGGACAGGAGTGAAGGCCTGTTCCCAGGAGCTACAGACTGAGGAAAGGGCTAAAAAGCCTTCACTAGACCCCTGTACAGCTGTATAATGAGGCCCAGGCTTTATAGTGAAGGGACAGGAGTGAGGGCCTGTTCCCAGGAGCTAGTCTGAGAAAAGGGCTAAAAAGCCTTCACTAGACCCCTGTACAGCTGTATAATGAGGCCCAGGCTTTATAGTGAAGGGACAGGAGTGATGGCCTGTGCCCAGGAGCTACAGACTGAGGAAAGGGCTAAAAAGCCTTCACTAGACCCCTGTACAGCTGTATAATGAGGCCCAGGCTTTATAGTGAAGGGACAGGAGTGAGGGCCTGTTCCCAGGAGCTACAGACTGAGGAAAGGGCTAAAAAGCCTTCACTAGACCCCTGTACAGCTGTATAATGAGGCCCAGGCTTTATAGTGAAGGGACAGGAGTGAGGGCCTGTTCCCAGGAGCTAATCTGACGAAAGGGCTAAAGAGCCTTCACTAGACCCCTGTACAGCCGTATAATGAGGCCCAAGCTTTATAGTGAAGGGACAGGAGTGAGGGCCTGTTCCCAGGAGCTACAGTCTGAGGAAAGGGCTAAAAAGCTTTCACTAGACCCCTGTACAGCTGTATAATGAGGCCCAGGCTTTATAGTGAAGGGACAGGAGGGAGAAAAGTGGGGAAAGGAGCCAGAAGAGCCGGACTGCCCATCACTAACCTGCAGAGCCGCACTCCACATATATGGCTGCTCTGTGCACAGGACCTGTGATGAGGTCACAGGAGGGGAGGAGTCAGGGGTCACATGATCTCCGGAGTGAAGACGCTCCATGGAGCCTTCTCCTCAGTCAATGACATTCCCGCCATTATTTCCCCTCACTACTGGCACAATTACCCCGCGCCGCCTTCTCTACACAGTGTTATGTGTGGAATGTAACGTGTGATTTCTCTGGAGGGAAATAGACCCCACACATGAGGGAATTCTCACCAGTTACCGGCCGTCTACTATATGGCGGCATATGATTGTGCTATCGACTCCACACCAGGAGCTAAAATGCCCAAATCTCGGTTATTTCCCCCTTCCAGAGTCCGGCTGAGGCCGGGGTCACATTTGGGAGAAACTCGCCCGAGTCTCGCTCCTCAGTGCCCTTGTGGATTAGCCTCTGTAGGGGAAACGACACCGGCTGTCAGGGACAGGGGGCCCCAACATAAATCCAATATTCATTGTAAGAAAACCCAACCTGATGCCGCCATTCGGGGTAACCAATGCTCCGGCAGTCTGTGACAATGTCAGTAATTATATTTTTCTCACTGATTGGTAGATTTGTGGTAATTTTCCTGGATGATATAGTGAGTTACTTGCGTCCTCTGGAGGAGCATGCTGAGCATGTCAGACATGTTCTCCAGTTTCTATGTGACAACTATGTATTTGGAATCCTGGAGAAATGACAATTTGTGGTCCAGCAGGTCCAGTTCTCAGGACATTTGGCTTCTGCATTGGGGGTTCAGATGGACCCCGTTACGGTCCCAGCAGTCCCTTCATTGGTTTGGACTATAAGCCGCACTGGACCATAAGACGCACCCCAAATTTTCAGAAGGAAAATAGGGAATAAGTTATTGCGTCAAATGGGGGTCTGTCCCACAGTCTGAATTCAGTAAACCCGGGGGCGTGGATCGGCAGCGCTGGTGGAGCCGGGTCACAGGAGGTGTTCGGTGATCCGGCGATGATCTGACTTATCCCAGGCTGGTGCAGCAGGAGCCTCTGTAACATCTGTAATCTCACTGAGGCCGTTTGGAGTAAGGGGGTTTAGTTTATAAATCCAGAAGATTTCTTCCCGATGTAGTTGTCCAATGCGATTCTGACCCTGTGGGGGAATCTCCTCTGTGGGGAATATTTTCAGTTGTGTGGAATCTTTCTTGTGTTTGATGGTGCAGTGACGTGAAAGCCCATGTTGGAGAAAACTCTATGGAGTATTGGAACGGTGTGAGTTCAGCCTTTTGTGGAGGGGTTGGGTCGTCCTTCCCACATATAATTTCTGGTATGAGCATATAATCACGTATGTAACATAACTGGTGGAACATGACATGGGAGCTTTGATCAGGAAAATTTCACCAGTAGAAATAAGGGTGAATTCATAGAGACCATGGCAGATAATATTCACACCTAAGAAATCTAAGTTATTCTGTGCAAATTGTGAATAAATCTCATATTAACCTTATTCTCCACGTTCATATATTTAATGAAATCATTAACCCCTTTCTGTACCAGCCCACACCAGAAACACATCATCCACGTACCGGTGGTCCACACGGAGGTGTCAGGTGGGAGTTTACACTATAAATATATTTATTTTCAAAGTCTGGCAAGAACAAATTAGTGAAGCTGCAGCATCCGGCGCCCCCATCGCTGTCCCCGTCATCTGGGTGGACCAGCTGCTCCCAAAAGAGAAGGCCTTATGGGACAATATAACATTCAGGCTTTCCAGGATGATATAGTCATCTGTTTCAGCAGTTTTTTCCATAGATTTTTTATTGCTTCCAGTCCTGTGATTTGTGGAATTCGTGCGTACAAGCTCCCAACGTCGATCAAAGCCAATCTATAACCCTCCTGCCAATCTATACCGGACACAGTTCTCTATAAATCTCCGGTGTCCTTGATGTGAGCAGGTGCTATTCTCAGTAATGGTCTCACACACCGGTCTATAAATGTAGATAAAGATTCTGTTACTGATCCGACCCCGCACACTATCGGGCGGCCTGGTGGGGGCGCTGCGTCTTTGTGGACTTTAGGAATATAATACCAATGCGGCTTGTGTGGAAATTCAGGGAAGAGTTTCTCTGATATTAGACAATCGTCCCTTCTCTATGTGAAATCTCAGAGAAGATCTTAGTTGTTCCTTCTCATTATTTGTGGGATCAGCGCTTGTTTTTCTCTGTGCTGCTCTCTGATCGCTGTCTTTCTGCTCCTTACTATATTGTCCATTGCTACTAACACTACATTATTGCCTTTATCGGCTTCTCTAATAACAGGATCTTGGCAGTCTTTATCTCCTTCAGTGCTCGCTGTTCTTTTTTGTTACATTATCTGTTGTTTTTGTACAGCACTGCCTGTGTGTCTTTTACCCCTCTGTAAAAAACATAAAAACAATTAACCCGATCAGTAAACACCGGAAATAGGAAACATGTGAGAATGACAAAATTACGTATTTATGGATGGCACAATTCCACAAAAAATGCTGTAACGAGCGATCACAATTGTACTAATAAAAACGTTATCTCGTCCTGCAGAAAATAATCCATCATACAGCTCCACCGGAGGAAAGTAACAATGTTACGGGGCTCGGGAAATGGAGAAACTGCTCCAAAAATGTTTCTTTCCAAACCTCAGATTTTTTTTCTCCACTAAAAGAATAATAAAACCTGGACATGTTCGGTGTTGCCATAATCATAGTGATGAGGAGAATCATATTACACGGTCAATTATACCACAAAATGTACAAAAAAAATTCACAAAAAACAATGTCAGAATTGTTTTTTTCACAATTTCACCGCACTTGGAATTTTTTCCTCATTTTTGAGTACAATATGTGGTAAAATTAAGGGAGTCATTGAAAAGTACAACTCGCCCCGCAAACATCAAGCCCTCATATGTCTATGTGGACAGAGAGATAAAGAGTTATGGCTCTGGGAAGAAGGGAAGGAAAAATAGAAACCAAAAAACGAAAATGGGCCGCAGCATGAAGGGGTTAATTGCGTCTTTCTGCCGCTTACAGGGAAAGTTAGAAATCAGTTGTGTCAGGTCAGCGTTATGTTCATGGCTTCTGATTTAGAGGAGTTGACTATAAAACACATACCTGTGATTCCAGCTTACTCCGTGTCTCTGGCACCGATAGGGTCCTGGTTACCAATAGGGGGCGACTGGGAAAAGATCTGGTCACAATTAGAGACTAAATGGATCCGGCGATTAAATCCCTGACATCCCAATGGTGTAGATGACGTTCTCAGCTTCTCCCCTTTCCTATAGGGGGTTTGGTGGAATTCGTTCTCTACACTCTTTATTACATAGAACAGTTTTCTCTGATCTCAATGTGTCTTATTTGTTTCTTATTTCCCCATAATACAACGGTCACAAGATCGCCGATCTGCACGTTACTCTCCGATGGTGATGATCCTCTAGACATCCGGACAGTCAGGAGCATTGGACCCCATCTGTGTCTCCCCACTATTCTAACAATGGACGCTCTCTCCGCCATCATTTCCTCCTCTATACGGTTATTACGGGGAATGACGCTGTGATGACTTCTCTTCTGGGAGAGACACAGATCACATGTGACTAATATTGCAGTGTGAATAGAAACTTATATTTCCGGTATTTTTCTGCCCTTACATTGTGGGTTATGAGGTGTTTGGGGCTTGTTTTTTGTTCCGCCCTTTTCCCTTTGTTTTATCTTTCCAGTTGGTAATTGGGATTCTAATATAAGCCCATATATCCCGGGAAGTGTCAGGTGCTGGGATCTCATTATAGTATTAATAACAATTTCATTCCCGATTATTCCCGTCATTTATTGCTCGTTACATTCTCTCTATAAAATAACAGATTCCTCTTTGTTACACGTCCTAATACTGATCATTTATATCTCTATATTGTAGAGGAAACATTTCTAGGAGTGTATACACTTCACCACAAACACTTCCCATAGATTTTATTATCACTGTTATTAAGCTGCTTTTCTTTTTATATCTTTACCATATCACTGTTTATTCTCTTTTCTTACCCGTTGCACAGTTGCTCTCTCACTGGTCACTTGGTGGGGTCACATTTGGCTCTTTTCACCTGCATTGTTTGTTTCCGGACCCCCCTCACTATCACTTTACCTGACTGATCGCTACCAGGTGGCTCTATGCAGCATTATTCATCTTGGTCTTACCAACAGGTTTTCATCCTGAACCTCCTGCTTCACTGGGGAAGATGTGACCGGGGAACAGCCCCAATTCCTTTAGGAACACCCCCACTTTACCCCAGAATTACTCCCCTAGCCTGGATTAGTGCAGGACCTTGGTGTGTTGGAAACACTTATCCGTACCCTCTGAGGAAGCTGACGTGGCGAAACGCCCGTAAGAGGGAATAGTGGTGAATCTGCCATCTTTCTCTGTACACTCCCGGCATGTCGTCTGTAGGATCTGTAATCTCCATCTCTTGTTAGGATGGTTCCTCCTTTACACTATATGGGCTGTGCTGTATTCCTGGGATATCCCATATAGCACTGGCTGCACTTTATATCTCCTCTCTGTACTCCAGGGATGTAATGCGCTGTCAGCTCTTTATTCTCTCACTATTTATACCCTTTGCTCTGTGTCCTCTCATTATATAAGCTATTCATCTATAAGTGCACAGGATCTATTCCCCTTATACACTGATATCCAGTGATAGATCTACAATCCGGTTACATATATCTATGTATGGATTTATCTTACACTCAATAAATATGGTGCACTTATCTCATCTCCACCTTGATAGTGACGCTCTCTTAGGATACGTTACTCTATGATGGCACTTCTGCACATGGCCACTAGATGGAGCTACAACATTTGACATTTGCCTGAATTTTTATCTCTACACATGATTTACACAAATTATATTTTCTTGTGGTAACTCTATACTATTTACCATTAGAAGCTGTGTATTTCTGTAATTATTTCTATGTATACATGATTGATTACCACTTCTGTCTCTGTAGAAACAATCCCCTGTAACCCCTTTCTGACATCGGGTGTAAATGTACTTCCTCCCTTTGATGCGGGCTCCGGCAGTGAGCTCACATCCTTTCCGCAACATGTCAGCTGTATTGCACATCTGCCATTTGCCCCTAACAGCCTCTGACAGCGGCATTTAATGCGCACTTCCAGCAAGCACCGGAAATCCCGCCCATCAGTGACCACGTCACATAATCATGGGTCACCGATGGGTTGGCATGAGAACCAGAGGTCTCCAGCAGACCTCTATGCTTGTCACTGCCGGAATGCTGTGAGCGCCGCCCGCTAGACAAAACCACATGGACCAGGGATCATCCTGCCGAACTCCAACTCTCCTTTTAACATGGGCAAAACACTACTCAGACAACACAGGGTGAGGGTAACACAGTGTGGGCAATGCTTTATTGTACCACAAAACAGGCAGATAACACATAGAACAGTCCCAGCACAGGACCCAAGATGGGGCACATTACAGAGTCTCACCCTCCACTGACCCGCCGGGATAATAGCTGCTGTGACTTCATATATTCCAGGGTCACTACCCAGCTGTGGCACGCACACAGAGAGGAGGTAATGACAAGTGTAGGAAGATGACAGTCCATACAAGGCCAGTAGATCCGAGGATCACAGCCTGGCTTCATCTTCCAGGGTCGACTACTCCACCTGTGGCACGCACACAGAGATGAGGTACCAATAAGTGTAGGAAGATGACAGTCCATTGAGTCTATACAAGGTACAAGGCCAGTTGATCCGAGAATCACAATCTGGCTTTTCCAAACGTATCCATGGTTCGGTGATGGTCAATGGAGCAGATCTGTATTCTTCCAACCGATGCTGAAAACCCCTAGGTTGTTTCCTATAGAATGATAGATCAGTGTCCCTTGTGATGATGTTGTGGCTGCTGTCCTGTCTCTTGTGCTTTGGATGTATAGATGTCTTGGCAGAATCTCTCTGGCTGTTTCTCTCTCTGTCTCTTTATACAGAGGCATGTAACCTATTTTTAGACTTAACAAGTGTCCCTCATTCAGTATTTACATAAAGGGTAAGAATGGAGATGAGATTATTATAGCATTACTTGATTATTTAAACTATTTGCTTAGTTTTTCCCTTTCTGCTTTAGAAGTCAACAAACTGACTCCATAACACAATGTATAATTAGCATATCAGCAAACATCACCAGTGATCAAGGATAAGCGCACAATAAAAGTCAATATTACTGACTTACACAAACAAGTCTGTTTTCTTGACCAACTAGAAATCAACACTTAAATTTAAAGCCAACATACAGATAACATTCTATTATTCTTCATTTGCTAAAAAATAGTCATCTGGTTAATTAAGATACAATGCTGTATGTCTTCACAATGCCAAAAGTAAAAAAAAAAATGTTTTAAAAAATATAAAAAAATATAAAAGTTCAAGTCACCCCCTTTCAAAATAAAACGGTGAAAAATCAGACAAACACATATTTGTTATAGCCATATTCAGAATATATCAATATAAAAAAGAATTAACCTGATCACTAAATGGCGTAATGAGAAAGAATTTCAAAACGCCAGAATCACTTTTTTTGGTCGCTGCACCAGTGCATTAAAATGCAATAAAGGATGACCAAAAGATCGTATCTGCACCAAAATGGTATCCATTAAAATCATCAGCTCGGCACACAAAAAATAGTCTTTCACCCGATCCGAGATCATGAAAAATGGAGACGTGACGGGTATCGGAAAATGGTGCAATTCTTTTATACTTTACCTAATAAAGAGGAGTTATTTTTACTGATACAGCGGGTATGGAAAGTATTCAGACCCCTTTATATTTTTCACTCTTTATTTCATTGCAACCGTTTGGTAAATTCAAATTCATACTATCTATTCCTGACACTGGAGTGGCTTATAAACTTCCAAAGTATATAATTTGGTGTTTGGGATCTGCCAATATGTGGCTAGTTTTCTGTTTCGGATAACATGATTCATGATTTTAGTTTTTTTTTTCTCATTTAGTCTCTCTTAAATATAGGTCAATATTAAATAGTCTCTTAATGAGTCGCCTTTGGTGAGGACGATGAAACCCATAGAAATGAGAGTGAGTGTGTAAACGTCACCTCACCCTATATACTGAGATGTGGGGTATATGTTTTTTCTATTAGTCACTTTCCGACTAACCTTCAGGGGGTGAATTATGGGTATAGTTTTACATTTGCAATAAGGTTTAGTTTTATCCTTTCGTCAGCAAACATGAGGAATGACAAGAGACAACCCATTTAAGAAGGTGCAATTTTGGTTAAAACTATTCTAACATTATAACATTATGAACATAAAAAAGGCTTCTCTCCTGTGTGGATTCTCTGGTGCTTAAGACATTCTGATTTATTGCTAAAACATTTCCCACATTCTGAACATGAAAAAGGCTTCTCCCCTGTGTGAGTTCTCTTGTGGGTAAGAAAATGTGAATTCTGTCTAAAACATTTCCCACATTCTAAACATGAAAAAGGCTTCTCCCCTGTGTGAGTTCTCTGGTGCTTAACAAAATCTGATTTAGTGTTAAAACATTTCCCACATTCTGAACAGGAAAAAGGCTTCTCTCCTGTGTGAGTTCTCTGGTGGGTAACAAAATTTGATTTATGTTCAAAACATTTCCCACATTCTGAACAGGAAAAGGAAAAGGGCATCTCCCCTGTGTGTGCTCTCTGGTGTCTATCAAGAACCGATTTCAGATTAAAACATTTCCCACATTCTGAACAGGAAAAAGGCTTCTCTCCTGTGTGGATTCTCTGGTGCTTAACACAATCAGATTTATTATTAAAACATTTCCCACATTCTGAACAGGAAAAAGGCTTCTCCCCTGTGTGAGTTCTCTGGTGAATAACAAAATTTGATTTCTGTGCAAAATTTTTCCCACATTCTGAACAGGAAAAAGGCTTCTCCCCTGTGTGAATTCTCTGGTGAGTAACAAAATGCGACTTCGATGCAAAATATTTCTCACATTCTGAACATGAAAATGGCTTCTTTGCTTTAGGAGCAGTTTGTTTTTTAATGCCTCTTTTGTGACTTTGATTCTCCTTAGTAGTCAGTAATGAATCAGAAGATGGGACCTGTTTCATAGGATCAGATGACAGATCTTTGCTGTGAATGGATGATGATATATCTGTAGTAATAGCAATCACTTCAGTTGTGTCTTGTAGGATCTCAAGATCATCAGATTTAAAAGTTGAAGATGTCAGCTGTCCCTCTGATCTCCTGGTACAGTCCTCTGCTAAGATAAAAAAAAACTTTTTTAAGATAAAATATCCCTGAGTTTTTTATATTTTTGAACGTTTCTACTTATACCGCGCATAAAAATGGCAAGCTATGTATAAAACTTTAATTTTTTACCAAGACAATGACAGTTCACAGTCTAATAGAAAACCTTGTTGGATGAACCAGTAGTGTGTGGTGTTCAACTGTTTGTTCATTCTGCCCCCCAAATATCGAATATAAAGAAACCAATCAATGTTATGTAGGCGAAAATAATACCAATTCTCATCTCACAAAAAACAAGTCCCCACTCAGGTCCATCATCTGTCAATGGAAAAACAGAGGTTCCCGCACTATTAGTGGCTCAAAGGCTGCTGAAAAGCAACAAGGTTTCTATAAACCAATCCAGCAAAATCCGCTCTCACTTCGGAGTCTTGCAGTGTGCGCAAACAACATTTAGGATCCCTGTATTTAGCAATATTATAATGAGAAGAATCCACTTAATTTGCGGTGTGTCTCTCCTGGAGCACAATCTGGGCACTATGTGCTGGGTAATAAAATGGCAAATGTGTAATTTTCACTCTCCAACATCCACTGCGTGTTAATTTCCAGAAAGTGGCTGTGGAGTCAAAATATTCACTCCTCCTAAGGATTATAACCCTCAGTGAATTAATTTATAAAATGGAATCACTTTATGGGGATTTCTACTATTCTGGTTTTCTGGCATTTAGTTATATTAGGGCTTCTGCATATGGTGTGTCCAATCTCAGCTGGGATCTGTTCCTGCTGTCCAGCTGGAGTAATCTGCTCCCTACTTCAGCCAATTGGAAAGTACCACACCCTACTAAAGCGCAAAGCACATGGCCGGAATCTGCCAGATACAGCGCTGTTCTCCTCTGGTTCAGTCCTCTGTGCTCAGCTTGCGGCTTGTGTATTTGTTCCCTGCTGTGACCGTGGCCCGTTTACTGACTACTCTTGTGTCTTCTGATTCTGCATTCTGTCCTTCTGGGTCTGACCCAGCTACCTGACTATTCTTCTTGCCATCTAACACCACAGAATAGCAGGTAACACCATGGTCCAAGCCATGGTCCATGGTTCGTTCAACTGGACACCATGACCCCTAATGGACTCAATGAAGTTTTGAGCTTGGCCCCATTCCTATAGTCTTTGGGGATTTAACAATTATGCATCAATTGGTCCCGGATATTATTTTCTTTTTTGTTAATGGATTCCCAATGGGATGATTTGCATTATTCTCTTTATAGTATATTCCATATGGATATATGGGTATGTTTATAGGCATATAATATATAGGTAATGAGAATTCCTCCTGTCCTTTTTCCTCCACAGGTCTATATCACACTCCCTCCTTTTTTCTGGCAGTGTGTTGTTTTTATATTGTTTTTAATTTTTACTCTTTATTTTCACTAATCTTTTCTTGTATGTCAATAGTTTATAGTTAGTGACCTTGAGGACACCATATGTCTCCTTGGACCCTCACCCTGTACCATATCTATGTGAACCGCATCCAGCAGTCTCTACAGTTGTGGGAATCATGACCATATATTGTATTCTATGTATTTTATGTGCTTAGTATGTGAGATTTTTTCACTGTTTATGTCATATACGATGTACATTTATATATATGTGATGACTTTTTTTACGGTCATGACCCGCTTAGGATTATTGTCTGCATGGACCTTAGGGTTCTTCCCATGTATGGGATATAATTATGAGCATATTATATCAAACATGTGAATCGGATCTAGTGGCCTTTATAGTTGTATGTGTCATGACCATATATTCGTTTTATGCATTTGATGTATTTAATATATGAGATTCTTTATCGCCTAGGCTATATGTGATGTATATCCATGTATGTATGTGATGATTGTTATGTATGGCCATGACCCCTTTAAAAATCATTCATCTTCCCGGTATGGATTTTTGGGATTTCCATTTACCCTATATATGGGATACAATTATGGGCGGCTGTGCGCATCTCTCTGCGGTGGTAATTGTGCTGCTGACAGATGGGCGTCTTTATGTTGTACACGGGCGCCTTGGTCTTTTGACCGGTGTCCTGTGTTCAGCATGACGCCTGTTCTGTGTAGCGGTGCTTGCCGACCTCAGAGCGCATGCGCCGATGAGGCCGTGCTGATTGGTTGATCCCGGTCACGTGACAGCGGTCACAGGGTATATGAAGGTCCTGTGGAGATATGGTTACTATCTCCTTGATAAAGCGGCCTTTCTGCGCCGCGAAACGCGCATCGGGGGTCACTGCCAGACGCTTCCCCTCTTCCTCCTGCATCCTCTGGTAAGATTTTGATCTGACATTTATTTCTGTCTTTCATTGGTGGTCGCCCTTGTTTATGTCCAGATTCAATGCACCCTAAGGACATTATATGTCTCTCCTCCTTACTTTTTGAGCTTTGCACAGGGGATTTACTTGAAGTAATCTGGGCCATATGGCCATTGATTTTTGTAGGGAGGTATTATATTTTGGGCTTCCACTTTATAGGCATGATGTCTAAAATACATATATGAGGACATTATTTCCATCTTGGATGGACGAGGGGATGGTCTGGTATGTGTTCATCTGCTTTATATTGGCACCTCATCATGATTTTGTGCACTTCTTTGTACGATATTTAACAAAAATTAATAATATTTTTGCAATCATTGTTTTGCTCCCTTTTTTCTCCGGTGTTTCCATGTTTATAGGAGCTGATGTGGCTTGTGCCTAGGGTGAACAAATTGTTTTGGTATCATCCATAGGCATTTTAGCATTTTACATGGGATTCTTGTTATTAATCCCAGGGGGTAGGTGGATCCTCCAGGTTGTAAGTTCTATAGAAAAGGGCTTTCAATGCCCAAAGTCATTTGAACAGTTTTGGGTGGAGGAGAATGTTGTGGTCTAGAGGCAAAATGGTGATCATGGTAATACGGCCAGACTACACCACCGATAAAGCAGCCACAGCCGGTGACTGAGAGGAATCTGTGACTTCTCTGCATTCAGTGGTTACTACTCACCTGGGTAGTCATATGTGGGAATCTCCTCTTTACACCACTCATCATCTCTCACATATGTCTCTGTAGTATTAATATGGGTCAGATCTTCACCCTGAAACAAATATTTGGAGAAGTCCCATCTATGATCAGCTCTAATCCTGCCATCTCCACCGTTCTCATTACACAAGTATAAAACATATAATACTGGTGGATAAAACAAGACTGAGCACAAGACCTTCACAGCCGTCTACACATCATAGGGGAGATCTCCTGACACCTTCTCTCCATCTACCTGATGATCCTGAGGAACACTGGGATCTTCTTGGTTAAAGTCCTGTGGAAGAAGAGGACGGGGACATCTCTCTGGTGTTGTCCTCTTACTGGATAGATCTGGAGGAAACACATACAGGGACTGAATTCATTCTCTACATACAGATAATTATAGGCCGTGTGTATTTAGTCCTGTCTATTACCTGGAGATGTGAGGGGCTGGGGAACCTCCATTATGATGTTCTTGTACAGATCTCTGTGTCCTTCTAAATACCCCCACTCCTCCATGGAGAAATAGACAGCGACATCCTGACACCTTATAGGAACCTGACACATACAATGATACCGTCATCCCCCCGATCCCTTCATAGTGTTACTGTATAATGTCCCAGCATTCCCAGCAGTGTCACCTCTCCAGTCAGCAGCTCAATCATCTTGTAGATGAGTTCTAGGATCTTCTGGTCATTGATATCCTCATGGATCAGGGGGTGAGGTGGAGGCCCCGTGATTGGGCTCAGGGGTCTTCCCCATCCCTCAGACACAGGGTCCTGACAGCGATCACTAGAGGTCTTCTTCACCACTGTGTAATCCTGGTTATGGAGAGACACATTAATAAATCTCACTACAGACATTTCCAGAGTCCTCACCTCTCCAGTTCTGTCCATCTGTTATTCCCATAGATAAGAATGATGTAATGTGACGTCATCAGAATCTCTCACCTCTCCAGTGAGACGGAAGAGGATCTCTAGGGTGAGGTGTAACATCCTCTCCGCCATCTTGTCTCTGTCCATATCCATCCTTGATGGGTAAATCAGGAAAATTCTCTTTTGTAGAAGATCTTCACTGAGAGGATCCGATATTGTAGACACCTGAATGAGAAGATGATCCGATGTAACATCATAAGAATCCTGTGTAATAATACAATTACTGGAGAGAATAAGGGAAACATATGAGGAGATTTATTATCTTACAGGGTTTAGTTTTCTTCCCTGACATCTAATAAAACCTATATATTTAGGCCACAGACAACAAGCAGTTTCCTCCTCGGAGTCGGCAGCTGAACACGTTCCTCATAGACTCATCTTCCATAACGCTAATTCTCGTCTCATTACCGACACTGGAATCGGCATTAGCAATACTGCAGGAGATATTCATTACATGCGACATGAGAAATAACTCCTTCATGATGAGGACGACATCTTCATCTTCTACTGCGGCTCTAGAGACAGATTTGGCCAGAGTCGGTCACTGCCTCCATCCCCACCGGCCGTCTATATGAAGGTTTCCCGTCTTCCCCGCACTGGAATCTTCTCTCACGTTAGATCTCAGCTCTGAGTCACACACAGAAGTTTGAAGCTTTTAGAAAAGATTTTTAGTTTCCACAAACACAACGGACAGAAATGATCTGATCCCAAAGTCTCCATGTACAGTGATTTATGGGGTTTATTTCTGGCCTTAGACTTTCCTATATTACAAGAAAAACTCCAGAAAAAGCCGATATTAAAATGTTTCTAAAGAAAATTGGCTCCAACAATTCTTGTAAGAAGAAAGAAAATATACAAAAAGCAGAAGACACATTTTATAATTTTTAACATGTTGAACATTTATTAAAAAGAAATGAATCTTTTTGGTCCCCAGAACATAGATGTACACCGCAGGGACAGCACAGAGGAGGCTTCAACAAAAACCCGGACAGTTTAACCACTTGCTGCTGTGAAAAGCAAACATGACATCTAAGAAGGTGTGACAGAGTTTGGCTGAATGCCCCCCGCCCCCAAGTACTCGATAGTATGGGGCGGCCTAGTTACTCCGATACTTACATGCCTAATAATGGGGTCTGGGCAGCAATGTATGAAGGTCTATTAGGCCGGGCCAGAGGCAGCGTCCAATAAGTTACCTTATAACGCCCCCATACACATTACACTAAAGTTCCATGAAAGCACTGATTTCGGGGGGTTTGGCCGACCATATAATGTATTTGGGGGCCTCCCGGCAGATGATGTCAGGGCAGAGAAGGATCTGACATCCTGAATTTCAGAGGATAATCCGTTTGTTCTTCCTGTAGATAATCCTCCACTAGAGGAGTCTGGAGGCGACTCTCTCATACAGACCACAGGAAAGCTGGAATATTTGTGTATATGGGGGAGTCGGGAGAGATCGCCGTCTGCCAAATGACCGTTCAGCCAACTCTGATCTCATGTGTGTGGGGCCGTTAGTATTACACTGACAGGCAGTGATGATACACGGCACTACAGGAGTACAGGGCATCACCGGAGCCATCAGAGGCTTGTATGTTGTATGATCGCACTGATCAGAGGGGTTTAAAAAAGGTTTAAAGTGAAAAAAAATCACAGTTTCAGCAACAAGAAATATCCATCACTATATGGAAAGCAGAGTCACTGCACAATGTTAGTTACGTCACGTCCATAACTACTTTATTATACTCGATCATCCAAAAAGCAACAGGAAGCCATGTCTAAAATATAGCAATCTTTATTGAAATATAGTTAAAAAAGTTTTATGTAAAACTGACAATACGGGTATTAAAAGTGCGGGCACTACAAAAAATCACCACATCAAGAGGAAAACCGCACAAAAACATCCAAAATTTACATATGCAAAAAATGCTTGAATGGTTGCAAAATAAACAAGTGTTTATACATGGGACTTGTGACTTATTTCAATAAATTCCAGTGCATCTCAAAACAAATTTTTTATAAGTCAAAAAACTGCAAATGTGCAAAAATATAAAAAGGATTGAAGCATTGTATAATCAGCATATGAGTGTCTTTAAAAATGTGACAAAATAAGCAATCCAAAAGTATGCAGATTTGCATGAATGAGAATATACAATTAGGGGATCATATAGCCAGTGTGTGCCTGTGCAAAGTAAGGCAGCAAAAAAACCCTAAGAAGCATTTCCAAGCAGAAGGTAAGTATAAAATAAGACAATATGATCAGTGCATTTTACCTCAGGGTGCGGGCAGGAGGACCCCGACGCGCGTTTCGTGGCAGCTTTATCAAGGCACCCTCAATAAAGGAGTGGTTTTGCAGATGGGGACCACAGACCACATCTCAGTACCAATGCTTTCTGGCTGATGTTTTGGTCACTTTTGAATGTTGGCTGTGCTTTCATACTCGTGGTAACATGAGACGGACTCTACAACCCACACAAGTGGCTCAGGTAGTGCAGCTCATCCAGGATGGCACATCAATGCGAGCTGTGGCAAGAAGGTTTGCTGTGTCTGTCAGCGTAGTGTCCAGAGGCCAGTACACTAGGAGATGTGGAGGGGGTCGTATGAAGACATCAACCCAGCAGCAGGACCGCTACCTCCACCTTTGTGCAAGGAGGAACAGCAGCAGCACTGCCAGAGACCTGCAAAATGATCTCCAGCAGGCCACAAATGTTCATGTGTCTGCACAAACGGTTAGAAACTGACTCCATGAGGATGGTCTGAGGGCCCGACGTCCACAGATGGGGGTTGCGCTCGCAGCCCAACACCGTACAGGATGCTTGGCATTTGCCACAGAACACCAGGATTGGCAAATTCACCACTGGCGCCCTGTGCTCTTCACAGATGGAAGCAGGTTCACACTGAGCACATGTGACAGACGTGACAGAGTCTGGAGACGCCGTGGAGAGCGATCTGCTGCCTGCAACATCCTTCAGCATGACCGGTTTGGCAGTGGTCAGTAATGGTGCGGGGTGGCATTTCTTTGGAGGCCACACGATGTTGGGCTGTGAGCACAACCCCCATGGAGACACAATTGTGCCTTTACCTGGAGATAAATTCCCAGTGGGGGCAATTTCCAAAATGCAATAACTTAAGTGGGGAATTCAGCTCTTTTCACAATTAAGGGATCTGTATATGGAGTCTACAAACTACAGTGGGAAATAAGGATTTGTTACGCTGACAATTTTGGGGTAAAGTCACATTTTTGTGAGGAAAAAAAGTAAAATTGTCATTTTTTCCTTCCACATTGCTTATATTCCTGTCACACTATCCGAATTCAGATATTGTCCTGTCAGAAAGGAGAATACAGGGAGCGAAAGGGTTAATAGGACTCACAGGAGGAACCGGCCCAGAAAGCAGAAGATCCAGGAGTGTCCACCTCATATATGACTGCTCTGTGCACAGGACCTGTGATGAGGTCACAGGAGGGGAGGAGTCAGGGGTCACATGATCAGGGGCCTCAGTGTGTGCAGGACTCAGTGTGCTGGAGCGCTCCCGATAATCAGCTGCGTGTGTCGCGCTGTGTGATAGTCACAGCACCTGCATGGAGGGCGACACATGCAGCTGATTATCGGGAGCGCTCCAGGGATCCGGGGTCCCGATGCAGCTATTCTGTAAGTGATATTAGCCAATAACAACTTCTCCGACGATATTCGCTCATCTCTAGTAATAACAGCTCAAAGAAATTCACCGAACTTTTCATTAAGTTTAATAGTAAGACCCTATTAAATATTGAGCACCAGCAGGACGAAGCATTGACAGCGGCATGTAAAAGTGTGGGCGCCCCGGGTCAAAATGACCGTTATTGTGAGCAGTAGTAAGATGAAGATGAAATGATCTCTAAGAGGCCGAACCTCCAAGATGACACATGGCCTTTGTATTTTAGGCAAAAATAAAAATATAATATTTATATATATATAGACTTTTTTACAATTTCATAATTGCAAAAAGGAAAAAGGGGAGATGCAAAACTTTGGGCACCCTTGGAGATTTGTGTACTGAGATAATTTTGATCAGGATTTTACATCTTAATTAGCTTGTTAGGGTTATGGTGAGATCACATGGTGACCAGGAGCTACAGTCTGAGGAAAGGGCTAAAAAGCCTTCACTAGACCCCTGTACAGCTGTATAATGAGGCCCAGGCTTTATAGTGAAGGGACAGGAGTGAGGGCCTGTTCCCAGGAGCTACAGACTGAGGAAAGGGCTAAAAAGCCTTCACTAGACCCTTGTACAGCTGTATAATGAGGTCCAGGCTTTATAGTGAAGGGACAGGAGTGAGGGCCTGTTCCCAGGAGCTACAGTCTGAGGAAAGGGCTAAAAAGCCTTCACTAGACCCTTGTACAGCTGTATAATGAGGTCCAGGCTTTATAGTGAAGGGACAGGAGTGAGGGCCTGTTCCCAGGAGCTACAGTCTGAGGAAAGGGCTAAAAAGCCTTCACTAGACCCCTGTACAGCTGTATAATGAGGCCCAGGCTTTATAGTGAAGGGACAGGAGTGAGGGCCTGTTCCCAGGAGCTACAGTCTGAGGAAAGGGCTAAAAAGCCTTCACTAGACCCTTGTACAGCTGTATAATGAGGCCCAGGCTTTATAGTGAAGGGACAGGAGTGAGGGTCTGTGCCCAGGAGCTACAGTCTGAGGAAAGGGCTAAAAAGACTTCACTAGACCCCTGTACAGCTGTATAATGAGGCCCAGGCTTTATAGTGAAGGGACAGGAGTGAGGGCCTGTTCCCAGGAGCTACAGTCTGAGGAATGGGCTAAAAAGCCTTCACTAGACCCCTGTACAGCTGTATAATGAGGCCCAGGCTTTATAGTGAAGGGACAGGAGTGAGGGCCTGTTCCCAGGAGCTACAGACTGAGGAAAGGGCTAAAGAGCCTTCACTAGTCCCCTGTAAAGCTGTATAGTGAGGCCCAGGCTTTATAGTGAAAGGACAGGAGTGAGGGCCTGTGCCCAGGAGCTACAGTCTGAGGAAAGGGCTAAAAAGCCTTCATTAGACCCCTTTACAGCTGTATAATGAGGCCCAGGCTATATAGTGAAGGGACAGGAGTGAGGGCCTGTGACCAGGAGCTACAGTCTGAGGAAAGGGCTAAAAAGCCTTCACTAGACCCCTGTACAGCTGTATAATGAGGCCCAGGCTTTATAGTGAAGGGACAGGAGTGAGGGCCTGTGCCCAGGAGCTACAGTCTGAGGAAAGGGCTAAAAAGCCTTCACTAGACCCCCTTACAGCTGTATAATGAGGCCCAGGCTTTATAGTGAAAGGACAGGAGTGAGGGCCTGTGCCCAGGAGCTACAGTCTGAGGAATGGGCTAAAAAGCCTTCACTAGACCCCTGTACAGCTGTATAATGAGGCCCAGGCTTTATAGTGAAGGGACAGGAGTGAGGGCCTGTTCCCAGGAGCTACAGTCTGAGGAAAGGGCTAAAAAGCCTTCACTAGACCCGTTTAGCTGTATAATGAGGCCCAGGCTTCATAGTGAAGGGACAGGAGTGAGGGCCTGTTTCCAGGAGCTACAGTCTGAGGAAAGGGATAAAAAGCCTTCACTAGACCCCTGTACAGCTGTATAATGAGGCCCAGGCTTTATAGTGAAGGGACTGGAGTGAGGGCCTGTTCCCAGGAGCTACAGTCTGAGGAAAGGGCTAAAAAGCCTTCACTAGACCCCTGTACAGCTGTATAATGAGGCCCAGGCTTTATAGTGAAGGGACAGGAGTGAGGGCCTGTGACCAGGTGCTACAGTCTGAGGAAAGGGCTAAAAAGCCTTCACTAGACCCCAGTACAGCTGTATAATGAGGCCCAGGCTTTATAGTGAAGGGACAGGAGGGAGAAAACTGGGGAAAGGAGCCAGAAGAGCCGGACTGCCCATCACTAACCTGCAGAGCCGCACTACACATATATGGCTGCTCTGTGCACAGGACCTGTGATGAGGTCACAGGAGGGGAGGAGTCAGGGGTCACATGATCTCCGGAGTGCAGACCTCCATGGAGCCTTCTCCTCAGTCAGTGACATTCCCGCCATTATTCGCCCCTCACTACTGGCACAATTACCCCGCGCCGCCTTCTCTACACAGTGTTATGTGTGGAATGTAATGTGTGATTTCTCTGGAGGGAAATAGACCCCACACATGAGGGAATTATCACCGGTTACCGGCCGTCTACTATATGGCGGCATATGATTGTGCTATCGACTCCACACCAGGAGCTAAAATGCCCAAATCTCTAATGTAACCGCTATAAGAGAAGATATAACAAATTTCCCCTAAACTCACACAGCGGAGGAGGCCTCACTTGGAGCAATGTGACTCGCGCACAGAAAATCTATTCCCGGTTCTGTGATAAGTTATCGGCCGACAGGAAGAAGAAAGGTCTGAATTACAGCCCAGACTGGAGGAGAAACTGCAGGAGTGAGAATTGGCCAATCAGCGCTCTTCACCCCTATACTTATCTACACAAATACAAGATATGAAATGACAATTAGACGCCATTCTCACCACCAGAACGGAGAGGCGCTAACTTGGAGTAAAGCCGCGTTTTATCACCATGCCAATAAGCCTAATAAGATGCCGCTCGTAAGCTCAGAATGAGAGAGTCACTGCATATAATCTCCTCTATAAAAGACCCTAAGGGTCAGATCTCAGCCCACCCCGATGTCATGTATAGCACTTATAATGAATACCCCCAGAGTTTGTATTCGCCCCACAATCACCCCCCTCACTACTGGAGTCATTCCTTCACACACTACATCTACCTAACCTGACTGAGTCCGCGGCACAACAACTCCATTTACACATCTCTGAGGAGGAAATAGTTTCATCACTCAAAAAACTAAAAAGAGGAAAGGCCCCGGGGCCGGATGGTCTTACAGCAATATATTATAAAAAATGCAGCGATGTGCTGACACCACATATAAAAACCTCTGTAATTCACTACTAAATGGCTCACAGCTGCCCCCTGAGCTCTACGTGGCGCATGTAACCGTAATCCCTAATCCTAAGAAAGATCATCTCACCACAAATTATAGACCTATATCCCTCTTATACATTGACTTCAAAATCTTTACATCCATTGTGACTAACAGGATCAATCCTCCCTCACCTCATCCATCGGGATCAGGTTGGTTTTATACCAGCGCGACAGGCCCCAGATAATATTAGGAGAGCGTTAAATATTATTCATACAACTAACCTACAGCGAAAGCGACTTCTCCTGCTTGCATTAGATACTGAGAGGGCTTTCGATTCGGTGTCCTGGACGTATCTCTTTACGGTTCTATCGGAAGTCGGATTCTCCCCTAAACTTATAAAGTGCCTCCAATTGTTATATGATAGCCCTATCGCTTATGTAAAACTCCCGTCACCACACCCCCCTCCAATTAATATTCAGAGGGTACCAGGCAGGGCTGTCCTCTATCTCCGGATCTTTTTGCACTTGCAATGGAACCCATTGTGGAAGCAATAAGGAGAGATCAGAATATCCTGGGCCCTGAGAATATGGGAGACCAATATAAAGTCAGCCTCTTTACGGATGATCTCCTGCTAACATTAATAAGTCCCCACACTACACTCCCTCACTTGTTTCCCTCCTTCACGAATTTGAGAAGATCTCAGGGTTAAAGATTAACATTGATAAACCCGAAGCATTATTTGTAAATTTTCCTAAGAGCAAACTAATATAGCCTCCCATTTTGGGTTTATACACAAAGAACATTATCTAACATATCTGGGTATCAACTTAACAGCCAACAGGTCAACTCTGTTTAGGTGGAGTTACACTCCACTGATCCAAAACTTCCAGAGGGACCTGGATAGATGGGCTTCCTCAAAGTTATCCTGGCTCGGCAGAACACATGCATTAAAAATGGTGTCACTGCCTCGCTTCTTATATCTATTTAGGTCCCTCCCAATTATGGTACCAGCCAGAACATTCACTCAGTTACACTCTATGATGTCTAAGTTTCTTTGGCTCGGAAAACAACCCAGAATTGTGCAAAAACTTATGTTCCGTCACAGAAAAGAAGGGGGTTTATCCCTCCCTAATTTTACACTTTATTACAAGTTGGCACAGATTGCTCGATTAACCCCTTACTGCCATATGACGTACTATCCCGTCCATGTGCCCTGGGACTTAATTCCCAGGGACGGGATAGTACGCCATAGCGATCAGCGGCGCCCACGTGGTGAGCGCCGCTGATCGCGGCCGGGTGTCAGCTAATTTTCACAGCTGAAACCCGGCACAATGTGTCAGGGGCGGTCACGGACCGCCTCCGACACATTAACCCCTTGCACACCGCGATCAAACGATTGCGGTGTACCGGGGGTTAAAGGGAAGCATCGGCAGGGAGGGGGCTCCCTCCGTGCTTCCCTGAGCCCCCCACGGCAGCGCAATGTACAGCTGATCTGTCACAGGACAGTGATGACCCACCTGGGACAATATAATAAAGTAAAAAAAAAAAAAAAAGTGTTAAAATAATTTTAGCTAAATAAATTGGAAAAAAAAAATATTCCCCTAATAAATTCATTTTTTGGAAATAAAAAACCCCCATAAAAGTACACATATTTGGTATCACCGTGTCCGTAACGATCCGCCCTATAAAACTGTCCCATTACTTAATCCCTTCAGTGAACCCCTTAAAAAATAAAAATAAAAAACGAAGCAAAAAATAATGATTTATTATCATACCGCCGAACAAAAAGTGCAATAACGCGCAATCAAAAAGACACATATAAATATCCATGGTACCGCTGAAAACATCACCTTGTCCCGCAAAAAACGAGCCATCATAAAGCATCATCAGAGAAAAAATAAAAAAGTTATAGCTCGCAAAATAAAGCGATGCAAAAATAATTATTTTTTATATAAAATAGTTTTCATTGCATAAAACTGACAAAACATAAAAAAACGACCTAAATGAGGTATCGCTGTAACCGTACTGACCCGAAGAATAAAAACGCTTTATCAATTTTACCACACGCAGAACGGTGTAAACGCACCCTGCAAAAGAAATTCATGAAACGCTGGTTTTTGTTCATTCTGCGTCCCAAAAATCAGAATAAAAAGCGATCAAAAAATGTCACGTGCCCGAAAATGGTACCAATAAAAACGGCAACTCGTCCCGCAAAAAATAAGACCTCACATGACTCGATGGGTCAAAATATGGAAAAATTATAGCTCTCAATATGTGGTGATGCAAAAACTATTTTTACAATAAAAAGCGTCTTTAGCGTGCGACAGCCGCCAAACATAAAAACCGCCATAAATAGTAAATCAAACCCCCCGTTATCACCCCCTTAGTTAGGGAAAAATAATAAAACTAAAACAAAATGTATTTATTTCCATTTTCCCATTAGGGTTAGGGTTAGGGCTAGGGCTAGGGTTAGGGCTGAGATTAGGGTTAGAGTTAGAATTGGGGGTTTCCACTGTTTGGGCACATCAGGTGCTCTCCAAATGCAACATGGCGTCTGATCTCAATTCCAGCCAATTCTGCGTTGAAAAAGTCAAATGGTGCTCCTTCCCTTCCAAGCTCTGCCATGCGCCCAAACAGTGTTTTACCCCCACATTTAGGGTATCTGCCTACTCAGAACAAATTTAATAACAACTTTTGGGGCACAATTTCTCCTGTTACCCTTAGGAAAATAAAAAATTGGGGGCAAAAATAACATTTTTGTGTAAGAAAAATTATTTTTTTATTTTCACGCCCAGGCGTTATAAACTTCTGTGAACCCCTTGGGGGTTCAAAGTGCTCATCACACATCTAGATAAGTTCCTTAGGGGATCTAGTTTCCAAAATGGGGTCATTTGTGGGGGGTTTCCACTGTTTAGGAACATCAGGGGCTCTCCAAAAGCAACATGACACCCGCAGACCATTCCATCAAAGTCTGCATTCCAAAACATCACTACTTCCCTTCCGAGCCCCGACGTGTGCCCATACAGTAGTTTTCTCCCACATATGAGGTATCAGCGTACTCAGGACAAATTGGACAACAACTTTTGGGGTCCAATTTCTCCTGGTAACCTTGGGAAAATAAAAAAATTGGGGACTAATTGATCATGTTTGTGGAAAAAATACAATTTTTTTATTTTCATGCCCAGGCATTATAAACTTCTGTGAAGCCCTTGGGGGTTCAAAGTGCTCTCCACACAACTAGATAAGTTCCTTAGGGGGTCTAGTTTCCAAAATGGGGTCACTTTTGGGGGGTTTCCACTGTTTAGGGACATTAGGGGCTCTCCAAAGGCAACATGACACCCGCAGACCATTCCATCAAAGTATGCATTCCAAAACGTCACTACTTCGCTTCCGAGCCCCGACGTGTGCCCATACAGTAGTTTTCTCCCATATATGAGGTATCAGCGTACTCAGGACAAATTGGACAACAACTTTGGGGTCCAATTTCTCCTTGGACCCTTGGGAAAATAAAAAAAATTGATGACTAAAGGATCATGTTTGTGGAAAAAATTTGATTTTATTTTCATGCCCGGGCATTATAAACTTCTGTGAAGCACTGGGGGGTTCAAAGTGCTCACCACACATCTAGATAAGTTCCTTGGGGGGTCTAGTTTCCAAAACAGTGTCATTTTTGGGGGGTTTCTACTGTTTTGGTACATCAGGGGCTTTCCAAACGCTACATGGTGTCCGATCTCTATTCCAGCCAAAAACGTCAAATGGCGCTGCTTCCCTTCCGAGCTCTGCCATGCGCCCAAATAGTGGTTTACCCTCACATGTGGGGTATCAGCGCACTCAGGACAAATTGCACAATATCTTTTAGGGTCCTGTTACCCTTGGGAAAATAAGAATTGAGGGTGAAAAGCAGTGGCGTAGCAACTGTTTGTGGCGCCCGGGGCGGTCGAAAAATTTGCCGCCCCTTTGGTCAATGATAATCCGGATTCCGGAAGCATCCGAAGAGCCCACACTACACTCAAAGATATAATTTTTAGTCTGCTACTAAAGGTACAGTCACACTTAGCGATCTACCAGTGATATGATGCTGTCAGGATCGCTGGTACATCGCTAAGTGGTCGCTAGTGAGCTGCCACACAGGCAGATCTCACCAGCGACATCGCTGGGGACGGGGGTCGCTACTTACCAGTCAGACGTGGCGATCCTACGTCCTCCCGCCCGGCTCCACGCTCGTCGCTCGTCTCGCCGCAGGAAGCTGATGACAAGAAACAGTCCTGGACGTTCTCGCGCGATCAGCGATAATCAGCGGGGGAGCGGGTCGTAGGTAAGTATCACACACAGCGATGTCGCTAGCAATATCGCTATATCGTCACAAGTTATAGCGATATTGCTAGCGATATCACTTAGTGTGACAGTACCTTTACTCTGCTGTTATTATTTCTAAATTTCTAGACTTTCATCTTCTTGCAGTTCTCTATATATACACGGGTATAGGATGTGTATGAAATCCAGCAGACCTGTGTATGCGGTCATACATGATGAGAGAGGAACCCTGGCCCCTGCACTCGGCTGGGGGCCACCGTACGGCTGTGTACTTAAGAAGCATCCCCAGAATGACAACCGATGGCGGCAGTGTGACATCACATCACTACGACCATTAGACAGGACGGCTAGATGAGGTCTCCACCATCATCATCTACGACACAGGACAGAACACTGCAGATGATTGGTGGCACTGGACTGGCTGCAGCGGTCACGCGACACCCCTTCCAGACATTGATGACCATAGATTGCCCAAGACTCTGCTGTGAGCGTGATGAGCGGCGCTGATCCAGGGGGCAAGAATAGGATTTGGGGGTCTCGGCTTAATTATTCCACCTTGGACCCAACAATAAGTGATGGAAATCCCCTTAAACTGTGGTGTAGAGATGAGGAGACCACCCAGCACCGGCCTCACTATCAGGGGGCGCAGAGAATTGCCCCATTTATATCACATCAGGACTACAACCCCCAGCAGACACCCCCACAGTAATGTGCCTGCCCCACACCCCAGGACGCAAGTAATGAGGGGCAGAGAACTGGTGACAGTACAGACCCCAAGGAGCCCTTGTGGGGTCCCAGACGAGGACTGTGGGCTGCCAGTGTGTGCGCCCACCTCCACCTGCCCTGCTGTACTGGGCACAGGAATGGCGCTGGTGTCGGGCACTCACACACCACCGGAGACCTCTCACCTTGTCAGACGGCGGCTCCGCCATGAATGAATGGGGCCTCGGCCCATCCTCCCGGGAAGGCTGCCAGCATCCCCACTTCCTCCACAGCCCCCAGCGCCGAAGCCGCCTCAGTACCGAGGAGCAAAGGCTGGAGGGGGCGGGACGCTGCTGAACGACGTCACAGCCCACCCCTTCTATCGATGGCGAACAGGCCGCTCTGCTCAGCCTCATGTGCCCGCACACAGGCCGGCCCGATGCTGCTGCACTGTGCCTCCGCGCTTCTCCCACAGAGGAGATGAATTGCTGCTGCTGCCGCGCCGCCCCCACACACGTGCCGCCTGGGGCGGACCGCCCCCCCCGCCCCCCCCACGCTACGCCACTGGTGAAAAGATCATTTTTGTGGAAAAAATATGAGTTTTTAATTGTACCGCTGTATGTTATAAACTTCTGTGAAGCCCTTGGGGGTTCAAAGTTCTCACCACACATCTAGATAAGTTCCTTGGGGGGTCTAGTTTCCAAAATGGTGTCATTTGTAGGGGGTTTCCACTGTTTTGGTACATCAGGGATTTTCCAATTGCGACATGGTGTCCGATCTCAATTCCAGCCAAAAACGTCAAATGGCGCTGCTTCCCTTCCGAGCTCTGCCATGCGCCCAAATAGTCATTTACACCCCATATGGGGTATCAGCGTACTCAGGACAAATTGCACAATAACTTTTATGGTCTGTTTACCCTTGGAAAAATAAAAATTGGGGGTGAAAAGATAATTTTTGTTGAAAAAATATGATTTTTTAATCGTACCGCTGTACGTTATAAACTTCTGTGAAGCCCTTGTGGGTTCAAAGTTCTCACCACATATCTAGATAAGTTCCTTGGGGTGTCTAGTTTCCAAAATGGGGTCACTTGTGGGCGGTTTCCACTGTTTAGGTACATCAGGGGCTCTCCAAACGCGACATGGCGTCCGATCTGAATTCCAGCCAATTTTGCATTGAAAAAGTCAAACGGCGGTCCTTCCCTTCTGAGCTCTGCCATGCGCCGAAACAGTGGTTCCCCCCCACATATCAGGTATCAGAATACTCAGGACAAATTGCACAATAACTTTTGCAGTCCAATTTCTCCTGTTACCCTTGGTAAAATAAAAAAATTGAACCTGAAGTTTTTTTTTGTGAAAAAAAGTTAAATGTTAATTTTTTTTTAAATATTCAAAAAATTCCTGTGACGCACCTAAAGGGTTAATGAACTTCTTGAATGTGGTTTTCAGCACCTTAAGGGGTGCAGTTTTTAGAATGGTGTCACTTTTGGGTATTTTCTATCATATAGACCCCTCAAAGTGACTTCAAATGTGATGTGGTCCGTAAAAATAAAATGGTGTTGTAAAAATGAGAAATCGCTGGTCAATTTTTAACCCTTATAACTTCCTAACAAAAAAAAATTTTGGTTCCAAAATTGTGTTGATGTAAAGTAAACATGTGGGAAATGTTATTTATTAAGTTTTTTGTGTGCCGTATCTCTGTGATTTAAGGGCATAAAAATTCAAATTTGGAAAATTGTGAAATTTTCGCCAAATTTCCGTTTTTTTCACAAATAAACACAAGTTATATGAATGAAATTTTACCACTAACATGAAGGACAATATGTCACGAGAAAACAATGTCAGAATCACCAGGATCCATGGAAGCGTTTCAGAGTTATAACCTCATAAAGGGACAGTGGTCAGAATTGTAAAAATTGGCCCGGTTATGAATGTGCAAACCACCCTTGGGGCTTAAATACAAATTTGGGGTTATTCAGTATTCAATAAAATTTCTTATCTTTTAAAATTTACTGGGCATCTGCTTCCATATATTTATAGGTTTATATACAATTGTGGAAGTGCCATCATTATCTTGGCTAACTTTTTGTAGGTTTTGGGTACTGGATGTAAGTACACAAAACCTATGTAATGTAAGAGTTTTCTAATGCGGTTTGTTGGCAAAAGCTCTGATTGTTCCTCTGATTCCTTTTCATCTTGAACCCACTGCTAATTCCTCTTCTCCTCACTATATATATTTCTTATTGTCCTGAATGCAGCAGTAAGGCTTTTATTTCAGTCCAGCAGTTACACTGCCGCCTCCACCCTGTACCAGTCATTGCACTCACCCACATAGCTCTCCACAGAGCTGCACCATCCTACATGTTCTCCCACATCTCGATCTACTGCCATATCTACACTCCAAGGAGCTAAGGCTAACATCCTCCATAATCAGTACTTTGGGCAGTATGATGTCTCAGTGGTTAGTACCGCAGCCTTTCAGTGCTGGGGTCCTGGGTTCAAATCCCACCAATAACAACATCTACAAGATGCTTACTTGTGTTTCCTCCCACATTCCAAAGATGTCCTGAAAGGGAACCTAGATGGTGAGCCTCATGGGGGAAAGTGATGGTAATATCTGTGAAGCACTGCAGAGTAAGACAGTGCTATATAAACAAAGCATAACTAAAAAAAACTATTAAGGACTTTCCACATATTAGATATTTTAGGGCTGCACCAGTTTTATGGAGTGTACTACTCCAGACAATCAGTTTCATTCCCAATGTCTACAATTTTAAGTTTGTGCTAAAGGGCTCTGCCTTAAAAAATCGGATTGCACTTTGACTAATGTTATTCAATGACTCAGTGCTCATCTACAATTTGTTTCTCAGCCCAGATCAGACTGAGAAAAAAAGCATGCTGCAAATGGCCGCGTATATCAGAGGAGACTTGCCAATGCAAGTCAATAAGTGTGTGAAGGAGAGCTAGGGCCGTACTCGTGGCAGCGATTAATGGTTCTGGTGCGCCCTGACCTCCCGTCACATCTTTTTTTTTTTTTTCACATGCAGTGTCTATTACTTAGCATACCTGTGGCATCACGTCCTCTACATTTCTGGAGGCTCCCTCTGTCCGATTTTGCACAAATTGAGACACAGTCCATTTCAACTTTTTAAACACACAAATTTACTGGTCTTCATACATAGCACATCCATGTTCATCACAGCATCAACATCAGATTTCACATAGTGCATCTCTTCCTGTTTCCCTCTACTTCTCTCCTGGTTATATACCATGTTTCTGGGTCGGACCGTTTCATATGGTTCCTCAGCATCCTCTCTGTTCAGAATCTCTGCTCTTGGGGGTTCCCTCAGCCATTTCACCCCGGATCTGAGGGCATCAGCCCATGCGATGATCTGCCACATGATGAGCGACCTGCCCGTCTAAACTGCTGTGACTTCTCCTGCAGTACCAGTTCCCACTACTGATGTCACTGCTGTCTTTGCTGCTGTTCTGACCCACTGGCATTAGATGGCTGGGCTCCAATACTTCAAAGTTACGGGGTCACTGTGCTGTCCCTGTATAGCCCAGGCTCTAAGCCCACCCGAGCTGTCTGGGCAACTTCACCCTACTCCCCTCACTTGAGGAAATGTACCCACAGTGAACCCCTCCTACATTTAACCGTTAACTATACTGAACTCCTATCCTACATTATGTACACTATAATGCCCCATGTAGTGGCCATACATGAGTACTACACTTTCTCTATTATTCAGATCTACATAGAAGAGTATATACATATACATTACTCAGTAACAAATAACAAACACTATATTCAATGCAGCATAACTAAATACACAACTTTAAGGGGGTAGAGGTGTGGTACCCCCTTACAGGTGCGAGAAAAAAAGTTGCACAGCACATGCATGCGATTTTTACTCACTCATCTCATAGGAAACCCGATATTTCATCAGCCGAGTACAGAAAGTTCACAACCCGAACTTTCAGAATAGGATAGAAGAGGCATACACTGCTCAAAAAATAAAGGGAACAAAGAAATACCACTTCCTAGATATCGCTAAAAGAAATATTCCAGTTACAAATCTTTATTCATTACAAAGTATTAGCCCAAACAATTTGGATTCTGAAATGAGGCCTGGTGCCTGCACCTCAGTATTAGCACAAAGGATTTATATTGTGAAATGTGGACTGGCGACTGCCACACAATATTAGCAAAAAGGATTTAATTATGAATTATGGGCTGGTGCCGGCCACACAATATTAGCACAAAAGATTTATATTATTAAATGTGGGCTGGCATCTGCTCCAGAGTATTAGCCCGAACGATTTAGATTATGAAATGAGGTATGGTTAGGGATGAGCGAGTAGTGAAGTATTCGGACTCGCTATACTCGTACCGAGTATACCATAATACTCGGGTATTCGGTACGAGTAGCGAGTCCAATGATAGTCAATGGAAAATGCGAGTAATTGTCTGCTGGACCCTACAAAGTGGTCTGGGGGCTGAGGAAAAGGCTAAAAAAAGGCTAAAAAATGTGTAAATGTTAAAAAAAAGTATGCTGTAAACAAATGTATATAACATGGGGGCTCCTGGTCAGGGGCTGCACGAGTGCTTTTACACCACTGCTTCATTAGGATGTACAAACACTATTTGAAATCCTGTGTTTTTTTGCTGGCAGAGCGGGACTCGTACGCCACTTACGCAGTGCCAGTGATATAACAGAAGTGCCGTAAGAGCGAGTGATGATGGAGGCAATCTTCTGACAGCTAAGTGTGTAAGTGGTGTAAGGAGAGCAAGCTGCCCTAAGGGCTGTGCTATGGTTAATGCAGGAAGAAGCCACCCATCATCATTTTCATCACAAGGGATTCACAATTATAAAGCTTGGACTACTGTCCTTGTTGTGCCACTGCCCAAAGTGTAGGTATAGACATAGTGTCTTCACAACATTAGCCCTAGGGGCTGTATCATGGTTGATGAAGGAAGCAAGACAGGTCTGAAGGGCCAAACAATTATGACGTAGCTAGGACTACTAGCATAGAGGTTGCAGTGCCCAGTGTCCAGGCATAGCCATAGTGTCTCCAAAAATTAGCCCTAGGGGCTGTATCATAGTTGATGAAGTCAGCAAGACAGGTCTGAAGGGCCAAACAATTATGATGTAGCTAGGACTACTAGCATAGAGGTTGCAGTGCCCAGTGTCCAGGCATAGCCATAGTGTCTCCAAAAATTAGCCCTAGGGGCTGTATCATAGTTGATGAAGTCAGCAAGACAGGTCTGAAGGGCCAAACAATTATGATGTAGCTAGGACTACTAGCATAGAGGTTGCAGTGCCCAGTGTCCAGGCATAGCCATAGTGTCTCCAAAAATTAGACCAAGGGGCATGATACCATGGTTGATGAAGGAAAAAGGGTCTCACTCTCATCACAAGTGCCTCCGATGGGAAATATTAATTAGCGTAACATTGTTTTTAGCTTATTGACCATGAGGTACATGTGGCAGAAGCAGGATTTGAAAACATGTGTAAGAAGAAGAAAAGGGGCTTGTATGGGAAGGGATGGACGTGATCACCAATTTAAAAAATAATAAAGTTTTGGGTGACTTTAGGTTGGGATAATGTCATCTGGAGGGCTTAAATACTGTTGTGAAATCCAGTCCTTGTTAAATTTTATCAGAGTCAGCCTGTCTGCATTCTCTGTATTCAACCGCGTGCGTGTATCTGTGATGATTGCCCCAGCGGCACTGAAAACACGCTCTGACATCACACTAGCAGCAGGGCAGGCCAGCACCTCCAAGGCATAGAAGGAGAGGTCAGGCCAACTATGCTTTCTTGCATACCCAGTAATTAAACGGGACAGAAGTGTCAAGAAGTATACAGGTATGGTCATAGATTCATAGAATCATAGAATCGTAGAGTTGGAAGGGACCTCCTGGGCCATCTGGTCCAACCCCCTACTCAAAGCAGGATTCGCTAAATCATCCCAGTCAGATGTCTGTCCAGCCTCTGTTTGAAGACATCCATTGAAGGAGAACTCACCACTTCTCGTGGCAGCTTGTTCCACTCATTGATCACTCTAACTGTCAAAAAGTTTTTTCTAATATCTAATCTGTGTCTCCTCCCATTCAGTTTCATCCCATTGCTTCTAGTCTTTCCTTGTGCAAATGAGAATAAAGATGATCCTTCTACAATGTGACAGCCCTTTAGATATTTGTAGACAGCTATTAAGTCTCCTCTCAGTCTTCTCTTTTGCAAACTAAACAATCCCAAATCCTGCAACCTTTCCTCATAAGACAGGGTTTGCAGACCGGTCACCATTCTGGTTGCTCTTTTCTGAACTTGCTCCAGTTTGTTGATGTCTTTTTTAAAATGTGGTGCCCAAAACTGGACACAATATTCCAGATGAGGTCTGACCAAAGAGGAGTAGAGGGAAATAATGACTTCACGTGATCTAGACTGTATGCTTCTGTTAATACATCCTAGAATTGCATTTGCTTTTTTTGCTGCTGCATCACACTGTTGACTCATATTCAGTTTGTGATCTATTAGTATACCCAAGTCTTTTTCACATGTGCTGTTGCTTAGGCCTATTCCTCCCATTCTGTATATGCTTTTTTCATTTTTATTGCCCAGATGTAGTACTTTGCATTTTTCCCTGTTAAAAACCATTCTGTTAGTTGCTGCCCACTTCTCCAGTTTATTTATATCTTTTTGAATCCTCTCTCTCTCTTCTCTAGTATTAGCTATCCCTCCTAGCTTTGTGTCATCAGCAAATTTAATCAGTTTACCCTCAATTCCTTCATCTAAATCGTTGATAAAGATGTTGAACAATAAAGGGCCCAGGACAGAGCCCTGTGGTACCCCACTTGAGACATTCTTCCAACTGGATGTGCAGCCATTTACGACCACTCTTTGGGTCCGATCACTAAGCCAGTTATGAATCCACCTAACAGTTGCCTTGTCCATTCCATACTTAGTCATTTTTTCAATAAGGATTGTATGAGATACTTTGTCAAATGCTTTGCTGAAGTCAAGATATATTAAATCTACAGCATTTCCTTGATCCACCCAATCAGTGATTCCGTCATAGAAGGAAATTAAGTTAGTCTGACATGACTTATTAGTTACAAACCCATGCTGACTCTGTTTAATCACTTCATTCTTATCCAGGTACTGACATACATGTTGTTTAATAATTTGTTCAAAGATCTTTCCTGGTATAGAAGTCAGACTCACCGGCCTATAGTTGCCTGGGTCCACCTTCTTCCCCTTTTTGAAGATAGGAACAACATTTGCTCTTCTCCAGTCTTCTGGGACTTCTCCTGTTCTCCAAGAATTTTCAAATATTATGGAGAGGGGTTCAAAAATTTCTTCTGCTATCTCCTTCAGTACTCTGGGGTGTAATTCATCTGGACCTGGAGACTTGAATTCATTTAGGTTAGCTAAGTGTTTCCTCACTATCTTTCTGTTTATAGATATCCTGGATTCTTCTATTCTCTTAATAGGACAGTGAAGAACAGTTGATGTCACATTTCCTTTCTGAGAGAAAACAGATGCAAAATAGGAATTTAAAAGTTCGGCCTTCTCAACATCCTGTCTTACCATTTCATCATTTTCATCCTGTAAAAATCCTATAGCATCTTTGACTTTTCTTTTACTTTTGACATATCCCCAAAATCCTTTATTATTGCTTTTGACATCTCTTGCAAGCCTCAATTCATTGTCAGCTTTAGATAATCTGATTTGTGCCCTGCAGGTTCTGCAGACAGCATTATATTCTTCTTTAGATATGCCTCCCTCTTTCCATTTTATAAACATTTTTTTCTTCCTTTTTAGCATGTGCTTAAGTTCTGTGATCATCCATCCTGGCTTCCTTAAATGCTTCCTATTCTTCCCTCTTTTCAGAATTGTTAACAATTGTGCTTTGAGAATTTCATTTTTCAAGATTTCCCATCCTTCCTGGACATTTTTGTCCTTAAGGATATCCAGCCATTGGATCCCTCCAATTCTCTTTCTGAATCCCTTAAAATCTGCCTTTCTGAAATCTAACCTTGACGTCTGAGTCTTCACAGGTCTTCCTCCTCTAGTTATCCAAAATTCTAAAATAGCATGGTCGCTACCTCCTAGGGTCCCAGCCACTTTTACCTCCTCAACCATTTCCTCCCTGTTTATAAGGATTAGATCCAAGGTAGCAGTTCCCCTTGTTTTCTCCCCTACCTTTTGGAAGATAAAGTTGTCAGCAAGAGAGGATAAGAATTTCCTTGACCTGTTAGTTTTGCCTGAGAGAGATTCCCAACAAATGTCTGGATAGTTGAAATCTCCCATGACAACTATGTCATATTTTTGGGAGAACTTGGCCATTTGATGCATAAAGAGTTCATCCATATCTTCAGCTTGCACAGGCGGCCTGTAGTAAATGCCTACAATGGTGTCCTTTCCATTGTTCTGTCCTTGTATTCTTACCCAAACAGTTTCCACAGAACTCCCAGTCTCTGAAGCTTCAATCTCTGTGCAGATATACGCGTTTCTAACATACAATGCGACACCCCCTCCTCGTTTATCAAGTCTGTTTCTTGCAAATAAGTTGTATCCTTCTAGTCTTGTATTCCAATCATGTGTATTGTCCCACCAAGTTTCAGTGATTCCAATGACATCATATTTCTTTTCCTGTGTTAATAGTTCCAATTCTCCTTGTTTGTTGCCCATGCTTTGTGCATTAGTATAGAAACATTTTAGTTTATGATTGGTTTCTCTTTCTCCAATATTTTTATTAATTAGATTCTTTTGTCTTTGTTCTTCCTGTTCTTCCTTTCCACTTCTAATAGCAGAGTTCTCAATAGCATTTGTCAGGTGTATGGCTTTTTCTAGTCTTTTGCTTCCCTTCCCATGTTGTTCTAGTTTAAAGCTCTCCTTACAAGTGTAGCAAGACGACTTCCAAATACATGTTTTCCAGTCTTCGTAAGGTGCACCCCATCTCTAGCAAGTAGTCCATCGTAAAGGTACCTCACTCCATGATCCAGAAATCCAAATAGTTGCTGACGGCACCATCGACGTAGCCAGTTGTTCACCTGCAGAATCTTATTCCACCTCCTTGTTCCATGGCCATCCACTGGGAGGATGGAAGAGAAGACCACCTGCGCTCCCAGTTCTTTCACTTTCTTGCCTAAGACCATCTTGTTCAACTTCTCCCTCCTTGACATTGCTACTGTTCCAGCTAGTCCTTGGTGATGAGCCGGTTTATTGAAGATAGCCCTGTTTGTGGACATTTTACCACCACCTCTTTTGGACCTGCTTGGCGTATCTCTCCCCATTAATGCATGCTGTTGCACAGAGCTGGTATCTCCGCTAGCAGTGGTGTCTGAGGGTGCTGTTGCCATCAAATGGTCGACAACGGCCTTCTTGAAGGATTCCATTGTGAAACCCCTTTGTGACTGCAACAGTAGCGAAGGAAATTTGTCCTTGTACCGTGGGTCTAGAAAGGTGGCCAACCAGTATAGGTTGCTATTGAAAATGTGGATTACACGAGGGTCTTGGCACAGACTGTCAGATATGAAGTGTGCCATGTGTGCCAAGCTGCAAAGAGGCAAATGTTCAGTGACCCCTGAAGGAGGAACAATACCCATCCTCTCCTCACACTGACTCTCCTCCTCCACCTCCTCCTCTCCAGCCCACCCATGCTGGACAGACATGAAGCTGGGGTTGGGATTCCCCTCTGTAGCATGAGGCGTCCTCTCGGTACCACTGAAAAAGAAGTCCTCTTTCTCCTCATTTTCATCATCCTCTTCATCCCCCAATGTTACCTGATGATATTGGCTGGGCTGGGTAGAATCACCCATTGTGAAATCTTGCAACATTCCCAGCTGCTGGGCATGTAAAGATTCCATTTTTTGATTCTGCAGCGATTTTCTTCAGCAGACATAGCATAGGGATGGTTACGCCTGATCACTGCTCACAAGCTTGGTGCAGTACTCAAAGTTATCAAGCACTTCACAAATATCAGCGATCCACACCCACTCGACAGTTGTTATGTGTCTCGGCTGAGTCTCAGTGTGACGGGCATGTTTAAGCTAGTATTCAGAAAGTGCCTTCTGCTTCTCACTAACCCCTGCCAACATATTATATGTTGAGTTCCACCTTGTTGGCAGGTCGCAAATGAGTCTGTGGTTTGACAAATTAAATTGCTTTTGAACCGCTGCAAGACTGGCAACAGCGGCTGAGAAGTGGTGGAAATGAGCGCAAATACGGCGCATCTCAAGTCGGTACGTCAAGTCAAGGTATGTTTTTAGAAGTTTCTGCACCACTAGGTTCAGCACGTGAGCCATGCATGGCACGTGTACCAGCTTCCCGAGCTTTAAAGCCGCCACCAGGTTACGCCGATTGTCGCAGACAACCAGCCCAGGTTAGAGTTGCAGTGGGGAGGGCCACTGATCAGTCTGTTTTATTCCATGCCACAGCTCTGCTGCAGTGTGTGGTGTTTCACCTGAGCAGATCTGCTTCAGCAGAGCATTTTGCCCCTTTGCCGATGCGCTGCTGCACAGCTCCCAACTTGGGAGTGATGTGGAGGGTAATTCAGCATAGGATGACGAGGTGGAGGAGGAGGAAAAGGGGAGGCTGAATGTATATAATGAGGCGGAAACCCTAATTGAGGTTGGGCCCACTATTTGTGGTGTGGGTAGGATATGTGCTGATGGTCCAGTGAGACTTTGTCCCACCCTCCACCAGGTTGAGCCAGTGTGCCGTGACAGAGATTTATCGTCACTGGCCACAAGTACTTGTCCACTTGTCTGTTGTAAGATGGATCTTCCCGGTTAAGGCGTTGGTGAGAGCACGCTTTAGATTGTTTAAGACGTGCTGTTGTAACGCGGGGACGGCACATGGGGAAAAATAGTGCCAGCTGGAAACCGAGTATCGTGGGGCAGCCACAGCCAAAAGATCATGGAAAGACTGTGTCCCCACAAGCCTAAAAGGCAACATCTCCATGGCTAGCAACTTGGCAATGTGAGTGTTCAGTATTCGTGCTGGTGGGTGCGTGGCTTGGTATTTACGCCTCCTTTCATACATCTGGGGCACGGACAATTGGACACTTTCCTGGACAAACAAGTGGATGAACTTGTTATGGCCTGTGTCTGTGCAACCTCAGCTTGTGAGCAAGAGGTATGATGATCACCTGCTTCCTGCCCAGCAGATTGGAAAGGACATATCACAGGCGACATGGCAGTGGTTTGACCCGCAGTCGCAGGGGGTACCCTATTGTTCAGCCCACCGACTAGGGTGCTTGGCTGCCATGTGTTTCCACATACTGGTGGTGCTTTGGTTGCCTTTGCCCTGGCCTCTCCTCAGCTTCCTATGGCAGATGCTACAGATGACAACATTTGGTTCAGAAGGACTATCGGAAAAAATTTTCCAGACAGAGGCTGAACGCACCCCTTGCCTTGACTTGGGGGAGAGAGGGATTGCTCTTGGCAACAGATGACACATTTCGCACTCTGATCTAACCAGTAGCCCTTGGTGCCTTTGTTGGTGCTACGTATCCACCTTCATCCTCTGTGCTGCTGTGCTGGCTATGCGTGCCAACGGTCCAGGTCGGATCGGTGGTCTCATCTTCGACCACCTCGTCGTCCATGTCATCCTGTTTCCGTGTTGATATTGGCGACTGGCCAGATGGCAACTGTGTGTCATCACCATCAGCCTCCACCTCTTCACCCGGTATATCACGCCGATGAAAGTGGCTTTCTTCTGGCCGTGGGGTTTCAAATATTTGGCCATCATCAACCGACGATAACCCCTCATGTTCCTCTTCAATGTCGCGCGGTGAGTGTCACGGGGCTTGGTGACACTGTGCAAATGGTGCTAGCAAAACAAGATGTCTGCTTATTATATGGCCAGGGACATGTTTCTTTGGCAACCAATCACAGAAGACCTTGCGTCATGATGTTGTGGATGGTTTCTGTGCGACTTCTCTCATAAATTATGTTGCATGCCCTGCTTATTGTCCAATCTGGATATTTGCGTTTTTTAACTTCTGTGAGGTATGACCAAATTCAGTCTGCAGATTGTTATTGTCACTGCAGTTGCATTTGAATCTAAAAAATTCACCCACAGGTATAGAATCTTTTCGAGAAAAAGACACAGGGCCTCAGGTAAGTCAAAGTGGCGGGTTCATGCGACAACACCGCCCCACCCCTACCTCTGAAGCTTTCACCTCAGCAATGAACGGTTTAGAAGGACCAGGCTGGACTAAAACAAGGGGAAGACATAAAGCATTTCTTTAATAAAGAAAACTCCTCCACAGCCAGAGCTGACCAGTTTTTGATATCAGCTCCCTTACGAGTTAGATCAGTGAGAGGCTTGACCACCTGTGAAAAACCCTTAATAAATTTCCTATAATAGTTTGCAAACCCAAAAAACATTGACGACCCTTTAAGTCTCTGGGTTGCACCCAATACACAATGGCCCGTACATTCCCACGATCCATTCGAAACCACATGTCAGACAGAATGAACCCCAGAAAAGACAATTCTTGGACAAAAAATAAGCATTTTTCAGGTTTTGCAAAAAGTGAGTTCTCTTGTAACCTCTGGAGAACTGCACGTAAATGATCCATGTGAACCTAGTTGTTAGATGAGAACATGAGGTTATCATCCAAATACACCACCATAAAGCACCCAATAAAATCAGAAAATACATCGTAATGAAATTCTGAAAAACAGCTGGCGCATTGGTGAGACCAAAGGGCTTAGTCTTGGGCAATTTAGCACCCGGAATCAGATTAAAAGTGCAATCAAAAGGGCGGTGTGGTGGTAAGACCTCGGCCTCTTTTTCGGGAAAAAAAAATCCTCAAAATCCTTCAGGTACTCCGGAATATCTTCCAGATTAATGGATGACACAAGAACAGTAGTAAGGCAACTTCTACTACAATTAGGACCCCATTTAACAATGTCCCGAGAGTTCCAGTCTATCACAGGATTATGTAACTGCAACCAGGGGAACCCAACAACAGTCCTGCAGGCAGATTGTCCAGAACAAAACATGAAATATGTTCTTGGTGCAAGGAACCCACTTTAAAGAGAAACTCCTCTGAGACAAATTTGATGACATTCTGAGCCAGTGGTGTTTTGTCAATGGCAACAATATGAATAGGAGTTTCAGGCCTAACTGTCGCTAACTTACACTTGGTCACCAAGTTAGAGTCAATAAAGTTCATGGACGACCCGCAGTCCATGAAAGCAGAAGTGGGAGTGCAGAAACTCCCACAACTAAGTTCCACTTCCAACAATACTTTTGAAAATTAGGAAAAAGGTACCTGAGAGCCTGGATGATCCCCACGACAATCACCCAGACTCAGCCGCATGTTAGTCGGTTGGCAGGAAGGGCAGTCCTTTTTCCAATGTCCAGGATCTCCGCAGTAAAAACACAGCTTAACTTCACATCGCCATCTCCTCTCCTTCTCCTTGAGGTTGGTGGCCCCCACCTCCATAGGTTCAGATGGTGGCAAAACAGCAGGAGTAACAGAACTTCTTCGCTGTGTAACACTTCTCTCCCTTAGCCTCCGATACATACGGATAGCCTGAGTCATAGCCTCCTCCAATGAGCTGGGTGGTGGATGGAGAGCTAGAGTATCCTTCAGGTGATCCAACAGTCCTCTCCTGAACTGTCATCTCAGCGCAGAGTCATCCTAGGACACCTCAGTGGACCATCGATGGAACTTGAAGCAATGTCATTCAGCCGAGAGCTTCCCCTGAAAGAGACTCATGATTGTGTCCTCTGCCACTCTGACCCTGTCAGGCTTCTCAAAAATAAGTTCTAAGGCCTCAAAGAACCTATCCACAGACACATGTTCAGGGGCAGAAGCAGATAAAGTGAAAGCCCATGAATGATCCCTCCCGAAGTAAGGAAATGATTATCCCCACCCGCTGACTCTCATCTCCAGAGGATTGGGGTCTAAGAGAAAAAAATAGCTTGCAACTTTCCTAAAATGTACGGAACCTCTCCTTTTCCCCAAATAAGGTATCTGGGAGCCTAACTGTAGGTTCAGTAGAGTACAATGAGATATCAACAGTGTTACACTACTTACAGGCAGAGTGGAAAGAAAATCACTGCAAAGATTTTACAGAGTCAGAAAGTTCACTTTGCAGGCTCCACGAGATGGCAGTAGAGTGGAAGCTGGACTGCATCTAAACAGAGCAGGCCTGCAGTACAGCAGCAAGGCTACCACAGGTGGCAGCAGAGTAGTCCAAAAAGCCGGGTCAAATCCTTGACTGTAGCGCAGTACCAAATGAATAAGCAAACTCACGGTCAGGGACAAGCCAGAGGATCAGCAACGGTCGGAAGCGGATAAGACAAAGACAAAAGACAGAAGTAGGTCATGATGCAAGCCAAGTCAAACCCAGGGAGTCAGCACACTAAAGGGAAACACTGGGTCAGAATGGGAATACGGGAAAACAGAGACACAGGATCAGATAGCAAACGTAGCAGGACCAATCAGAGCAATCACAGTGAGCTACAGCAGCCCTAGGCAGGAACTATAAGGCTGTGTGCACACTTTGCGGATTGCACTGCGGAATTTTCCACGTGGATTTGAGAAAAAACGCAGGTAAATCCGCAGGCCAAAAGACCTGTGGGTTATCTGCAGTTTTTCTGCGGTTTAGCCTGTGGATTTCCCTTGCGGTTTGTCACCTGTTATGGAGCAGGTGATAAACCGCTGCGGAATCCACACAAAGAATTGACATGCTGCGGTTTTGAAACCGCAGCAAATTCGCGCGGAAAATTCCACACAGTGTGCACTGCGGATTTAATTTTCAATAGGCTAAAAGTGTACTGTACAACGCAGCAGAAACTACTGCGGACCTGCAGGGCCAAAACCGCTGCGGATCTGCAGCAGAATCCGCAGCGTGTGTACACACCCTAACAGACATTGCAGGAAGCAGCGATAAATGGCAAATCTGAATTCAGACTAAGGCTAGGAAAGGTAACCCCTTTATGGTCAGAACGCGAAAAGGGAAAACAGTGCTCCAACCCTGGTCTGGAGCATGACAATTATAATGTAGGAGCATGTGAGAAGCTACAGTGCCTTTCAAAAGTATTTGGCTCCCTGGAACTTTTCAACCTTTTCCCACATATCATGCTTCAAACATAAAGATACCAAATGTAAATTTTTGGAGAAAAATCAACAAGTGGAAGACAATTGTGAAGTTGAACGAAATTTATTGCTTATTTTAAATTTTGGTGGAAATTCAAAAACTGAAAAGTGGGGCGTGCAATATTATTATTATTTGGCCCCTTTACTTTCAGTGCAACAAACTCACTCCAGAAGTTCATTGTGGATCTCTGAATGATCCAATGTTGTCCTAAATGACTAATGATGATAAATATAATCCACCAGTGTGTAATCAAGTCTCCGTATAAATGCACCTGCTCTGTGATAGTCTCAGGGTTCTGTATGAAGCACAGAGAGCATCATGAAGACCAAGGAACACAACAGGCAGGTCCGTGATACTATTGTGGAGAAGATTAAAGCCAGATTTGGGTACAAAATGATTTCCAAAATTTAAACATCCCAAGGAGCACTGTGCAAGTGATCACATTGAAATGGATGGAGTATCATACCACTGAAATCTACCAAGACCCGGCCGTCCCTCTAAACTTTCATCTCAAACAAGGAGAAGACTGATCAGAGATGCAGCCAAGAGGCCCATGATCACTCTGGATGAACTGCAGAGATCTACAGCTGAGGTGGGACAGTCTGTCCATAGGACAACAATCAGTCATACACTGCACAAATCTGGTCTTTATAGAAGAGTGGGAAGAAGAAAGCCATTTCTCAAAGATGTCCATAAAAAGTATCATTTAAAGTTTGCAACAATCCACCTGGGAGACACACCAAACATGTGGAAGAAGGTGCTCTGGTCAGATGAAACCAAAATCGAACTTTTTGGCAACAATGCCAAACACTATGTTTGGTGTAATGGCAACACAGCTCATCACCCTGAATACACCATCCTCACTGTCAAACATGGTGGTGGCAGCATCATGGTTTGGGCCTGTTTTCTTCAGCAGGGACAGGGAAGATGGTTAAAATCGATGGGAAGATGGATGGAGCCAAATACAGGACCATTCTTGAAGAAAACCTGTTGCAGTCTGCAAAAGACCTGAGACTGGGACAAAGATTTGTCTTACAACAAAACAATGACCCAAAACATAAAGCAAATTTTACAAAGGAATGGTTCACAAATAAACGTATCCAGGTGTTAGAATGGCCAAGTCACAGTCCAGACCTGAATGCAATCGAGAATCTGTGGAAAGAGCTGAAAACTGCTGTTCAGAAACGATCTCCATCCAACCTCACTGAGCTCGAGCTGTTTACCAAGGAAGAATGGGCGAGAATTTCAGTCTCTCGATGTACAATACTGATAGAGACATACCCCAAGAGACTGCAGCTGTAATCACAGCAAAAGGGAGCACAACAAAGTATTAAAGTTCAAGGGGCTGAATAATATTGCACGCCCCACTTTTTAGTTTTTGAATTTACCCAAGAATTTTAAATAACCAATAAATTTCGTTCAACTTCACAATTGTGTCCCACTTGTTGATTCTTCACCAAAAATTTACATTTGGTATCTTTATGTTTGAAGCATGATATGTGGGAAAAGGTTGAAAAGTTCCAGGGGGCCAAATACTTTCGCAAGGCACTGTATTAGGCCCAAATTTTGCTGTAAATTTCATGCTAATTTTGTTGCAATTATTTAAATAATTAACAAAGTCATTAAACTCTGTTTCTGTTCCTGCCCATACAACAAATATATCACCCATGGTCTCAGGGGTAGGATCTATTACTGAGCCGCTTTCCAAGTTCCTAGATTGGAGACTAAAACCTTTATTAATATTAATACCAGCACATATAAAAGACACTAATGATTTTATAAAAATTCTTTCAGATTTGCAGTGGAAGAAAGCTTGTAAACTGAATGGATAGATGCTGAAAGTTTATATCCGAGGATCCCACAATCATTGGGGATAGATTCTATTGAGAATATTTCGGAATAACCACAGGATACAGAACTAGATATAACATTCATGACAGAAGGACGAGATGTTGTATTATCTCATAACGCCTTCACCTCTGACAATAATTGGTATGTGCAGGTAACGGGGACAGCAATGGGTGCGCCAGTGACACAGCAATGATAATATCATTACTAAAGTTTAATAACCCAACAGCTTCTAACATGCTCCTACATTATAATAGTGCACACCCCGGCAGGTATTTCTATGCCGCCCCACACTCCGGTCCTGAGTGCCGGCGGCAGTGCCGGGTATTGATGCCACAGACTCGTGCGAGTTTCATGCGTCACACTCACAAGTGTGAACCTGGCCTAAGACGAATCAACAGCAGTGATGCAGGTTGTGAAACTCAAGCAATAGAGCTCACAAAAAACTTTAGAGCTCGGGGTTACCCTTCAACATTACTGAAAGAGGCACATAATAGAGCTAAAGAAGAAACGCAGAATTAATAAAAAAGCCAAGAACTGATAAGATTAAAAGAAAACAGAGATTTATTTTTATTTTTAGAAATAACCCAAATATGAGTTTGATAAAGAATGCGATCAGAAAAAACTGTCATTTATTGGAAAGTGACCGAGACCTTAGTGCTGTAGCTCAGAATAAACCGCGAGTTACTTATAGAAGAAACAGAAATATTGGCGACCTACTAGTGAGAAAAAGATTTACAGCTGATATAGAAACGTCTACATGGCGAACAGATAGTAAACCAATAGGGAATTTTTGTTGTGGACATTGTTCATACAGTCGGCTGCAGATTACAGGGAAGGTTTTAAAATTAGGTAAAATTACGCCTATAATAAAAGATTTCATCACGTGTCGTACGAATTACGTGGTATATGCAATTTTATGCCCTTGTCACTTCTACTATATCGGAATTAGGCCACTATGCACACGCTTCAGGGAACATTTCCATTCTATCGCTACAATGAAAGGGTCAGTGAGATTCATCAAACACATACATGATTGCCACAATGCAGATCCTAGTGGGTTAAAATTTGCAAATATTGAGCATGTAGAAAATCCACTAAGAGGAGGCAATAGCAATAAATTGCTTCTGCTAAGAGAAGCCAAATGGATTTTAGACACTGAAGCCAAGTGCCCTCTAGGCTTACATGACAAGTCAGAGCTGTCTGTTTTGTGTGACATGTTTTACTTTGTGCACACGTGTGATGTTTCATCAGTGTTGTTGTATTCACCTTGTCTTTCACTTCCCTCACGCTGGTGTAAAGGGAGTGAGGTGTTTTCACATAGGAGCATTGACCAGTAGAAGCGTAAACTAGCGCAAAACGTTCGAATTATCCTTAATCGGATAACGTCCCTCCTCGTGGGATCATGTGATCACCACATACGGCACATTGACAGCGGGTTACCCTTATAGGTAGAATGTGCGGTTACCCTGTGTTCACTCCTATATTCCAGTGGTGCAATCATGTGGGCGGTTTGTCAGCGACACTGACAGTATAGAATGTGCACACAATGAAATGGACATGTGTTGTATGTCAGTGGGCGGGTCCCCGATAGACCACCTCAACTGTCTCCATTGGCTGGAGGTTGCTTTTATAGCGATATTGCTTCCCACTCAGGCATGCCCCCAGGAAGAAGCACTAGTGAAACGTGCATCGGGGTTATGGGAGGCAGCATGCAGCCATTACCCATGTGTCAGCTTTGACCCATACAGGTAATATGTACATCTCCTAGCTTTACCAGTCTTTATATATATATATACCAGTGCACTCCCGATTACTTCTACATTGCCTTGCTGTCATTTTGTGATGTCACCTCTATGAGTAGTTATCCTCTGATGGGAACTTTCCCACAGCAGTGTCTCCCGGCACAGGCGGCATACCTTATACATTAGTTATATCTCATATCACACCGGCAAACACTGTGTCTGCAGAGTTTATCATTCCCAGGCCTCAAGGATTGGTGATTGGGGACACACTGCTGTCCAGGCACTCTGGCCAAATTATTTACTCACGTAAGGGGTGCGATTGTTCACCCTCCCCTGATTCCATTGGCGACAGTTGGCTCCCATGCAGATATCAGGATATTATAGTACGGCATGTTTACCCGATTATATATAACATCTCTCTTTATGCACGATGGCTAAACACGGGAACAATTAGGATTTATATATAGTCATTTGTTTTACAACTACTAGTAATTTGCTGCAACTGCCCTCCGTGTGTTTGTTGGTTTGAGTCACCTTTTTATGTCATTAATGTTTTCTCTTTTATGTATTGCTTTAAATATTCAAAAATAAAGTGCTCCATTTTATTTTGCGCTGAATATAAGCACTTCTTGATTTGTATGTTGCATACATGTGGCATGATCATTATGGCTTCCTATTGTCCTGTAGCCCATCCCAGCCTTGTGCAGGTCTACAATTTTGTCCCTGGTGTCCCTAGACAGCTCTTTGGTCTTGGCCATGGAGGAGAGGTTGGAATGTGATTGATTGTGTAGACAGGTGTCTTTTATACAGTTAAATTCAAACAAGAGCAATTAATACAGGTAATGAGTGCAGAGTAGGAGGGCTTCTTAACCCCTTAGTGATCGCTGACACGCCTTTTAACTGCGGCAGTTAAGGGTACTTAAACCACAGCGCCGTTGCTGAGGAATAAGGGTATAGCACCCCCCAAAGTCAGAATATATCCATGGTTTCAGCTACCTGGGGTAGCCAAGAACCCAGAGAACATGATTTGGGTCGGTTTTTACCGACTCTGGTGTTGTGATTGCCGTTATTAACGGTATAATGGCGACTGCAGAAAAAAAGTCAGATTTTCCATTTAATTTCTCTCTCATCTGATGTAATCGCACATCAGAAGAGAGAAAAATAGGGTCCTTGATTCCCCCACCCGGAACTTCCCGGTGTCCCTGGACCCTCCTGCATCCCCCCATTTTCCCATTTGAGTTAGAGTTGGGCTAGTGAGTTGGGCTAAAGTTAGGGTTGGTGCTGAAGTTAGGCTTAGGATTGGGACTAAAGTTAGGGTTAGGGATGGGGCTAAAGTTAGGCTTATGGATGGGGCTAAAGTTAGGGTTAGGGTTGAGGCTAAAGTTAGGGTTAGGGTTGGGGCTAAAGTTAAGGTTGGGGCTAGGATTAGGATTGGGGCTAGAGTTGGGGGGACGGTTAGGGTTGGGATTAGGGTTAGGGTTGTGATTAGGGTTAGGGATGGGGCTAAAGTTAGGGTTATGGATGGGGCTAAAGTTAGGGTTAGGTTTGGGGCTAAAGTTAGGCTTATGGATGGGGCTAAAGTTAGGGTTAGGGATGGGGCTAAAGTTAGGCTTATGGATGGGGCTAAAGTTAGGGTTAGGGTTGAGGCTAAAGTTAGGGTTAGGGTTGGGGCTAAAGTTAAGGTTGGGGCTAGGATTAGGGTTGGGGCTAGGGTTGGGGGGATGGTTAGGGTTGTGATTAGGGTTAGGGTTGTGTTTGAGTTAGGGTTAGGATTACAGATAGGGGTGTGTTGGGTTTAGGGTTGGGATTAGATTTGTGGGGTTTCCACTGTTTAGGTACATCAGGGGGTCTCCAAACGCGACATGGCACCACCATTGATTCCAGCCAATTTTGTGTTCAAAAAGTCAAACGGTGCTCCCTCCCTTCTGAGCCCTGCCATGCACCCAAACAGTGGCTTTTCCCCACATATTGGGTATTGGTGTACTCAGGAGAAATTGCACAACAAATTTTGTGGTCCATTTTCTCCTGTTACTCTTGTAAAAATAAAAAAAATTGGATCCAAAGTAATTTTTTGTGATAAAAGTAAAATGTTCATTTTTTCCTTCCACGTTGCTTTAGTTCTTGCGAAGCACCTGAAGGGTTAATAAACTTCTTGAATGTGGTTTTGCGCATCTTGAGGGGTGCAGTTTTTAGATTGGTGTCACTTTTGGGTATTTTCTGTTATTTTGATCCCCAAACTCATTTCAAATGTGAGGTGGTCCCTAAAAAAAAGTTTTTGTATGTTTTGCTGGAAAAATAAGAAATCGCTGGTCAATTTTAACCCTTATAATGTCCTAACAAACAAATTGCTTCAAAAATTGTGCTGATGTAAAGTAGAAATGTGGGAAATGTTATATAGTAACTATTTTGTGTGATATACCTCTCTGATTTAGGTGTACAAAAGTTAAAAGTTTGAAAATTGCAAAGTTACAGTATATCAAACAAATTTTACCCCTGACATGAAGTACAATGTGTCACGAAAACACAATATCAGAATAAGTGGGATACGGTAAAGCGCTCCAAAGCTGTAACCTCATAAAGTGACAGTGGTCAGAAGTGTAAAAATTGGCTTGATCATTAAGTACCAAATCGGCTCTGTCACTAAAGGGTTAAAAAACACAGGTCTGGGAGAGCCAGAATTCCTGCTGGTCGGTAGGTGACCAAATACTTAGGCAATAAAATGCAATTTAATAATTTAAAAATCATATAATGTGATTTTTTTTATTTTTAGATTCTATCAGAGTAGAACTGCACCTATGATAAAAGTACAGATCTCTCCATTCTTTGTGGGTGGGAAAACTTGCAAAGTTGTCAGTGTATCAAACACTTATTTTCCCCCTGTATTTGTGCAGAGCCGATCCTTGAAGATTCTATCACAGGATTCCGTGATGACATCACTGCTGATGCTCGGCTATTGTGAGATCACTGGTGATTCTCGGCCATTATGAGATCACAGCTCACAATCACTACTTCTAGAATGTACGCAGGGTCACCGCTGCCATTTATGGTTCTATAGTGACTGAGAGCATTTGCAATTTCTCACTATGGCTGAATTACAGAATTTTCAGGTACAAGCACTGTGGGAGATTCTTACCACCAATCACCCTGACATTGTGCTTCCACCACCCGATGGCGTCCTCAGCTTCACTCACCGGCTGGTGGTGCAGCTAGTAATGGATTGCCTGACCAAACACCAACTAGACCAACTAACGTCAGACTATCTGACGGATTTACGTCACAACATCAGGACATTACTACACCAGGTAAGTGGCGGACGCTCCGCACAGAACTTCTCCGTAATCCTAGATAATAATGGTGGGAGAGAAGCTTCTTCTTTCCTCCAATATAAAACACGACGAGTCCCCAGATACGGAGCCGTTGTATCTGCAGAGAGGAGACGATGTCACTGACAATGGCCGCCTCCATTGTGTCTTTTCTCATCTCACATTTTTCCTTTTTGTTTCTTTTCTTCTTTATAGGCTGAAAAAAGATCTCAAATTGAAGATTTGGCTTTTATTAAAGATCTGGCCGAAAAAGTCCTGTGTGTCCTAGAACGTCCGGCCTGCTCGTCGGAACGCCCGGTAAGGAGCCATCATCTTCTCTATCACACGTCCTTGTTGTCTGATCTTCTCCAGATCAGCAGTCAGAGATCAGAAGATCTGGTGTTAGATCTTCCAGGCCTCCCTGTCAGTCCCCGGCAGGCACAGGAGGTTTTATGGCCGCCTGTCTGTGCTGCTCCCTCCTCTGTGAGTACAGTCTGTATTCTGCTGATGTAGTCACAGCTCAGTGGGGGGAAGTCTGTATTTTCCCTTCTTTCTTGCCCTATCAGTCTTCCTACTTGTAAATGCTGCCGCTGAGATAACAGGCGTCATTACAGAAATGTTGTGCATACAAGTCCCTTATACAGTATATTAATGTGGGCTTGTGGAGAGGAGCTGCAGTGTAAAGCAATTCTACCCAATGATATAATGAATAAAGTGCAAGACGTATCCACGGTGGAAAGAGCGGGGATAATGCAGCTCTGGGATATCACGGTGCATAACATAAAATCTGACACCGAACGGGAGATTTTTCAATGTTAACTCATCGTAATCCACATAAGGGAGAGAAGTTTCTGAGAAATGTTCTCATGATGGCGCGTGATTTGTAGCGTTACAATTGGTGCATCTGTAAATGTTGGTTTAGTCCTTCCTGATTGGTGCATTTGTATTTTTTACATCCTGAGATGTTTTCCTGCAGCTTCTATATGTTAGTATTATTTCTTATTCTTTTTTAGGACTTGATCAGATCATTGATCCCGGCAGGAGAGCCGCAGATCAGCGACTATGAGACCTCTAAACGGATCGGCAGCGGAGCTTTTGGGTGAGATTTCTGTTCCCATAATCCCCATTTCTCAGGGTTCCCCATGACAATGCTTCTGCCCCTGTGCTCTGCCAGTCAGTGTTATAGGGAAACGATCAGAGTCCACATCACTGTCCACATCTCAATGTCACTCTTCAGCTCAGTTATATACAGCTGAGCGACCAGATCTGTAACCAGTCTGTAAGGAAAGGGCGGATAGAATACATTACACCCACCGGTCCGAGACCTCATCTGTTCTTATGCTGCCTCCTCCACCACCGCTTCCCCATCCTCCGCACCCATCTTCGGATTTTTCGGGGCCTCATTATGGAGCTGATAATAGTGATTGGCTGCACACGGTCAGGTGAGGGGTGACACGATACTGACGCCAATGACATCTGCACCCCCACCCTCCACCATGACCATGTGAGTCCGATCACCGGCCTCAGCAGCAGAAGGGAGGACAACCAAAGACTGGCACAGAGGACGGAGGACTGCAGTGATGGACGGGCAGGGACGAGGACAAGGGGGTGTAATGTGTTTAATTATATTTTAACCTCTTCCCTCCATTTATTCTGCCTTGGGCTGTGGAGAAAGCCTAAAAACCATCCTGCTACGGCAATTGGAATTTAGACCAATTTATATTTGGACTGAATCGTATGTACTGGTCGGTTATAGCGAATCTGCCCAAGATAAATTTCAGTAGATTCTCTCATCTGTAATGTGACCTGGGTGAGGGCAGACGTGGCGTGGTGCAGACCTCCCGTAGGTGATCTATGCAGAGCTCTTTTATGTATTTCTAGATGTGGATTTCTAGTGATGGCCGGACTGTTGACATCAAACATTACTAAAAGATCATATAATGACTTGTATATACAGACTGTTAATAAGGCTTCATTATAAACCATGGCTTCTCCTTCTCTCCAGGTCCGTCTTCTTAGTGCGCCATAAAGAATCACAACAGATCTTCGCTATGAAGGAAATGGCCAAGCGGAACCTGGATACTCCACAGAAAGTGGAAAGCGCCTTTATCGAGAGAGACATCCTAACATTCGCAGATTGTCCCTTTGTGGCCTCCATGCTCTGCTCCTTCCCTACTACATCTTACCTGTGTATGGTCATGGAGTATGTAGGAGGTAGGACACGTACATTGTATATTCTTCCCATGCCTGCTGACATCTTATCACCTCCCATATCATTAGGATTGTCCCCGTGGACGGTTACATCCCACAGAGCATTTACTATAGGTTATTACCAAGATGCCCAGAAAGTCATTGATCTGTGTGATCTCCCGGTATGTCCGCACTGAGAGCGTCAGTATCTCCAGCTGTAGGCGAGAAGTGACATCACTTTATGTTATTAGTTACATAGATGACATTTCATCATGACGTCAGACTAATTCATTGTGCAGTATACAGTATATTATATCTTTATATATTGTCTCCTGCCCCAATGTCTCCGCTCACTTCTCATCACACATCATGGTGATCGGCTGTATAAACCCCTCACCGGTCATATTTCCTTTCTTCTATAGGTGGAGACTGTAGGACCCTTCTAAACACCAGGGGTCCTTTCCCTGTCCCGTTGGCCCGCTTGTACTTTGCAGAGGCGGTCCTTGCTGTGGAATACCTGCATAGTTACGGTGTGGTGCACAGAGACCTGAAGCCAGAAAAGTAAGTGAATACCTGTAGTATGAGAAAAAGAGGAAAGTTATCCTTTATTATCTCACAGTCTATGAAGCTAAAACCATCTTCTCTTTCACAGCCTCCTGGTAACATCTGCTGGACATATTAAAGTTACCGACTTTGGAATTTCAAAACTTGGTGTCATGATGCCAAACACCAACATCTACAAGCCATCAGCAGAGGACATCTCCAGAGAGTTCCAGGACCATGAGGTTGGCATTACCTACAGGAACTTAGCTTGTTCTGCATCAATCTCATGACCCTATTGTCTCTTCCCTACGTTCTTCATTTCTAGAGAACTTTTTCACTGATATTTTATCTTCTGTATTTCTGTTTTTATGTCAAGACTTTATCATAATAATTGTTTCATCGATTCTCATCTCGATCTTCTGTTGGTTTCTAGTTCTGTGGCACCCCGGGGTACATGGCCCCTGAGGTCATCCTGATGAAAGGCTATGGAAGACCTGTGGACTGGTGGGCAATGGGCATCATATTATATGAGCTTCTCATGGGATATAGACCATTCGATGGAAATTCCTGGACAGAGATTAATGAAAATGTGATCAATGGTAAGTAGAATAATCTGATCATGGCTTTCACTGGTCATCTTGGTTTAGTTACTTCCTTTGCTTTATCTTACAGTCCAGTAAAGAGGTTTTATGTTCTGTAATTTTCTATATAACAGGAGATATAATTTGGGACAGTAATAAAACTATTCCACCCGATGCTCAGGACCTCATCACTCAGCTGCTCAGAAAAGATCCTGTGGATAGACTTGGGACAGGTAACATATCCAATACTATCACTATTCGCTTGTTACACCGAGGACATATCACTCATGTCCATGAGGATCATTACTTCTCCATCAGCTTCTCCATTTATAGTTCTCATTGATAAAATTTTCACTCTATTTCCTACATGTCTGCTCGGTTACCTAATTCATTCAGATTAAGATAAACTGTTCAGATATAGTTACATAGTTACATAGGTTGAAAAAAGACCTCGGTCCATCAAGTTCTCCCTTTCTCCACCAATTATTCATTTTGTCACCAAATTACCTATAACCTACAATCTTATGTGCACTGAGGAAATCTTCCAGCTCTTTTTTAGAAGCTGTTATAGTGTCTGCCATTACTACTTCTTTTGGTCGGCATTCCACAGTCTGACTGCTCTTACTGTAAAGAACCCTTTCCTATTTCGCTGCTGGCATTGCCATTCTTCCACCGGTAATGAGTGCCCCCTGGTCCTTAGTATGGCCCTTGGAAGGAATAAGACATGCGCCAGTCACGTGTCTTTTTTCCTAAGGAAAACAAGCCCAACTTTTCCAACCTCTCATCATATGAGAGGCCTTCCAACCTTTGTAATAATCTAGTAGCCCGCCTTTGAACTGACTCTAATTTCTGAATATCCATTTTTAAATGTGGAGCCCAAAGCTGGATCCCATATTCTACATGTGGCCTCACAAGTGATTTATAGTGGAGTAACAATACATTGGGATCGCTGGATTTTATCTCTTTTTATACATCCTAAAATCTTTGCTTTTGCGGCTGCTGCTTGACATTGAGTACTGCTGCTCAGCTTACTTGTAATCAGAATATCCAAGTCCTTCTCCTGTTCTGTATTCCCAAGTATTCTCCCATTTAATGTATATGCAGCAATAGTATTATTCCGTCCTAGCTGCATTGCTCTACATTTATCTACATTAAACCTCATTTGCCAAGTTTTTGCTCATTCAGACGTCTTATCCAGATCGTTTTGCAAAATTGGTGGTTTCTTTTTATTCCCGGGCATTTTATTACCAGAGGGTATACATTTTCTACCGGATTCTAGTAGGATATCCTTAAACATGTCCCATTTATGGTCAGAATCCCCAGTTACCATGAGATGGTCCCAGCCTACTTGATTAAGAGCTTCCCTTAATTTGTTGGTATGGAGCGGTCTCTGACAATGTCCCCATCACTTTTGTTTTTCTTTATCCAGGAGGCGCATTTGAGATCAAGGGTCATGCATTCCTTAGAGATTTAGACTTTGACAACCTTCTAAGACAAAAGCCGGTGTACGTTCCTCAGCTTGCATCAGATGTGGACACCAGTTTATTTTTTGTCAGTAAGTAGAAAAGACATCATCTAGACATAGTGTCTGCGTGTCTCGTCTTCCATATTATGTGATAATCGGATCCCATTAATATTAATGATAAATGGTGACTGTGTTATACTGACAACCTCTACTAACACTTGATTGTCTATGTCTTATAGACCATTATAATATGATTAAACATCTGGTCTCAGAGGAGGAGAAGGTTACAAGTGAGGAGAATAAGTGGTATGACTTTCAAAATTTTACATCATCATCTGAAAGGCTTTCTAAAGTAAGTATGTGATTAATAAATCCAAAATATGCATAAAAAGACCCTTAAACATAAAATGATTTCATATCTTGTTGCTTCCGCACGTAGCTCTATACCACCACTAACGGAATGATGAATGATGAGGATCCCAAGTCTCCTCCAGAGTGTACCCCAACATCCAACACTGACAGCTCCAAAATGTGAGTAGATTATGGGGTCATTACTGGGAACTTCAGGCTGATATATGTGCACAACACCAAATATAGGACAGAAATACCATAATATCACATGCAGCATCCTCCGCCCCCTGGTTAGCAGTCATTGTGCTTTTGGCTTCAGAAACCGCTGGTGATAACAGCCCATGATTGTGGCCAGTCATGCATTTTTAGTAATACACACACTGTAGGAGAGATGTAGTATTACCTGCCAGACTTTCTTGGTAGTTTTTTTCCACTCCAGTCTATAAAAGTTAGTTTTGAGCATTAGACCTTCCCCACTATGGCAGTCATATGTCCTATTAGGCCTTATAGTCAGTGTTCTTATAGTGAGACAACCCCTTTTATACTGTGTTTCCTTGTGATTCATGTGTTTTTCTTCTTCCAAACAGGCAGAAAGAATCTTCCCCAATAGCTGATAGAGACGACGCCATTAGCATCTTACCATCCTCGTCCCCACTATCAGGTATGTCCATGTCTGCAGCACCAACAATCTGAATGTTGACTTCAAGTCTCAAACATTTCCACATGGTTTTCCTATAGTAGGTCTCCTATGTTATTCATGATTCATGGATCACAATTATGTTGTCCGTGGGCCCATATTCTATCTCTATTTCACTAATTTTGCACAGGAGATTTTTCATGGATTCTGTGAGATGCGTTGCAGCGTCCAATAACCTCCATCATCATAAGGAGACATCGTCTCCTACAATAGAATATCGCTCATCAGTGATGCACCACATGGCGGCACACAGGACGCTTACTGCTCTATATCAGTGACACAGCTAATGCCCCTCAGATGGGATTATGTACATTATATAGGACTTATTCTGCCCTATTATGATATAATACCAGATTATTAGGACTATAGGAGACAGGACTAGAACAATCCTACTATATACAGGAGACAAAGCAGATCCCATTAGGATATGGCGTTACTGAGGTTTTATTTTTTACTTTATGATCAGAATTTCCTGCTCAGGAGGAAAGAAAATCTACAATAAATCTGAGTAAAGAAGAAGAAAAATCAGAAAAAGGAAAAAAGGGGAAAAAGAGACGAGGTAAGTGTGAAAATCAGCCCCATGTTGTGTGATATCAGTGAGAATCATTCATGTGGAGCAGATGTCATCTGTCAGTGATGGGATTATCACATGTATGATGGCTGACAATGATCCCTGACCTCTGTGTGATAATATTCCTCTGCCGTCCGGCCACAGTGACCGCACAGTAGTATCATGTCCGATGGCGTCCCATCACTTACATTATATTCACTTCTCTTCTCATAGGTTCCATCTTCCGCCGGATCTTATCATCCTGCCGGCGTGGATTATCCAGGGCTGCTCGAGTATTTGCAGGTTGTCACTGTTGCCCTAGAACCATCTGAAAGACAGGAAACCTAAGCATCGAGCGCCCTGAAGTCAAGCAGATCCACCATCACTGCTGGACCTGTTTTGAAGCGGGACTAACTCCTAGCCGCGGTCTACGGACCAAACATTGGGCATGGGCAGGGCCTTGGGGGCAGATCCCAAGTGCGCTCAACCATGTGAAATAGCTTACGCTCAGGAACATTGAGGGATGGCGCTATCGGATAGCTCTACCCGTTCATTTCCTTTAGGAATAGAGCTATGGGATAGCTCTACCCATGCACATTCTTCATGGATAGCGCTATCGGCTAGCTCTACCCGTTCATTTCCTTTAGGAATAGAGCTATGGGATAGCTCTACCCGTGCACTTTCTTCATGGATAGCGCTATCGAATAGCTCTACCCAAACAGTATTAACGACAGAGCTTTTTCATACACGTATTGATTCTGTTCCTAGTTTTACCCCTCCCTTATCCTTCTATCCTATTATTAAATAAAATTATAAAGATAAAAAAAAATTCTAAGTTTGCTTAATTTTTTTCCACATTTATTAAACTTACCTATGTATTTTGTTATCTGATAAGATTCAGTACATATACAGATACTGGCCGGTGGCCGAACCTTATACTACAAACACTTATTACCATTTGTGTCCAACATTTTACTTATGAGTTGTGCCCCTAAAGACATCTAAAATACAGGAAACCTCCACATCTCGCTCCCACAAGTCCAGCAGATCCACCATCACTGCTGGACCTGTATAGAAGAACCTTCACCATCTACCTGTAGCCTTCTGTTATAACTCTACCTGGACACGTATCGCCTCTGTCACCAGGCTCTGCGGTAATCCTACTGCTCGCCTGACTGGGTTCTTACTGGTATCTCACCCTAGCTGCCCTCCTGACTATGATTTCGACTACTGATTCTGTTCCCGTTCTTCTCCCTCCTTGAAGTCCAGCAGATCCACCATCACTGCTGGACCTGTATAGAAGAACCTTCATCATCTACCTGCGGCCTTCTGTTATAACTCTACCTGGACATGTATCGCCTCTGTCACCAGGCTCTGCGGTAATACTACTGCTCGCCTGACTGGACTCTTACTGGTATCTGACCCCGGCTGCCCTCCTGACTGTGATTTCGACTACTGATTCTGTTCCCGTTCTTCTCCCTCCTTGAAGTCCAGCAGATCCACCAACACTGCTGGACCTGTATAGAAGAACCTTCACCATCTACCTGCGGCCTTCTGTTATAACTCTACCTGGACATGTATCGCCTCTGTCACCAGGCTCTGCGGTAATCCTACTTGCTCGCCTGACTGGGTTCTTACTGGTATCTGACCCCGGCTGCCCTCCTGACTATGATTTCAGCTACTGATTCTGTTCCCGATCTTCTCCCTCCTTGAAGTCCAGCAGATCCACCATCACTGCTGGACCTGTATAGAAGAACCTTCACCATCTACCTGTGGCCTTCTGTTACATCTCTACCCGGACATGTATCGCCTCTGTCACCAGGCTCCGCTGTATTCATACTGTTTGTCTGACTGGACTCTTACTGGTATCTGACCCCGGCTGCCCTCCTGACTATCATTTTGCCTATTGATTCTGTTCCCGATCTTCTCCCTCCCTTTTCCTTCTATCCTTTTATCAATAAAAAAAATTATAAATATTTTTAGTGAGATTTTTTCATCTATTAATGAATAAACTTAACTCTGCATTTTGTTAGTTGATAAAAATAATAATGTAACATTCCTGTTTCTAAATATATGAATGACTATGTAAGCAGCATATACATTACTGATTTTACCCATTATATAGAGCCATTTATTCCACAGCACTTTACAAACATTATTGAAATTGTCCCCATTGGGGCTCACAATCTAAATTCCATATCAGAATGTTTTTGAAATGTGGGAGAAAACCAGAGAATCTGGAGGAAACCCACACAAACATGGGAGAGCATTCAAACTCATTGCAGATGTTGTCCATGGTGGGATGTGAACATAGGTCCTCAGTGCTGTAAGGCAGCAGTGCTAACCACTGAGCCACCTTGCTGCCCAAACGTATGCAGTCTCATTTTCTTAAGCTTTTTTTAGTGCTTCTTGGACCTATTGTCAGAAGTTTTGATAAGTCCATTAAGCAATGCATAAAATGAGAGCGTTTTTAAGACAAAAAGTCACTAAATGCTCCAACTGACGCCCAGGCATCTTCTGGGGTTGAGCCTCTGCGAAACAGAATATGCCTGAAGAATGGTCGGCTCACTTCTTTCAACCTCTTGGTGTTTTTGGAAACCTGAAGAATTTCAAAGACACTGAAGAGATACATAGAAATTTTGGTGCAGTTTCTGAGTGATTTTTCAGGTGGTTTTCAGAGCAGACCATGGGTTCAGTGATGGTCAATGTAGCAGATCAGTATTCTTCCAGCTGGGGCTGAGGTCGTTAAGCTGGCATCCTGCAGAATGTTAAATCTGAGTCCCTCTTGATGGAGCCATGGTGTACCGGCAGCTGTCTTGTAGAGTGTTTCTGGCTGTGATTTGTAAAGTTTACCTGATACAGAAGCAGATCCTCTTTTATACATCACAGCTCTTATTCAGGTATTTTTTCCACAGGATTGGGGGATGTTTGCAGTGTCTCATACCTCGTTTGAGTATTTAATTAATTTGCAGTTTGTCTTCCTCTGTTTTCCAAGTAAACAAGCTCCATGGCTTGGTACAATGTGTAATCAACATATTAGCAAACATGATTGTTCAATGACCCTGCGTCCCTGTTTTTCAAAGATAGCAGACAATAATCCCTAGGAGCTGATATAAGAGGTGAACAGCTGCCATTCAGCAATTTCCCAAACATCAATTCTAGTGTCAACATTCAGACCCATACGACTATAGTCCATGTGTCTTACGCAATGTGTGGTGGGTAAATTTGGCAGTAGTACAGCAGAAGGCTTTGGGCCCAGTATTGTAGTAATATTAAGGAGTAGTTTCGGAGCATTAATAAGCAGAGCAGTAGGACATATATGATATTTTCCCCTTGTCATATCATTATAATGGCTTCTACTAAGATAGTGATCCATGATATCACATGTATTACTAGGAATATTATCATGTGACAGCACTATACAGATGTGTAGACCTGCGCCTGATGCCTAATAACTGAGGGGTTTAATCAGAGCTCCTCTTGTGCTGCAGGATGATAAGTGAATTGATTGTCCAGCACTCAGCTACTTCTCATCATCATTTACTTGATAAACGAGCTGTGTCATTAAGATCTGAAGTCTGCGCCATTTAGAAAACTGGAGAACGTACTGGATGTGAATATACGGAAGCAGATGCCCAGTAAATTTTAAAAGATAATACATTTTATTGAATACTGTATAATACACAATTTTTTTAAAAAATTTCCAATGGGTAAACACAAGAAAAATGGACTTGCAAACAGAGGGATCGTTATACCCAATATTAAGAGCAATAGATTGAATACCAATAAAGTAGTGCTACGATTATGATTTGGTCCAGAGAAGATAAAAGAAAAAGCATCCAATTCTTTTGCAAAACAAAAAATACTGTTAGAGCTTATAAGCTTCGATGTATAAAAAATAATAATTGATGATTTTTCAAATAATAGGTAGTCAGGTACATTTAGATCGATTAAATTATTCCTGATGCTAAGTAGCAATATTAGTACATATTAGATCAGTGCCGTTGTACATACAATTAGTGCTTATAAGCTTCAACGTATGAAAAAAAAAGTTTTTAGATTCTCTGATGATATGAAGTCCAAATCCAATTGGACTAATTACATTATTAAATCTATTTTTAAAGCAGAGTAACAAGTGTCTTAAAGGTAAATTAGCTAATAGTACATATTGCATCAGTGGTCCAATTGAAAACAGCTTTCAACAATAGTAAGAAATAAGGGTTTTGAATAAAGTTAAACACTAAAGTAACTGGTGATCATTAGTGATGGGCGAGCACTAAAATGCTCGGGTGCTCGTTGTTCGGGTCGAGCAAATTGGAATACTCGGGTACTCGGACAGAACAACGAGCCCAATGTAGGTCTATGGGTGACCCGAGCATTTTTACCGCGATCCCCCGGGGGTCCTTTTAAGGTCTAAAAACGTCTGAAAATGATGGAAACACTGCTCAAATGACACGGGAACATCATGGGGATCGCCCCTGGAAGCATTCCTGACTCCTAGGTCACAGCTTTATATAATGTTGTAAGAGTTTAATGCCATTTTTACCGGTGCACCAAAAAACATACCAAAACGAAACCAAAATGGACTTTGCTGGGAAATATGTTACGGTACATCCTTTCCAGGTTAATGACTTGTATATAAGGCAAAATAATTAACCCCAGACCAAAATGTTCCTCCACCACTTGGGATATGTTCAGACACAGTGGTTTTGAAGCGTTTTTCAACTTTTACATTGCTTTGCACCAATACAAATGCATTCACTGGGAAATGTCATTGTAACATTTACCAACCCTAGCCGCTATGTGGTGTGTGACACATAAGCAGACACATCTTGTTTCCTTTATGAAGGAGGGACTCTTGCAGTGAGTGGGTGGGCTGCCAAGAATTACGACGCACACCAATACCCCTTTCACGAGGACCACCTCCTATACAGAGAGCATCAGGGGCAGGCCCAGGGGAACAAAGTACCATGACTGCTGGAACCAGGTGGCTGGCTCGAAGACAAGACAGAGCAGAGTGCGTGCTGGGAAGTACGCCTGAGTACAAGACAGAGGAGACTGCATGCTGGGAAGCACGCCTGAGTACAAAACAGAGGAGACTGCATGCTGGCGAGCAGGTCTGGGTACAAACCAGAGGAGAATGCGTGCTGGGAAGCACGCCTGAGTATAAGACAGAGCAGAGCGCATGCTGGGAAGCACGCCTGGGTACAAGACAGAGCAGAGCGCATGCTGGGAAGCACGTCTGGGTACAAACCAGAGGAGAATGCATGCTGGGAAGCACGCCTGAGTATAAGACAGAGCAGAGCGCATGCTGGGAAGCACGCCCGAGTACAAGACAGAGCAGAGCGCATGCTGAGGAGCACGCCTGGGTACAAGACAGAGCAGAGTGCATGCTGGGAAGCATGCCTGAGTATAAGACAGAGCAGAGCGCATGTTGGAAGCACGCCTGGGTACAAGACAGAGGAGAGCGCATGCTGTTAAGCACGCCTGGGTACAAGACAGAGCAGAGCGCATGCTGGGAAGCACGTCTGGGTACAAACCAGAGGAGAATGCGTGCTGGGAAGCACGCCTGAGTATAAGACAGAGCAGAGCGCATGCTGGGAAGCACGCCTGAGTACAAGACTGAGCAGAGCGCAGGCTGGGAAGCACGACTGGGTACAAGACAGAGCAGAGAGCGTGCTGGGAAGCATGCCTGGGTACAAGACAGAGCAGAGCGCGTGCTGGGAAGCACGCCTGGGTACAAGACAGAGCAGAGTGCATGCTGGGAAGCATGCCTGAGTATAAGACAGAGCAGAGCGCATGTTGGAAGCACGCCTGGGTACAAGACAGAGGAGAGCGCATGCTGTTAAGCACGCCTGAGTACAAGGCAGAGCAGAGCGCATGCTGGGAAGCACGTCTGGGTACAAACCAGAGGAGAATGCGTGCTGGGAAGCACGCCTGAGTATGACAGAGCAGAGCGCATGCTGGGAAGCACGCCTGAGTACAAGACTGAGCAGAGCACAGGCTGGGAAGCACGACTGGGTACAAGACAGAGCAGAGAGCGTGCTGGGAAGCACGCCTGGGTACAAGACAGAGCAGAGCACGTGCTGGGAAGCACGCCTGGGTACAAGACAGAGCAGAGTGCATGCTGGGAAGCACGCCTGAGTACAAAACAGAGGAGACTGCATGCAGGGAAACACGTCTGGGTACAAACCAGAGGAGAATGCGTGCTGGGAAGCACGCCTGAGTATAAGTCAGAGCAGAGCGCATGCTGGGAAGCACACCTGGGTACAAGACAGAGCAGAGCGCATGCTGGGAAGCACGCCTGAGTATAAGACAGAGCAGAGCGCGTGCTGGGAAGCACGCCTGGGTACAAGACAGAGCAGAGTGCATGCTGGGAAGCACGCCTGGGTACAAGACAGAGCAGAGTGCGTGCTGGGAAGCACGTCTGGGTACAAACCAGAGGAGAATGCGTGCTGGGAAGCACGCCTGAGTACAAGACAGAGCAGAGCGCATGCTGGGAAGCATGCCTGAGTATAAGACAGAGCAGAGCGCATGTTGGAAGCACGCCTGGGTACAAGACAGAGGAGAGCGCATGCTGTTAAGCACGCCTGAGTACAAGGCAGAGCAGAGCGCATGCTGGGAAGCACGTCTGGGTACAAACCAGAGGAGAATGCGTGCTGGGAAGCACGCCTGAGTATAAGACAGAGCAGAGCGCATGCTGGGAAGCACGCCTGAGTACAAGACTGAGCAGAGCACAGGCTGGGAAGCACGACTGGGTACAAGACAGAGCAGAGAGCGTGCTGGGAAGCACGCCTGGGTACAAGACAGAGCAGAGCACGTGCTGGGAAGCACGCCTGGGTACAAGACAGAGCAGAGTGCATGCTGGGAAGCACGCCTGAGTACAAAACAGAGGAGACTGCATGCAGGGAAACACGTCTGGGTACAAACCAGAGGAGAATGCGTGCTGGGAAGCACGCCTGAGTATAAGTCAGAGCAGAGCGCATGCTGGGAAGCACACCTGGGTACAAGACAGAGCAGAGCGCATGCTGGGAAGCACGCCTGAGTATAAGACAGAGCAGAGCGCGTGCTGGGAAGCACGCCTGGGTACAAGACAGAGCAGAGGGCATGCTGGGAAGCACGCCTGGGTACAAGACAGAGCAGAGTGCGTGCTGGGAAGCATGCCTGGGTAGAAGACAGAGCAGAGCGCATGCTGGGAAGCACGCCTGAGTACAAGACAGAGCAGAGCGCATGCTGGGAATCACGCCTGAGTACAAGACAGAGCAGAGCCGTGCGGCAATTGTGTGTCTTGCAAAAATATAGTGAGATTTTCTTCATTCACATCTGTGGATGGCAAAAAAAAAATGTCTCCATCCAACAACATATTACCTGCAACACCTTTCAGGTAATACATCATGCCACATGTGTTAGGTGTCGGATTCCTGCCCCTGCACAGGAGGAATCTTCGAGCCTTGCCTTCTACGGTCTCCCATTCAGTCCCAGCCGCAGAGGAGCCTGCTCAGTGAAGACGTCATTCCCAGCATCTTGCTCAGGCTAGTGCTGTCAGGTTGGTTACTGCTGCCACCTCTGGATCAGCTTTGGCAATCCGCACTAGCCAGCAGTGATGGCTTCCCAACCATCCAGTAAAAACCCATAAGTGCACAGTTTCTGATTAGAGGACAAAATAAGTCTGAGCCTCTGATGAATATCCAGAGGGTCAGTAGCACCAGAAATGGTCAGTCTGGTGCCAGATGCTCTTTGGGAACACGTTACAACAGACATTACGCTGATGAAGCCCCTGTGTTATGGGTAAATATGTCTATGAAATACTCAGTGCCTGATGACAGATGAATAATGATAAAACAGGCCAATACCCCCAAGGAATGAAATGTTCACCCACCTGAAATCCCCTCTGTTGTTGATCACTCGGTCCATGGGGCAATACTGTGCTGAACTCTCCAGCACCACGATGTCCACAGTCCCGCTGTTATTACCTCGCCTGCTCTGCACCCGGCAGCCCCAGTTCCCGGGTGATCCAGCTTGTATGTTGGAAATGGTCAGTGCACTAAAAAGGGGATCAAGGTGTCACAACCACACACACAGGCAATACTATTATAATAACCTCACACCTTCCACGGCCATAACTCACCTACTGGAGCATTTACCACAGAAGATAAAAGACTGTAAAGAGGACCTGTCACCAGGACAACAATGGCCAGGTTGTGCTCTTATTTTCTCCCTGCTATTTCCCAGAGTGTTCCGTAGCTTTTCTGTATGTATCGGGGATATAGGCCTTTTTATTTAGTACTGACTTTACCATGGGGCGAGGCTCACAGGATCCTCTGGGGCGGGTCTTTGGGCTGCTCTGCAATATATGTCCTTGTAAGTCACCTCTCCTTAGTGAAGAGCATAATTATAGCAAGTAAATAAAAAGGCTCATATTTCTGGAACAGTATAGCAATTTTACAAAAAAATTAAATACAACCCCCCTGTTGTGAGTTCATTTTCCCCTTCACTACTGAGGCCCGAGGAACTCCCTCTTCTGGTAAAGAAAGGTAGTGAGCCTGATTATCAAACACCTGAGGCTGATGATGATGACTGGCTGAGTGGAGTTACGGACTGGATATAAGGCTGCCGACGCCCTTCTGCCCTGCGGGTGATTTCTCTGTGGGATCCTTGGAGACCAGTCTGAATTCCTGCTCCTCTAAAGCTAAGTTTGCTGCTCGGCTTTTTGCATTTGTGCTTAGACTTTGTTTTGCTTTGTTTTTCTGGATTTCTGCCATTCCCTGCTGGGGTGTGCTGAATTCCTTTAGCTCTGTCTTCTGAAAATACCTGAGTGCTGATTTAGTTTTTGAAGCCTAGCTGCTTCAGGGTCTTTTTCATATCAGCTTGTTGGCTTATGTCTTTGATAGGGTTTTGGCAGATTGCAGACAGCAACCTTCCTTTCCTGTTCTGTTTAGTTAGCTTGGGCCCCATTGTTTGCTCAGCCTATCTTTCTATCTGTGTGAGTGTTTTTTCATCTTGCTTCACCGTCATTATATGTGGGGGGCTGCCTTTTACTTTGGGGTCTGCTCTGGGTCAGTTTAGATTTCCTTTTCTGTCTTTAGGCTATTTAGCGCTCCGGCTGTGATTGAGGGGTCTAAGGCATCGTAGGAACCCCCCACGGCTACTGCTAGTTGTGTTGATAGGTTCAGGGGTCTGCAATCTGATAGTTGCCAACTTCTCTGGTTTTCTGGACGTAGCTTCTATTTTTGTGTCTGCCTCCTACGGTGACTCAATCATAACACCCCCCACTCCCAAAAAGAAACCAAAAAACTGAGCTGGACTATAAGCTGGCATGTGTGCAAAGTGTAAGAGCAAGATCACACTGTAGCCATTTCACAGACAGAACCTAGGAAAAAAATAAAATCAGCCCATACCCCACAGAAAATAAGCAAATACTAATAGCACGTCTTATATATATAACACAGGGGACTGAGCGCTGTTTGGATCGAATACATATTGTTTGTGTTATTTTCCTCTGGGTTTTGTCTGTGACATTGCCGCAGTGTGAACGCGCTCTTACACTTATGTACTGGGGATTACACATTATAGTCCAGATCAGGTTTTTTGCTGGAAAAACTCTCTTGTAAACCTGACAACCCCCCTGTAACTTGTACCCGCGGGTCTGAATATTTCTGGCCATGCATGTGCTGAGAATGATGAAAATGTCTATAGGACGCGGCATCGCCCCCCATCCAGCTCAGGGGGTAGAAGTCTGGGGAAACTGTGGGGTCTTGCAGGGCGATGCAGACAATTCTCCGGGGTTTGGTAAATCAGGAGAAATAACAGAATAAATGACTCTTTATGCCCCAATATGCGCAGTGATCTTTAGGCTGCTGGCTTCTTATACAATGCCAAACTCCTATAGGGATTTTATGGTTTGTCCATGACACAACGTATATATATGCAGATGATATATCGGAGAACACGGGGCACCTGGCGATCAGTGATCAGCTGTGGATCATGTTCTTCTCAACAAAAATCCCCTGCGCCTCGTCCGTTCCCACAGTCCTCCCATCCGGAGAGCACAACACCTGCATGTCCTGGCTATGTAGGACGCCGTGCACTGGAAAGCGAGGCTGTCCCCTCAGACACAACCTGACGATGGGACGGGGTCATGGAAAATGAAGGCAGCTCCAGAGTCTGAAAAGTGGAGGCAAAAAGTGTGAAAAAGTTAAAATAAAAAAAAACTAAAATCTTCTGTCACCAAATATAGAAGATTTTATGACCTCGATTGTAAAATCCAGCCGGCTCCAGAGGCGCACGGCGCATGTGCAGAAGTTTGGAAGATAACTTTTGGTCATGCGGAGTGCGTACACCCGGCTTCAGAGACGCAGTGACGTGGCCGGAATGAGCGGCGCATGCGCTAGATCCGCATAAGCGGTGATGACACCGCGTGTGCACATTATGTTATCACGCCCACAGGGGCCCGATAACATGGAAAGAGGGCGGACTAGTCCGGGGCAACGAGCGCCATGTGACTGGAAAAATGTTATCTAGGGCCAGATAGGCCGGGAACTTACTCATCAGTGAGTTAGAGGGAATGGGGACCCGACAGCTTCACTTTACTGGGGTCGCAGCCTCTGTGGACTCTCCGAAAAGGTGTGTGTGTACTGACAGACCATGTGACCCTGAGGAAGACCACCTGGGTGCAATCTTTCACTTATGAAAGGAAATCGCTTGCACCAGAAAATTTTAGGGGCTTCATGGCAAAAGGCGTGAACACATATGCACAGGTAGATTTTTAGATCCCAACCAAAAAGTTATTGTATGCCTATATTTCTCACTTCACCAACTTAGACTATTTAGTGCTGATTTATCACCCACAAATCAGATTACAAAAATATTTATACACAGGTAACAAGATAGGTAACAAGCCAAGAGGGGTGAAAACTTATGCAAATTGCTGTATTTCTGGGCAGCTGTGACGCTAGAACCAGGAGAGCAGACGGCCAGTCTTAGCGCTCGTCCGAGTTATACGGCGTCTGACTCTTCCCTAACACAGAGAGAAGAGAGGGAGAGCAGTCACAGCCAGGAGCGCCGCCGGATTTGTAGCATTTTTGCAGAGCGCTCTGCTAGATAACAGGACTTGCAGACACTGATGATAGAACATTTCTAATGAAGACTATTTAGAAAGTTGCATTTAGCCAGGAAATATTTATCATCAATGAATTTTCACCTACTAGCCAGCACAGCACTGTATATATCCCCCTGCGGGGACTGTTCACCGTCAGCACGCCATGTTTCCCTACAGTACGTGGCCTCCTGGAGGCGCTCTAGACATCTAGTCTTCTGTCTGTGCAGATACATATCTCCAGCAAGTCAGGCCTAGTCTACACATATCTCCAGCAAGTCAGGCCCAGTCTACACATATCTCCAGCAAGTCAGGCCTAGTCTACACATATCTCCAGCAAGTCAGGCCTAGTCTACACATATCTCCAGGGAGTCATGCCTAGTCTACACATATCTCCAGCAAGTCAGGCCTAGTCTACACATATCTCCAGCAAGTCAGGCCTAGTCTATACATATCTCCACCAAGTCAGGCCTAGTCTACACATATCTCCAGCGAGTCATGCCTAGTCTGTACATATCTCCAGCAAGTCAGGCCTAGTCTACACATATCTCCAGCAAGTCAGGCCTAGTCTACACATATCTCCAGGAAGTCATGCCTAGTCTACACATATCTCCAGCAAGTCAGGCCTAGTCTACACATATCTCCAGCAAGCCATGCCTAGTCTACACATATCTCCAGCAAGTCAGGCCTAGTCTACACATATCTCCAGCAAGCCATGCCTAGTCTACACATATCTCCAGCAAGTCAGGCCTAGTCTACACATATCTCCAGGAAGTCATGCCTAGCCTACACATATCTCCAGCAAGTCAGGCCTAGTCTACACATATCTCCAGCAAGTCAGGCCTAGTCTACACATATCTCCAGCAAGTCAGGCCTGGTCTACACATATCTCCAGCAAGTCAGGCCTAGTCTACACATATCTCCAGCAAGTCAGGCCTAGTCTATACATATCTCCAGCAAGTCATGCCTAGTCTACACATATCTCCAGCAAGTCATGCCTAGTCTACACATATCTCCAGCAAGTCATGCCTAGTCTACACATATCTCCAGCAAGTCAGGCCTAGTCTACACATATCTCCAGCAAGTCAGGCTTAGTCTACACATATCTCCAGCAAGTCAGGCCTAGTCTATACATATCTCCAGCGAGTCATGCCTAGTCTACACATATCTCCAGCAAGTCAGGCCTAGTCTACACATATCTCCAGCCAGTCATGCCTAGTCTATACATATCTCCAGCAAGTCATGCCTAGTCTATACATATCTCCAGCAAGTCAGGCCTAGTCTACACATATCTCCAGCAACTCATACCTAGTCTACACATATCTCCAGCAAGTCAGGCCTAGTCTACACATATCTCCAGCAAGTCAGGCCTAGTCTACACATATCTCCAGCAAGTCAGGCCTAGTCTACACATATCTCCAGCAAGTCAGGCCTAGTCTACACATATCTCCAGCAAGTCAGGCCTAGTCTACACATATCTCCAGCAAGTCAGGCCTAGTCTACACATATCTCCAGCAAGTCAGGCCTAGTCTACACATATCTCCAGCAAGTCAGGCCTAGTCTACACATATCTCCAGCAAGTCATGCCTAGTCTACACATATCTCCAACAAGTCATGCCTAGTCTACACATATCTCCAGCAAGTCAGGCCTAGTCTACACATATCTCCAGCAAGTCATGCCTAGTCTACACATATCTCCAGCAAGTCATGCCTAGTCTACACATATCTCCAGCAAGTCAGGCCTAGTCTACACATATCTCCAGCAAGTCAGGCCTAGTCTACACATATCTCCAGCAAGTCAGGCCTAGTCTACACATATCTCCAGCAAGTCAGGCCTAGTCTACACATATCTCCAGCAAGTCATGCCTAGTCTACACATATCTCCAGCAAGTCATGCCTAGTCTACACATATCTCCAGCAAGTCAGGCCTAGTCTATACATATCTCCAGCAAGTCATGCCTAGTCTACACATATCTCCAGCAAGTCATGCTTAGTCTATACATATCTCCAGCAAGTCAGGCCTAGTCTACACATATCTCCAGCAACTCATGCCTAGTCTACACATATCTCCAGCAAGTCATGCCTAGTCTACACATATCTCCAGCAAGTCATGCCTAGTCTATACATATCTCCAGCGAGTCATGCCTAGTCTATACATATCTCCAGCAAGTCATGCCTAGTCTACACATATCTCCAGCAAGTCATGCCTAGTCTACACATATCTCCAGAAAGTAAGGCCTAGTCTATACATATCTCCAGCAAGTCATGCCTAGTCTACACATATCTCCAGCAAGTCATGCCTAGTCTATACATATCTCCAGCAAGTCATACCTAGTCTATACATATCTCCAGCAAGTCATGCCTAGTCTATACATATCTCCAGCAAGTCATGCCTAGTCTACACATATCTCCAGCAAGTCGTGCCTGGTCTATACATATCTCCAGCGAGTCAGGCCTAGTCTACACATATCTCCAGGAAGTCAGGCCTAGTGTACACATATCTCCAGCGAGTCATGCCTGGTCTATACATATCTCCAGCGAGTCAGGCCTAGTCTATACATATCTCCAGCAAGTCATGCCTGGTCTATACATATCTCCAGGAAGTCATGCCTAGTCTATACATATCTCCAGCAAGTCATGCCTAGTCTATACATATCTCCAGCAAGTCAGGCCAAGTCTACACATATCTCCAGCAAGTCATGCCTAGTCTATACATATCTCCAGGAAGTCAGGCCTAGTCTATACATATCTCCAGCAAGTCAGGCCTAGTCTACACATATCTCCAGCAAGTCATGCCTAGTCTGCACATATCTCCAGGAAGTCAGGCCTAGTCTATACATATCTCCAGCAAGTCAGGCCTAGTCTATACAAATCTCCAGCAAGTCATGCAAGTCTACACATATCTCCAGCAAGTCATGCCTAGTCTGCACATATCTCCTGCAAGTCATGCCTAGTCTGGACATATCTCCAGCAAGTCTACACATATCTCCAGCAAGTCATGCCTAGTCTGCACATATCTCCAGCAAGTCATGCCTAGTCTATACATATCTCCAGCAAGTCATGCCTAGTCTATACATATCTCCAGCAAGTCAGGCCAAGTCTACACATATCTCCAGCAAGTCATGCCTAGTCTATACATATCTCCAGGAAGTCAGGCCTAGTCTATACATATCTCCAGCAAGTCAGGCCTAGTCTACACATATCTCCAGCAAGTCATGCCTAGTCTATACATATCTCCAGCAAGTCATGCCTAGTCTGCACATATCTCCAGCAAGTCATGCCTAGTCTACACATATCTCCAGCAAGTCATGCCTAGTCTATACATATCTCCAGCAAGTCAGGCCTGGTCTACACATATCTCCAGCGAGTCAGGCCTAGTCTATACAAATCTCCAGCAAGTCATGCAAGTCTACACATATCTCCAGCAAGTCATGCCTAGTCTACACATATCTCCAGCAAGTCATGCCTAGTCTATACATATCTCCAGCAAGTCAGGCCTAGTCTGCACATATCTCCAGCAAGTCATGCCTAGTCTACACATATCTCCAGCAAGTCATGCCTAGTCTATACATATCTCCAGCAAGTCAGGCCAAGTCTACACATATCTCCAGCAAGTCATGCCTAGTCTATACATATCTCCAGCAAGTCATACCTAGTCTATACATATTGTGATGTACAATGCCCGAAGATATGTTTTCTGTTGCAATGTGCTAACAAATCCTCCATCCTAGGACATTGTAAACTGTCAGTAGTAGGAATTCTTTCCCCCCAGGTTTTATCAACCCTGCCACTTCCTCTGGAAGAGCAGGAATGTTAATTAGCTAGACCATCTTCCTCACACCATTTGGCTTCTCCCAGCTGAAAGAGAAAAAAAGTGCGGGAACTAAACTCTTTGTTTGAAACCAGGAGTTTGAATAAAACAATAAGGGATTGTCCCGCGAAAACCATACCCAGCAGAAATATAAAAATCATATTTCTGCGATCCGAGCAGACCCAGCTTCGCTGTGGTGCCTGTTGCAAAACTCTCGGATGTCCAGAACCTGAGATATGATTTGCGCCCAAATGGACGGTCATATCGCATAGATGTTTGATGTTTTCTTGATGGGCTCATTACGCTGGGAAACATGATACCACTGATGAGTCCATACCAGCTTCTCCCATAAAGTTATAGCTAATCTAAGTTTTGTAGCCAAAACATAACTTGGATAAGAGAGGTGGGATCAACCCAGAATGCACCTCTCTGTGATGTCACATAGGAAAGTCTATAAGGCATTCCCTGGCAGAACCAGCTCAGAACAGCTCAAGTCGTCGTGCTAGAAAGATCCAGATGAGCGGAGAAGTGCAGCTCCGCCTCCACCCACCTTAGCCGCATGGTCTGCCTAAGGAACAATATGGAACTGTGAGTGTAATCTCTTTGTTTTCTCCACTTTTATTTTATACCTGTACTGTACATATTTTATGTCTCAATTTTATAGCAACTTTTATCTGTAATCACTGTCCTCTTTCGGAAAATAAATGAAATAATTATTTAGATCTGTCTCTATGCTCTAAGACTCGAACTATACGCCTTTGATAGATAATCGCTACTAATTCAAAGGGTTTGCCACGGACCCTCTTAATTTAACACTGTGAATTAAGTAACCGTGACTGGTGGCAGTGCGTTGTGTACGGCTATTACGGCTTGCTGGCAGTACAGAAGGGTCTTATATTGCTGAATAAGGGTCTGCAGCCACAGCATTGATAATTCCCTTACTGCAGAAGCCTAATTGCCGGTTCACAACAGGCAGCCCGTCCGGCGACTAATTATCCTAGGTGCAGTTCCCTGACTGACCTGAGGGTAAGGGGGGCGCCGGAGAGCTGCGAGTTCCAAAGTGGAACTGAGAAAGTGGGATATACATAAATCCCCGCAGTACTTGGAAGATTGATAGCAGTGGTGGGGCATCCAAATTAAACTCCCCCTGCGGCAAATTGTAGAGCGAGATTAGCTTGCTGGATATTTTTGGTCACATGGTGCCAGTGTTGGGATAACTAAGATAAGCCCCACTGCGCCTGTGATAGCCGTGTGCCGGCATTGTGTCACGCCCCTCCGTCCGCTGATACACCCGTGTCAGTGGTGGGACTGTGACATAGTGGTGACACAGGGTCCGCTGTCCGTCGCGTTTTGGTGGCAGCGGGACTCCCGTTAGTGTCGCCCGTAAGTGGACGAACGGCGGTGGGCTGTTCGTCACATATTGGTGGCAGAGCGGTGGGATCATCCTAGAGCATTAGTGATTTGGTTTGAGCAATCATTCCTCTCACTAAAAACCTGCACGGTTCCTGCGGGAATCCTGCATCATAGGTTTTGGAGAACAGACTCAGTGGTTACTAGTTCTGAGACATTTGTGTGTACATACAAGTATTCCCTCCCATTTCTTCGTTTTTCTTTTTCTATCTTTTATTTGGCAACCATGGCGGCAAAAGGAGAACCTTGGTACAACCGGCAGACAAAGGAAGTTCTTGCTGGGTTATGCACGTACCAAGGCCTTGACGCCACGAACAAAAACAGAGCTCAAATGATCGCGGCTCTAGTGCAGCTGGACAACGACCAGAATCCAGCGAGCGCAGAAGTTGGCCCAAGTGGCAATGGGGCTGCAGCAGAGGCTCCACTCCTGAGCGCTGGCCCCACATTCAACCAGGACAGGGTGGACCCCTATCTGCAAATGGCCTTGGACGCACTCCCCGCCGAAGACAGTGATGGGCGGGTGAGGCTGATCCAGCAATATCGGCAGGAGGCCCAAGCCGAGCGTCAAGCCCAGGCTGAGAGAGCTGAGCGCCGAGCGGAGGCTGAGAGAGCAGAGCAGCGAGCCGAGAGGGAGGCGCAGAGGGCCCATGAAATGGAGGTACTCCAGCGGGGTGGGAATGCCCCCACAGCCCGAAGCAGTGAGCCCAGCAGCGTCCAGACTCCTAAACCCCGGCCAGAGCATTTTCCCGTGATGGAAAAGGATGGGGACTTGGACACATTTCTGCGAGCCTTTGAGAAAGCCTGCAGACAGTACCAGCTGCCTAGAGACCAATGGGCAAGGTACTTGACCCCAGGGCTAAAGGGCAAAGCCCTGGAGGCATTTGCTTCTCTTCCGCCAGAAGCCGATGATGACTATGACGCCATAAAGCAGGCGCTGATCGCCAAATACCGGCTGACACCTGAGGTATACCGAAAGAAGTTCCGACACCTCCAACGTGGCCCACACGATAGCTACAGTGATGTGGTGCAAGGACTCAGGACCCACTTTGACCAGTGGATCCATGGACTGTCCGTTGAAACCTTTGAGCAGCTACGGGACCTGATGATCAAAGACCAGTTCCTGCATCTCTGCCCAGCTGAGGTCCGACAGTTCATCCTGGACCGCGAACCAACGAACGCGGACAAAGCGGCGCAGATCGCCGACAACCACGAGGCCAACCGGAAGCCCGAGACGCGGAGGCCAGTCGCCACCAGCTGGAAAGGGGGTAAGCCAGCAACCAACCCCAATGCCCCAGCTAGCCGTCCCTCCGGAGGCCCAGTCCCTGTTGCCAACAGCAGGCCGTCTACTGACAGTCGCCTGTGTCACCACTGCCAGCGGCCTGGTCACTTCTTTTACACCTGTCCGAATAGGCCGAAGAACCCCCCAGCCAAGGCCCCCGGGCCCAACGCCTCTGTTCTTTTGGTGGGAGGTGTGGTTGGGAGGGCTGACGACAACGTTCAACCTGTTCAGGTGGGGGCCCGTCTTGCTACAGGCCTCAAGGACACCGGGGCTGAACGAACCCTCATCCGTCCTGGACTGGCGGCCCCTGAAGAGTTTGTTGAGGGGAAAACCCTGACTGTCACCGGGATTGGAGGCACCCGTTGTCCCTTGCCAGTGGCACGAGTTTTTCTTGACTGGGGTGCCGGGAGCGGGTTGAGGGAGGTGGGAGTGTCTGAAAATTTGCCCACTGATGTTTTATTGGGGACTGACTTGGGGAGGATGGTTGCATACTATGTCCCTGACACCCTTCCCCAAACTGATAATAAGGGTAACGTTAACCCTGATGATGTTGATGATGGGAAACTGAATGTGTTACCTGCTAATGCCTTGATGAGTAATGATGCAACTAACAACCATTCTTTCCCAAGGTATGATGCTGATGTGAATGTACCAAAGCAAACTGATAACCATTCTTTTCCTAGGAATGATGATGTTGATGTATCTGTGCCGACTGAACCCGTTAACCCTTTCTTTGAAACGGTAGATGTGTCCACAGGTACCGAGGTGCTCAGCCCCGTCACTCTGCGGAGTGAGACGGCTGAGGAACCCCTGGCAGGAGCAAGCAACGGTGCTCAAGAGAATGGGGAGGTGCATGGGGACCATGAGGAAGGTAATGCCATGCAGCTGACCAGTGCCACCGAGGAAGGTAACTGGCCCATAAGTAGCACTGCTCCTAAAGTGTTGGGGGTGGATGGGGAGGTAGAGCCCAGGGCAGCACCAGCTGGTGGGTCTGAAGAAATCCCCAGGGAGACAGCATACATAGCAGCTGTCACACGCAGTCAGAGTGCCCAGATCGCAGGTAACGCACTGTCTTCTGGACCCTCTGCTGCTACAGGAGAGACTGAACCAGAGGTGAACCCAGAGCCGGTTCCAGAGGGTCCCAGTAAAGAGGGGACCCTGACGTCACTTCTGGCAGCCTCCAGCATGGAGTTCCAGGCTGCTCTGCACTCAGATGCCAGCCTGGAGAAATTGAGAGGTCTCGCCGAGACGCCCACCTCCAAGTCTGATAAGGAGAGGGTGTTCTGGGAACGAGGAAGGTTGTACCGGGAGACAGTACCCGGAGATCCTAAAAAGGAGTGGTTGAGGGAAAGACAGCTGGTCGTCCCCTATCAGTTCAGAACTGAGTTGTTGCGGATTGCCCATGAGATTCCACTCGCTGGACACTTGGGGATCAGCAAAACAAAGGCACGGCTGTCTCAACACTTCTATTGGCCCAAGATGGGGACAGATGTAACACACTACTGCCGCTCCTGTGCCACCTGTCAAAAAGTGGGTAAGGCGGGGCCTGCTCTTAAGGCTCCCCTTATTCCTTTGCCGGTGATAGAGGAGCCTTTCCAGAGAATCGCGGTGGACATTGTAGGACCGCTGTCCGTCCCCAGCAGCTCCGGAAAGCGATACATTCTCACCGTGGTAGACTACGCTACCCGGTACCCAGAGGCAGTAGCTCTGTCTTCAACCAGGGCAGATAAGGTGGCTGACGCACTGGTGACCATCTTTTCAAGAGTAGGATTTCCCAGGGAGATGCTTACCGATCAAGGGCCCCAATTCATGTCTCGCCTAATGGAGGCTCTCTGTGAGAAAATGCAGGTGACGCAGCTGGTATCGAGTCCGTATCACCCACAGACTAATGGTTTGTGTGAACGTTTCAACGGTACCCTCAAACAGATGCTCCGCATACTGGTTGAGACCCAAGGGCGCGACTGGGAGCGGTACCTCCCACACCTGCTGTTCGCTTACAGAGAAGTTCCGCAGGCCTCGACCGGGTTCTCCCCCTTCGAGCTCCTGTATGGCAGGCGAGTCCGGGGACCCCTTGGGTTGATAAGAGAATCCTGGGAAGATGAGCCAAACCCCACAGAAGTGTCCATCGTGGATTATGTCATGCGCTTCCGTGACAAGATGCAGACCTTGACGCAGTTGGTGCATGACAACATGACGCAGGCTCAGGCTGACCAGAAGCACTGGTACGACCAGAACGCCCGGGAGCGGACCTACCAGGTGGGTCAAAAGGTGTGGGCGCTGGTCCCTGTACCAACGGATAAGCTTCAGGCAGCCTGGGAAGGCCCGTACGTCGTCCACCAACAGCTCAACCCGGTCACCTACGTGGTCACGCTTGACCATGCTCGGGGTAGGCGCAAGGCCTTTCACGTCAACATGCTGAAGGCGCACTACGAACGTGAAGCTTGCGTCCTACCGGTCTGCAATCTGCCAGAGGATGGGGAGGAAGATTCCCTCCTGGACATGGTGGCCCAGGCCAAGGCCAATGGGTCCATTGAGGACATGGAGATAAGTGGTTCGCTCACCGTGTCCCAGCGGTTGCAGTTGATGGCCACCCTGGAACTCTTCCGGCCCATGTTCACCAACCGTCCTGGGAGGACGGAGTTAGCGGTTCATGAGGTGGACACCGGGAATCATGCCCCATTACGGCGAACACCTTATCGGATCTCTGAAATGGTGCAACAAGTCATGCGCCAAGAGGTCGATGAGATGTTAAGGCTGGGAGTGATTCGAAGGTGCGTGGGCTTCACCTGTAGTCCTCGTTCCTAAAAAGGATCGAACCACCCGGTTCTGCGTGGACTACAGGGGGCTCAACGCCATCACAACCTCTGATGCCCACCCAATGCCGCGCATCGAGGATCTGCTCGAGCGGTTGACAAACGCCAACTACATATCCATCATGGATTTGAGTCGGGGATACTGGCAGATTCCCCTGAGCCCTGAGGCGCAGGAGAAATCCGCCTTTATCACCCCCTTTGGACTGTACGAGTCCACGGTCATGCCCTTCGGCATGAAGAATGCCCCTGCCACTTTCCAGCGGATGGTCAACCACCTGCTTCGGGGACTGGAGGAGTACGCCGTGGCGTACTTAGACGATATTGCCGTCTTCAGTTCCACCTGGGAGGAACACCTTCAGCACCTCCAGGAGGTGCTCAAGCGTCTTCACCAGGCAGGCCTGACCATCAAGCCGGGGAAGTGCCAGATAGGCATGCGCAAGGTCCACTACCTGGGGCACCGGGTAGGCGGGGGTTCCATGAGTCCGGAGCCAGGAAAAGTGGACGCAATCGTGTCCTGGCCCACCCCCAGGACCAAGAAACAGGTGAAGTCCTTCTTGGGCACTGCAGGGTACTATAGGCGGTTCGTACAGGACTATAGCGCCCTTGCCAAACCCTTGACTGACCTCACCAAGCAGAGGCTACCCCAAACAGTCAACTGGACAGATGACTGTGAGGCGGCTTTCCAAGCTTTGAAAGCAGCCCTGTGCAACTCTCCAGTGTTGAGAGCAGTCGACAGCAGTCGCCCGTTTCTGGTACAGACCGACGCCAGCGAGTTTGGCCTCGGTGCTGTGCTTAGCCAGGTCGACTCGGGGAACCAAGAGCACCCCGTGTTGTACCTGAGCCGGAAACTTCTGCCGAGGGAAGTGGCATACTCGACCATCGAGAAGGAGTGTCTGGCCATGGTGTGGGCACTGCAACGTTTGCAGCCCTACCTGTACGGGCGCGCCTTCACGGTGGTAACCGACCACAACCCTCTGAGCTGGTTGCACACAGTGTCCGGAACCAATGGAAGATTGCTCCGCTGGAGCCTTGCCCTTCAACAGTACGATTTTACTGTAAAACACAGGAAGGGCAGTGAAAACGGCAATGCCGATGGGTTGTCCCGCCGGGGCGAACCCGCTGAGGTGCGCATGGCAGATTACCGAGAGGTAATGCCTCCTTAGCGCCCTCTTAAGGGGGGAGGTGTGATGTACAATGCCCGAAGATATGTTTTCTGTTGCAATGTGCTAACAAATCCTCCATCCTAGGACATTGTAAACTGTCAGTAGTAGGAATTCTTTCCCCCCAGGTTTTATCAACCCTGCCACTTCCTCTGGAAGAGCAGGAATGTTAATTAGCTAGACCATCTTCCTCACACCATTTGGCTTCTCCCAGCTGAAAGAGAAAAAAAGTGCGGGAACTAAACTCTTTGTTTGAAACCAGGAGTTTGAATAAAACAGTAAGGGATTGTCCCGCGAAAACCATACCCAGCAGAAATATAAAAATCATATTTCTGCGATCCGAGCAGACCCAGCTTCGCTGTGGTGCCTGTTGCAAAACTCTCGGATGTCCAGAACCTGAGATATGATTTGCGCCCAAATGGACGGTCATATCGCATAGATGTTTGATGTTTTCTTGATGGGCTCATTACGCTGGGAAACATGATACCACTGATGAGTCCATACCAGCTTCTCCCATAAAGTTATAGCTAATCTAAGTTTTGTAGCCAAAACATAACTTGGATAAGAGAGGTGGGATCAACCCAGAATGCACCTCTCTGTGATGTCACATAGGAAAGTCTATAAGGCATTCCCTGGCAGAACCAGCTCAGAACAGCTCAAGTCGTCGTGCTAGAAAGATCCAGATGAGCGGAGAAGTGCAGCTCCGCCTCCACCCACCTTAGCCGCATGGTCTGCCTAAGGAACAATATGGAACTGTGAGTGTAATCTCTTTGTTTTCTCCACTTTTATTTTATACCTGTACTGTACATATTTTATGTCTCAATTTTATAGCAACTTTTATCTGTAATCACTGTCCTCTTTCGGAAAATAAATGAAATAATTATTTAGATCTGTCTCTATGCTCTAAGACTCGAACTATACGCCTTTGATAGATAATCGCTACTAATTCAAAGGGTTTGCCACGGACCCTCTTAATTTAACACTGTGAATTAAGTAACCGTGACTGGTGGCAGCGCGTTGTGTACGGCTATTACGGCTTGCTGGCAGTACAGAAGGGTCTTATATTGCTGAATAAGGGTCTGCAGCCACAGCATTGATAATTCCCTTACTGCAGAAGCCTAATTGCCGGTTCACAACAGGCAGCCCGTCCGGCGACTAATTATCCTAGGTGCAGTTCCCTGACTGACCTGAGGGTAAGGGGGGCGCCGGAGAGCTGCGAGTTCCAAAGTGGAACTGAGAAAGTGGGATATACATAAATCCCCGCAGTACTTGGAAGATTGATAGCAGTGGTGGGGCATCCAAATTAAACTCCCCCTGCGGCAAATTGTAGAGCGAGATTAGCTTGCTGGATATTTTTGGTCACATGGTGCCAGTGTTGGGATAACTAAGATAAGCCCCACTGCGCCTGTGATAGCCGTGTGCCGGCATTGTGTCACGCCCCTCCGTCCGCTGATACACCCGTGTCAGTGGTGGGACTGTGACATAGTGGTGACACAGGGTCCGCTGTCCGTCGCGTTTTGGTGGCAGCGGGACTCCCGTTAGTGTCGCCCGTAAGTGGACGAACGGCGGTGGGCTGTTCGTCACACATATCTCCAGCAAGTCATGCCTGGTCTACACATATCTCCAGCGAGTCATGCCTAGTCCATACATATCTCCAGCAAGTCATGCCTAGTCCATACATATATCCAGCAAGTCATGCCTGGTCTACACATATCTCCAGCAAGTCATGCCTAGTCTGCACATATCTCCAGCAAGTCATGCCTAGTCTGCACATATCTCCAGCAAGTCATGCCTAGTCTACACATATCTCCAGCAAGTCATGCCTAGTCTACACATATCTCCAGCAAGTCATGCCTAGTCTACACATATCTCCAGCAAGTCATGCCTAGTCTACACATATCTCCAGCGAGTCATGCCTAGTCCATACATATCTCCAGCAAGTCATGCCTGGTCTACACATATCTCCAGCAAGTCATGCCTAGTCTGCACATATCTCCAGCAAGTCATGCCTAGTCTACACATATCTCCAGCAAGTCAGGCCTAGTCTATACATATCTCCAGCAAGTCAGGCCAAGTCTACACATATCTCCAGCAAGTCATGCCTAGTCTATACATATCTCCAGCAAGTCATACCTAGTCTATACATATCTCCAGCAAGTCATGCCTGGTCTACACATATCTCCAGCGAGTCATGCCTAGTCCATACATATCTCCAGCAAGTCATGCCTAGTCCATACATATATCCAGCAAGTCATGCCTGGTCTACACATATCTCCAGCAAGTCAGGCCTAGTCTACACATATCTCCAGCAAGTCATGCCTAGTCTACACATATCTCCAGCAAGTCATGCCTAGTCTATACATATCTCCAGCAAGTCATACCTAGTCTACACATATCTCCAGCAAGTCATGCCTGGTCTACACATATCTCCAGCGAGTCATGCCTAGTCCATACATATCTCCAGCGAGTCATGCCTAGTCCATACATATCTCCAGCAAGTCATGCCTAGTCCATACATATATCCAGCAAGTCATGCCTGGTCTACACATATCTCCAGCAAGTCAGGCCTAGTCTACACATATCTCCAGCAAGTCATGCCTAGTCTACACATATCTCCAGCAAGTCATGCCTAGTCTACACATATCTCCAGCAAGTCATGCCTAGTCTATACATATCTCCAGCAAGTCATGCCTAGTCTACACATATCTCCAGAAAGTCATGCCTAGTCTACACATATCTCCAGCAAGTCATGCCTAGTCTATACATATCTCCAGCAAGTCATACCTAGTCTATACATATCTCCAGCAAGTCATGCCTGGTCTACACATATCTCCAGTGAGTCATGCCTAGTCTATACATATCTCCAGCAAGTCATACCTAGTCTATACATATCTCCAGCAAGTCATGCCTAGTCTACACATATCTCCAGGAAGTCATGCCTAGTCTACACATATCTCCAGCAAGTCATGCCTAGTCTACACATATCTCCAGCAAGTCATACCTAGTCTATACATATCTCCAGCAAGTCATGCCTAGTCTACACATATCTCCAGGAAGTCATGCCTAGTCTACACATATCTCCAGCGAGTCATGCCTAGTCCATACATATCTCCAGCAAGTCATGCCTGGTCTACACATATCTCCAGCGAGTCATGCCTAGTCCATACATATCTCCAGGAAGTCATGCCTAGTCTATACATATCTCCAGCGAGTCATGCCTAGTCTACACATATCTCCAGCAAGTCATGCCTAGTCCATACATATATCCAGCAAGTCATGCCTGGTCTACACATATCTCCAGCAAGTCAGGCCTAGTCTACACATATCTCCAGCAAGTCATGCCTAGTCTATACATATCTCCAGCAAGTCATGCCTAGTCTACACATATCTCCAGCAAGTCAGGCCTAGTCTACACATATCTCCAGCAAGTCTGGCCTAGTCTATACATATCTCCAGCAAGTCATACCTAGTCTTATTTACCCACCAAGTCCTGTGAATAGCAGACACATTCGTCTACCCAGAGGAGGTGAAGTCATGCCTCAGCTCCGTGACAGACAGCCACATAGGAGACGTGACGTGTGCAGCTTAGCTGCCGAGGATCAGAAGAAAAAGAAAAGCGCTCGGTGGGTGAAACCCGCGCAGGATGATTTACTCTCAGTACAAGTAAGAACCCGGACTTGTGATCTTACAGGAATGGCTCAGCTGCCGGAAACATCAAGGCTGACGCGGTGGTGGATTAGAGAAGAAGTGGATGGTGAACGCCACCAGCGTCTATATGTCCTGAAGCCACGTTCTGGAGCCACACACAACCTTCAGGGCATCCTCACAGTGAGCCGTCACAGCTCCACCGCTCTGCCCAGGAAATCTTATTTGTAAAATTCTAGAACTCCTAGAAAATAACAATAAACTGACAACTGGGCGTTACCAGCAAGGGGCGAGTCCCTACACTGGACAATATCATTCAGGAGCGACGATGGCTGCTCTGTGCGCACAGGTCCTGTGATGAGGTCACAGGAGGGGAGGAGTCAGGGGGTCACATGATCAGGGGCCTCAGTGTGTGCAGGACTCAGTGTGCTGGTTGTCATGGTGCTGGATGAGGGGAAGTTTCTGTGTGGGGACAGGAGGGGTTTACAGGGTGGATGTAGCAGAGCCGTGTGTGTACGAGGTGTACGGAGCGGAGCCGTGTGTGTACGAGGTGTACGGAGCGGAGCCGCGTGTGTACGAGGTGTACGGAGCGGAGCCGTGTGTGTACGAGGTGTACGGAGCGGAGCCGTGTGTGTACGAGGTGTACGGAGCGGAGCCGTGTGTGCACGAGGTGTACGGAGCGGAGCCGTGTGTGTACGAGGTGTACGGAGCGGAGCCGCGTGTGCACGAGGTGTACGGAGCGGAGCCGTGTGTGTACGAAGTGTACGGAGCGGAGCCGTGTGTGTACGAAGTGTACGGAGCGGAGCCGTGTGTGTACGAGGTGTACGGAGCGGAGCCGTGTGTGTACGAAGTGTACGGAGCGGAGCCGTGTGTGTACGAGGTGTACGGAGCGGAGCCGTGTGTGTACGAAGTGGAGCCGTGTGTGTACGAAGTGTACGGAGCGGAGCCGTGTGTGTACGAGGTGTACGGAGCGGAGCCGTGTGTGTACGAGGTGTACGGAGCGGAGCCGTGTGTGTACGAGGTGTACGGAGCGGAGCCGCGTGTGCACGAGGTGTACGGAGCGGAGCCGCGTGTGCACGAGGTGTACGGAGCGGAGCCGCGTGTGCACGAGGTGTACGGAGCGGAGCCGCGTGTGTACGAGGTGCACGGAGCGGAGCCGCGTGTGTACGAGGTGCACGGAGCGGAGCCGCGTGTGTACGAGGTGCACGGAGCGGAGCCGCGTGTGTACGAGGTGCACGGAGCAGAGCCGCGTGTGTACGAGGTGCACGGAGCGGAGCCGCGTGTGTACGAGGTGTACGGAGCGGAGCCGCGTGTGTACGAGGTGTACGGAGAGGAGATGTGTGTACGAGGTGTACGGAGCAGAGCCATGCGAGTACGAGGCGTGTATACGAGATGTACGGAGAGGAAACGTGTGTGTGTGCGAGGTGTACGGAGCGGAGCCGTACGTGTACGAGGTGTACGGAGCGGAGATGTGTGTACGGAGTGGAGCCGCACGTGTACGAGGTGTACGGAGCGGAGATGTGTGTACGAGGTGTACGGAGCGGAGATGTGTGTACGAGGTGTACGGAGCGGAGCCGCACGTGTACGAGGTGTACGGAGCGGAGATGTGTGTACGAGGTGTACGGAGCGGAGCCGCACGTGTACGAGGTGTATGGAGCGGAGATGTGTGTACAAGGTGTACGGAATGGAGCCGCACCTGTACAAGGTGTACGGAGTGGAGCCGCGCATGTACGAGGTGTACGGAGCGGAGCTGGGCGTGTACGAGGTGTATGGAGCGGAGCCGCGCGTGTACGAGGTGTACGGAGCGGAGCCGCGTGTGTACGAAGTGTACGGAGCTGAGCCGCTCGTGTACGAGGTGTATGGAGCTGAGCCGCGCGTGTACGAGGTGTACGGAGCGGAGCCATGCGTGTACGAGGTGTACGGAGCGGAGCCGTGTGTGTACGAGGTGTACGTAGCAGAGCCATGTGTGCACGAGGTGTACGGAGCGGAGATATGTGTGCGAGGTGTACGGAGCAGAGCCATGCGAGTACGAGGCGTGTATACGAGATGTACGGAGAGTAGACGTGTGTGTGTGCGAGGTTTACGGAGCGGAGCCGTACGCGTACGAGGTGTACGGAGCGGAGATGTGTGTACGAGGTGTACGGAATGGAGCCGCACGTGTACGAGGTGTACAGAGCGGAGATGTGTGTACGAGGTGTATGGAGCGGAGCCGCATGTGTAAGAGTTGTTGGAGCGGAGATGTGTGTATGAGGTGTACGGAGTGGAGCCGCACATGTACGAGGTGTACGGAGCGGAGATGTGTGTACAAGGTGTACGGAGCGGAGTCGCACGTGTACGAGGTGTACGGAGCGGAGATGTGTGTACGAGGTGTACGGAATGGAGCCGCACGTGTACGAGGTGTACAGAGCGGAGATGTGTGTGCGAGGTGTACGGAGCGGAGCCACACTTGTATGAGTTGTTGGAGCGGAGATGTGTGTATGAGGTGCACGGAGTGGAGCCGCACGTGTACGAGGTGTACGGAGCAGAGATGTGTGTACGAGGTGTACGGAGCGGAGTCGCACGTGTACGAGGTGTACGGAGCGGAGATGTGTGTACGAGGTGTACGGAGTGGAGCCGCACGTGTATGAGTTGTTGGAGCGGAGATGTGTGTATGAGGTGTACGGAGTGGAGCCGCACGTGTACGAGGTGTACGGAGCGGAGATGTATGTACGAGGTGTACGGAGTGGAGCCGCACGTGTATGAGGTGTAGGAGCGGAGATGTGTGTACGAGGTGTACGGAGTGGAGCCGCACGTGTATGAGTTGTTGGAGCGGAGATGTGTGTATGAGGTGTACGGAGTGGAGCCGCACGTGTACGAGGTGTACGGAGCGGATATGTGTGTACGAGGTGTACAGAGTGGAGATGCGTGTATGAGGTGTACGGAGCAGAGCACGAGGTGTATGGTGTGGAGCCGTGTGTGTACAGCATGTACAGAGAGGAGCGGTGTGTACGGAGCAGAGCCTCGTGAGCAGCACGTGTACAGCGTGGACGGATATTGGCTTCGCTGTTGATTGGGCTAATGTGTTTGGAGATCCTTCTGATTTCCTGGATTGTTTTTCCAATGTATAACTTTGTGCAGAGCATTCTCCTATGTAAATAACTCTTTTTGTCCTTTATTCTATCTCTGATATTGAATTTCCAATTGTCATGGAGATTCGCAAATTCTTTAATACTACGCAGGTATTTTCAAAATTGGGAAGAATTGACGGGATAAGAGCCAATTTGTAATTTTTTAGGCCAATTCCCCTGTGCTTGTGGAGTCCTTATTGATGTAAAATGGCTTTGCACTAGTTGCTCATGTAAGGTGAGAACTCTCTGATAGGACACTGATGTGTTATGAGCTCATTTTCTTGTTCACCTTTGATGTCCGATGAACTCCCTCTGCTTGTGAAAGGAGGTGGTGAAACTGATTTGGATGGGAGAAACCTGTCACCTGAACAGGTGGATTGCGATTGGACATCCGGAATCTCTGAGTGGATATAAGGCAGCTGACGCCCTGTAGGGTTGCTGGTGATTTCTCTGCTCTGAGCTCTGGCCTCCAGTTCAGTTCCTGTCTTCTAAAGCTAAGTTTTGCTCTGCTATTGTTCCATGAGATTTTGTCTGATTTGCTTAGTTTTGTGTTCTGCCAGCCCCGGCTGGGGCTCTGCTGAATTTCCATTTTTGTCCCTGATCGGTTAAATCTCTTTTGCTCTGTCTTCAGAATATATCAGAGTGCTGATATAGGGATTTTGAAGTCTAGTGACTTCAGGGCCGTTTTTCCTATCAGACGTGTTGGGACATTTTTGGTAGGGTTTTTGCGGATTGCAGCCAGCATCTTTTCTGTCCTTTCCTATCTAGTTAGTTGGGCCCCATCGTTTGCTCTGCCTGTCTTTCTGTCTGTGTTTGTGTTTTCATCTGTTTTCACCGACAATACATGTTGGGGGCTGTCTATTGCTTTGGGGTCTGCTCTGGGGCAGTTTAGATTTCCCCTTTCTTTCTATAGGCTTATTTAGTTCTCTGGCTGTGAAGAGGCGTCTAGGACCACCGTAGGAACGCTCCACGGCTACTGTTAGTTGTTGTGAATAGGATCAGGGGTCTGCAATCCGCTAGCTACCAACCTCTCCGGTTTTCTGGACTTAGCTTGCATTTTTGTTTTTTCCTCCTCCGGTGACTCATTCATAACCCTGATGGATATGAGACAATTATAGCTTTCAAATCAGGATCTGTCTGCAAGATAGGTCAGTACCTGCGCCGTATATTTATAGCTTCTGGGGTTTGGTCCTCATGGGTCCCTATGGATCTAATGATAGAATTATCCCTTTTTTTGTCTCTTGGGTCCAGTATGGGAACTTTCTTTGATTTTGCTATATTAAATGCCTTATAAAAAAGCTTCTTTCGGGTAACCTCTAGCTGTAAATCTTTTCACAAAGATTATGGTACTCTCTACCAAAACTTTCATTCTCTGAACCGCTTTGGCGAGTCCTTGAATACTGTCCCACCTGTATTCCTGCTATTAGCCTTGTGGATGGAGCCATCATCCTGAATACCGATCGTCAAATCTAGGAAATTGATGCATTTGTTTCCAATTTCATGTGTAAAGAACTTGGCAATTTAATTCCTATTCATACCTGTAACAAAGTCACAAAATAAGTGGACATTGCCATCCCAAACGATAAGTACATCATCGATGTACCAACTCCCCCCCCCGAAAAAAAGTGACTAGTGTAAAAAAGTAATTATTCACCAACTTTATCTTCCCACCACCCTAAAAATAAATTAGCAGAAGTCAGTGCACAAGAAGTACCCATGGTGGTGCCTTTCACACAGTGGTAAAAGACGCAGGCAAAGATAAAATAATTGTGTTCTAAAATGACCCGTAAAAGTGATATTACCAAATCATTATGTACATTGAATTGTTTGACTTTGGTGGAAAGGAATTGTGCAACCGCTGTAATGCCAAGTTCATGACCAATATTAGAATATAAGGCCTCAACATCGAGTGTTATGAATGGGTCACCGAGGAGGATAGCAGGCCCAGGCTAAACCACAGAAAACCAGAGAGGTTGGTCACTAAGCGGATTGCAGACCCCTGATCCTATCCACACAACTAGCAGTAGCCGTGGAGCGTACCTACGATGATCCTAGACGCCTCGGCACAGCCAGAGAGCTAACTAAGCCTAAAGCAAGAAAGGGGAAATCTAAACTGCCCCGGAGCAGACCCCAAAGGAATAGATAGCTGTTATGAGCTCATTTTCTGCTCCACCAGTTGAGAGTTCTCCTTCCGTTCTCCCTCTGGTGGTGACAGGAGGTAGTGAGGTTGGTTTAAGTAGTAGTGATCTGCCACCTGATGAGGAGGATAACAATGGGATCTCTGGAGTATCAGACTGGATATAAGACAGCCGACGCCCTGTCCTGGTGCTGGTGATTCAGTCTGCTTCTCAGGTCTTGGACTTCAGCTCTCTTCCAGCCTTCTCAAGTTCAGTTTGTTTTTTGCTAATGTTCACACTTGCGCTTGTTGGTCAATTCAGTTTCTTGTGTGGTCAGCTTGCCCCTGCTGGGGCTATGCTGAACTTCCACTCCTATTTATCTGTATTTGCCAATTTGCCTTTTTGTCCCTTATTAGATTGGCCTCTTTTTGCTCTGTTTCTGAATATTTCAGAGTGCTGATATAGTGGGAGAAGTCTAGTGACTTCAGGGTTAATTTTGCTATCAGACGTGTTGGACGTTATTTTGGTAGGGTTTTTTGGCAGATTGCAGACAGTGGCTTTCCTTTCCTGTCCTTTCTAGTTAGTCGTGCCCCATCGTTTGCTCAGCCTATTTTCCTGCCTGTGTTTGTGTTTTCATCTTGCTTCACCGTCAATACATGTGTGGGGGCTGTCTATTCCTTTGGGGTCTGCTCTGGGGCAGTTAGTTTTCCCTATTCTTGCTTTAGGTTTATGTAGTCCTCCGGCGGTGACGAGGCGTCTAGGAACATCGTAGGAACGCTCCACTGCTACTGTTAGTTGTGTGGTTAAGATCAGGGATCTGCAATCTGCATAGTTACCAACCTCTCTGGTATTCTGGGACTTAGCTTTTTTGTTGTTCCTCCTCGGTGACCCATTCATAACAGATAGCCCCCAAACATATATTGTCGGTGAGACAAGATGAAAACACAAACGCAGGTAGGAAAATAGACTGAGCAAATGATGGGGCCCACACTGACTAGACAGGACAGGAAAGGAAAGATACTGTCTGCAATCACGCAGAAAACCCTGCAAAAAAAGTCCAACACGTCTGATGCAGAAGAAAACACTGAAGTCGCACGACTTCGCCCCCCAATATATCAGCACTCTGGTATATTCTGAAAGCAAAGCAAAAAGAGACCAATATAACAGGGGAAAAAATAAACTAGTACAAGCAGTAACATATGGGTGGTGATTCAGCACAGCCCCAGCCGGAGCTAGCTGACCCGCACAAAGCAGAGATAGACAAAACCAGATCAAATGCAAACAGACTAGCAAATGAACCACTTAGCTTAACCATGCAGAAACAGAGCAGGAGACATCAGACCTCAGAAGGCACAGGAAGAAAATCACCAGCAGGGATAGAGGGAGTCAGCTGTCTTAAATCCCAATCAGAGACCCCAGATCTCCAATCGTCATCCTCATTATCAGGTGGCAAACATCTGTCATCAGATCAGTTCCACTACCTCCAGTAACCACCAGAGGGAGCCCAGAAAAAGAACTCGCAACCCCTCTGTCAATCTGACCAGCTCCACTACCTTCAGTAATAACCAGAGGGAGGCCAGAAAGAGAATTCACAACAATCGAGGCTCGTGAGAATAGTGGATGAAGAGATGGTGATGTCACATAATTTTAGTACCATATCCTTCATGTCTTTGATATAAGAGGGTAATGCATGGACGAATGGTGACAAAATCTCATCCTCGTTTTCTGTTTATGCCCTCTGTCAATGAATCATTACCGCAGACGATCGGTCTCCCTGGAACAGGCTGGACCCTCTTGTGCACTTTCGGTAGCACATAGAGAGCTCCCGTAAGTAAATTATGCGATAGCTGTCAGTGGGGTCACTTTTTAGCACCTCATATATTTTTGAATCTTGTAGATTTTTTTACAAAACTCTACAAAGTTCAGTGGCCCAAAGTCATTTAACCTCTTAAAAACATCAGTTACTTATTCAAATCTGTGAAAATTGGCTGTATGCCCACTTTGAAGCCAATTCTGATGCCCAGAACCCATTTGGGCCAGGCAGTAGAGACCTACGTGGGGCTCCCTGTTCTATATGTCTGCAGTGTGGTATCTTTGGCCTAAACTCATTAAACCCTTTCATTAACGCCCTTTGGTGCACTCTCTAATGCCCATTTTTGTGTGCTTTAGGCTGTGTGCAAACGTTGCGGATTTAGATGCGTTTCCGCAGCATTTTTGAACGTGCGGAATTGCATCAAATCCGCAGTGTAGTGCACAGTCAATGTAAATCTATGTGAAATGGAGATTTCCTTTGCACATGCTGTGGAAAAATCTGCCAAAAATGTAGCGGTTTTTTTCCGCAGCATGTCAATTCTTTTGCGGATCTGCAGCGTTTTTGCACCCATTGACTTCCATTGAGTCAGGCACATCCACAGCAAAACCACAGATGTAAAAAAGATCTGTGGTTTTGCTGCAGATGTGGGTGCGAGAAACGCTGCAGATCGGGAGGAGGGAAGAGTGTTGGTTGAGAATATGTGTTTGTGCGGGGTCTGCATGTATGTGTGTCTGCGGGTCTGTGTGTGTGTCTGCAATCATGGAAAAAACCCTGAAAAATCCAACATGTCTGATGCACAAAAAACACTGAACTCACACGACTTCACCCCCACTATATCAGCACTCCGGTATATACTGGAAGCAAAGCAAAAAGAGACCAATATAACAGGGGACTGAACAAACTGACACAAGCAGTAACATATGGGCGGTGATCCAGCACAGCCCCAGCAGGAGCAAGCTGACCAGCACAAAGCAGAGATAGACAAAACCAGATCAGATGCAAAGGATTAGCAAATGAACCGCTTAGCTGAACCATGCAGGAACAGAGCAGGAGACATCAGACCTCAGAAGGCACAGGAAGGAAATCACCAGCAGGGATTGAAGGAAGTCTGCTGACTTAAATACACCAATCAGTAACCCCAGATCTCCAATCGTCATGATCAGATGGCAGACCTCTGTCAATCTGACCAGCTCCACTACCCCCAGTAACCACCAGAGGGAGCCCAGAAAGAGAATTCACAATCCTTCTGTCAATCTGACCAGCTCCACTACCTCCAGTAACCACCAGAGGGAGCCCAGAAAGAGACTTCACAACAGACAGCATTGCCGATGATAGGACGAATTAGTCCCATCAGACTGGCTGTGATCAGTAATACAAAAAAGCAAAACATACAGAACATACATTACATACATATAACAGAACATACATACAACACATAACAGAGTAAATACTTACCAAACAGCTAGTCCCCGACGCCCTCGTCTCCTGTATTAAAAATTAAAATAATAACCCAATCTATATTTACCTTTCTGCCGTAGTCCACTTAATAACGAGTGTCCAGCGAGGATCTCCCATGTAGAACACTGACATTGGGTGATGTCAGTGCTCTACAGGAGCCCTGCGATGAACTGACAGCGTAGGTAATCCTCCACGATGTATCCCTCGTCAGACAGGGAGTGTACGGTTGGTTTATTATTTTTTTTGTTTTTGCAGGAGATCGATGGTGTCTGCCTGAGCGGCACTGTGCACACTTGCATGCGTTATAATTAGCTGGCGCTAGCAGTCTAGAAGGACTCCAGTCCTGTGGTCTAAGGGCCGAGTCCTGTGACCTTACGCTATGCCCTTTCTCTGCCAAGTCCTGTGGGGTTAACAGGCTCCGGCGTTTCTGTTAGCAGCCCTGTGAAGTAACAGAGTTCGCCCCTGTGCCCACCGGATCAGTAGTTAACCCGCCAGTGTTCACTTAATACTCCGCCATTACTAAGCAGCAGTTTTCCATCTCTGCACAGTGGACCCCAGGCTGCGAACGCACCTCATTATCTTTTTATTATTTGGTGTATTCTGACTCATGGATATGTAGAACGTATGGTGCCTGGATAGACCTCTCTTTCTAGGCCCTTTCCATATCGACCTGTACTCACGTTCATACCGATTAATCAGACAGCTTAACTCAGCCACGATCTCATGTAAGAAGACTCCAGGAAAAGAGGGATGCTTTAACTGAAATTCTTGTATTATGATGAAAGCAGCAGGTAAAAAGGAATATTCTTCAGAGGACATGTAACAGGATGCATACAGGTGGAGGGACGATCACAAAATGGAGAATGAAGGAGGGAACAAACATACATCACAGGACTACAGGGAGAGAGTTGGGACAAAATACAGGGAAAGGCAAACTTCTGCCTAGCAACTGGGATACAACACAAGCAATGCAAATATTAAATGATTTCCCAAGTCGTGGGACATGACACTCCCCGTCTGAAATCCTTGGATTTCACGATGTCCGTAATTCTTCGAAGTCGTTCGAACCTGAAAAACAAGAGAAAAGAAAAACATGCATGCAATAATAACAAACATTTTTAAAGTCCAACTCGTTGTTGACCCGTAGATCACACCGGAAGAGTCCAAGTCTATTAAACCCATCTTCGGATTGGGGAAGCCGCAAACATGCCAACTCTTCCACCAACCCAGCAATCCAATGGCAATGTTCAAAGTTCAATCCAATGGAAAATGTCAATGTTCAATAAAACTGGGGGATGAGTAGGTATGCTCCCCGCCGTGAGCAACGTCCAGGAGCAATGTCCAGTTCATGTGACGTCCTCCTTTGGTAGAAGCAGCACGAGATCAGTGACCGGATGGAAGAAGGTTCGGGTAGAGCCCCCTTTTGTCACCTTAACTTCTGTCTTACGAGTCTTTCCGTCCTCGCTGGGCATGACCTTGGTGATAAGACCCATTGGCCAGTCGTTACGATGAGCCTCTTTGTCTTTTAAGAGATCAAGGTCTCCTTCTTGGAGATTGGGACTGGGTGTCTGCCATTTGTGACAGTTTTGTATGTACCCGAGTACCACTCTGCTGTCTGTGTAGAAGGTAAAGGAATCAATTGCAATGTCCATTTCGTCTCTTACAACTTCAGCAATTTCTACTGCCAGTACTGCAGCACAAAGTTTGAGTCTGGGTACAGAGTGTGCAGGCTTTGGAGTTAATTTGGCCTTACCCAGGATGAAACCACAATGCACCTTATTAGCTTCTAAGGTCTTCAGATAAGCTACTGCGGCTATGGCTTCTGTAGATGCATCACAGAAAATATGGACTTCTCTTCTGATTGCAGCCAAAGATGATCTTGGAGAATAACAACGTGGGACTTGGAGTTGCTCTAAGGACTTCAAGGACTTCTTCCATGTCTCCCACCTTTGCTGTTTCTGAGTCGGCAGCGGGGTGTCCCAATCAGTGTTCTCGGCAGGGAGCTGTCTTAACAGTATCTTGCCTTGAATAGTGATGGGTGCTACAAACCCGAGAGGATCGTAGATGCTGTTTATGACAGATAGGACTCCTCGTTTGGTAAAGGGTTTGTCACAGGGCGACACTTGGAAGGTGAAGGTGTCCTGTTTGATATCCCACAGTAGACCAAGGCTGCGCTGTGTGGGAGGAACATCAGAACCTAGGTTGAGGTCCTTTAGGTTCGTGGCATGGTCCTCAGATGGAAACACGCTCATTACTTCTTGACTGTTAGAGATGATCTTGTGGAGTCTGAGGTTTGATGTGGATAGCATTTCCTGTGTCCTGGAGAGTAGGTCAATTGCCTCTTCACTTGTGGGCAAGGACTTGAGCCCGTCGTCTACGTAGAAGTTCTTCTCTACGAATTGACGAGCATCGGATCCGTACTCTCTCTCACCTTCCTGGGCTGTCCGTCTCAGTCGGTAGATCGCCACAGCAGGTGAAGGACTGTTGCGGAAGACATGGACCTTCATCCGGTAGTCTATGACTTGATTGTTGACATTGTTGTCTTTGTGCCATAGGAACCTAAGATAGTTTCTGCTGTCTTCCTTCATGATGAAGCAATGAAACATCTGCTGAATGTCGGCCATTATAGCAACAGGTTCTTGTCTGAAGCGGATCAATACTCCAAGGAGGCTGTTGTTCAGGTTGGGTCCAGTTAGTAGCAGGTTGTTGAGAGAGAGGCCTTCATACTGAGCACTGGAGTCAAACACCACTCTGATCTGGTTAGGCTTGCGAGGGTGATAGACACCAAAGGATGGAAGGTACCAACATTCTTCTCCTTCCTTCAGTGGTGGCGCAGGTTCAGCATGATCTCTGTCAAAGATGTTCTGCATAAAGTCAATGAAATGCTTCTCCATCTCTGGTTTCCTCTTTAGGGTACGCTTTAAGGATGAGAACCTTGCAGTTGCTTGCTGCAGGTTGTTCGGCAACCTCGCTCTTGGGAAACGAAAGGGTAAAGGAGCTACCCAACTGTTGGAGTCATCTTGAACAAATTCTTTGTCCATAACCTTTATGAATTCTTTATCTTCCCTTGTGGGTGCTAACTTGTTGTCTTCATTTGTGGAATCGAACACTGTTGACCCGAGGTTTTCGTCCCAGGGCTGGAGCATGTTCATGTTGTTGAAGGATTCCTGTTGCCTCTTGGTGTTGCTCACTTTCACCCAGTAATGATGTGGGCATGGCTGAAAATGAGTGCCGCGACCATTTGGCAAGATGTGTGTTTTGTAAGAGGAGATGTTATTAGGTCTCTTCATCTTGAGTATGCAAACATTGCCTATAATTACCCAGCCTAGATCAAAGCGTTGGGCAAATGGTGCGTCGTGTGGTCCGTTAATTTGCTGACGTACCTTGTGCAGCCGGAGAATGTCTCTGCCAAGCAGAATCAGGATATCTGCGCTGTTGTTGAGGGCTGGTATCTTGTTTGCTATCCCCTTGAGATGTGGGTGATGAAGAGCAGCCTCTGGCGTTGGGATCTCTTCTCGATTGGATGGAATCTGGTTGCACTCGAAAAGTGTAGGTAAGGGTATCTCTACGGTGTTGTCGAGGGATATCGCTATAAGACCACTGGCCCTTCTCCCAGAGACCTCTGTAACACCGCTGCAGGTACTTAAGGTGTAAGGGTAAGCATTTCCCTTTAAGCTAAACATATGAAAGAGTTCTGACCTTGCAAGTGATCGGTTGCTCTGATCATCCAAGAGGACGTACACCTTCACGGCTTTCTCTGGGTGACCGTTGGGATATACGTTCACCAGACAAATCTTCGCACAGGACTTGTCCCAGAGACCTTCTCCGCAGACTTCTGTGCATGAAGAAGATATTGTGGTATGACTTGCAGTTTGAGCTGCGTCCTCCCCGCCATGGTTCGTGGTGGGGGAAGGAGTACGTGTAGAGTCAGGACGGTATGGGTGGAGTGCTTGTACGTGATCCTCACTGTCACACTCCATACATTTAATTGTAGTTTTACAGTCTTTAGCAAGGTGTTCAGTAGAAGCACAACATCTGTAGCATACCCCAAACTTCTTTAGAAGTTCCTTGCGTTCTTGGAGCGGTTTCTTCCTGAAGCCGATGCACTTTTTTAAGGGATGTGGCTTCTTGTGGCTGGGACACTCACGATTTGGGTTCTCTATCTTTTCACCCTTGTTGTTCTTGCCTGGGGCTGATGTTGGTAAGGGAAGAATATCCGTCTTCTTCACTGACACTGGACCCCTGCGGTTTCTGTTATTTGAGCGTGTGCTCACGTATTTAGAATTAGGTGAAGCTGGGCCACTGGATTCTCCGTAGGAAAAGCTTGGGTCGTTCTTACGCTCTGCAATGTCTTTTATAAACTCACAGAAGTAGGAGAACGGAGGAAATGACACTTGATGGTCTTTCTTGTATTTTGACCCTATTGCAGTCCACTTCTCTTGTACATTGTATGGTAGCTTGGAGATAATGGGGTTTACTCCACGAGCAGTGTCCAGGTAGCTGAGGCCAGGTAGGTGGGTGTCTGCCTTGGCCAGCTGGAGCTCTAACAGCAGGTCACTGAGCTCTAGGAACTTTGAATTGTCCTTGCTTGATATCTTTGGAAAACTCTGTAGTCGCTTGAACAGTGCATCCTCTATGGCTTCTGGACTGCCAAAGTTTCTCTCTAGTCTTTCCCATGCAGCCATGAGACCAGCCGTTGGATTACTGATATGTACAGACCTGAGTCTCTTGACACGCTCTGTGGATTGTGGTCCTAACCATCTGATCAGCAGGTCCAGCTCTTCCGCAGCAGTGATGCCGAGGTCACTAGTTACGGTTCTAAAGGCACTTTTCCAACCTCTGTAATTTTCAGGTTGGTCGTCGAACCTTGTGAGACCGGTTTTAGTAAGTTCACGGCGAATCATGTACATGCAAAGTCGGACATGTCTGTTCTTTCTGACTTAGGATGCACAATTGTAGGCTGAGCTGTGTTGTACATAGGGGTGGAGACGTCTTGGCCTTGAAACATGGGGAAGTATGGAGTGGCATATGCATTTAGTCCAGCAACTGGTTTGGTGGGTATAGTTTCTGCTACCTGCGGAGGTGGCACTGTGTGGTTGTCGAGGGTATAATGACCTGCCGGCATATTGGGTTGCATGTAGGTATTAGCCTGTGGAGTTTGGTGAGATGCAGGGTTTTGGCGCATACTGGAATATGAAGGAAGTTCAAGTTTGGGAGCATTGTACTGACCTTGAATGCAGGATTCTGTAAGTGGATCGGCATCCTGGTACTCTGGAGAAGCTTCAACACCTTCAGGAGTGTTAGTGATGATCTGCGGTTCACCATCTTGGCTTAGCACGTAGTCTCTTGTGCGTTCAATAGGGTCTTCTGCCTCCATTTCACACAAACTGACGCTGTCTCTTTGACTCCCACTGACAGCCTGCTCGAGTACCTTTAATTCTGCCATGGCTGTTGCATGCTCACATTCCTTCTCTAGAGCTTCCATGCGTGCCGCTTCAGCATCCATTTCTGCTCTATTTTGTGCAGCAGCTGCATCCATTTCTGCTCTCTTTTGTGCAGCAGCTGCATCCATTTCTGCTCTCTTTTGTGCAAAGGCAGCTTGTACCTTAGTAGTTTCAGCCTTAGCACGTGCTCTTATAAGCTGCTCACTAAGAGTAGAATATTTTGATGAACTTGACCTAGATGAACGTTTTGAGTGCTTACACAATTTGGATGAGCGAGTTGATGCATCTGGTGTCCGTGCGATTCTAGCCTCTATCTTGGCTTTAATGTCACGTACAGTGCAGTCTCTTTCAGAATTAAGCTGCTGGAAACCATGCAATTCGTTTAAAGTCTCTGGGAGATTCAGTTTCTTCAGGAGAATAATGTATTGGTCACTCTTCTCCATATACATTTGGTATGCTGTGCATAATTGTTCTAGGACTCCCTCTGGTGGTAACTCATGAGAAGCAGGCCTTGATGCAGTATCTATATGACTCAGCACTTTCTTCCATACTGAAGACACATCACTATATAATTCACATTTTGCAGTCTCTAAATTCTCCATAACTTTCCATGTGGGTTTGACTGTACGTTTTCCCCTTTCGCTAGATGGTGGATGGGGGTCTGGGTCTCTTTCCTGTGCTTGTAAGTCTGGTAGGGACATTGTATTCCTTGCTTCAGACATGATTAGATTGCAGGCAGGAAGAGTGGATGATGGGGGTTATACTTCCCACTGTTCAGCAACAGGAAATACACAGACTCTGCACAGAGTTGATACTTTGTATCTAATGCTGGAGCAGCTGCAGGGTCCTGTGTAATGATGGGAGTTATATTCCTCTCTGTTCAGCTGCAGTGTGTGGCTTCTATGCACGCTGGGGTCTGGCTGGAACTGGGTTACAGTCTATCTGGGAAATGTCCTTTTCCACTGAGATTCAGCACAGACCTTGAGTTACTGTCTCTGAAGGCAGGTTATTCCTTTTTACTATTCTGACTCATGGATATGTAGAACATATGGTGCCTGGATAGACCTCTCTTTCTGGGCCCTTTCCATATCGACCTGTACTCACGTTCATACCGATTAATCAGACAGCTTAACTCAGCCACAATCTCATGTAAGAAGACTCCAGGAAAAGAGGGATGCTTTAACTGAAATTCTTGTATTATGATGAAAGCAGCAGGTAAAAAGGAATATTCTTCAGAGGACATGTAACAGGATGCATACAGGTGGAGGGACGATCACAAAATGGAGAATGAAGGAGGGAACAAACATACATCACAGGACTACAGGGAGAGAGTTGGGACAAAATACAGGGAAAGGCAAACTTCTGCCTAGCAACCGGGATACAACACAAGCAATGCAAATATTAAATGATTTCCCAAGTCGTGGGACATGACATGGTGCATTCCATCAGCCTAACAACACTTAGTTTTCCCTCACCATGCGTGACAGTATGCATGCGAAGCAAAGATTTTTACAGTAGACCACAGATACACCAGGCCTCAGAAGAGATAACACAAGCCGCGGAGACACCATCACATGTTTCTCAACAAAAGCATGACTAGCCAGGAAACCACCTATGCCAAAACATGGTATCCATCCACAGACAGCTGTTTCGGGGTATTGCCCCTCATCAGTGTGGAGTAGGAAACTGGCTTGTAGGAGCAATGCCTAGTAAAAGTACTAGGTGGTTTCCTTCATTGGAGACTGCCCTTCCCGTGGTTGTTCCTTCCCGGGGAAAGACCTGGCTAGTCATGCTTGCGTTGAGAAACATGTGATGGTGTCTCCGCGGCTTGTGTTTTGCATGTTTTTGCATATTTCCCATAAGGGATGGGGGCATTGCTCTAGAATCACTGCGTTCAGAAACATGTGATCGTGTCTCCGCAGTGTTGGATGTTGATCTCCATGAGTTCATTCATCCTCATTTTTCACAGTCTTTTACTAGGCATTGCTCCTACTAGCAATTTGCAGCATATGCTGCTGCTCTGAAATTTGGCAGCCCACCACCGCCAACGTACCATGCTGAATAGGGGTGGTATTGCATCCAGGATAGATAAAATGTTGTTTTCCAAAAATATATGTATGAATTTTGAACAAAATGCTGTACCTTTTTCTGATCATGAGTGTTTGAGAGGTGTGTTTAGTGCGATTGATGACCGTGTGTATGGGGGTGGGGTTTGGAAGCTGAATGTAAGATTGTTAGAAGATGAGGTTGTGATGAATGAATTAAAAATAAAGTATAAAGAGTGGAGAGTATGTAAGAGGGATTTTGCGTGTGTACTGGAATGGTGGGACTGGGTTAAGTTAGATTGCAAAAAATCCTTCAAAAAGTGGGGCTATAAAAAAGCTGCTATTTATCAGAGTAGATTTAATGATTTAAACAGGCGCTTAGGCTGGTTAAGGAAGTGTGGAGAAAGTGGCATGGATGTGTCTGATCTGCTGGCTGAGACAAAGAGTGAATTAAAGACTGTTATGGATGAAAAAGGGAAAGAAATCATCCATCGCACCAAAATAGAACATCTTGAGAAAGATGAAAAGTGCACAAGGTTCTTTTTTAAGAAAATGAATGGGAGAAAGGTTGATATGGATAAAATCCTGGATAGGAACGGTTTGTGTGTGTCAGGTGAGAATGTGATAAAGGAGGTGAATAGGTTCTATAGCAAGTTTTATGATAAAAAATGGATTGATTCTGGTCTTGTTTCAGAAGTGCTGAATGGGTTAGAGAACAAGTTGGATAGTGGAGAATGTGATATTTTGAATGAGGACGTAATTATGGAAGAAGTAGAAAATGTGATGAAGAGTGCTAAAAAGAATAAGACTCCAGGTAAAGACGGATTGCCGGTAGAATTCTATGTGAAGGTGTGGGATTGTCTGGGTGCTGATTTGACTGAGATATGTAAGTATATGTGGGAGAGTGGTAAGTTGTATGAATCAATGAAAGACGGGGTGGTTGTGCTTGTGCATAAGAAAGGTGAGAGAAAGTGTTTAGAGAATTGGAGACCTATAACATTGCTGAACGCAGATTACAAAATCTATAGCAAATTGTTGGCGAATCGTATGCGTGAGGTGATTGGTAGTGTTGTGGATGAGGATCAAGTGTGTGCTGTGCCTGGAAGAAGTATGAGTGATAACTTATTGTTATTAAGGGATTTGATTGGAGACTGCATGGGAAGGAAACGGAAGTGTATGGTTCTGTCAATTGATTTTGAGAAAGCGTTTGATAGGGTCTCGCATGTGTTTAAAGTTCTGGAGAGAATGGGATTTCCTCAAAAATGTGTGAATGGGATAATGTCTTTGTATGATTGTGTGTCAAGTGAGTTTCTTGTTAATGGGTGGTTGAGTGAGAAAGTGAATATTAAGTCTGGTGTGAGGCAGGGGTGTCCCATGTCCCCTGTCTTGTTTGTATGTGTGATTGAACCTCTGTTGTGCTTGGTGAGACGTGATAAAATGATGCGAGGTTTGTTGGCACCTGGGAGTGGTGGGAAGCATGTGAAAGTTCTTGGATATATGGATGATGTTGTGGCTGTGAGTGAAAGTGTTGCGTCTATGAGTAGGGTTACGTTGCTTCTGGAGTTTTTCTGTGGTGCATCTGGCTTTAGAATGAATTAGAATAAATGTAGTTTTAAATGTTTTGGGATGACAGGGTTAAAATGGAGGGGGTAAAGTGTGAGGAGGGTGCTATCAAAGTGCTGAGAGTATTATTTAATAAGGACTTGGAAGGTAAGGAGAGCTGGGAGGAGTGTGGATTGCGCATATAGCGTAAGTTACATTTTTGGCGACTGAGAGACTTGACCTTGAGTGGTAAGATTTTGGTCATAAAAGCGGTGATTCTTCCGATTTTGCTTTTTATTGCAACAGTTTTTCCACCATCATGTAGGAAAATGAAAAGAGTGGAAAAGTTAGTTTTTACTTTTTTCTGGAGCAGTAAAATAGAGAAACTTAAGAGAGAGAGTCTTTTCAAGGCGTGTCACCATGGTGGCATGGCCTCTCCAAACATTGAGATTTTTCTGGGGCTTCAGTATATCAAAACTGCTGTTATTTTGCTGAATAAAGGAAATAAGGGAGCGTATATGGCAAGTTATTCTGCTGGTTGGATGTTATATGGCTTATGTTGGAGAAAGAGGGATGCGAGAGTGCCCGTTGCTTTCCAGTGTCCGGTCTGGTATGAGGTGATTGAGAAGTTTGTGAGGAAGCATGATTTACTGAGTGTACCGATGAATGATTTTAGAATGGCTAAGAATGTGATGAAAATAATACGTAAGAATGATGTGGAATGTAATATTGTCGGGCTGAGAGGGAATGAAGTTTCGGTTGCATGGAAGAGTTTGGGAACGCACGGGATGTCTAATAGACAAAGGGATATTGTATGGATGTCCTTGCACAATATTTTGCCTGTGCGACAGGTTCAGAAGAGACGAGGTCTGACCAGAACGGATGTGTGCCCGAGGGAAGGATGTGGTGGATGTGAGACTGTGCGGCAGGTCATGGCTAGTCATTGCTTGCGTTGAGAAACATGTGATGGTGTCTCCGCGGCTTGTGTTTTGCACCCTTTCACACAGTGTCGGTATTTGTTCATTTACATATTATTTGCTAATATTTCCACAAGTCCTTACCATAATGTATGTGCTCATTAATAACTTTTATTCACCGACTCTGGCACTCAGCACTTTCTACAATTTTATTTACATATAATCCTATTGATTGGCGCCTGATAGCAGCTTTCATTCTGTTCCCTCCCCATTCCTTCGAGTCTGTTTTTTCTTACGATGCGATTCCATGCCTTTTATGCCAGAACATTGTCCTTATACATGGCTGTTTCCAGCTGAAATCTTAAAAATGGCCGCCAATGTGCGCATGCGCGCTGCGCTCCTGTGCCTTTCTGCACTGTCAGGTCATCTGTTATGTGATTCATGCGTGTCTATGGTGTCACTGGGTTTGATTTACCCGACATGCACGCCGCTATGATGGTGGTGGGTAGAAGCAAATCATAATGACGCGGGCAACAGTAACCATGCTCCTCTGTAATTGGCAGGTGAGATTATCATATAAATAGCTAATGGGACAGGACTCCAATGGCAATTCCTCTTGAGAAAGCTGATATGCTAAACGTGCGTCGGGGGAGCGTGGTAGGTTCATCTTATCCTCCCTTACTATGGGTAAGCATTGCAACATTATTGAACTGGACATGTCCACATTGGTTATGGCTAGTGATGGGCGAGCACTAAAATGCTCGGGTGCTCATTGCTCGGGTCGAGCAAATTGGAATACTCGGGTACTTGGACAGAACAACGAGCCCAATGTAAGTCTATGAGAGACCCGAGCATTTTTACCGCGATCCCCCGGGGGTCCTTTTAAGGTCTAAAAACATCTGAAAATGATGGAAACACTGCTCAAATGACACGGGAACATCATGGGGATCACCCCTGGAAGCATTTGTCACTCCTAGGTCACAGCTGTAAACAATGTTGTCAGAGTTTCTTGCCATTTTTACAGGTTCACCAATAAACGTACAAAAACGAAACCAAAATGGATTTTGCTGGGAAATATGTTAAGGTGCATCCTTTCCAGGTTAATGACTTGTATATAAGGTAAAATAATTAACCCCAGACCAAAATCTTCCTACACCACTTGGGCTATGTTCAGACGCAGCGTTTTTTATGCGTTTTTCAACTTTAACATTGCTTTCAACCAATACAAATGCATTCACTGGGAAATGTCATTGTAACATTTACCAACCCTAGCTGGCCATGGGGGGGTAGTACCGGATGTATTATTAGGAATGTTACTGGCCCGGCCCATCTCCCTACAATGGCATACAGAAGATTCCAACGCCATGGAGACGTCACAGTGGGATGATTTATGAAACCTGCTATATATGTGATTTCTCACTCTAGGAGGACTGTTGTTTCTGTTGTAGAGTGTTCTCTTTGGTGGTGGCATGGCTCTCCTACTATATTCCCGGCGAGCTCCCACCACCGATTTGCAAAGTTAACTTTGTTGTTTATTTTTTATTGTTCTCTGTTACCTCTATCCTCTTGTGTTTCCCCCCTTCTTAGATCAGACACCAATGGATACGGGACCCACCTTTAATACCTGTTCATGCCTGCAGCTTCCTGGGACCGAAAGGGATAGACACACCGTACCACTACACACCGCAATGACCTCACCCTGGGACCCAGGATAAGTATACCCCACACATCATATTCTGACACCCAAAAATTCCAAAAAAACACATTTGACAGGTTAACTCACCAAAACCCTGACTAATGCACTAGCAGGATGCAGCAGACCTCCATTGATAAAGGCTGGGGCAGTACAGGTGCAAACCACTGATGAGAACAGCCAGTAACCCAATATGGTCTGGCTGCCTAGTGGAAAAATTTTGGGGAATTTTTTCCTTATGTGCGCTGTTCAGATTTAGTGTTAGGGACTCACAAAATCTGGGGACCCTTGACGTTGGGTTGTGAGCTAATCTACTTTGGCCAAAATAGTAACTAATACCCCATATCTTTTTATCTTTTTGCACTTTTTATCATTTTTGCAGGATGCAGCTAGACCTCTTCATGTTGGCTTGGTTTTTTCTGTGTGATGCATATATATAGTGCTGAGCAGCCCGCCTGCTAATACTATGGGCGTCATTAATAGGCTGTTCAGACACTTTGCACCACACTTATCTGTGTGACTGATGTCCTATGCAAACCCTATTTCTGTGCATTTTTTTCCACTAGGCCGCCAGACCATCTTGGGTTACTGGCTGTTCTCATCAGTGGTTTGCACCTGTGCTGCCCCAGCCTTTATCAGTGGAGGTCTGCTGCATCCTGCTAGTGCATTAGTCAGGGTTTTGGTGAGTTAACCTTTCAAATGTGTTTTTACCATTTACACCTCACCGCACTTATTGTTCTTGCCGTGGAAGGTGGCGGGCCTTAACACCCCCTTTAAAAGCAAAACAGTTCTAATACGCCTAAAGTGATTCCGACCAGATGTGATTTTTCTTCAGGAGACGCACTATTGCCACAGTCTTATCGCCAACTCTCCTCAACCACGACTATAAACTCTTGGCGAGGATCCTGGTGAACTGACTGCAGATGCTGCTACCTGGCCTCCTATCTGAGGCTCAAACAGGATTTAGTCAGGGACTGCACAGCGTAGCAAATATTCGCATGGTGGTCGCAGCAACGGTCCTGGCTCAAGATGTATTGAGGCCACCTGCAATGCTGATGAGTCTCGATGCCGAAAAGGCCTTTGACAAAGTGTCATGGCCTCTTCTATATGAAGTCCTGGATAGGGGAAATCTCAGCCCGAAGTTCTTACAATATGTTCACTACCTCCATGCAAACCTTATACTCAGGTGTCAGTCAATGGATACGATGCGCCATCAATTGATCTTTTTCGTGGAGTTAAACAAGGATAAAATTTTGGAAAATTGATGTCATATCTTGGAATATTTTGAAGTATGCGCTCGTTAGACCGTCGGGGCCGGGGGACTTATTATTTTTCATTCCTCTAATGGTTTGCTGTATTTCTGTTTGGGATATTGGTTGATTCAACATGTGTAATTAGTCTTCCGGTATTTTAGTAAGTTTTATGCTCTTTAAGAACTGATTTATTAGTTGGGGGGTGAGTTGTGGTATTGCGGTATTTTCCTGCAGATTATGGAGGGAGGAATAGTATTGTGAGAAGGTGTTAGCGATTTCCTTGGGGTTATATATATTTTTTGGTCGCCCTGTATGTAGGACAATCTTTGGTTATTTTGGCTGTGATTTTGTTGGCTAAAATTTTGCCCGCTTTGTTTCCCTGCCAGTAATATTTGGCTTTACTTTTCCGTAGATTGTGCTCGTATTTGGGTTGGAGCAGTTGGTATAGTTCATACCTTAGTTTCTGTAATGTTTGGAGGATTGTGTTTGTGGGGCTACGTTTGTGAGCCTCTTCTAGTGCGGCTATGTTTTGATTAATTTCCTCTATTTGGTGTAGTGTTGTTTTTTTATTCTGGAACGCTATTTTACCCCAGATGTCGGCCTTGTGGTCGCACCATACTGTAGATACGGACACATCAGGTGTGTTATTAATTGTGAAATATTCTGATAATGCTTCCTGAAATTGGGGCCTAATTTTATGGGATGTGATTAGGTAGTTATTTACTCTCCATGGGGAATATGTCGGATAGTTGTGTCCCTCTGTAATTTGACCGGGGCATGGTCCGACCAGGTTATGTTCCCTATCGTGGCCTTTTGGATGTCCTGTAATAACCATTTATCTGTCACCATTAGGTCAATTCTGGAGTCACCTCTATGGGAGTGTGAGTAGAAGGTGTAATCCCACTCGGAGTCGTGTAGAACCCGCCAGACATCATAGAGTTCTTCCTCTAGAAGGGTCTGAGAGAGTGACCGGGGATTTTCTTTCTTTTGCGGGGGTACCGATTTATCAATATTAGGACAGGGGGTGATGTTAAAGTCCCCGCAGACTAACAAGGCGCCTTTTTTAACCTTTGCTACTACCGCCAGGTAGAGTTGAGCGACTTTTGGTTTTTTAGGGTCGAGTTTCGTTTCGTGAAACCCGACTTTTCCAAAAGTCGGGTCGAGCAAGATCGGCCGACTATAGGGAAAAGTCGGGGTCGTCCCGAAACACGAAACCCAATGTAAGTCAATGGGGAATAAAAGTCGGCAGTGAGAGGAGGACAGGAAACACACCTACAGTGCCCATTTGAATGCCAAAAGCATCAATTCTTCTTACTTAAGCTTGTCAACCTTAATTAGCTTCATAATACAAGTTACGCACTGAAAAATGGGGGTTATTTGGCTAAAGTTGTGGGGGGGTAGGGCTGGCTCCAGGTTTTCATGTGCCCTGGGCGAAAGAGCGCCCCTTTAACACATACCACAACTCATCATGCTCCGATACGGCAGAGAAATAGCGGTATAGTACAATGAAAAATACCTCACTTTTTACATCTCATGACGAGGCCCATCTATTTCTCCATACAGAATCATTGGTCCCATATAATGTTTGAAACAGTATATGATGAGCTCCACATAATGCTACAGTATATGTTGGTCCCCATGGATGAAGCTCCACTGTCTTATGGGCCCAAATAATGCTCCAAACATAATGGGCCCCATTTCTAATGCTCTAGTGTGTAATGGGCCCTGTAAATGCTCCTCCAGTGTCTGATGTCCACCTTTGGAATGTTCCAGTGTATGGTGGGCCCCATCTATCATTCTCCAGAGTATAGTGCCCCCCAAAAATTGCTGTCCCAACATTGAAAACAATGAAATAAGTCTCCTCGCTAGGGAATCCCTGTACTAGTCTGGACTCCTCGTCGTCCCCATCTTCCATCTCACTGCACAGTATTTCAACCTTGCAAGTGCTGTGATCCTGAGCAAGCAGGGGGGGGCCCACTCGTTGGCGACGGCACTGGCACAGGGCCCCTGATAGTACGGTGGTGTGTCTGATGGCGGGTGGGCCGAACCTGCACTTTCATCTGCAGCTTCCTCTTTGTCACCGTGTAAGATGGAACTGTATATGGGAAGGGTAACCTGAGTTTCATCAGGGTCAGATTCAGGCCGTGTAGCATGGGCCCCCAGGAGTACGGTCGCCACAGTGGCATTACCTTCCTCCTAGGGAGTGTGATGTCATGCTTGGGAGCAACGAAGGATCTCTCTAGCAGGTTAACTGATTGGGCAGCGTTATTCCCACGAGTCATGACCCTCCAAAAAGCGTTCATGAAGGCAAAGTGTTTGTTTTACGTGGGCAGTATGGTTGCAAAGCTGAACCTTAAAGGAATGTCCAGAAGGGCACCACCAGGAGTGGAGCCTACGGTTAAATTCGACTCCACCTGGGAAACCTCAACCATGCCAGCTACAGAAAAGATGCACACATTGCAAGCTTAATTCCGTTAACGAACGAGACTCCGTCATGCCCCGCGGTCCGAGTCCGGCTTACTAGAGGGACACGTGAGGCTCTTGCACATGAGATTGGCCAATAACTGGTGTGTCATGCCATTACATGTCCGTGGCTGCATGTGCGCTACACTGAAAAAGCCAGCGTTTGTCGCTTACAGGTGCAGATAACCCGCTGAACAACGTTAGTGATGGGGATCTTGGGGATCTGTGATTACAATTATTACCCGTGAACGATGATTTCCCAGTAAGTGCAGGTCAACCGCAGTTCCGGAATTAGGCCTAACCGTCATTCCTGAAAAATTGAAAAACTTACGTGTGCAAACCACAGGTGCTGTAGCTTGCTTAACAGCTCGCCAGCCGTTCTCACGCCCAGTATGGATTACACGTGATTGCACAAAGGTGAGAAAGGGTACCGTATCCCCGGATAACATGTATGGATAGCATAGTGTACACATTAAAAATATATGTCTATACATCAGGAGGCAGGCTCAGACGGTGTTAGGCCCAGTATGGCTTGCACGTGATTGCACAAAGGTGAGAAAGGGTTCCGTATCCCCAGATAACATGTATGGATAGCATAGCGTACACATTCAAAATATATGTCTATACATCAGGAGGCAGGCTCAGACGGTGTTAGGCCCAGTATGGCTTGCACGTGATTGCACAAAGGTGAGAAAGGGTACCGTATCCCCGGATAACATGTATGGATAGCGTACACATTCAAAATATATGTCTATACATCAGGAGGCAGGCTCAGACGGTGTTAGGACCAGTATGGCTTGCACGTGATTGCACAAAGGTGAGAAAGGGTACCGTATCCCCGGATAACATGTATGGATAGCGTACACATTCAAAATATATGTCTATACATCAGGAGGCAGGCTCAGACGGTGTCAGGCACAGTATGGATTTGACGGCCCAGACTACACAGTGGAGGAGCAGGGAGAGGTAAAGATTGCAAATGCTGGGGCCCTGCCCAAGCAAGGGGGGCCCACTCGTGGGCGTCGGTACTGGCACTGGGCCCCTCATAGTACGGCGGTGTGTCTGACGGCGGGTGTGCACCACCACCGTCAGAGACACTTGATTGCACTATGAGGGACCCTGTGCCAGTGCCCGCGCCCAAGAGTCGGCCTACCCACCTGTCCAGGGCAACGGCACTCACACGGTGTCGTGCGCTAGGTGGTGACCACGGCCATGGGGGGGAGGCAGCACAGTTAGGGAGTTTTTGAAAGTGGCATATGTTGATGTTGGACATTCAGCTGATGCAAAAGGCGAAATAGGTCAAGTCCCAGGAAGAGGTGGACCAAAGCAAGCCATTTTTCTGTCACCCTATGTGTCATCAGGGGAAGGTGGGACAAAATCCTTGGAAACCCATGCATGGTTCATTTTAATGAAGGTTAGATCATCCACATTTTGGGTTGACAGACGGGTCCTTTTTTCTGTCAGGATTGATCCAGCTGCACTGAAGACTCTTTCCGATAGCACACTTGCAGCTGGGCAAGCGAGCTCCTGTAAGGCATATTGTGCCAATTCAGGCCAGGTGTCCAGTTTAGCGGCCCAATAGTCAAAGGGGAATGACCTGTGTGGGAGAACATCGATATGGGAGAAAAAGTAGTTTGTAACCATAGTTGACAACTGCTGTCTCCTGTCACTTTCCATCGATGCAGTATTACCAGTTTTGTGAGCGGTACTTGAAAAATCAGTCCACAACATTGTCATGAAACCCCTGTCTCCAACGCCACTTCTGCTGTGTGCACCACGAACACCTCTGCCAAGCTGCCCCCGGCCCGTACGGCTCGTGTGAGAACCATCACCGCTGCTGTGTGCTGGGAATGCCTCAAGCAACTGATTTACCAGAGTTGCTTGTTTATTAGCCAATATTAGGTCAAGGTTCTCGTGTGGCATGATGTTTTGTAATTTGCCTTTATAGCGTGGATCCAGGATGCTGGCCAACCAGTAGTCGTCATCGTTCATCATTTTGGCAATGCGGGGGTCCCTTTTTAGGATCTGCAAGGCATAATCTGACATGTGGGCCAATGTTCCCGGTGTCAATGATGCACTGCGAGTGCTGGTTGGAGGAGCACTTTCTGGCAAATCCACAACCCTCCAGTCACGCACAAACCCTGTAACAAACCTTGCCACGCCAACATTTTCACTTGCCCCACGAGATGCATCCTCCTCCCCTAAGTAATCATCCCCATCATCCTCCTCCTCTTCTTCCTCCACCTCATCCAGGAGAGGTCCCTGAGCAGACAATGGCTGAATGTCATCAAGGATTCCCTCCTCGTCAACATTGGCTGCAGACGCCTGCTCCTTAAGGTGCGCCAAAGTTTGCATGAGCAGACGCATAAGTGGGATGCTCATGCTTAGGATGGCGTCGTCTGCGCTTACCAGCCGTGTGCATTCCTCAAAACACTGAAGGACTTTACAGAGGTCTTTCAGCTTCGACCACTGCACACCTGTCAACTCCATGTCTGCTCTCAAAGTGCCTGGCCGTGTATCCTCCCACAAATGCATTATGGCCTGCCTCTGCTCGAACAGCCGCTCAACCATGTGCAGGGTGGAGTTCCACCTTGTTGCAATGTCGATAATGAGGCGGTGGTTGGGAAGGTGGAGCAATCGCTGCAGCTTCTGCATACGAACGGAGTGTACAGGCGACCGGCGGATGTGCGTTCACAGTCTTCGCACCTTCTGGAGCAGGGCTGTTAACTCCGGATAATTTTTGAGGAAGCACTGCACCACCAGGTTCAAGGTGTGAGCCAAGCAAGGTATGTGGCTGAGTTTTGAAAGGGCTATGGCTGCCACAAAATTACGGCCGTTATCACTAACTACCTTGCCTGCCTCAAGATGTACACTGCCCAGCCATGACTCAGTTTGTCGCTTCAAGTACTCGGCCAGCACCTCGGCGGTGTGTCTGTCGCCCAAACACATCATCTGCAACACAGCCTGCTGACGCTTTCCACTAGCTGCTCGATAGGGGGACACCTCGTGTGCAACAGTGGCAGCTGCAGATGGAGTGCTCGTACGACTGCGCTCTGTGGACGAGCTTTCACTTCTGGAGGAGGAGGAGGGTCGAACGCCTACAGCTAACTGTTTCCTATACCGTGGGCTAGGCAGCACTGTCCCACCACCGCTGTCCCCTGTGGACCCTGCATCCACCACATTAACCCAGTGCGCAGTGATGGACACGTAACGGCCCTGGCCATGCCGACTGGACCATGCATCAGTTGTGAGGTGCACCTTTCCGCTCACTGACTGCTTGAGTGCATGGACAATGCGGTCTTTCACATGATGGTGGAGGGCTGGGATGGCTTTGCGAGAGAAGAAGTGGTGACTGGGTAGGTCATAGCGTGGTACTGCATAGGCCATGAGTTCGCGGAAAGCTGCGCTTTCCACCAACCGATAGGGCATCATCTCAAACGAGATTAGTTTGGCAATGTGGGTGTTCAAACCCAGTGTACGCGGTTGAGAGACTGAGTACTTTCTTGACCTACTCATAGTGTCTGGGAGGGTGAGCTGGACTTGAGAGCTGCATATGGTGGAAGTAGCGGTGGACAGGGCGGACTGAGAGAGGGTTGATGATGGTGATGGAGTTGGTGTTCTTTCTGATGGCCTAGAATCAGTCTTTCGTTGATATAACAGTGGGATTCCCTGACTGCTGTGGCCTTGTAACGACACCTCAACATTTGCTGCTGTGCTAACCGGTGGGCTTACAGTGGGGGAAACAATGTAGCGTTGCTGACTACCTTCGTTGTGATCAGTTGCACATGTGGCACTTGAGGTTTGGTGTTGTGTCCACACTTGCAAGTGCATGGTGGTTAAATGTCTAAGCATGCAACTGGTATTCAAATTTTTCAGATTTTTCCCTCGGCTAAAGGTCTTTGCGCACTTCTTACAGATAACCTTGGCCTGATCATGAGGATTTTGTTCAAAAAAGTGCCACACTGCACTCTTCCTACTTTGGCAGACATTTTGCGGCCTAGCACGCTGTGATCTTTTGACCCTCTGGACAAGCTGTCCAGCAACTCTTTTGATGTTTGGAACCTGTCTTTGGAGTGCTCCGGGCCTGCCAGATAACAGCTGTTGCGATGTCGATGTCTGCTGTTGATGCTCCTCATCTGAGCTATTGGAAGCAGCACCCTCTTCCCCCAATGGATGCCAATCTGGGTCAACAACTGGGTCATCCATCACCTCCTCTTCTATGTCATGTGCACCTTCCTCTGTGTCACCGTGTATGGTGGTATAGTGTGAAGGGGCACCTGAGTCTCATCAGGGTCAGAATCTGGCTCTGTACACTGCGAGGACAATGTAGTGCTGTGAGTGAATGTACCAGCAGAATCATCTATCAGTGGCTGTGCATCAGTGCACTCCATGTCAGATTCATCTTGGCCTGGGTAATTCACCATTTCACTTGATAATCCAGGCATGGTATGTGAAAACAGCTCCATGGAGTAATCAGTAGTATGGCCTGCGTCATCCTTCAATCTTGGTTGGGGTGAAGGACACAAGGAAAGGTGTGGTTCATGAACATGAGCCTCCAATGACGACTCAGTGCTTTTACTTTTTACAACTTCAGAAGAGGAGGCGATAGAGCTGGAGGCTGAGTCAGCAATGTAAGACAAAACTTTTTCCTGATGCTCTGGCTTTAAAAGCGGTTTGCCAACTCCTAGAAAACTAAGCCTTCGAGGCCTTGTGGAGCCAGACGATGACGCAGGCTCAACACCTCATGCATTCGGTCCTATTTGGTCTTGCCACTACCATCAGATCCACCACCAACACCATCGTTACCAGCTGCCAACCCCCGCCCAATTCCACGGCCTCTTCCACCAGCCTTCCTCATTTTTTGTAGAAATGTAGACATAATCCAACAAACTATATAGTAATGTAAAACAAGGTACAAGGTGTCTATAGGACAGGGGAGATTTTGAATTTCTGCACACACTTGTGGACACTGGACACTTATGGATTGTGTGAGGCCCACTGAATATCAGAGCGCTATGTCACAGGCTCGATGGCACAGGTGTGAAAAAAGTGACTACAGGATCACAGAAATTTTGAATTTCTGCACACACTTGTGGACACTGGACACTTATGGATTGTGTAAGGCCCACTGAATATCAGAGCGCTATGTCACAGGCTCGATGGCACAGGTGTGAAAAAAGTGACTACAGGATAAGGGAGATTTTGAATTTCTGCACACACTAGTGGACACTGGACACTTTTGGATTGTGTGAGGCCCACTGAATATCAGAGCGCTATGTCACAGGCTTGATGGCACAGGTGTGAAAAAAGTGACTACAGGATCACAGAGATTTTGAATTTCTGCACACACTAGTGGACACTGGACACTTATGGATTGTGTGAGGCCCACTGAATATCAGAGTGCTATGTCACAGGCTCGATGGCACAGGTGTGAAAAAAGTGACTACAGGATAAGGGAGATTTTGAATTTCTGCACACACTAGTGGACACTGGACACTTCTGGATTGTATGAGGCCCACTGAATATCAGAGCGCTATGTCACAGGCTCGATGGCACAGGTGTGAAAAAAGTGACTACAGGATAAGGGAAATTTTGAATTTCTGCACACACTTGTGGACACTGGACACTTATGGATTGTGTGAGGCCCACTGAATATCAGAGCGCTATGTCACAGGCTCGATGGCACAGGTGTGAAAAAAGTGACTACAGCATAAGGGAGATTTTGAATTTCTGCACACACTAGTGGACACTGGACACTTTTGGATTGTGTGAGGCCCACTGAATATCAGAGCGCTATGTCACAGGCTCGATGGCACAGGTGTGAAAAAAGTGACTACAGGATCACAGAGATTTTGAATTTCTGCACACACTTGTGGACATTGGACACTTATGGATTGTGTGAGGCCCACTGAATATCAGAGCGCTATGTCACAGGCTCGATGGCACAGGTGTGAAAAAAGTGACTACAGGATAAGGGAGATTTTGAATTTCTGCACACACTAGTGGACACTGGACACTTTTGGATTGTGTGAGGCCCACTGAATATCAGAGCGCTATGTCACAGGCTCGATGGCACAGGTGTGAAAAAAGTGACTACAGGATCACAGAGATTTTGAATTTCTGCACACACTTGTGGACATTGGACACTTATGGATTGTGTGAGGCCCACTGAATATCAGAGCGCTATGTCACAGGCTCGATGGCACAGGTGTGAAAAAAGTGACTACAGGATAAGGGAGATTTTGAATTTCTGCACACACTAGTGGACACTGGACACTTTTGGATTGTGTGAGGCCCACTGAATATCACAGCGCTATGTCACAGGCAGAAATTGGCTAGTGTATCACAAACTACAAGGTGTATGTAGAATTGGACAGAATAGGAATCTCCCTAGAGTGTAGGTCTGTAAGAACGGAACAAGTCCTCCACTTATCCTTCCAGAGTGACACACAGATAGCTTCACTGTGGCCGTGATAACAGCCGTTACACGGTACTGAGAGGAGCGTGCACGTACACGGCTGTCCGGTGTACGTAAAATTGTGAAGCTCCGTGTTTTTTAAGTATACGGACTGACACACGCTGTCTCTCTATAGTTTTGAATGTGATCAAACAGCAAATATATTTAACTGTTTGAAAGCTAGACAAAACTAGAAGGTGCAGGTCTGTAAGAACGGAACATGTCCTCGACTTATTCTCACAGAGTGACACACAGATAGCTTCACTGTGGCCGTGATAACAGCCGTTACACGGTACTGAGAGGAGCGTGCACGTACACGGCTGTCCGGTGTACGTAAAATTGTCAAGCTCCGTGTTTTTTAAGTATACGGACTGACACACGCTGTCTCTCTATAGTTTTGAATGTGATCAAACAGCAAATATATTTAACTGTTTGAAAGCTAGACAAAACTAGAAGGTGCAGGTCTGTAAGAACGGAACATGTCCTCGACTTATTCTCACAGAGTGACACACAGATAGCTTCACTGTGGCTGTGATAACAGCCATTACACGGTACTGTGTGAGGAGCGTACACCGCTGTATGGTGTGAAAAAATGCACGCTCAGTACCTCAGCAGGACAAAAAAAAAATTGGGATTGCTTTTAAAAAAGCAGTTTGCAGAGCAGTGGGTAAACAGCAATGCAGCTGTCAGGAAGCCTTAGAAGGCAGCCTAACAACCAACACCGCTGATCCACCACAATATAGCCTCCCCTTGCACTGCACACACAGTGACTGGTGTGTTGTACAGGCAAAATCGCTAGCAGCAGAAGCAGGTTTTTTTTCTTCTTCCCTGCCTAACGCTCTCCCTACAGAATCAGCAGCAGCAACCTCTCCCTATGCTAAGATCGGCAGAAGTAAGATGGCGGTCGGCGTGCACGCCCTTTTATAACCCCTGTGACGCCCACCAAAGCAAGCCAATCACTTGCATGCCCTTCTGAAAGATGGTGGTGACCCGTGCCTATGTCATCACGTTGCCCACAGTGTCCGTGGATCCTGATTGGCTGAAAAAGAGCGCAAAACAAACTTTTGAAACGCGACTTTGGCGCGTAAGTCGCCGACCTCGTGGCCGACCTCATACTAGGGTCGGGTTTCGTTTCATGAAACCCGACTTTGCCAAAAGTCGGCGACTTTTGAAATTTTTCGACCCGTTTCGCTCAACTCTACCGCCAGGATGTCTTTAAGAAATGAGATTTGCTTGGAGTTAGGGGCGTAAATAGAGACAATTGTGTAGGTCTTGTTATTGATGGTGCAGACTAGGAAGACGTATCTGCCCTCGTCGTCCACTACGCTGGTGATTAGCAGGAAGGTGACGGTGTTCTTTATTGCGATTACTACTCCTCTTTTTTGTCAATTGCAGGGGAATGAAAGACATTTGGGAAGTTCCCATTCTGCAGTCTGGGGGCATCAGTGCTATATAGGTGGGTTTCCTGAACGCACAATACATCTGCTTTTAGGGATTGGGCCTCTTTCCATAGAAGGGATCTTCTGAACAGACTATTCAGTCCCTTTACATTAATGCTGGAAATGTGAAGAACCATGTACAGATTACAGATAAATTCTATGTATCACCACCAGACAATTAGGAAAAATGGGGGAATAACAAAAACCAAATTTTAATTTTGTGAAAAACCTGTAACTGTAACTCCTCTTGTGCCTTCGCAGGCCATGGTGAAAAATTGTCTTGTATTCTCTTCTCTTGTCCATGTCCACTGCTTCATCAGAGTGGGCGGCATCTTCTTCTTCTGCGGGGAGCTGGTATCTTCGTCCACCGTCCCCACCGACCACTTTTGCAGAAGAGACAAGGCCTCTCGGGGGGAAGTCAGGATCTGTGTTGCTCCATTCTTGGTAATGATCACCGGGTAGCCCCACTTGCACGCGATCCCATTGTCCCGTAGGATCTTGGTGGCTGTGGAGATCTCCCGCCTTCTGTTCAGGGTGACGGCAGATAGGTCGGTGAACACCATGATGCTCTTGAACCTCTGGGAGTTCCGGTCCGCCCGCTGCAGCTTTTATAATGGCTTCTTTAAAATGATAAAAATAAGGCTGTGTGCACACGCTGCGGATTTTGCTGCGGTTTTTTGTACAGTACAATGATTCCCTATGGGAATCAAAAACCGCAGTGCAGACGGTGCGGAATTTTCCGCGCGGATTATCTGCGGTTTTCAATCCGCAGAAAGAATTGACATGTCAATTCTTTCTGCGGATTCTCCTGCGGTTTGCCATCTCCTCCATTGAGGAGATGAAAAACCGCAGGGCAAAACCGCAGAGCAATCCGCAGGTAAAACCGCAGGTCTTTTGACCTGCGGTTTCACCTGCGGATTGTACAAAATCCGCGCGGATGAATCCGCACCTTTTCCGCAGCGTGTGCACACAGCCTAAAGCCTTAAAGTTTTAGGGTGGTGGTCTCCTCATCTGCCTCATAATGAGAGTCCAATAAGTGGTTGTGAGCTGTGGTGACTCCTCCAGCTTCTTCTCAGTATGGCTGTTCTGTCCCCTATGTGCCCAATGTCTTTCTGTTGTTAGGAATCTGGCTTCTATGATGCCTATGCAGGAAACCAGATTCTCACACTTATCTCCAGAGGCTAAGTCCTTTTTTCCAGCTTCTGAGCATGCCCACGGGACGAGCTCCCATTGGAGTTCAGGAGTCAGGTGCTCAGGTCCTGCTCCTGAATTCTTTGGTTCAGCTCAAGGCTCTGGAGATTTCCGGAAGGTCCCGTTCACAATAAAAAGTGCGCATGGCTGTTCCGCCATGCTCTAGTATTTTCCATATTTTCTGCTGTGTGTTTGGTGATGGATGCTTGGACTGGTGACTGACTTATTAAGAAACCCCTTCCCTCTGATAATACGTCTGTGTGAGTGGGATTCAGCCAGTAGCAGCGCTAGCGCCAGCACGCTCAAGCTCCATCTGTTGCAGCAGCCAGCGTCCTGCATCGCGCTTGCGACATTGCGCTTGCAGCCTTTCCAGGCGTTCGCAGTTGTGACGCCGTGCACACATTCTTTTACGGTAAGTCCGTTCGGTTGTAGTGACGTTATATAACTATTCGGGTCACCGGCTACCGTACGTGTGCCGCTGAGACCCTGTGCTGTTAACAGGCTCAGCGTTACTATTTTTCTATTATTTTCCTGTGCAGCTCTGTGTCCCTAAACAGAGACTGCTTATTTGCACTTGGGTGATTTAGAACCCTGTGCACATTACCGCTTTAGTGCTCTGCCTCTCTCAGCAGCGGTTTTTCCATCCACCGCACGGTGGACCCCGAGTGGCGAAGGCACTTTATTTATTTTTTATTTAGTGTCTTCCGCCACTCCTAACATCTGTAGTGCAGTGAGGGTTGAGGTAATGTCACTGTGTATTGCCTGCTTTAGATCTCCTAGCAGGGACTTCAGTGTGTCCTCAGTGATGGGGGTGGAGGGGTGCCCTGTGTCAGGTGCAGGTGCTTATACTTGCATTTTGTTGCTCTGCTTCTCCGGGCTCCTGGATGAAGAGCTGCCCGATCTCTCCTGTGCCAGCTCCGCTGCACTCATTCCCCTCTCCTGTGATGTCTGACCCGGTGTCAGGAGACCAGACTCCCCAGAGCGCTCCACACCGCCGCTGGCCGCATGGTGAGTGCTGCTGCGGCCATCTTGGATTTTCCCAGGCGCCGGCACAAAGATCGGTATCCTGCCCGGCGCTGCTCCCCTGCACCTCGGGACGCGCCCCATCAGTGCCTGGACCCCGTCTGAGGTCGTGGTGAGTGGAATTTCGGGTTTCCCTGACCGTTAGTTGCTGCTGGAGCACGGAGCTAGCGTTCTCTGCACCCACTCAGCTCCTCATCCAGACACGACCCCATGTCCTCACTATATAAGCTATTCATCTATAAGTGCACAGGATCTATTCCTCTTATACACTGATATCCAGTGATAGATCTACAATCCGGTTACATATATCTATGTATGGATTTATCTTACACTCAGTAAATACGGTGCACTTATCTCATCCCCACCTTGATAGTGACGCTCTCCTAGGATACACGTTACTCTATGATGGCACTTCTGCACATAGCCACTAGATGGAGCTACAACATTTGACATTTGCCTGAATTTTTATCTCTACACATGGTTTACACAAATTATATTTTCTTGTGGTAACTCTATACTATTTACCATTAGAAGCTGTGTATTTCTGTAATTATCTGTATGTATACATGATTGATTACCACTTCTGTCTCTGTAAGAACAATCCCCTTTAACCCCTTTCCGACATCGGGTGTAAATGTACTTCCTCCCTTTGATGGGGGCTCCGGTGGTGAGCCCACATGTTTCCATCACATGTCAGCTGTTTTGAACAGCTGCCGTTTGTCCTTAACAGCCTCTGACAGCCGCATTTAATGTGCACTTCCAGCAAGCACGCCGGAAATCCCTCCCATCAGTGACCTGGTCACATGATCATGGGTCACCGATGGGTTGGCATGATAACCAGAGGTCTCCAGCAGACCTCTATGCTTGTCACTGACGGAATGCTATGAGCGTCGCCCACTAGCCAAAACCGCATGGACCAGTGATCGTCCCGCCGAACTCCCACTCTCCTTTTAACATGGGCAAAATGCTACTCAGACAACACAGGGTGAGGGTAACACAGTGTGGGCAATGCTTTATTCTACCACAGAACAGGCAGATAACACATAGAACAGTCCCAGCACAGGACCCAAGATGGGGCACATTACAGAGTCTCACCCTTCCACTGACCCACTGGGATAAGAGCAGCTGTGACTTCACATCTTCCAGGGTCGCTACCCCACCTGTGGCACACACACAGAGAGGAGGTAACGACAAGCATAGGAAGATGACAGTCCATTGAGTCCATACAAGGTACAAGGCCAGTTGATCCAAAGATCACAATCTGGCTTCTGCAAACGTATCCATGGTTCAGCGATGGTCAATGGAGCAGATCTGTATTCTTCCAACCGAGGCTGAAAACCCCTAGGTTGTTTCCTATAGAATGATAGATCCGTGTCCCTTGTGATGATGTTGTGGCTTCTGTCCTGTCTCTTGTCCTTTTGGCATGTAAAGATGTCTTGGCAGAATCTCTCTGGCTATTTCTCTCTCTCAGTCTCTTTATACAGAGGCATGTAACCTATTTTTAGACTTAACAAGTGTCCCTCATTCAGTATTTACATGAAGGGTAAGAATGGAGATGAGATTATTATAGCATTACTTGATTATTTAAACTATTTGCTTAGTTTTTCCCTCTCTGCTTTAGAAGTCAACAAACTGGCTCCATAACACAATGCATAATTAGCATATCATCAAACATCAGTAGTGATCAAGGATAAGCTCACAATAAAAGTCAATATTACCGGCTTACACAAACAAAAGTCTGTTTTCTTGACCAACTAGAAATCAACACTTAAATTTAAAGCCAACATACAGATAACATTCTATTATTCTTCGTTTGCTAAAAAATAGTCATCTGGTTCATTAAGATACAATGCTGTATGTCTTCACAATGCCAAAAGTAAAAAAAAGTTTTAAAAAATATAAAAAAAAATAAAAGTTCAAATCACCCCCCCTTTCGCCCTTCAAAATAAAACAATAAAAAATAAACATATTTGTTATAGCCGCGTTCAGAATCGCCTGATCTATCACTGTAAAAAAGAATTAGCCCGATCGCTAAATGGCGTAATGAGAAAAAATTTAAAAACGCCAGAATTACTTTTTTTGGTCGCCGCAACATTGCATTAAAATGCAATAAAGGACGACCAAAAGATCGTATCTGCACCAAAATGGTCTCCATTAATAACGTCAGCTCATTATGCAAATTGTCTCTTCAGAGAGAAAGAGGACTAGAACTCTAGTGCCACCTATTGGAGGTAGCAATCCTAAAAGTCAATGTTGACCCTTTAACGAGCCTTGTTACCTGACTGAGGATAAAAGCCAAGCCAGAATCTCGGTATTCAGGCCCCTTTAAATTTTTCACTCTTTATTTCATTGCAGCCATTTGGTAAATTCAAATTCATACTATCTATTCCTGACACTGGAGGGGCTTATAAACTTCCAAAGTATATAGTTTGAAGTTAGGGATCTGCCAATATGTGGCTAGTTTTCTGTTTTGGATAACATGATATGCTTACCTTTTGGTAGGCATAAAACCAGCACAATACTCTGATATTGGTTCACCAGGAAAGTGACTACTCCACCATTCCAAATGGAATAGAAACGCTTAGAAATAACCACATCATCGGCTACCAAAAGAAATCATCACTACAAGATAATCTGCGAACTATTCGCTACTTAGACACCTCAACCTACATAGAATACTCTACACCGCCTTCACTTTAAGTAAGTACCGACAACTGAACTATTAATTCCTTTATTTACCTACAACCAAAGACTCTCTTTTCCTTTTTTTTTCTGTACACCTGCTCAGTATAGCGCGGTGAATCACATAGTTACACGTTCTATTTAGGTTTTATAACAGGAGCAGACACAGTCCTGTCTTTTCACCAGCTGCATCTGAGGTTTTTTTTTAGATAGGTAGTGCCCGTGTATACTCTATCCCATTGGGTAACAAAATGTGATTTTTGTGCAAAATATTTCCCACATTTTAAACATGAAAAAGGTTTCTCTCCTGTGTGGATTCTCTGGTGCTTAACACAATCTGATTTAATGTTAAACCATTTCTCACATTCTGAACAGGAAAAGGCTTCTTTCCTGTGTGAGTTCTCTGGTGGACAACACAATGTGATTTCTGTGCAAAATATTTCCCACATTCTGAACAAGAAAAGGGTTTCTCCCCCGTGTGAGTTCTTTGGTGGGTAACAAAATATGATTTATGTGCAAAACATTTCCCACATTCTGAACATGAAAAAGGCTTCTCCCCTGTGTGAGTTCGCTGGTGCATAACACAATCTGATTTATTCCTAAAACATTTCCCACATTCTGAACATGAAAAAGGCTTCTCCCCTGTGTGAGTTCTCTTGTGGGAAAGAAAATGTGATTTCTGTCCAAAACATTTCCCACATTCTAAACATGAAAAAGGCTTCTCTCCTGTGTGGATTCTCTGGTGCTTAACACATTCTGATTTAGTGTTAAAATATTTCCCACATTCTGAACAAGAAAAAGGCTTCTCCCCTGTGTGAGTTCTCTGGTGCTTAACACAATCAGATTTATTGTTAAAACATTTCCCGCACTCTGAACAGGAAAAAGGCTTCTCCCCTGTGTGAGTTCTCTGGTGTCTAACAAACTTTGATTTCTGTGTAAAATATTTCCCACATTCTGAACAGGAAAAAGGCTTCTCCCCTGTGTGAGTTCTCTGGTGGATAACAAAACTTGATTTATGTGCAAAATTTTTCCCACATTCTGAACAGGAAAAAGGCTTCTCCCCTGTGTGAGTTCTCTGGTGGATAACAAAACTTGATTTACGTGCAAAATTTTTCCCACATTCTGAACAGGAAAAAGGCTTCTCCCCTGTGTGAGTTCTCTCGTGAGTAATAAAATGTGATTTCCATGTAAAACATTTTCCACATTCTGAACATGAAAATGACTTCTTTGCTTTAGGAGCAGTTTGTTTTTTAATGCCTCTTTTGTGACTTTGATTTTCCTTAGTAGTCGGTAATGAATCAGAAGATGGGACCTGTTTCATAGGGTCAGATGACAGATCTTTGCTGTGAATGGATGATGGTATATCTGGAGTAATCACTTCAGTTGTATATTGTAGGATCTCAAGATCATCAGATTTAAAAATTGTAGATGTCATCCGTCCCTCTGATCTCCTGGTACAGTCATCTGCTAAGATAAAAACAATTAGTTTTTAATAAAATATCCTTGAGTTTTATATTTTTGAGCATTTCTACTTAAACTGTCCATAAAAATGGCAAGCTATGTAAAAGCTTAAATTATTTACCAAGACAATGACAGTTCACAGTGTAATAGAAAACCTTGTTGGTTGAACCAGTAGTGTGCGGTGTTCAACTGTTTGTTCATTCTGCCTCCCAAATAACGAATAAAAAGAAACCAATCAATGTTATGTAGGTGAAAATAATACCAATTCTCATGTCACAAAAAACAAGTCCCCACTCAGGTCCATCATCTGTCAATGGAAAAACAGAGGTTCCCACACTATTAGTGGCTCAAAGGCTGCTGAAAAGCAACAAGGTTTCCATAAACCAATCCAGCAAAATCCGCTCTCACTTCGGAGTCTTGCAGTGTGCGCAAACAACATTTAGGATGCCTGTATTTAGCAATGTTATAGTGAGAAGAATCCACTTAATTTGCGGTGTCTCCTGGAGCACAATCTGGGCACTATGTGCTGGGTAAGAAAATGGCAAATGTGTAATTTTCACTCTCCAACATCCACTGCGTGTTAATTTCCAGAAAGTGGCTGTGGAGTCAAAATATTCACTTCTCCTAAGGATTATAACCCACAGTGAATTAATTAATAACATGGAATCACTTTATGGGGATTTCAACTATTCTGGTTTTCTGTCATTTAGTTATATTAGGGCTTCTGCATATGGTGTGTCCAACCTCATCTGGGATCTGTTCCTGCTGTCCAGCTGGAGTAATCTGCTCCCTACTTCAGCCAATTGGAAAGTACCACACCCTACTAAAGCGCAAAGCACATGGCCGGAATCTGCCAGATACAGCGCTGTTCTCCTCTGGTTCAGTCCTCTGTGCTCAGCTTGTGGCTTGTGTATTTGTTTCCTGCTGTGACCGTGGCCCGTTTACTGACTACTCTTGTGTCTTCTGATTCTGTATTCTGTCCTTCTGATTCTGACCCAGCTACCTGACTATTCTTCTCGCCATCTAACACCACAGAATAGCAGGTAACACCATGGTCCAAGCCTAGGGGTCCCTGTGTAAGTCCAGATCCATGTAATTGTGTTATAGGGCGATGAGCAAGGCAATCCTTGGGATATGGGAAGCAGAGAAGATAGCGCCAAGCATGTTCATGGAGGACATCTTTTGAGCTGCCAGGTGACCATGAACAGTGCTCCCAATACATTGTGTCTGCAAACTATTCCAGCAAGATCTGCATTCAAATAGCTAAATGGCGCTCCTTCCCTTCTGAACACTGCCATGTGCCCAGACAGTAGTGTACAACCGTATATAGGGTATAGTGCGAAGCTGGAAAATAATTTGTAAGATCCATTTGTTTCCTATTATCCTTTGTGAAGAATTCCAAACTTACCACCACATAAAGTGACACACGTCAGATATTAATAATGGGGCCTGATTAGGAACTACTGAAATGATCAAACTCCACAGTCTCCATCAGTAATAAATGAGTAACTAGTGGTGAAACCTCTCTGGGGTAATTAGAGTATGGGTCTCAGAGACTTCACAATCTATACTATCGTAAGGTCCAATATTTTCTGACAGATGAGTTTCAAGAAGAAATATTAGGCATTTAAAGAGAACTGTGTATAAGGCCGGTTTCACACGTCCTGATATTTCCGGTACCGGAGATGTCCGTGTGTGTAATACTCGTGGCACACGTGTGACTACTATGTCAGCATCCGTACCACATGGACGGCTGGCAGGGAAGAAGCGCTACAGTAAGCGCTGTTCCCCGGCGGCGGGTGCTGAAGACGCTCTCATCATTCTCCTCTGCTCTGCCGGCGGGGAGAATGATGAGAGTTATATTAAAGTCAGAATGATGACAGCAGGTGGGGGCTTTTGGAACTATTACTCCCATCAACCTACACCTGCTGCTAAGAACAGTGACAGCAGGAGTGGATGATGGGAGTATTCCTCACCCGCCACCTGCAGTATAACTAAATAAATGAATGAAAAAAACAGCGTGGGTTCCCGCTTATTTTCTATAACCAGTCCGGCAAAACTCACAACTGGGGGCTGTAACCCTCAACTGTCAGCTTCAGCAAGGCTGGTTATCAAGAATAGAGGGGTCCAAACAGTTTTTTTAATTAATTAAATAATTTAAAAAAATGGCATGAGTTCCCCCATTTTTGACAACCAGCCTTGCTAAAGCTGACAACTGGGGGCTGGTATTCTCAAGCTTGTAAGGGGCCATGGATATTGACCCCCCAGCCTAAAAATAGCAGCCAACAGCTGCCCAGAAAAGGAACATCTACTAGATGCGCCTATTCTGGTGCTTTGCCCGGCTCTTCCCACTTGCCCTGTAGTGATGGCAAGTGGGGTTCATATTTGTGGGGTTGTATTGCCAGGTGACATCAAGCCCACGGCTTAGTAATGGAGAGTAAGACACCTTTCCATTACTAATCCTATAGATATATGGTAAATAAAGACACAGCCAGAATAAAGTATTTTATTAGAGATAAAACAAAACACAGGGTAAGTAGGAAGAGCCGGGCAAAGCGTCGGAATTTCTGGGTTTTCCGGGCAGCTGTGGGCTGGTTATTGTTTAATCTGTATTTGTAGTTTTCAGTTAATGAGATTTTCGTGCTTCGGGGTGGGGTTGTGGGAGTGGCTGTGGGTTGGGCTGTGGGTGGGGCCTTATGTGGTGCTCTACACACATATTAATCTGTATTTGCTTATGACACTGACCCATCAGTGACCTGCCCCCTATTTTACATAAAAAATTACATCCAGAAATATGTCACTGGCGATGGCGGCGCCTACACAGTAGCATCTATAAGTAAGAGATAGATGCTACTGGACAGGCGTCACCAGTGTCATTTGTAATTTTTTTTCTAAGCCTCACAATAGCCACAATATTATAGGCATTATCAACAATAATATTATTAACACTATTATATGCATTATGTAATAATGGGGGGAAGGTCAGTGAGGGGTCAGCGACCTGTCATAAGCCAATACAGATGAATATGTAATCAGAGCACCACATAAAGCCCCGTCCACAGCCCACCCACAGCCCCGCCCCAGAGCACGAGAATCTCATTAACTGAAAACTACAAATACAGATTAAACATCAACCACAAGATGGATTTCATCACCAGGTATCAATGTAATCAGTATAATGGTGCTGACCTGACAGTGTCTGTAGGTTACTGTGCACAATCCTGCTGACAGGTTCCCTTTATATTTGGATCTTAGGCTGTTGTGAGTTCATTTTCCCCTTCACCGTCGATGTCTGATGAACTCCCTCTTCTGGTGAAGGAAGGTAGTGAGGCTGATTACCAAACACCTGATCTGGTAGATGATGACTGGGTAACAGGAATTTCTGACTGGATATAAGGCAACCAATGCCCTTCTGAGTCGCTGGTGATTTCTCTGCTGGATTCTTGGAGACCAGTCTGATTCCTGCTTCCCAAAGATAAGTTTTTGCTCTGCTATTGAACTTATTAGTTTTGTTTTGTTTTCCTTGTTTTTTAGATTTCAGCCATCCCCGGTCGGGGGTGTGCTGAGTTCCATTTTTGTCTCTGATCAGTTTGTCTTTTTGCTCTGTCTTCAGAATTTACCTGAGTGCTGATATAGTCTTTTTGAAGTCCTAGCGACTTCAGGGCCTGTTTTTCCTATCAGACAGTTGGGACATTTTTTGGTAGGGTTTTTTACGGATTGCAGACAGCAGCTTTTCTATCCTGTCCTTTTTAGTTAGCTTGGGCCCCATCGTTTGCTCAACCTATCTTTCTATCTGTATTAGTGTTTTCATCTTGCTTCACCGTCATTATATGTTGGGGGCTGCCTATTGCTTTGGGGCAGTTTAGATTTCCCCTTTCTTTATTTAGGCCTATTTAGTTCTCCGGCTGTGATCGAGGGGTCTAGGGCATCGTAGGAACCCCCCACGGCTACTGTTATTGTTGTGGATAGGATCAGGGGTCTGCAATCCGATAGCTACCAACCTCTCCGGTTTTCTGGACTTAGCTTGTATTTTTGTTTTTTCCTCCTTCGGTGACTCATTCATAACATTAGGCATTTGGAAGAGGCGATGGAGAGCTTTTTTTCAAGACTATAAGGGAGTTACAGACTCACATTAGGCAGGAAAGCCGGTCCCACCACAATCAAACTATCATACAGAATGAACAGGTTATAAAAGAAGACAAAGAATAAAGAAATATGTTACATCCCCAACAAGGTATGTACAAGAGGAGAACACTAAACTGGAGCTGCACTCATTTATGGTGGACCATTGGAGCCACTATGAGTCCTGACCAGAAGAGTAGAGAAAGTATTAGCGCCCCCATTTCAGGAGAGATTGTGCAGTAATCTGAATTCCTTAGGATCAAAAACAATGTAATTTATGACGTGGAGTGAATCCATGACACCAGGGCTGGAGCCAACACATCTCCTGCAGGCGGGAATAAATGTATATTACAGCCATCAGCTTAGAGATCTATCATGGCACAGGTGGAATGTTTGTCCTGGAGATTATCACAATCCTCCTTGAAATTACTGTATTTTTTCGACCATAAGGCGCACCTAGGTTTTAGAGGAAATTAGGAAAAAAAATTGAACCAAAAAATGTGGTCAATTCTGTACTTAATATCCCCTATCCTGGTATATATGGTCCCCTCATCCCCATTCTGATACACATGGCCCACTCATCCCTATCCTGGTATGCATGGATCCGTCATCCCTATCCTGGTATGCTTGGATCCCTCATCTCTACCCTGGTATGCATGGCCCCCTCCTCCCCATTCTGATACACATGGCCCCCTCATCCCTATCCTGGTATGCATGGCCCTCTTATCCCTACCCTGGTATGCATGGCCTCATCCCTATCCTTGTATGCAGGGTCCCCATCTCGTTCTCGTATGCATGGGCCCATCCCTATCCTGGTATACAGGGCCCCCATCTTGTCCTAGTATGCATGGCCCCATCTCATCCTGGTATGCAGGGCCCCATCTCATCCAAGTGTGAAGTACAGTATTCAGGTGTACGGGACATCTTGTTCTCCGGGATCCATTCTTGTGCTTGCGACGCCATTTTGTTGTTTACGAGTTAAATTTTGTAACTTAACAGCTTGTACAATATATGAGATATGAGATGAGACCCTAAAAGAATGTGCTATTGTTCTATTCTCTGCGTCACGTAACTACATAGTAACATAGTAACATAGTTATTAAGGTTGAAGGGAGACTTTAAGTCCATCTAGTTCAACCCATATCCTATCCTAACTTGCCCTAACATGTTGATCCAGAGGAAGGCAAAAAAAACCCATGTGGCAACAGTAAGCTTCACATTGGGGAAAAAAACTCCTTCCCGACTCCACATACAGCAATCAGACTAGCTCCCTGGATCAACGCAATATTAAGGAGACTAGTGTATATACCCTGTTATATTATACTTTCCAAGAAAGGCATCCAGTCCCTTCTTACATGTTAGTAGGGAATCACTCATTACAACATCATATGGCAGAGAGTTCCATAGTCTCACTGCTCTTACAGTAAAGAATCCGCGTTTGTGAGTATGCTTAAACCTTCTTTCCTCCAGACGTAGAGGATGCCCCCTTGTCCCCGTCACAGGTCTAAGAGTGAAAAGATCATTAGAAAGGTCTTGGTATTGTCCCCGCATATATTTATACATTGTAATAAGATCACCCCTAAGCCTTCGATTCTCTAAACTAAATAACCCCAAGTGTAATAGCCTGTCTTGGTATTGCAGACCCCCTAGTTCCCTAATAACCTTGGTCGCTCTTCTCTGCACCCGCTCCAGTTCAGCTATGTCTTTCTTATACACCGGAGACCAGAACTGTACACAGTATTCTAAGTGTGGTCGCACTAGTGACTTATATAGAGGTAAAATTATGTTCTCCTCATGAGCATCTATGCCTCTTTTAATGCATCCCATTATTTTATTTGCCTTTGCAGCAGCTGCCTGACACTGGCCGCTAAATGTGAGTTTGTCGTCCACCCATACACCCAGGTCTTTTTCAGTGACTGTTTTGCCCAGTGTTTTACAATTAAGCACATAATTATACATCTTGTTCGTTCTACCCAAGTGCATGACCTTACATTTATCCAGATTAAAGCTCATTTGCCATTTATCAGCCCAAGCTTCTAGTTTACATAAATCCTCTTGTAATATAAAATTGTCCTCCACTGTATTGATTACCCTGCAGAGTTTAGTGTCATCTGCAAATATTGAAATTCTACTCTCTATGCCCCCTACAAGGTCATTAATAAATATGTTAAAAAGAAGCGGGCCCAAAACTGACCCCTGTGGTGCCCCACTGCTAACTGTGACCCAGTCCGAGTGTGCTCCATTAATAACCACCCTTTGTTTCCTATCCCTGAGCCAGCTCTTAACCCACCTACATATATTTTCCCCTATCCCCATTGTTCTCATTTTATGTATCAACCTTTTGTGTGGCACCGTATCAAAAGCTTTTGAAAAGTCCATGTACACCACGTCCACAGCATTCCCTTGGTCCAGTCCGGAACTTACCTCTTCATAAAAGCTTATCAGATTAGTCTGACAGGAATGGTCCCTTGTAAACCCATGTTGATATTGGGTCATGAGGTTCTTCTTCTCCAGATACTCCAGTATAGTATCTCTTAGAAAACCCTCCAGGATTTCACCCACAGTTGAGGTTAAACTTACTGGCCTATAATTTCCAAGTTCAGTTTTTGTCCCCTTTTTGAATATTGGCACCACATTTGTTATACGCCAGTCCTGTGGTACAGACCCTGTTATTATGGAATCTTTAAAGATTAAAAATAATGGTCTATCTATGACTGTACTTAATTCCTGCAGTACTCGGGGGTGTATCCCATCCGGGCCCGGGGATTTGTCAATTTTAGTGATTTTTAGACGCCGCCGTACTTCCTGCTGGGTTAAGCAGGTGACATTTAACGGACAATTTTTATCCCTGATCATGTTATCTGTCATGGGATTTTCTTGTGTAAACACTGTTGAAAAAAAGTCATTTAGCATATTGGCTTTTTCCTCATCCTCATCCACCATTTCACCCAGACTATTTTTTAGGGGGCCAACACTATCATTTTTTAGCTTCTTACTATTTATGTAGTTAAAGAATATTTTGGGATTATTTTTACTTTCTCTGGCAATGAGTCTCTCTGTCTCAATCTTTGCTGTCTTGATTTGCTTTTTACAGAATTTATTTAATTTTCTGTATTTATTTAATGCCTCATCACTACCTACTTGCTTTAATTCTCTAAATGCTTTATTTTTATCTCTTATTGCGCCCCTTACAGCTCTATTTAACCATAGTGGTTTCCTTCTATTTCTCGCAGGTTTATTCCCATACAGTATATATTGTGCACAGGTCCTATTCAGGATGTTAATAAACGTCTCCCATTTTCTTTGTGTATTTTTATGTCTCAGGATATCGTCCCAGTTAATTGCACCAAGATCATCTCTCATCCGTTGGAAATTTGCCTTCCTGAAGTTTCGTGTTCTTGTATCCCCTCTACTACACATCTTATTAAAGGATACATGAAAACTTATTAATTTGTGATCACTATTACCCAAGTGACCCTCAACCCTTACATTTGATATGCGGTCTGGCCTGTTGGTTAATATTAGGTCTAGCAGTGCCCCCCCTCTTGTTGGGTTCTGAACCAGATGTGAAAGGTAATTGTCTCTCATAGTAGGGAGAGGGACATATTCCGATTTTCTTGCATTACTATTGGCTTATAAAGTGAATGTATTACGACGATGTTATTGGTAGCTGAGTACTTTGCATAATTAAGCAAAAGATTATAAAAGAAGTGACTAAAATAAAGGGGCTTAGTGATCTGCCTCGATCCTCCCGTACAGAGACCCCCGTCTCCATGTGGTCATTCCCAGTTGCTAGCAACGCCCTGTGAACTAATTTGGAAATCACTGGATCAACCGTGAAGGGTTAATTTAGCCCTACCTCAACAGTTTTGGCGCCCAACGTACGGCCCCCGAATAGGGCCGCCTCTGCCCCCGGAGGAAAACAAGACAAAGGACCCTCGGAGCGGACATGGGTGCTGGAAAATTGGGACTGATCATCCCCCACGACAACCATGGTAAGTTGGCAGTTATACTGTTCAGACTGACCGTTGGTGTGGTTTTCCTGTGCTTGTTGCTGCAAAGAGGATCTGAGGTTTGTCCTCATGGTGGGGTGATTCATGGGTGGAATCATATAGAGGTGCAGTCCCGTTGGGGGTCCAGTGCTCGAACCGTACCTCATAAGGGACGGACACCCCGGATTGACCAGTGATTGTGACTCTCTTTATAGTAAAAATATCCTGAATTCCTGATCATTGTTAGTAATCAGGCGTGGTCATGTGATCGAAGACTGGGTAGGATACGTAACTCAGGTATATATATATATAACCAGAGGTGTCCGGAGGGATAGTCTGAGATGCCCTCCTCCTTTCACTGAGTACCGCGAATCTTGGGCAATCCCAGAGGGGGATTATTGACCCGGTGGAACAGAGACTGAAACGGCCGCCAGATCTGTGCACAACTTAAGGATATTTAGCTCTAAATGAGAGAATCCGTGGAAGGAAGAGAAGAATTTTGTGGCTTGGCACATTAATTGTGTGACGAAGGTGTTAGGAAGAACAGAGGAAGTGAATTCTGATTGTTTCTGTTACTGCTACGTTGAAGAAGGAAAAATTGTCTATTATTATGGCAAGGACGGGATGTATTGTGGTTCAAGCAAGTGACTGTGGTGTGAGAAAGTGATTGATTAAGAAGGAACTAAGATTGATACTGTGTCAGACAGACAAATAGTTAAAAGTGATGATTTGAAAGAAGATGTCTCCCTGCTAGATGACAATTGTACAAGGACACCGAGAGTCGCAGCCCCCACCTTTTCTTTTTTAAACGCTCACGGTATCTATTATCAGCCACCGCTGCCAGCCTCAGTCCCCGCTAAAAAAAAAAAAAAGTTTTCAGAAGAATTTAACCCGCTCTGTTCAGCAGAGAGAAATAAAAAAGCAAGCTAGCAGCCAGCAGCTGCTCCAGCCCCCACCATTGTGCCCAGCGAGGCTGTGAGTTCACAATCCCTTATCAGTATCAGTGTGCCCTTCAGCCCACACAGCAAACTCTGGCCCCCCTCAGACTTCAGCTACTGGGAACCCTGCTCCTCAGCCCCTCCCTGCTAATGCTGGCGCTGTGCCAGACTCGAACACTTTCAGAGAGATTGTCATTCCCCTGCTATTTTAATCGGAGTAGAAGGTAGACCCAATTAATATACTTTTATAAACCCTATTTCTGTGGGACCTTTTCCCAAGGTTACTGTTCAGTTTGTAATCTCTCCCACATGTCCAGTAAATTTACTAGGGGCAGACTAATTATCACAGTTCCGCTCCAGAATACAATTCCAAGATGATGGTCAGATGGCTCTTACGTTATATAATCCCTATGTAGATGAAGACAGTGAGGAAATTTGTATGTTCATGCCTTTCCCACAGATGCCGCAAGGGGCACAAAACAGTCCCAACCAGTTTGCAAAAATTAAAAAAAAAATATGAGCGAGTGTCTTTTGCCATTTCTGCCACTGTTAGCCTCCTTAAGTATCTGGCAGCACTGAACTGTCGGGTTTCGGCCTTGAGACTTCAGTTCTGCCTTGGTCAAGTGATATTCTTGGGTCACTGTCTCCTTCAGGGTGCCAGACACCTCGCAGAAGAAAGAAAACTAGCTGTCAGCTCCCTTCCTTTCCCAAAAGATGAAACTGAACTCCAGCGTTTTCCTATGCACTTATTGTTGTCAGTGGATACCAGATGCATCCAGCATAATGCAACCCCTTTACAATGCCTTGAAAGACGGTATAATGAACTATACGGGAAGATGGCAGTGATGAGGATTACCTCCAACATGATTGTTCCCAACTTTTGACTGAAGAAACAGCTACTCCACCAAATGCCAGTGAGAATCCACTCCCAAATCCCGATCTGGTGTTATACACGGATGGTTCAAGATATGCTGACAAGTTTGGTAGATTCCACACGGGATATGCTGTTACCACAGAGGACACTGTAGTGCACGCAGCTGCTCTCCCGCCCTCACAGTCAGCACAAGAAGCGGAACTCCAGGCTCTGTCTACTGCATGTACTTTGGCCAAGAACAGACTGGCTAATATATACACGGACTCACGGTATGCATTTGGTATTGCTCACGATTTTGGGGCTCTATGGGCCAATCGAGGGTTTATTACTACTGCCGGAACCCCAGTGAAAAATGCTGAAGCTGTTAAAACCCTCATGGACTCGATCAAATTACCTACTCAGGTGGCCATTATCAAAGTTAAGGCGCACGGTCCTAGGAACAGTCCACAGACTGTTGGCAACGCATTTGCAAAAGCTGCAGCTCTTTTACCCGTTGAACCAACCATACCAACTATGGTGACCACACGCTCTCAACGTAAACAGTTACAAGAAGCATTGACCCTACAAGAACCTGAGGATCTACAACAGACTGAAGTTTTCTGTCGGACCCTGCGAGACCGCTTAATGACGATGCAGGGAATGTCTCCAAAGGAAGAGGTGAAGCAATGGAAGACTGATGGGGCACGTATGGATAATGGTCTCTGGAAAAAGGACTAACTCGTGTGTCTCCCTAAGCTGATGTACCCTGCTATTGCCATATGGGCACATGGACCTACACATCGAGGAAAGAATCAGGCCCTCGCACTGGTGCAAAAATTCTACTGGGCCCCGGGAATTTCCACAGTTTTGACAGCGCTCACCCGTGCCTGTAATATCTGTCAGACTTGTAATCCCGGTCAACTTCAACGTGTACCCCCGAAGCATCTTGCTAAGCCCGACTATCCTTTCCCCAAAGGTTACAGGTGGACCATATCACGTTGCCTAAGTCTGGAAGGTATGACTACTGTTTGGTTGTTGTTGACATGTTCTCCAGTTGGCAGGAAGCATTCCCTGTTACCAACATGACTGCAAAAACCACAGCAAAGAAACTGGTGATGGAAGTCATATGCAGATATGGGGTTCCAGAAGTTGTTGAAAGTGATCAAGGCCCGGACTTTTCTTCTCATGTGTACCAAAAAGTTCTGACAATGCTTAGATCCACTGTAGCCCTCTATACTCCGTACCACCCACAATCCAGTGGGAAGTTAAGAGGCTGAACGGCACACTGAAGGGACAATTGACCTGTCACGCTCACCGCCGGCTCCACGCTCGCCGCTCCCGCGGCGTCCTCGGCTCCTGCTGCCGCCTCTCCCCGCGCTGGGTGCGCCCGCCGCCTCCGGCGTGCTCCCGTGGCGGGCGCGCGCTCACCTGCACGCCTGTCCTCCACCCCGCGCTCTGTCCCGGCATTCGGCCCGGGGCGCATGCGCACCCTGCGCTCCAGGTCCCACTACAGGCCTAGCCAGGCCTTCTCCCCGCCCTCCTGACCCTGCTGACCTGACCCGGAAACTCCTGCCTCTATAAGAGGCAGCCTCTTCCTCCAGCTCACCGCCTGATCGTCACTTCCTCTCTCTGTGACTCTGGCTCCAGCCTGCCTGCCTTTTTCCCTGCTGCTCTTACCCTTTCCTCGTCCTCCCTGTCTAACCGTTCCTTGTGTTCCTCCCAGTGCCCGCCATCTCGTCTCCGTGTTCAGCCTGTGCCCTGCGTCTGACCCGTGTCTTGCCGTTCCAGCCTTGCCTGCCTGTATCCTTCAGCCTCCGTTCCTGGCCTCCAGTCCTGCCGGTTCCAGTCCAGCTCATCCTTCCGCCTGCCCGCTGCACCCTCTACTGTGCACCTCCGTCCTCGGGTACCAGCTGCCGTGGTGAGTAGTTTCCCCTGGGCCTGTCCCAAACGCTCCCTGTATAGGGGGTGGTCCACCTGGTCCGCTCGCCCAGGGGAGGTTCGCTTGCCGCGGTCCAGTGGGTTCACCCTTGGGAATCCTTACAGAACGATCAGGCCATGGACCCCGCTGGTACTTCTACCCCGACCCAAAAGGAACTTCTGTTCCTGCGGGAAAATCAAGCGAGGATCATGTCGTTCCTCAAATCCATGGAGTCTCGTCTCTCGTCACTACAGGCCTCGGATCCAGGGAGTACCACCCAGATCGCCGGCCTCCAACAGGAGCTAGCCCAGCAGCGCGACACTCAGGCTCATATCCTGAACTACATGGCCTCGGTGGACAACCGCCTGCTGGCCCTCCAGACCGCGGCCGCAGCCCCGGCACAGCCTGCGGTTCCGCTCCCCTCCCCTCGGCTGGCTAAACCCCCGCGTTATAGTGGCGACCCCAAGATGTGTAGAGGGTTTTTAAATCAATGCCAGTTACATTTTGAGTTGCTGCCACATCAGTACCCCACTGACCGTGCCAAGGTGGCCTTCATTGTGTCCCACTTAGAAGGAGAGGCTCTAGCGTGGGTTAACCCCCTCTGGGAGAAAGACGATCCCGTGGTCACTCAACTCTCCTTTTTTCTAGACACCTTTCGTAAGGTGTTTGATGAACCCGGTCGCCTTGCCTCCGCTACCGAGGCACTATTCAATCTGCATCAGGGCACGCTTTCAGTAGGTCAGTACGCCATTTGGTTTCGCACCCTGTCCTCAGAGTTGGGTTGGAACAATGAGGCCTTGGTGGGAGCCTTTTGGCGGGGCCTTTCGGGGCGGATCAAGGACGAGCTGGCGGGGCGGGATACCCCCACCTCCTTGGAGGATTTAATCTCTTTGGCCACCCGCATCGACCTCCGCTTTCAAGAACGTTCCCGAGAGCTCGCTAGGGACAGGAGACCTCTCCGTGCTCCTCCGGCCGCTCGGAGTCCACCTCGAGCCCGCTCGACTCCAGCCTCCACGCTCCCGCTACCGGAACCCATGCAAGTGGATCGCCTCAAACCGGTGGAGGAGCGTCGGAGAGAGAGGGTCGAACAGGGGCTCTGTTTCTACTGTGGGAGTGCGTCCCACTTTCTTCGTGCCTGCCCCACTCGTCCGGGAAACGCCTCCGCCTAGGACAGGTAAGAGAGGTCTTCCTAGGTAATTTTGACTCCTCTCTACCCTTGACCCTATCTGTCCTTTTGCACCTGGATTCTAAACGTTTTTCAGAATGGGCCTATATAGATTCTGGGGCGGCCGGTAACTTCATCCAACTTGAGGCGGTTAGGAGACTTGGAATTCCTGTCAGATCCCTGGAGACCCCTCGGCAGATTGCTTCGGTCGACGGTCAACCCCTGCGGGAGTCCGTTACTCAGGTTACCGAAGAGGTGGAGCTTCAGGTCGGAGCCTTACACCGGGAGAAGATAGTATTCTATGTGCTACCTTCTTTGTCCCATGCCATCCTTCTGGGACTTCCCTGGCTAAGGACCCACGAGCCTATCCTGGATTGGCGCTCTGGTGACGTTCTGCGATGGGGTCGACTTTGTCAAGATAAGTGCTTACTCCCTGTACAGCCGCCGAAATTTCCACGTCCTATGTCGATGTCTACCGAATTACCCTCCGCCTACTGGGCCTTTTTGGATGTCTTCGACAAGAAGGAAGCAGAGGTCCTGCCTCCGCATCGTCCATATGACTGCCCCATCGATCTGCTCCCCGGTTCTACGCCGCCTCGTGGTCGCATCTACCCGCTGTCTCCCTCCGAGACCCAGGCCATGTCCGAATACGTTCAGGAAAACTTGGCCAAAGGCTTTATTCGTAAGTCTTCCTCTCCTGCAGGCGCTGGGTTCTTTTTTGTCAAGAAGAAGGACGGGTCCCTGCGTCCCTGTATTGATTATAGAGGGCTCAACGTTATCACCATCAAGAATAAATATCCTCTGCCCCTCATCCCGGAGTTATTTGACCGTCTACGGGGTGCACGGATCTTCACTAAATTGGATCTTCGAGGGGCCTACAATCTGGTCCGGATCCGCTCCGGTGACGAATGGAAGACCGCCTTCAACACTCGTGACGGCCATTATGAATACCTCGTCATGCCCTTCGGCCTATGCAATGCCCCCGCAGTGTTCCAAGAATTTGTCAATGATATTTTCCGAGATCTTCTTTACTCCTGCGTGGTGGTTTACTTGGACGACATTCTGGTGTTTTCTCCTGATTTGTCCACACATCGAAAAGACGTGCGTCAAGTTTTACTTCGGTTGAGAACACATCGTCTCTACGCCAAGCTGGAAAAATGCGCCTTCGAACAGTCGTCTCTGCCGTTCTTGGGTTATATCATTTCCGATTCTGGCTTGCGCATGGATCCGGGAAAAGTGTCTGCGGTACTCAACTGGCCGCGTCCTCAGGGAATTAAGGCTATCCAACGGTTCCTGGGTTTCGCCAACTATTACCGGCAGTTTATTCCGCACTTTTCCTCTCTGACTGCTCCCATCTCTGCTCTGATCCGAAAGGGAGCCGATCCTCACCACTGGCCTCCTGAGGCCGAGAACGCCTTCCGAACCTTGAGGCAAGCCTTTGCCACAGCCCCGGTGCTACATCGTCCAGAGGCGAACAAACCATTCACCCTAGAGGTAGACGCTTCTGCCACCGGAGCCGGTGCGGTTCTCTCCCAGAGATCTCCTTCCGGTCGCTTGGTGTCCTGCGGCTTCTTCTCCAAGAATTTCTCCCCTGCGGAGAGAAACTATACCATCGGGGACAGAGAGCTGCTTGCCATTAAGTTAGCCTTGGAAGAGTGGCGGCATCTTCTTGAAGGAGCAGTACACCCACTCCACATCTTCACCGACCACAAGAATCTAGCCTACATTCAATCAGCACAAAGGCTTAATCCCCGGCAGGCCTGATGGTCATTATTCTTTAACCGGTTCGACTTTGAGCTCCATTTCCGTCCGGGTGAAAAGAATCTCAAAGCGGATGCCCTGTCTCGATCCTTTCTGGTCACCGACAATGAGGAGGAGCTTTCACACATTGTGGAGCCAAGCAAGCTCATCGTAGTCGCGCCTGTTAACCTGACTTCCGTGCCCCCCGGCAAGACTTTTGTCCAAGATGATGACAGGAGGCGAGTTCTACATTGGGGTCATGCTACCAAGTTAGCGGGTCATGCCGGCCTCAAGAAGACATTCTCCCTCATCTCTCGTTTTTATTGGTGGCCTTCTTTGTCTCAAGATGTCCGAAGTTTCATCCTCTCCTGCCCATCGTGTGCCAAGAACAAGGTCCCACGTCAGCCACCCTCCGGTTTTCTGCATCCACTTCCGGTTCCCTCGGCTCCGTGGCAGCATATCGCGATGGATTTTATTACGGATCTACCGCGTTCCTCAGGTCACACGGTCATTCTGGTGGTCGTGGACCGCTTCTCCAAGATGGCCCACTTCATCCCTCTGCCCGGTCTTCCTTCCGCTCCTGACCTGGCGAGAATTTTTATATCTCATGTCTTCCGGATTCATGGCTTCCCCAAGTACATTGTCTCGGACAGAGGGGTTCAGTTTACCTCGCGTTTCTGGAGGGCTCTATGTAAGCTGATGGAGGTAACGTTGGACTTTTCCTCCGCTTATCACCCTCAGTCCAACGGTCAAGCGGAACGCACGAACCAGATCCTCGTAGCATACCTCCGACATTTTTCCAACGGCCATCAAGACAATTGGTCCAACTTGCTTCCTTGGGCCGAATTCGCTTTCAACAACCATACCAGCGAATCCTCCGCCAAGTCGCCTTTCTTTACGGTCTACGGTCAACATCCTGGTATACCTCTGCCGGTACTCCCGACCTCGGGTGTGCCGGTGGCCGATCTTCTGACCAAGGAGTTCTCCAGGGTCTGGCAGGAGACCAAAACCGCACTTAAGCGAGCACGAGACGGGTTCAAGAAGCACGCCGATAAGAAACGCCTAGATTCTCCGCTGTACCACCCTGGGGATAAAGTTTGGCTATCCTCAAAATTTGTTCGTCTCAAAATTCCCTCCTACAAACTGGGTCCCCGCTACATCGGTCCCTTTGAGGTTCTAGCCCGTATCAATGACGTTGCCTACAAGCTAAAACTCCCCGCTTCACTGCGGATTCCTAATTCGTTTCACGTTTCCCTCCTAAAACCGGTCATACTCAACCAGTTTCATGCTTCTACTGGCAGCGCTCCCGCGCCCGTTTCCGCACAGGATGTCTTTGAGGTTAAGGAAATTCTTGCTATGAAACGATCTAGAGGTACAACTTTCTTTTTAATTGACTGGAAAGGTTTTGGCCCTGAGGAGAGATCCTGGGAACCCCGGGAGAACATTCAGGCTCCCCAAATTTTAGCTAAGTTTCTTTCCGGCCGTGGGAAGAGGGGGCGTAAAAGGGGGGGTACTGTCACGCTCACCGCCGGCTCTACGCTCGCCGCTCCCGCCGCGTCCTCGGCTCCTGCTGCCGCCTCTCCCCGCGCTGGGTGCGCCGGCCGCCTCCGGCGTGCTCCCGTGGCGGGCGTGCGCTCACCTGCACGCCTGTCCTCCACCCCGCGCTCTGTCCCAGCATTCGGCCCGGGGCGCATGCGCACCCTGCGCTCCAGGTCCCACTACAGGCCTAGCCAGGCCTTCTCCCCGCCCTCCTGACCCTGCTGACCTGACCCGGAAACTCCTGCCTCTATAAGAGGCAGCCTCTTCCTCCAGCTCACCGCCTGATCGTCACTTCCTCTCTCTGTGACTCTGGCTCCAGCCTGCCTGCCTTTTTCCCTGCTGCTCTTACCCTTTCCTCGTCCTCCCTGTCTAACCGTTCCTTGTGTTCCTCCCAGTGCCCGCCATCTCGTCTCCGTGTTCAGCCTGTGCCCTGCGTCTGACCCGTGTCTTGCCGTTCCAGCCTTGCCTGCCTGTATCCTTCAGCCTCCGTTCCTGGCCTCCAGTCCTGCCGGTTCCAGTCCAGCTCATCCTTCCGCCTGCCCGCTGCACCCTCTACTGTGCACCTCCGTCCTCGGGTACCAGCTGCCGTGGTGAGTAGTTTCCCCTGGGCCTGTCCCAAACGCTCCCTGTATAGGGGGTGGTCCACCTGGTCCGCTCGCCCAGGGGAGGTTCGCTTGCCGCGGTCCAGTGGGTTCACCCTTGGGAATCCTTACATGACCAAAATGATGCAGGAGACTACGGCTCCATGGCCAGAGCTCCTACCCATTGTACTCTACCATATCCGTACTACCCCTATTACAAAATATGGCCTGTCCCCATATGAGATATTGTTTGGTACCAGGCCCCCAGTTGCGAATTTCCAGCCTCAGCAGTTATCAGAAGAAACTGACCATGCTGTTCAATATGTTATTCAGCTTAGTAAAAATATTGCTAACACCTATGTTCTAGTTTTCTTTTCCAGATTCAGCAGAAACCGACACCTGTTATAACCTGAAGCCTGGTGATTTGGTAGTCGTGAAGAGGCATGTCAGAAAGCACGGACTAGAACCCTTGTATGACGGTCCCTATCAAGTCCTCCTCATCACCCAACAAGCCAATAGCAAATAAAGGGGGCATAATGTTTTGGTCTTCCGCATTTTTCATATTATTATTGGTAGAAGTTAAAAGTTAAAGTTAGAAGATATTCAATGACTCAGAGATCAATACGATAAAGACAATGATCGTACTAAGGACAGTTGGTGGTCAGACACCTTCTCATTTCTCAATCCAGCCATTTGGTTTAAGGGAATTGGGGGCTGGATAGCTGGGATCTTACAGAGCTTGTTACACATTGCTGCCTGTATCCTTGTTGTATATGTGATACTAAAACTTGTTCTTTGGTGTATTTCTGTATGTATTAGGAAAGTCTGCTCTAAGACAGCTAATGATGATACCAAAGATATCATTGCCCCTGCTCTTCTCTGCACCGATCTTAAAATGCTATTTGATGAAGATGTTGAAGCCAAGCACATGGCTACCTACAAAAGATCTTCACCAACGTCATCAAAAATTGTTATTCGTAAATTGTAGCACAGGGGGATGGGTGCACCGCGACAGCCATGACTGGTAACACGGCATCAGTCATGTGAAGACCAGTACCCCTCAAGCTGTTAGCTTGGGATAGCACCTCTGATGCTGCATATGTGTTAACAAAATTTATCTAGGGGGGAATTGTGAAGTACAGTATTCAGATGTACGGGACATCTTGTTCTCCGGGATCCATTCTTGTGCTTGCGACGTCATTTTGTTGTTTACGAGTTAAATTTTGTAACTTAACTAGGTGAAAGTTCGCAGCTGTTATGAAACTAGAGTGTTCCAGCTTGTACAAGATATGAGATATGAGATGAGACCCTAAAAGAATGTGCTATTGTTCTATTCTCTACGTCACGTAACTAGGGACATATTCCGATTTTCTTGCAATACTATTGGCTTATAAAGTGAATGTATTACGACGATGTTATTGGTAGCCGAGTACTTTGCATAATTAAGCAAAAGATTATAAAAGAAGTGACTAAAATAAAGGGGCTTAGTGATCTGCCTCGATCCTCCCGTCCCGGTACCCCCGTCTCCGTGTGGTCATTCCCAGTTGCTAGCAACGCCCTGTGAACTAATTTAGAAATCACTGGATCAACCGTGAAGGGTTAATTTAGCCCTACCTCAACACTAGTATGCATGGCACCTCACCGCTATCCTGGTATGCATGGCCCCATCATCCCTATCCTGGAAAGCATGACCCCAACCTTATCCTGGTATGCATGGTCCTATCCAAATCATGGTATGCACGGACCCCATCTCGTCCTGGTATTCAGTGACTTATTTCGTCCTGGTATGTAGGGCCCCATCCTCATAAGAAGCCCCCACCCCCATTCCTATCCTGGTGTGCATGGCCCATCACAAAACATTAAAAAAACCCAAACCATTACACTTACCTCTGGTGCCAGCAACTGCTATTTGCTTGTAAGAAGCGCTGAGAACAGTGAATATTCATGAATATTCATTTCTCTTAAGTAGCGACACATGTGACCGCCGGTAGCAGCAGGAAGCCGGTGGCTGACACTGCGCACTACTGAAGAGCAATGAATGCTCACTGCCCTTTGCGTGCACAGTCCTGGCAGCTGTGCTCTGCTTGTGAGCAGCGCGTGACGTCCCTGCCATGCGCTGCTTACAAGCATATAGCATTTGCTTGCACCGGAGCAGGACGCTGCGAGGGAGCGTGGGGTAAGTGTAATGGTTTGTTTTTTAATGTTTTCTGATGGGGCCATGCATACCAGGATAGGAATGGGGGTGGGGGCCAATTATAAGGATGGGGCCCTGCATACCAGGACCGGGGTTGGGGGCTAATCATATCAAGATACCATTATTAAAGAGAAATGAATATTCATTGCCCTCCAAGCCCATGGGCGTGGAATGCAGTGAATATTAATTTCTCTTTAGCAGCAGGAACAGGAGTTAGCCGCAGCCACCGGCTCCAGCCTCCTGTGACCCGCTGCTCCGCCGATGCCATTCCCCCACCTCCACACCAAAGCCAGAGCAGGTACATCCGGACTATAAGACGCACCCTCCATTTTCCTCCACATTTTTGAAGTATAAAATTGCGTGTGACGGGGTATACGACAGAGCGAGAAGGGACAACAGGCCGAGGGACGATCCAACGAGATTTATTAAGGCAGGAAGCATACAACATCAAATATCCATAATGTCCTTAGAGTCCATGAGAAGTCCACAATAAGTCTGCACAATGGAAACAAATCCGGGCACCTCACGATAGTCATTGTGCCGGATACGATAACAATAATCCTTGCAATAGTCCACAGGATTCCACACAATCCCACGGACATCACGAGCTGGCCTCAACTCAGTTCGTGACTCCTTCCACGTCCGCACTCAAATCACAACTGAACTTAAAACAAGAATGTATTGTCAGAGCTCCTGAGATCAGCCCATCTGAAGGGGGTAGGGGTCACACCTACTATTCAATGGTTTGGTCCATCAGAAAATTCTAGAAATGTAAGGGCTCCACTTAACCTACAATACACATCCTGTAGACTATCTTCTGCTTAGGAAAACAATAGCCAAAGTTCCACTAGCTGTTAACACAAGCCTAAATTAGATTATGGTCCAGGTTCATCACAAGACATTGCAAAGTATTGGGGGAAGGAGACATGGTTAATTTACAGTAAATACAACCAGAGAAAAGTTAAATGACATATTATACAAAATACAGGACAAGGCAAAACTACAAATCATGACAATCCCTTCCCCTCCCAATTTGTGTACGTACTAGGGACCTCTACAGGTCACTGGTTAAGTACACACAGCCATGGCTGACCAGACTCAGGGCTCCTCCTGCCTGGACAGTCCATCTGCATTCTGGTGTTGGCTGCCTCTTCTATACTGTATGGTAAAGTTATAGGGCTGCAGAGCCAGGCTCCATCGTAGTATGCGTCCATTGTTCCCAGAGACTCGGTTCAGTCAGGTGAGGGGATTGTGATCAGTAATGACAGTGAATTCTCGTCCATACAGATACGGCCTTAGTTTCCTAAGGGCCCACACTACAGCCAGATATTCTTTTTCAACAGTTGCATAGGCCACTTCTCGGTCCAGCAGTTTCCTGCTAAGGTAGGCGATGGGGTGTTCGTCCCCAGCTGCATTCACCTGGCTGAGGACAGCTCCCAGTCCATAAGCAGAGGCGTCCGTCTGCACAATGAATCTCCGCTTGTAATCTGGAGCAGCCAGAACAGGGTCGCAGACCAGGGCGTCTTTCAGCCAGTTAAAAGCCTCATCACAGGCTGGAGTCCAGATCACCAGCCGGGGCATCGTTTTCTTGGTCAGGTCGCTAAGAGGCTTGGCCACAGTGCTGAAATGAGACACAAATTTTCGGTAATAACTGGCAGCGCCCAAAAAAGCCATAACTTGTTTCTTAGTTTGGGGTACAGGCCAGTCTCTAATAGCCTGGATTTTGGCAGGTTCAGGATGGAGCTTCCCTCCTCCTACTCTATGCCCTAGGTACTGGACTTCACCCATCCCCAATTGGCATTTATCGGGTCGAATGGTTAGGCCGGCTGCAAGAATCAGGTCAAGAATAATAGTTACTTGATTCAGATGTTCCTCCCACGTCTGGCTGAAGATGGCGATATCATCCAAGTAGGCACAAGCAAAGTCACCACATCCCCGGAGGATCTGGTCCACCATTCTCTGAAAGGTTGCCAGGGCATTCTTCATTCCAAAAGGCATGCTTAGAAATTCATACAGACCAAAGGGGGTTATAAAAGCGGACCGTTCTCTCCCTTCCTCCGTGAGAGGGATTTGCCAGTATCCCTTGCTGAGATCCAAGGTAGTGACATATCGGGACCCAGCCAGTCGGTCTAGAAGTTCGTCAATATGGGGCATTGGGTAAGGATCGCTGACGGTATGGTCGTTTAGTCGTCGATAGTCAACACAAAATCGAGTACTCCCATCCTTCTTGGGTACTAACACCACAGGAGAGGCCCAAGGGCTATGGGAGGCCTGGATTACCCCAAGCTGTAACATCTCCTCCAGTTCGTGCTGCATAGTGTTTCGAACAGATTCAGGTACCCGGTAAGGAGCCTGTTGTATGGGACGGATACCCTGAGTGTCCACATGATGTTGGGTGACGGTGGTTCGACCGGGTTGGGATGAGAAAGCAGCCCGTCTCTGTTGAAGCACTCCCAGTATCTGGTTTTTCTGCAAGGAATCCAGGTGATCTCCCAGAGGAACCTGTTCCACAGTGGATAAGGCTCTCGCTGCTTCCACGAGATCAGGTAGGGAGTCTTCATCCTCTTGACCGTCCTCTGAAGCTAGCCGACAGCTTGCTATCATTGGAAGGTTCCGGTCATGGTACTCCTTAATCATATTCACATGGACAGTCCTTTGTCTTAGCCCCTGATCATCTAAGGCAAGAAGATAATTGGTATCATTTAGTTTTCTGAGAACCCGGAAGGGACCCTCCCATGTTGTCTGCAGTTTATTCTGCCAATGGGAACAATCATTAAGACCTGTTGTCCTTCTACAAACTCCCGATAGCGTGCTTTACGGTCATACCATGTCTTCTGTCTGGTTTGAGCCATACGCACATGACTCTGGGCTAAACTAGCGAGTTGAGCCAGGGTTTCTCGCAGCTTTAGGACATAAGGGACAACAGGGGCTCCTGTATCTTCAACTTGTCCCTCCCAATATTCTTTTACCAGGGTTAAGGGTCCTCGGACCTTTCTTCCATAGAGTAGTTCAAAGGGGGAAAACCCGGTGGACTCCTGGGGAACTTCCTGATAGGAAAACAAAAGATGGGGTAGGTACCTCTCCCAGTCTGAATCTCTGTCAGTGAAGGCCCTCAGCATATTCTTCAGAGTGCCATTGAATCGTTCACAAAGTCCATTTGTTTGGGGATGATACGGGGTCGTTCGGATCGTTCGTACTCCGCAGGTGCGCCACAGACACTGGACCAGCTCGGACATGAACTGGGAGCCTTGGTCTGACAAGATCTCACTGGGGAATCCTACTCTGGTGAAAATGGTAACCAGGGCCTCGGCCACCTTGGCTGCAGAAATACTCGACAAGGCTACAGCATCTGGATATCGGGTGGCATAGTCCACAACAGTGAGGATGTACTGCTTTCCAGATTTACTTGGTGTAGCCAGAGGTCCAATGATATCGACAGCCACTCTTTGAAAGGGTTCTTCTATTATCGGGAGTGGTTGCAGGGGTGCCTTTGGGTGATCTCTGGGTCGCCCTCTACGCTGACATATGTCGCAAGTTCGGCAGAAATGCGCTACGGCTTGGGAAATCCCAGGCCAATAGAAAAATTGAGTCAATCGTTTCTCAGTGCGGGTTTTGCCTTGATGGCCAGCAGTAGGAATGTCATGAGCAAGGTGTAATAGGGGAATTCTGTATTTCTGAGGAACAATCAGCTGTTTGCTATAAGTCCAGGGCTTATCTAGGAAGTCAGCATTGGTAACCCGATACAGAAGTCCATTTTCTCTGATAATTCTTTCCCCGTTCTCCCCCAACTGCCCTATCTCAGCTCGAGCTCTAAAACTAGCTAGGGTGGGGTCAGTATCTACCTCTTGTCTAAACTGAACTTTATCCCAAGTAACACTCACATTGTCTCCACAAGAAGAATCACTCACTGGCTGTGACGGCAGTTCTGTTGGCCTCATTTCCATGGATGGGTTGTACGCGTCCACATTTGCTGCTCTCTTGGCTTGACTTCTGGTAACCGCACCGACAAAGTGGCAATGAAGATCAGAAGAACAGGTGGCTGGGGCTCGCACCCCATAGACTCCGGGTAGGGGAGCCAGGATATCAGAGTCACTTGGCAAGTCATCAGGGACTGAATCCAGCTCTTCTCCTGGTGAGGGTGTCTGTAGATAATGAACAGGCAAAGGCGGTCTGTAGCTGTCCTGCCTCCGAACACCGGGACATTGGAATTGCAGATGCCCAGGCTGCCCACATCTATAACATCTGCGCTCTGGGATTCTTCCTCCACATCGTAGTCCCGAAGGTGGAGCAGGAGTAATGTGAGGCACAGTCACACGAAGGTCACCATGAGTTGATGGTCTAGTGGGATGGTGAATATTGGAGGCCGAAGGACCAGGGGCGGCCAGCGTTGGGGGGCTGGTAGTTTTTTTCTCACTGAGTAGTAGTTTTTCCACTGAGGCTTGATGGTGAGAGCCTCATCAGCTAGAGCTGCAGCTTCCTCCACAGTGGCTGGTCTCCTTTCACGCACTCATTCCCGGATCTCAGCGGGGCACTTGAAGTAAAACTGCTCTTTTAGGATGACTTGGAAGAAGGTCTCCCAAGTTAAGGCCTCCTCTCCCTCCAGCCAGCGATGACATATTTGTTTGAGTCTGTGGGCATACATCTTGAAGGACACTTCCTCATCACAGGCTAAAGTACGGAACTGGGTCCTGTAAGTGTCTGGGGTCACAGCATAATGTTCTAGAATAGTCTGTTTAATCTCTGCATACTCAGTTCCACCGAGGGTTCATAGCTCTATAGGCTGCTGCAACTCCACCCCCTAAGAGCCCCACCAGATGTCGGACTCGCTCACTTTCCGGGACTTCCATTAATCGACACTGATGCTCAAAGTCTTGGAAGAAGCCCTCAATGTCACCTGAAGCCTCATTAAACAGCTTGAAGTCTTTTCGGGACACTCTGGGGAGTTCCCTCATGGTGGGTGCTGGGGTTACAGTCTGTCTGGAGCTTCTAGCTGCTTCCACAGCGAGCTGCCTCTCCAGCAATGCCCTCTCTTGAGCTCTATGAATGGCCTCCCTCTTATCTTCTATGGTAGCCTCTTCTCCCAGCAATGCCAACTCCTCCTCGTACCACACAACCCACTGACTTTTTTGGGTATTTACCTCCGGCTGTAGTCTTTCCTCCGTTTGCTGTGGGGATCCCTTCTCAGCGTCATCTTGCAGGCGAACTCCTTCCAAAGCCTCAATCAGCTGCTCCTTGGAGAGTCCCTTGTAGCTGACTCCCAGTTCACGGGCCTTTGTTTGTAGGTTCACCGCAGTCCAGTTCTTGTACTCTGCGGTGCTGGTTCCAGATGTTGATGGGCCGTTGTCCTCCATTCCTTCTGCTCTGATCCCAGCGCTGCCAACCAGTTTGTGACGGGGTATACGACAGAGCGAGGAGGGACAACAGGCCGAGGGACGATCCAACGAGATTTATTAAGGCAGGGAGCATACAACATCAAATATCCATAATGTCCTTAGAGTCCATGAGAAGTCCACAATAAGTCCGCACAATGGAAACAAATCCGGGCACCTCACGATAGTCCTTGTGCCGGATACGATAACAATAATCCTTGCAATAGTCCACAGGATTCCACACAATCCCACGGACGTCACGCGCTGGCCTCAACTCAGTTCGTGACTCCTTCCACGTCCGCACTCAAATCACAACTGAACTTAAAACAAGAATGTATTGTCAGGGCTCCTGGGATCAGCCCATCTGAAGGGGAGTAGGGGGTCACACCTACTATTCAATGGTTTGGTCCATCAGAAGATTCTAGAAACGTAAGGGCTCCACTTAGTCTACAGGATGTGTATTGTAGGTTATCTTCTGCTTAGGAAAACAATAGCCAAAGTCCCACTAGCTGTTGACACAACCCTAAATTAGATTATGGTCCAGGTTCATCACAAGACATTGCAAAGTATTGGGGGAAGGAGACATGGTTAATTTACAGCAAATACAACCAGAGAAAAGTTAAATGACATATTATACAAAATACAGGACAGGGCAAAACTACAAATCATGACAGTGCGTCTTATAGTCCAAAAAATACGGTAGTTTTAATACAAATTGGAAAGTCTGGATAAAGGGAAACTCTGCTGTTATTGCACAGAAATTCACACTTGGCCTCACTGCACATATAAAGTTGTCACTCATAAAAGCAAAGTTTGCCCAGAAAGACTGGACCTGGTCTTTTAGGGACCATGAGACATTCAGCAGCACAGAAGGGAGAGAAGATTTATCCGATAAGACCTCAGGGATCTAGGAAGCCAACAGCATCATTACCCTCCGCTTTCGCTTACAGGCCCAGCATAAGATTTTTCTTCAAGTGATTTTTTAACCTGTCAGCACATTCTACGTACGCTGTCATTTGGCTTTATAGTTACAGATCTGGGCAGGTAACGGTCAGCGTCTCCTAATCCCAGGGGGTAGGTGGATCTACCAGGTTGTAAGTTCTATAGAAAAGGGACTTGAATGCCCAAAATCATTGAACAGTTTTGGGTGGAGGAGAATGTTGTGGTCTAGAGGCAAAATGGTGATCATGGTAATACGTCCGGACTACACCACCAATAAAGCAGCCACAGCCGGTGACTGAGAGGAATCTGTGACTTCTCTGCATTCAGTGGTTACTACTCACCTGGGTAGTCATATGTGGGAATCTCCTCTTTACACCGCTCATCACCCCTTACATATGTCTCTGTAGTATTAATATGGGTCAGATCTTCACCCTGAAACAAATATTGTAAAAGTCACCGACAGATGGAGAAGTCCCATCTATGATCAGCTCTAATCCTGCCATCTCCACCGTTCTCATTACACAAGTATAAAACATATAATACTGGTGGATAAAACAAGACTGAGCACAAGACCTTCACAGCCGTCTACACATCACAGGGGAGATCTCCTGACACCTTCTCTCCATCTACCTGATGATCCTGAGGAGCACTGGGATCTTCTTGGTTACAGTCCTGTGGAAGAAGAGGACGGGGACATCTCCCTGGTGTTGTCCTCTTACTGGATAGATCTGGAGGAAACACATACAGGGACTGAATTCATTCTCTACATACAGATAATTATAGGCCGTGTGTATTTAGTCCTGTCTATTACCTGGAGATGTGAGGGGCTGGGGAACCTCCATTATGACGTTCTTGTACAGATCGCTGTGTCCTTCTAAATACTCCCACTCTTCCATGGAGAAATAGACAGCGACATCCTGACATCTTATAGGAACCTGACACATACAATGATACCGTCATCCCCCGATCCCTTCATAGTGTTACTGTATAATGTCCCAGCATTCCCAGCAGTGTCACCTCTCCAGTCAGCAGCTCAATCATCTTGTAGATGAGGTCTAGGATCTTCTGGTCATTGATGTCCTCATGGATCAGGGGGTGAGGTGGAGGCCCCGTGATTGGGCTCAGGGGTCTTCCACATCCCTCAGACACAGGGTCCTGACAGCGATCACTAGAGGTCTTCTTCACCACTGTGTAATCCTGGTTATGGAGAGACACATTAATAAATCTCACTACAGACATTTCCAGAGTCCTCACCTCTCCAGTTCTGTCCATCTGTTATTCCCATAGATAAGAATGATGTAATGTGACGTCATCAGAATCTCTCACCTCTCCAGTGAGACGGAAGAGGATCTCTAGGGTGAGGTGTAATATCCTCTCCGCCATCTTGTCTCTGTCCATATCCATCCTTGATGGGTAAATCAGGAATATTTTCTTTTGTAGAAGATCTTCACTGAGAGGATCCGATATTGTAGAGACCTGAATGAGAAGAAGATGATCTGATGTAACACTGTGCTTGGGACCGGGCCCACCTGGAGCTACTGTCAGGGCTGGCGTTTGTACTGCACATGTATCAGAGTGCAGGGAGTGAGTCATGTGACCGCTCTTCTGCAGTTTGTGGAGGAGAGGGGGAAGGACGGTCACCCACCCAATCCAGGATGAGCGCGCTCTCCTTCAAAGCTCCCTGCTGCAGAGAAGTCATCAGCCCCAAAAGCCTGGACGCAGCAGGGTTTGCTCTGCCTATGACTGTGAGCTGAGCTCACTGTCTGCACTCGTCTGCCTGGAAGGAGCCTGACAGCCAAGGAGGCTAGGAGCAGCACCGAGGACCAGGGACACACTGGACACAGCATGAGGACTGATGAGTATCTTGGCACATGTTATTTACTATTTGATATGTCTAATCTGTTGGTCAAATGTATACATACAGATATATAAAGCAATGAAGGTTCTTAAATTGGTTGTCCACTATGGGGATGCATTACATTATAGAGGCTGCCTATGGGGATGCATTATACTATAGAGGCTGCCTATGGGGATGCATTATACTATATAGTCTTCCTATGGGGGTGCATTACATTATAGAGGCTGCCTATGGGGATGCATTATACTATAGAGACTGCCTATGGGGATGCATTACGCTATAGAGGCTGCCTATGGGGATGCATTACACTATAGAGGCTGCCTATGGGGAATCATTACACTATAGAGGCTGCCTATGGGGAAGCATTACACTATAGAGGCTGCCTATGGGGGTGCATTACACTATAGAGTCTGCCTATGGGGAAGCATTACACTATAGAGGCTGCCTATGGGGATGCATTACACTATAGAGGCTGCCTATGGGGGTGCATTACACTATAGAGTCTGCCTATGGGGGTGCATTACACTATAGAGTCTGCCTATGGGGAAGCATTACATTACACAGGTCAACGAAAAAAATTTTTTTTTCTGGTGTCCAAAATATTTTAATGAATTTGGGGTATTTTTGGGGTGCTGATTCTGAATATGTCATCAGTTTTGCCAGATTGGCTCAAGTTTTTGAGATTTTTGGTATCTTATTTATAGCACTTGTTGGTAAATGCGACGCATCATCTCATTAATTTCTTTGGATTAGTACTTGAACTGAGCAGTTCTCAATATAGTTTTGTGTTAATTAGTGTTCTAAAAGTTTGTTCATAGCTTGATTTTTGCACTAACTTTATGTTGTTGTCTGTTTTCCAGTGAAAAGCATGAACTCATCATGAAGAAGTTGTCTTAACGATCCAGACTCATTCTGTTACATTTGTGGTGAATATACACTGCCAAAACATAGAAGAAACATAACAGACTTCGTAAAAAAAGTGTATTTTGCCTATTTTGGGGTTATGCTTGGGGACCAAGACAAGTTTTGGGCACCACACATAGTGTGCAAAGCATGTATCGAATTATTACGAAAATGGAGCAAAGGACAAAGAAAAAGCTTCAAATTTGGTGTTCCAATGGTGTGGAGAGAGCCAAAAAATCATCATGATGACTGTTATTTCTGTGCAGTGCAAGTGCAAGGATTCAATAAGCATAAGAAACGAAAATGGGAGTAACATGGAATCTGCAAGAAGGCCTGTCCCTCATTGTGAAGATGTGCCTGTACCTGTGTTTACCATAAATAACAGTCATCATGATGATTTTTTGGCTCTCTCCACACCATTGGAACACCAAATTTGAAGCTTTTTCTTTGTCCTTTGCTCCATTTTCGTAATAATTCGATACATGCTTTGCACACTATGTGTGGTGCCCAAAACTTGTCTTGGTCCCCAAGCATAACCCCAAAATAGGCAAAATACACTTTTTTTACGAAGTCTGTTATGTTTCTTCTATGTTTTGGCAGTGTGTATTCACCACAAATGTAACAGAATGAGTCTGGATCGTTAAGACAACTTCTTCTTGATGAGTTCATGCTTTTCACTGGAAAACAGACAACAACATAAAGTTAGTGCAAAAATCAAGCTATGAACAAACTTTTAGAACACTAATTAACACAAAACTATATTGAGAACTGCTCAGTTCAAGTACTAATCCAAAGAAATTAATGAGATGATGCGTCGCATTTACCAACAAGTGCTATAAATAAGATACCAAAAATCTCAAAAACTTGAGCCAATCTGGCAAAACTGATGACATATTCAGAATCAGCACCCCAAAAATACCCTAAATTCGATGAAATATCTTTGGCACCAAAAATGCTGTTGACCAGTGTTATAGAGGCTGCCTATGGGGATGCATTATACTATATAGTCTTCCTATGGGGAGTGCATTATATTATACAGAGAGGTGTGATGGAGAGGCGGCAGCATGACAGGGGCAGATGGCGGCAGCATGACACAGATTTGGTGCCAAGCAAAATAAAGGGGTGCGATGAGGAATCAGAGGTACCGGCCATGGTAAAGTGCCCGAGGCAGCTTGTTGTGGGGCAGAACCCTGCTTACAGGGGCATAATGGGGGCATTACACTGTGTGGGGCCAAGAAAGGGGCCCTGTACTATGAGAACACTCCGTCTCCTCACTGCCTGTGCTCCATAGTGGAGTCGTATGTATCTATTACAGGAAACAGAGCAGAAACGTGATGATTCTTATAGAGAGTCTCAGTGCAGAAGCGGTTAATGTCCCCCGCGCTCAGTAATGGGGAATCTCCACAACCCTCCACCTGCAGAGCCGCACTCCACATATATGGCTGCTCTGTGCACAGGACCTGTGATGAGGTCACAGGAGGGGAGGAGTCAGGGGTCACATGATCTCCGGAGTGCAGACCTCCATGGAGGCTTCTCCTCAGTCAGTGACATTCCCGCCATTATTTGCCCCTCACTACTGGCACAATTACCCCGCGCCGCCTTCTCTACACAGTGTTATGTGTGGAATGTAACGTGTGATTTCTCTGGAGGGAAATAGACCCCACACAGGAGGGAATTCTCACCAGTTACCGGCCGTCTACTATATGGCGGCATATGATTGTGCTATCGACTCCACACCAGGAGCTAAAATGCCCAAATCTCGGTTATTTCCTCCTTCCAGAGTCCGGCTGAGGCCGGGGTCACACATAACGTATACAACAATCGGTCGGTGTTTCAGGGCCGAGAATCACAGAAATGTTCCCTGATCAGTGATCCGTGTGTCCTCCGTGTGCAGAGCGAGGATGCGATTTCCTCACATCAAAGTGTCCGTGTGGCGAGATTTTACTGCAAAATGGACATTTCACTGATCCATGGCCTGAAATATTATAGGTCTTTATAGTTCATACAGATATAGATGGCAGAATCGCCGATAATTCTGTAAAATCATGACAGAACCCGACAGGATAGGAGACATAGTAATGGCCGGAGCTGAGCCTCCCCTCCCCCCAGAAGAGGCATCAGGCAGAGGCCAGCATAACGGGGGGGGGTTTGGAGGGTGAAGGTGGGGGGAGTGGGCTTGGTGGGAGGGGCCGTTGCTGATATATATGGTTGAGCAACGGGCCTCCCTCCTCACAGTTCCCGCTCTTTTCCCCCAAGAAGTTTGTGGACTCACCATGGCAGACGTGGAGAGTGCGCTGGAGTGTCTGAGGGTGCCTTCCATGACACAGCCGCCAGGGTGGCTGGAAGCGCAAGTCGCGGCGATCACCCCGGGGACGTCCAGGCAGTCGGCTCTGCCTGCAACGAGGGAGCGGCGCGCACGGCAGGTGTGGCCTTCCGAACGGCTCTCACTGGATGCAGCACCTCGGGCCTCCCGTCGGCGCAGGAGCCTCTCCCGGGACCCACCAGGCCGGGCGCCCCGCGCTGCTCGCTCCAGCGGGCCCCGGCTTGGGAGGAATCCGCAAGCCCAGCGAGGCCCTGCAGTGGTTTCCAGGCCTCTGTCTCACTCCGTGCAGGGGGCGGGGCTGGCACGCACTGGGTGGCGCAGCACCCAGGACTCATCGGAGGGCTGCGCTGGCGGCTCTAGTACAGCGCAGCCTGTTCCTCTCTCCAGGCCGCGGTCGGCCAGCACAGCGGTAGCGGCCTGCCAAACAGCAAGGCTCCTCCCTTCACCTTCCAGAGTGGGGGGGCATCGGGTTCATCGGGGGGCCGCGGCGGGGGGGTCCCGCAGCGCAACCTGCTTCCTGCTCCGGGCACAGTGACAGGAGGCGATGCAGCAGGGATAGAATGGCCTGCTGCACTGCAGGGCATGTGCCATCCACCTCCACATCTGGCAGCAGGGGGTACGCTCCGGTCCCACTGAGCTCTTCACCGGGGGCCGCACACGCGTCATCACGGACAGATGGTGCGACATCAAGGTCTCCGGTCGCGGCGACTCAGGCAGTACCGTCAGTTGGGGACCAGCAAGCGGGATCCCCCCTGGGTTTCGGGCTCGGCATCCCGGTTCCCTCGGGGGGGAGTCACGGACGTCAGCGGCAGTCCAGTGAAGCCAGCATCAGGAGCCAATCGGGCGTGAACACATCCGTGGATCCTGGCGGTCCGGCTGGAGGGCTCACAGCCCCCTCGCAGCCCGGTGAGTATGCATATGTGTCCCCTGTATGTCAGCCACTATTGTCTTCATTGCAAAGGGGGGTGGGTCCCTCGATGGACGGTATGAGTGGTGGGGGGGTGTTAGGTCTATGCTCGCAGACGTCCGCGATTTGCTTTCACGCTTGGAGCGGGGTTTCGTTGCACCGTCTCCATTGGCGGCCTGGGTGGGGTCTCAGGCTGGAGGTCAGGTTGGGCAGAGCAGGTTAGAGCTGGCGGAGCGCACTAGTGAACCAGTGTCGGTGTCGGTGCAAACGGAAAAGGAGAAGGAGTGTCGCGTGCACTTGGACGACAGGGCTCACGGTGAGGTCTATGTATGCTTTGAGGGCCCACTGGGGGCTCATTTAAAGAAGGAGGTTAAGGAGAGCATATGGAAGGACGAATACGTGGAGATATTCTCGTTGTTGCCTCTCGAGAAATTTAATTTGAATAAGAGCAAGAAGGAGGATAGCAAAAAGGAGGAAGAGGTGAAACGCAGGTGGCGCTTAATTCCTCAGACGTTTATGAATTGGCAGCAAGCGTTTGCCATTTTGGCAAGCGTTATTGGGGAAAGGGCCCCGGACAATTGCTCGGCATTGTTTTGTTACCTGGATGCGATAGGTGAAGCTTACAGAGTTTATGGGGGTCAGGCGTGGCTGAGGTATGATGAACAATTCCGGAAGAGGAAGGCCGTTCGCCCAGCCATTTGCGCGGATCAGAAGGATATTGGGTTATGGATGCAGGTTATTGCTCAAAACAAGTTTGGGAGCTCCTTTCATGGGGGGGCTAGCAGCACCAGCCAGAGCTGCGGTAACTCCAGCGCCACGAGCGGAAGTGGACTGGGGCAGGCGGGAAACCACAAGTTGGGGGTCTGCTGGCAGTTCAACAACGGGCAGTGTAAGTTCGGGGCAAATTGCAAATTCAAACACCTCTGTTCCACTTGCAACGGTGCTTCCAAGTGTTTCAAAAAAGGGAAGCCAGGAGCCGGGGGCGGTAACTCTAAAGGGGGAGACTCCGGTGAAACTGGAAAGGATGGTCCCTTATCTAAATAGATATGCTGACAGGGAAAAAGCGGCACTGTTGTACGCGGGTTTTAGAGATGGTTTTGTGATTCCGCACCCCCCTTTTGTCATTTCGCTCGCTTTAAAAAATTTGCATTCGGCTCTGCTTCACGCCGCCGTTGTTTCGGAAAAAATTGAAAAGGAAGTCTCTTTGGGCCGCATGGCCGGCCCTTTCGCGCTCCCACCGTTTCCGGATTTGGTGGTCTCCCCCTTGGAGTGGTTCTGAAGAAGGAGCCAAATAAGTTTCAGCTTATTCAGCACTTGTCTTTTCCACGGGATAGGTCAGTTAACGACAGTATTGATCCGGAGATATGTTCGGTGGTTTACTTCTCGTTCGACGAGGCTCCACGGTGGGTGCGGAGTTGTGGTCGGGGGGGCCCTTATGGCTAAGACTGACGTTGAAGCTGCATTTCGTCTTTTACCGGTCCATCCGGACAGCATGAGGCTCTTGGGTTGTTTTTGGGACAGCAAGATTTTTGTGGACAGGTGCTTACCCATGGGTTGCTCATTGTCCTGTGAGGCCTTTAGTTCTTTTCTTGAGTGGGTGGTGCGCAATGTTTCCGGTTTTGAATCAGTTATCCATTATTTGGATGATTTTTTGTGCGTCGGCCCTGCAGATTTGTTGCGCTGTCACAGAATATTGCAAACCATCGAGTGGGTGGCTGAGAGTTTTGGAGTTCCGCTGGAGCCCGGTAAAACCGAGGGCCCAAGTACGTGCTTGCGTTTCTTGGGGACTGTCGAGTGGGAGTTTAGGCTGCCTGAGGACAAGTTAGCTGATCTGCGGGCTGAGGTGGTCCGAGCGCGCCGTTTGAAGAAAATATCGTTGCGTGATCTCCAGTCGTTGTTGGGGAAGTTGAATTTTGCGCGTCGTGTGATGCCGATGGGGCGAGTTTTTTCACGTAGGCTGGCGAGCGCTACTGCAGGGGTTCATGCCCCCCATCATTTCATCAGATTGTCGTCGGAGCTCAGGGCAGATTTGGCGGTTTGGGAGTCCTTTTTGGTTGGGTACAACGGCCGCTCTTTGGTGATGTCTGAGGTTGTTGGTAACGACGCTCTGCAGCTGTTTACGGATGTGGCCGGGGGTATTGGCTTTGGAGCTTACTTCAGAGGACAGTGGTGCGCGTCTCATTGGCCCGACGAGTGGATTGCGTCTGGTCTGGTGCGTAACATTACGTTGTTGGAGATCTTTCCGATCCTGGTGGCGGTGCATTTGTGGGGGCGGGAGTTTCAGGATCAGCGTGTGCAGTTTAATTGTGACAACATGGGTGTCGTGTGCGCAATCAACGGGCTTACCGCCTCGTCTCCTCCAGTGTTGCAGCAATTGGTTTTGCTATACTTGTCTTTGAATGTGCACGTGACCGCGTCTCATGTTCCTGGAGTCAGGAATGAAATAGCTGACTCTCTCTCTCGTTCGCAGTGGGATTGTTTTCGCTCTTTGGCGCCAGAAGCGGAGGTTGAGGGTTTAGTTTGCCCGGAGGAACTGTGGAGATTGGTTTACGGGCCGCAGAGTCGCTGATCAAGTCTTCCTTGGCTCCAAAAACTTGGGAGGCCTACCGGGCTGTATGGCGGATGTGGAAGGAAGTTGTTGCAGCCGGCCCGGTTATTGGTTTCAGGCAGGATCAAGAGGGAATACTGTTAGCCTGGTTGGGGCGCGGTTCAATTGAGGGCTGGTCTTGCGCAAGAGTTTCACGGGTTTTGGCTGGATTGTCCGTTGGCTTTCGCTTACGCAAGTCGGGATCTGACGAAGAAGTTTTTGGTCAGACAAGCGGCTAAGGGTTTTCGCCGCTGCAAAAGCAGGGGGGATTTGAGGAGGCCGGTATCCTTTAATTTGTTGGAACAGTTGGGCCTTGTTCTGGAGTCGGTTTGTTCTTCACGTTATGAGCTTTTGTTATTTCGTTTAGCTTTCTCGTTCACCTTTTTTGGGGCTTTACGGGCGGGAGAGCTCATTTCTCCCAGCAAAGGATCGGTTGGTGGGTTATTGGCTAGGGATGTCGTATCGACATCGCGTGGTGTGGAATTTTGGTTACGAAGTCCAAGATGGATCAGTCGGGAAAAGGCCGCCAGGTGGTGTTGGGCAGTGTGCCCGGCTCTTCAATGTGCCCTCTTCAGTGCTTACAGAATTTTTGGGAGCTTCGTCCCAGCTTGAGCGGGTCACTTGTGTCATGTTGATGGCAGTAGTTTGTCTCGGTATCAGTTTGGTGCTGTTTTCAGAAAGGCTATTCAGTTGGGCCTGGACGAATCCCGCTTCGCTCCTCACTCTTTTAGGATAGGGGCTGCCATGGAGGCAGCGGCTGGGGGTTTGGGTCCATAATGCATATTGGTGGTTGGAAGTCTAATCGGTACCGAAGTTACGTTAGGCCTCAATTGTGAGGGGGGGTTTGAGTGGAGGCTTGGTGGCGCATATCGAGTTTACGTTTCTTGTATTTGTGGTATGGTTCGATGTTAGCACTCCCCCTTTTTTGTTCCAGGTATCGAGCCTTTGTTGGTTTGGATTTTTGGGCACTCCTTCGTTCATTGGGGAGCATTGCGAGCTGATGTCCGGAGCGAAGGTAGACAACTGGGCTTCCTCAGGACCGTGGCGGTGGTGCAGTGGCTCGGTTTCAGGGGAATGGAGTGGAGAAGGGTATTACAAGAAATTCATGTGTGTGCTCAGTTGGACCGTGCACCGGACATTCTGGTTCTTCATGTCGGGGGCAACGATTTGGCGGTCCGACCTTTTCGTGAACTGATAAAGGACATGAAGCAGGATTGCTTGCATTTGTGGTTGTTGTACCGGGGTGTCACCATCGTCTTGTCCAAAATTTTTCCACGCAAACGTTGGCGTTCCATGAGGTCCTTGGTGAAGGTCAACAAGGCTTGGATTAAAGTCAACAGGGCGGTGTCTTCCTTTGTGGTTAGGAACAGGGGTGTGGTTGTGCATCATTTTGATCGTGAAAAGGGTGAAGGGGATTTTTGGTTGGCTGATGGTGTCCATTTGAACGCGGTTGGATCCGACATTTGGACTCTGGGTCTGCAGGAAGGCATTGAGAGGGCCATAGCATGGTGTGTTTGGGGGGGTCTCGGGCCGTTGAGGTGTTCAAGGGCTATCGTTGTGGCGGTTCGGAAGGGGGGGAGTCCTTAGAGTCATTTGGAAATTGGTTTTGGAGACTCACGGTATAGGGTCTCCTACGTTCATAGGTATGGTGGTGGTGATCTGGTGAAAAGTGGACTCCTCGGTGTTCAAGTATTGTATTTATGGTGTTCATAATACATTATTATTGTTGTTTGTTAATTTAATAAAAGGCTGCTGTGGCCATTAAAATTCCAAAAGAAACTTTTGGTCTCTGGAGTTATTAAGTGGCGTATGGGGCTAATACATGGGGGTGGTGTGGGGGTTTGGGATGGTCTTGTCTTCCCTAAACGAGAACAACTTGACAATCCCAACGTCAAGTAATGGCTGGAGCTGAGCCTCCCCTCCCCCAGAAGAGACGTCAGGCGGAGTCCAGCATGACGGGGGGTTTGGAGAGTGAAGGTGGGGGGAGTGGGCTTGGTGGGAGGCGGCGTTGCTGATATATATGGTTGAGCAACGTGCCTCCCTCCTCACAGTTCCCGCCCTTTTCCCCCAAGAAGTTTGTCCCGCCCTCCCTCCCTTTTCTATTTTGGTGTATGGTAAAGTTGGAGTTACTCGGGTCATGGCAGTTCAGAAGGGGGGGGAGTCCTTGGAGTCGTTTGGAAATTGGTTTTGGAGACTCATGGTATAGGGTCTCCTACGTTCATAGGTATGGTGGTGGTGATCTGGTGAAAAGTGGAAGGGGAGTTTACGTAAAGTGGGCGCATCCCCTAGTTGCTTAGTGGACAATATGTCTCGGTGTGTTGGTGCTCCTGAGCCTGTGGGGTAATGGCTGGGAGTAATATGTTGGTTTTTGTCCACAACATATTGGGGTAATTCACCTAGATCTCGTGGCTTCAAGGACTCCTCCTCAGTGTTCAAGTATTGTATTTATGGTGTTCATAATACATTATTATTGTTGTTTGTTAATTTAATAAAAGGCTGCTGTGGCCATTAAAATTCCAAAAGAAACTTTTGGTCTCTGGAGTTATTAAGCGGCGTACGGGGCTAATACATGGGGGTGGTGTGGGGATTTGGGATGGTCTTGTCTTCCCTAAACGAGAACAACTTGACAACCCCAACGTCAAGTTTACATACGATAAACCATTGCAGAATAATTAGATTTATAGATGTCAGTGACTAACAGTGTTAGTACTATGTGTACTATGGCTAGAGGAGCACTAGCGTGAGGTCAAAGGACACTACTTACGAGACACGAGAAGCATGCCCCTCTAGACCCATTAGCCCGCAACTGCTACTGCGGAGCCAGGGAAGGTTCCCCCTGGAACACAGAGCCCTGTTAACCATCACAGGGTGCAGCACACATTAGACTACCGCTCTGAGCATGTACTGCATCTGCACTTGCGATCGCCACTAACCAGCCTGAGCTTGGTGCTGGAAAGCACACTATCTGGGCACGGCGCCGTACAGACGGACGCTGCTACACATGCGGTACTGTGATGCCTGTGCTGACTGGGGCTAACGGATGAGAGAGCTGAATGCACTGTGGCGCTAGGCAGTACCCGTACTAGGTGCTGACTCTAACTCTGTGACCCTAACTCATACACAACCGAAGGAGGGGAGTCATGAGTCATTCACCTGTCTCATACAGCCATCATCACACACACCACTATAACAATAAGAATTAATCTCTATCATAGCACATAGCGGGGCAGCCATGCGAGGATTTTATAGCCACGACCTTCCGGGACCTTCCTGATGGTCAAATCAGAGCAGGAGCTGGACCTAAGCATGTGACCTCCGATCTCCAATGAGAGATCGTCCCACGGGCATGCTCAGTGGACCGAAAGGAGGACTTTGTCCCTTGAGTTCACTGCTGACCAGCATGCATTGCTATAGCTGGACCAGAGGTTGCAGCAGCAACCAAACCCACAGTGCTAGTCTGAGCAGGGCACTGGGATTGACGACCCTGGTGAGCAGCCTCCTCTGCGGCAGGAGAGTAATGTGAGACCACAAAAGGCAAGGCTCAGGATTCCTTATGCAGCAGCAGGAACCTGACGCCTAACATTACCCCCCCCTCGTAGAGCCCCCTCCTCCCTGGGCCTCGCTACGTTCAAATGCCACAATGAGAAGGGGAGCGCGGATGTTCTCCACTGGCTCCCAGGTTCGATCATCTGGGCCATGACCCTTCCAGTCCACCAGATAAAACTTTTTTCCAGGTACCACCCTGCATCCCACGATGGCATTAACCTCAAACTCATCCGAGGACAAGTCTGATGTCCCGGCAGATGACTCTGAGAACCGGGACATGTGGACAGGCTTAAGAAGGGACACGTGGAAGGTGTCAGTGATAGCCAAGTGTGGCGGAAGGGCCAGACGGTCGACCACAGGGTTGATCTGCTCAAGGACCTTGAAGGGGCCAATGTAGCGAGGTGTGAACTTAGTGGACTCGACCCGCAGCCTGATGTTATGGGCGGAGAGCCACACTAGGTCGCCAGGAGCAAAGGTCGGAGCAGGACACCGGTGCATGTCGGCGGAGACCCTCATTCTCTCCTTGGAGGCCCAGATGGCATCCTGAGTGCAATCCTAAATGTCACGAGCCTCCACCACCCAGTCTGCCACCCTGGAATTGGTGGACAACACGGGCATAGGGACAGGGACGCGCGGAAGCTGGACATAATTAAGGAGGAATGGGGTCTAGCCAGTGGAATCGGCCACAGCATTGTTCAAAGCAAACTCCGCCCACGGTAGCAGGGGTGCCCAGTCATCTTGCCTGGCCGAGACAAAATTTCGTAGGTATGTGACCATGGTCTGGTTGGCTCTCTCTACCAACCCGTTCATCTCGGGATGATAGGCCGAGGAGAGATTTAGCTCAATGCTGAGCAGACTACAGAGCTCTCTCCAGAATCGAGACGCAAACTGGGGACCCCGGTCACTGACTATCTTGTCTGGCATTCCATGCAAGCGAAAGACAAGTTTAATGAACAACGCTGCCAGGCCTTGTGCAGAAGGTAGCCGCGAGAGTGGCACCAGGTGCACCATCTTGGAGAAATCATAGAATCGTAGAGTTGGAAGGGACCTCCTGGGCCATCTGGTCCAACCCCCTGCTCAAAGCAGGATTCGCTAAATCATGCCAGACAGATGTCTGTCCAGCCTCTGTTTGAAGACTTCTATTGAAAGAGAACTCCCCACCTCTCGTGGCAGCCTGTTCCACTCATTGATCACTCTAACTGTCAAAAAGTTTTTTCTAATATCTAATCTGTGTCTCCTCCCATTCAGTTTCATCCCATTGCTTCTAGTCTTTCCTTGTGCAAAAGATAATAAAGATGATCCTTCCCTACAATGTGACAGCCCTTGAGATATTTGTAGACAGCTATTAAGTCTCCTCTCAGTCTTCTCTTTTGCAAGCTAAACATTCCCAAATCCTGCAACCTTTCCTCATAAGACAGGGTTTGCAGACCGGTCACCATTCTGGTCGCTCTTTTCTGAACTTGCTCCAGTTTGTTGATGTCTTTTTTAAAATGTGGCACCCAAAACTGGACACAGTATTCCAGATGAGGTCTGACCAAAGAGGAGTCGAGGGCAATAATGACTTCATGTGATCTAGACTGTATGCTTCTGTTAGTACATGCTAGAATTGCGTTTGCCTTTTTTGCTGCTGCATCACACTGTTGACTCATATTCAGTCTGTGATCTATTAGTATATCCAAGTCTGTTTCACATGTGCTGTTGCTTAACCCTATTCTTCCCATTCCGTATATGTTTTCTTCATTTTTATTGCCCAGATGTAACATAGTAACATAGTTTTGAAGGCTGAAGGAAGACCTTATGTCCATGTAGTTCAGCCTATTTTTAGTGCAACTGTTCTGCATTGTTGATCCTGGGGAAGGCAAAAAACCCACAGAGTAGAAGCCAATTTTCTCCATAGGGAAAAAAATTCCTTCCCCTAAGCTGGGTCAACCATCTACCTATAATATTATATTATTTGTAACCTTCTATACTGTTACTCACAAGAAAAGCATCCATTCCTTTCTTAAATTCATTCAGTGAGTTGGCTATCACCACTTCCTCAGGACGAGAACTCCAGAGCCTCACTGCTCTTACCGTGAAGAACCCTCTTCTATGCTGGTGCAGAAATTGTCTTTCCTCCAAACGAAGAGAATGCCCCCTTGTTCTTGTCACATTCCTTGGTACAAACAGTTCATTGGAGAGATTTCTGTATTGCCCTCTGATATACTTGTACATATATATTAGGTCTCCCCTAAGTCTTCTCTTTTGTAGAGTAAATAGACCTAATTTTGATAACCTTTCTGGGTATTGTATTGAACCAACTCCATTCATCATTTTAGTAGCCCGCCATTGAACCCTTTCAAGTTCAGTAATGTCTTTCTTGAGCACCGGGGTCCAAAATTGCACACAATACTCCAAGTGTGTTCTGACGAGTGATTTGTACAGAGGGAGAATTGTGTTTTCATCTCGTGTCCCCAGACCTCTTCTATGTAGTACTTTGCATTTTTCCCTGTTAAAAACCATTCTGTTAGTTGCTGCCCACTTCTCCAGTTTGTTTATATCTTTTTGAATCCTCTCTCTCTTCTCTAGTATTAGCTATCCCTCCTAGCTTTGTGTCATCAGCAAATTTAATCAGTTTACCCTCAATTCCTTCATCTAAATCGTTGATAAAGATGTTGAACAATACAGGGCCCAGGACAGAGCCCTGTGGTACCCCACTTGAGACATTCTTCCAACTGGTTGTGCAGCCATTTACGACCACTCTTTGGGTCCAATCACTAAGCCAGTGTGATAAAACACTCCGGGATCGCCTTTGCTGGGGTCAAAGGTCACGTGCGTTCAGCATGAAACTCAGGCGCACAGCCGGGGTCCGGGTATAACTGACACTGGGTCAGGTTTAATAAAGGTGAAAGCAATGCATAAAGAAAAAAAACATAAAACAAATCCTTGCCTGTCCGGCACTAACTAAACAAAGTACAACCTAACTACCAACTGGCGGGCTTCTTCCGTCCAGCCAAACCACCGTCACAGTGGGCACTGCTTTCACTCACGTGTGTCTCTCACACAGACAAGCTCTCTGTGTCCCCAGGCTGAGACACTCACACAACCACCTGGCATCCTTTTATATCCGCCCTCCCATTATTCATTAGCAACCAGGTGAGATACTGACCAGACTAGGCCACATAGGAAAGGTATCTGGGCGAGATATACCTGCCCTCATCCACTATTCCCACATGATTCTCACATATCCCCCCACCTCTCCGGTCGAGCAATGACACCCGCCAAACAGTGCACTCGGGACAGGGCATCTGCATTCCCCATCTGTGCCCCTGGGCGGTGCTCCACCGTAAAAGTGTAGGCCTGCAGGGCAAGGAACCACCGGGTCACCCGGCTATTCCGTTCCTTGTGCAAGTGCATCCACTTGAGAGGGGCATGGTCCGTGATCAGCCTGAACTTTCGGCCCACCAGGTAATATTTGAGGGCCTCTAGAGCCCACTTAATGGCTAGGCACTCTTTTTCCACGACTGCATACTTTTGCTCATGTTTATTCAGCTTCCTGCTGAGATAGAGGACTGGGAGTTCCACTCCGTCCCTCACTTGTGACAGTAGGGCCCCGATACCGGTATCCGAGGCATCCGTTTGTACCACAAACTCGCTGCAGAAGTCCGGAGTCACCAGTACGGGTTGAGAGCAGAGTGCCCATTTTAGGCTATGGAAGGCTTCTTCAGCCGCTAAACTCCATTTAATCATGACGGAGTCTTTCCCTTTGGTAAGATACGTCAGGGGGGGTAGCGATGGCTGCAAAAATTGGGTATGAACTGGCGATAATAGCCGGCGATCCCCAGAAAGGCTAGCACCTGCTTCTTGTTGACAGGTTGCGGCCAGTCCTGAACCGCCTGAATCTTATCGAGCTGGGGTTTAACAATACCCCTCCCAATTACATACCCCAAATACCGGGCTTCTTCTAGCCCGATATGACATTTCTTGGGGTTCGCGGTAAGACCTGCCTCCCACAGGTCGTCAATCACAGCTTGTACTTTCTGGAGATGAGTCTCCCAGTCGAAGCTGTAAACGACAATGTCATCCAAATAGGTCGAAGCGTACTGCTTATGTGGCCTCAGGACTCGATCCATCAGTCTCTGGCAGGTCGCCGGTGCCCCGTGCAGTCCAAACGGCATATACACATACTGAAATAGACCTTCTGGGGTAGCAAATGCCGTCTTCTCTCTGGCAGCCTCCGCCAGAGGGATCTGCTAATACCCCTTTGTTAGATCTAGGGTCGTAATATACCGAGCTTTTCCTAACCGATCTATTAACTCGTCGACCTGGGGCATAGGGTAGGCATCAAATTTTGAGACCGCATCCAGTTTCCTGAAGTCATTGTAGAACCGGATGGTGCCGTCCGGTTTAGGAATTAACACAATCGGGCTGGACCAAGCACTGTGCGATTCCTCAATGACACCTAACTCTTCACTTCTCAGGAAACGGCTTCACGGCGCGCTTCCGGAATTCTGTAGGGTTTCACGTGAACTGTGACATCAGGTTCCATTATGATGTCATGTTTCATTAGCATAGTCTGCCCGGGTTTTTCTGAGAAAAACTTTTGGTTGTGAAGTAGAAACTGCCTGACCTCAGTCTTTTGCCGCTCCGAGTGAGTCTCTGCAACCCGTACCTCCGGTACGGTATGCGAGCAGACGGGACGGGCCAGCTCCGCTGACAAGGCAGACCGATCTTTCCAGGGTTTTATCAGATTTACATGATAAACCTGTTCCGGTTTCCGTTTACCTGCCTGGTATACCTTGTAGTTTACTTCACCAACTCTTTCCTTAATCTCAAAGGGGCCCTGCCACTTTGCTAGGAACTTACTGTCCACTGTGGGAACCAGGATCAACACCCTATCTCCGGGTGCAAACGTATGGATCTTGGCGCCACTATCATAGATTCTTTTTTGGGCTCCTTGAGCCTGCATCATGTGTTCTTTGACGATAGGCATAACAGCCGCAATACGGTCCTGCATTTGGGATACGTGATCTATCACCGTTTTAAACGGAGTGACCTGACCCTCCCAGGTTTCTTTTGCGACGTCTAACAGTCCGCGAGGACGTCGGGCGTACAATAACTCGAAAGGCGAGAATCCCGTGGAAGACTGGGGCACTTCCCTGATGGCAAAAAGCAAATACGGAAGTAAATAGTCCCAGTTCTTCCCATCCTTATCTATCACCTTTCTCAGCATCTGCTTCAGAGTTTTATTGAACCGTTCGACCAACCCGTCTGTTTGAGGGTGATACACGGATGTGCGTAACGGTTCGATTTGTAACAATCGGCAGAGCTCCTTCATTATCCTGGACATAAAGGGGGTCCCCTGGTCAGTGAGTATCTGTTTTGGTATACCGACCCGACTAAACACATGCACCAGTTCCTTGGCAATCGTCTTGGTGGCCGTGTTATGCAAAGGGATCGCCTCCGGGTAACGAGTGACATAATCCAAGATGACCAGGATATGTTGGTGTCCACGTGCAGACCGTGGAAGGGGCCCAACTAAATCCATCCCTATCCTCTCAAACGGGACCTCAGTAATAGGTAGGGGTACCAAAGGGCTACAGAACCGGGGCTTAGGCGCAGAGGCTTGGCAGTCAGAACGAGACTCACAATATACACGAATATCGTGATGCATGCCTGGCCAAACAAAACAGTGTAATATCCTTTCGGTGGTTTTCTGGACTCCCAGGTAACCTCCCATCACATGTCCGTGGGCCAGGTCCAGCACCTGCCGCCGGTAGGGTTTTGGCACGACTAATAGTTGCACCGTGTCTTACCCCTTTTTCTATATCTGATAGAGTAAATCATTCTCCAGGACCATGTAAGGATATGCCAGCCTAGAGCCAGGTTCTACGGGTACCCCATTTATCACTTTTACATTTGTCCTAGCCTGAGAAAGGGTAGGATCCTTTATTTGCTCGCTTTGGAAGTCATCTTTCTGAACTTCCAAATCCGGCATACGGGGAGGTGGACGGCTGTCGGCCTCCTCCTCTTCCCCGGTCTCCTCCGTATCACCCGCCATGACCGAAAACGGGAACTGCAGGTCATTTCCAGCAGAATCTTCCACAGAGTCTTCTGGGGGGACCTCATCCAGGGGTTCGGGACCCACACGCGCCCTGGGAGAAGAACCATGTACACTATTACCCTGGGTCATCAACTGATTCTCCCACAATTGCCAGAAGTGGGGAAAATCCCGGCCAAAGATAACATTATGTAATAACGCAGGGACGAGTCCCACTTTATGTTGCAAAGACCCATAGGAAGTAGTAATGCATATGACCGTGGTGAGGTACGAACAGGTGTCTCCATGCACACACGTTACAGAAACTTTGTCTGATGGTCCTGTCGGGGCTGACACCAGACTGGCCTTCACAGAGTCACCACACTTCCCGAGTCTAACAATGCCACCACATTTTTTCCATCAACAGTTAAATCACACAAGTGTTTTTCCACATCCTTTTGACCGGCAGTCACACTCACTACCCGTGCAACCATAGACATGCGGTTTTTAGAGTCTGTGACGTCGCACTGCATGGGTTCAGTAGTGACAGGACAGTTCGCAGAAATGTGGCCCATCTCTTGGCAGCGGAAACACCTGACGGGCCCCTTGCTTAGACCATAGTTCGTTACTCTCGGCCTCGCAGTGCAGGCAGTCCCGTTTTCCTCCTCCACTGTCTTAGGGATTTTTCCTTCTCCCCTACTCCCTGGAACAGTCTTACCGGTTCCACGTGGAGATGATCAAGAACGAGGTGGGGTAGCGTCGTCTCGGAGTCCTTCCGCCACGGAGTAACGTTCAACCAGATCCACCAGTTGATCTGCCGTCGTAGGATTTCCATGGCTTACCCACTTCTTCAGGGCTGGCGGTACAGCTCTCAGGTACTTGTCCAGGACGACTCTCTGGATTATCTCTGGCGCTGTCAACACCTCGGGTTGTAGCCACTTCTTCGTCACGTGGATCAGGTCGAACATCTGTGACCGCGGTGATTTATCCGCCTGATAAGTCCATTGATGCACTCTCTGTGCACGGACAGCGGTCGTCACTCCTAGCCGGGCCAAGATCTCGGCTTTCAGTTTGTCAAAGTTCTGCGCGGCTTCAGGTTCTAAGTCATAATAAGCCTTTTGGGCTTCACCGGAAAGAAACGGGGCAATCAGGCCAGCCCATCGTGCCTTCGGCCATTTTTCTCGCACTGCCATCCGTTCAAACGTGGTCAGGTATGCCTCGACGTCATCTTCGGTCGTCAACTTCTGCCAGTACCGACTCACGTGAATCACTCTCGACTCCGCTTCCAGGTTAACCTCAGGTAAGCTTGCCAGGTGCCGCGCCACCTGCTGGAGAAGCGAACGATCGGTAGCTGTCATGTCCACCAACTCCTTCAGCTGGGCCATCATTACCCGATTAGCTTCTTGCTGGACGGCGGTGGACTGTACCAGCACTTTCACCATGTCCTCCAGGCTCATGCTTCCCACGTGATGCCCGCGTTCTCCACCACAATGTGATAAAACACTCCGGGATCGCCTTTGCTGGGGTCAAAGGTCACGTGCGTTCAGCATGAAACTCAGGTGCACAGTCGTGGTCCGGGTATAACTGACACTGGGTCAGGTTTATTAAAGGTGAAAGCAATGCATAAAGAAAAAAAACATAAAAAAAATCCTTGCCTGTCTGGCACTAACTAAACAAGGTACAACCTATCTACCAACTGGCGGGCTTCTCCCATCCAGCCAAACCACCATCACAGTGGGCACTGCTTTCACTCACGTGTGTCTCTCACACAGACAAGCTCTCTGTCTCCCCAGGCTGAGACACTCACACAACCACCTGGCATCCTTTTATATCCGCCCTCCCATTATTCATTAGTAACCAGGTGAGATACTGACCAGACTAGGCCACATAGGAAAGGTATCTGGGCGAGATATACCTGCCCTCATCCACTATTCCCACATGATTCTCACACCAGTTATAAATCCACCTAACAGTTGCCTTGTCCATTCCATACCAAGTCATTTTTTCAATAAGGATTGTGTGAGATACTTTGTCAAATGCTTTGCTGAAGTCAAGATATACTATATCTACAGCATTTCCCTCATCCACCCAATCAGTGATTCTGTCATAGAAGGAAATTAAGTTAGTCTGACATGACTTATTAGTTACAAACCCATGCTGACTCTGTTTAATCACTTCATTCTTATCAAGGTACTGACATGCATGTTTAATAATTTGTTCAAAGATCTTTCCTGGTATAGAAGTCAGACTCACCGGCCTATAGTTGCCTGGGTCCACCTTCTTCCCCTTTTTGAAGATAGGAACATTTGCTCTTCTCCAGTCTTCTGGGACTTCTCCTGTACTTCAAGAATTTTCAAATATTATGGAGAGGGGTTCAAAAATTTCTTCTGCTATCTCCTTCAGTACTCTGGGGTGTAGTTCATCTGGACCTGGAGACTTGAATTCATTTAGGTTAGCTAAGTGTTTCCTCACTATCTTCCTGTTTATAGATATCCTGGATTCCTCTATTCCCTTAATAGGACAGTGAAGAACAGTTGATGTTACATTTCCTTTCTGAGAGAAAACAGATGCAAAATAGGAATTTAAAAGTTCAGCCTTCTCAACATCCTGTCTTACCATTTCATCATTTTCATCCTGTAAAAATCCTATAGCATCTTTGACTTTTCTTTTACTTTTGACATATCCCCAAAATCCTTTATTATTGCTTTTGACGTCTCTTGTGATAGGGAAACCATGATTCTGTGGGGTCCCTTCAGACACTTTTAGGGTCTCACACTCCATACTTATATCATATTAGCTGACAAAGAAGAAATCATCTCTCTCCTGATCCTGTTATTCTGTGCTCTCACCTCTATGACACTCTATGCATCGAATTAGCGAAGTGCAGTCGGCATAGGTCAAGAAATTGCTAGCAAAGTGATAAAGAAGTAAAAAAAAATTGTTGAGAAGTGGGCACAAAATAACAGCGCATATTAAGAAAATAGTGAGTAACAACCAGAGAAAGAGGCAGACAGAGAGATTAGGCAAAATGGGAAATGCAGAAAGTTCAGAGCATCAGGAGGGTTGCAAGGCGTGTGAGATAGTTGAGAAAAGAAAAGGAAAGTTTGCTGTAAAAGACGCAAGGAAGTTGTTAAAAGGTTTAGGAATGGAGGGTGATCCACTGGATTGCTCTCTGGGAGTCTGCTTTAGCAGGTAGCAGGGGATGAATTGCTGACAATGGGTTAATAAAACAAGCAGAGGCTTGGGCAGAGGCAGCAAAGGAAATGAAGAGAGAAGGTTGTTGGGTTAAAGTAGAAACCCCGAAAGGAGTGAGGTATGCAAGGAAAATAAAAACGCCCCCACCTTATCAGGCCCATCCTATGACAGGACCAGAAGGATGGACTTGCGTGTGTGGACAGCAGAACCCCGACTGGCTTGAACAATGTTCTGCCTGCTGGAGGCCAAGACCCCACAAGAGCACGGGGATATACCCAGTCCTACAGGGTCAGACTCAGTATCAGGTCCCTGGGTATAATAATAACACGGTAATAAAACCGGAGGACAGTAGTATGTTAATTACATTGGAAGAAGGGGACTATCAAACCATGGACGCGACTGGTATAACGGCAGCTGCAACATCTACCCCCGCAAGACCGACTATACAGACAACTACTGTCCCTCATTACAGACCATGGAGTCCAAAGGACCAAATGACGCTAGTTAAAGACGCCCCAGACCCTTTTGACTTACCAATGGCCTTTTATAGATGGATGGTAGGATTAAACAACACCTACACCTGCACATGGATGGACTTAGAGTCCCTCCTGAGGGGGAAAATTGGGGATGCACGAATGGAGTCAGTATTAGAGGATATAAACAGAGCTGGAAGTTCATACAGTGCAGAGAATAGACTGGGAACACAGTATGTAAGGACTATAGAGTCAGGGATGCATTTCCTGAAAGGTCTGCACGCATGGTGTCGAGGGAAGGTGGGGGAATCCACTATCTCCCTTTTGGATGTGGTACAGGGTCCTAAGGAGACAGTAGACCAGTTCTGGGGGAATTTGAAGCTGAGATATGCAGATCTGAGCTATGACAGCATGGGAGAAGCAGGAAGGAAACTTTTCCATGGAGCTTTTATGGCGGGGCTTAGGTCACAGCTCAGACAGAGGATGCAAGCAGCTAAGCCCGACTGGAGGACATGTCTCATAGAAGACTTAGTGCGTGTGGCAAAAGGTGTTGAGTAGAGTTGAGCGAAACGAGTCGAAAAAATTCAAAAGTCGCCGACTTTTGGCAAAGTCGGGTTTCATGAAACGAAACCCGACCCTAGGATGAGGTCGGCCACGAGGTCGGCGACTTACGCGCCAAAGTCGCGTTTCAAAAGTTTGTTTTGCGCTCTTTTTCAACCAATCAGGATCCACGGACACTGTGGGCAACGTGATGACATAGGCACGGGTCACCACCATCTTTCAGAAGGGCATGCAAGTGATTGGCTTGCTTTGGTGGGCGTCACAGGGGGTATAAAAGGGCGTGCACGCCGACCGCCATCTTACTTCTGCCGATCTTAGTATAGGGAGAGGTTGCTGCTGATTCTGTAGGGAGAGCGTTAGGCAGGGAAGAAGACAAAAAAACTGCTTCTGCTGCTAGCGATTTGGCCTGCACAACACACCAGTCACTGCCTTCTAAGGCTTCCTGACATTCCTGCATTGCTGTTTACCCACTGCTCCGCAAACTGCTTTTTTAAAAGCAATCCAATCTCCCTTATCCTCTAGTCACTTTTGTCACAGCTGTGCCATCGAGCCTGTCACATAGCACTCAGATATTCATTGGGCCTCACACAATCCAAAAGTGTCCAGTGTCCAAAAGTGTGTGCAGAGATTCAAAATCTCCCTTATCCTCTAGTCACTTTTGTCACAGCTGTGCCATCGAGCCTGTCACATAGCGCTCAGATATTCATTGGGCCTCACACAATCCAAAAGTGTCCAGTGTCCAAAAGTGTGTGCAGAGATTCAAAATCTCCCTTATCCTCTAGTCACTTTGGTCACAGCTGTGCCATCGAGCCTGTCACATAGCGCTCAGATATCAGTGGGCCTCACACAATCCAAAAGTGTCCATCCAGTGTCCAAAAGTGTGTGCAGAGATTCAAAATCTCCCTTATCCTCTAGTCACTTTGGTGACAGCTGTGCCATCGAGCCTGTCACATAGCGCTCAGATAACAGTGGGCCTCACACAATCCAAAAGTGTCCATCCAGTGTCCAAAAGTGTGTGCAGAGATTCAAAATCTCCCTTATCCTCTAGTCACGTTGGTCACAGCTGTGCCATCGAGCCTGTCACATAGCGCTCAGATATCAGTGGGCCTCACACAATCCAAAAGTGTCCATCCAGTGTCCAAAAGTGTGTGCAGAGATTCAAAATCTCCCTTATCCTCTAGTCACGTTGGTCACAGCTGTGCCATCGAGCCTGTCACATAGCGCTCAGATATCAGTGGGCCTCACACAATCCAAAAGTGTCCATCCAGTGTCCAAAAGTGTGTGCAGAGATTCAAAATCTCCCTTATCCTCTAGTCACGTTGGTCACAGCTGTGCCATCGAGCCTGTCACATAGCACTCAGATATCAGTGGGCCTCACACAATCCAAAAGTGTCCAGTGTCCAAAAGTGTGTGCAGAGATTCAAAATCTCCCTTATCCTCTAGTCACTTTGGTCACAGCTGTGCCATCGAGCCTGTCACATAGCGCTCAGATATAAGTGGGCCTCACACAATCCAAAAGTGTCCATCCAGTGTCCAAAAGTGTGTGCAGAGATTCAAAATCTTCCTTATCCTCTAGTCACTTTGGTCACAGCTGTGCCATCGAGCCTGTCACATAGCGCTCAGATATCAGTGGGCCTCACACAATCCAAAAGTGTCCATCCAGTGTCCAAAAGTGTGTGCAGAGATTCAAAATCTCCCTTATCCTCTAGTCACTTTTGTCACAGCTGTGCCATCGAGCCTGTCACATAGCGCTCAGATATTCATTGGGCCTCACACAATCCAAAAGTGTCCAGTGACCAAAAGTGTGTGCAGAGATTCAAAATCTCCCTTATCCTCTAGTCACTTTGGTCACAGCTGTGCCATTGAGCCTGTCACATAGCGCTCAGATAATAGTGGGCCTCACACAATCCAAAAGTGTCCATCCAGTGTCCAAAAGTGTGTGCAGAGATTCAAAATCTCCCTTATCCTCTAGTCACTTTTGTCACAGCTGTGCCATCGAGCCTGTCACATAGCGCTCAGATATTCATTGGGCCTCACACAATCCAAAAGTGTCCAGTGTCCAAAAGTGTGTGCAGAGATTCAAAATCTCCCTTATCCTCTAGTCACTTTTGTCACAGCTGTGCCATCGAGCCTGTCACATAGCGCTCAGATATTCATTGGGCCTCACACAATCCAAAAGTGTCCAGTGTCCAAAAGTGTGTGCAGAGATTCAAAATCTCCCTTATCCTCTAGTCACTTTGGTCACAGCTGTGCCATCGAGCCTGTCACATAGCGCTCAGATATCAGTGGGCCTCACACAATCCAAAAGTGTCCATCCAGTGTCCAAAAGTGTGTGCAGAGATTCAAAATCTCCCTTATCCTCTAGTCACTTTGGTCACAGCTGTGCCATCGAGCCTGTCACATAGCGCTCAGATATCAGTGGGCCTCACACAATCCAAAAGTGTCCATCCAGTGTCCAAAAGTGTGTGCAGAGATTCAAAATCTCCCTTATCCTCTAGTCACTTTGGTCACAGCTGTGCCATCGAGCCTGTCACATAGCGCTCAGATATCAGTGGGCCTCACACAATCCAAAAGTGTCCAGTGTCCAAAAGTGTGTGCAGAGATTCAAAATCTCCCTTATCCTCTAGTCACTTTGGTCACAGCTGTGCCATCGAGCCTGTCACATAGCGCTCAGATATCAGTGGGCCTCACACAATCCAAAAGTGTCCATCCAGTGTCCAAAAGTGTGTGCAGAGATTCAAAATCTCCCTTATCCTCTAGTCACTTTGGTCACAGCTGTGCCATCGAGCCTGTCACATAGCGCTCAGATATCAGTGGGCCTCACACAATCCAAAAGTGTCCATCCAGTGTCCAAAAGTGTGTGCAGAGATTCAAAATCTCCCTTATCCTCTAGTCACTTTGGTCACAGCTGTGCCATCGAGCCTGTCACATAGCGCTCAGATATCAGTGGGCCTCACACAATCCAAAAGTGTCCAGTGTCCACAAGTGTCTGCAGAAATTCAAAATCTCCCCTGTCCTATAGACACCTTGTACCTTGTTTTACATTACTATATAGTTTTTTGGATTTTGTCTACATTTCTACCAAAAATGAGGAAGGCTGGTGGAAGAGGCCGTGGAATTGGGCGGGGGTTGGCAGCTGGTAATGATGGTGTTGGTGGTGGATCTGATGGTAGTGGCAAGAGCAAAATAGGACCGAATGCAGGAGGTGCTGTCCCTGCGTCATCGTCTGGCTACATAAGGCCTCGAACGCTTAATTTTCTAGGAGTTGGCAAACCGCTTTTAAAGCCAGAGCATCAGGAAAAAGTTTTGTCTTACATTGCTGACTCAGCCTCCAGCTCTATCGCCTCCTCTTCTTCAGTTGTAAAAAGTAAAAGCACTGAGTCGTCATTGGAGGCTCATGTTCATGAACCACACCTTTCCTTGTGTCCTTCACCCCAACCAAGATTGAAGGATGACGCAGGCCATACTACTGATTACTCCATGGAGCTGTTTTCACATACCATGCCTGGATTATCAAGTGAAATGGTGAATTACCCAGGCCAAGATTAATCTGACATGGAGTGCACTGATGCACAGCCGCTGATGGATGATTCTGCTGGTACATTCACTCAGAGCACTACATTGTCCTCGCAGTGTACAGAGCCAGATTCTGACCCTGATGAGACTCAGGTGCCCCTTCCCGCACACTATACCACCATACACGGTGACACAGAGGAAGGTGCACATGACATAGAAGAGGAGGTGATGGATGACCCAGTTGTTGACCCAGATTGGCATCCATTGGGGGAAGAGGGTGCTGCTTCCAATAGCTCAGATGAGGAGCATCCACAGTAGACATCGACATCGCAACAGCTGTTATCTGGCAGGCCCGGAGCACTCCAAAGACAGGTTCCAAACATCAAAAGAGTTGCTGGACAGCTTGTCCAGAGGGTCAAAAGATCACAGCGTGCTAGGCCGCAAAATGTCTGCCAAAGTAGGAAGAGTGCAGTGTGGCACTTTTTTGAACAAAATCCTCATGATCAGGCCAAGGTTATCTGTAAGAAGTGCGCAAAGACCTTTAGCCGAGGGAAAAATCTGAAAAATTTGAATACCAGTTGCATGCTTAGACATTTAACCAGCATGCACTTGCAAGCGTGGACACAACACCAAACCTCAAGTGCCACATGTGCAACTGATCACAACGAAGGTAGTCAGCAACGCTACATTGTTTCCCCCACTGTAAGCCCACCGGTTAGCACAGCAGCAAATGTTGAGGTGTCGTTGCAAGACCACAGCAGTCAGGGAATCCCACTGTTATATCAACGAAAGACTGATTCTAGGCCATCAGAAAGAACACCAACTCCATCACCATCATCAACCCTCTCTCAGTCCGCCCTGTCCACCCCTACTTCCACCATATGCAGCTCTCAAGTCCAGCTCACCCTCCCAGACACTATGAGTAGGTCAAGAAAGTACTCAGTCTCTCATCCCCGTACACTGGGTTTGAACGCCCACATTGCCAAACTAATCTCGTTTGAGATGATGCCCTTTCGGTTGGTGGAAAGCACAGCTTTCCGCGAACTCATGGCCTATGCAGTACCACGCTATGACCTACCCAGTCACCACTTCTTCTCTCGCAAAGCCATCCCAGCCCTCCACCATCATGTGAAAGACCGCATTGTCCATGCACTCAAGCAGTCAGTGAGCGGAAAGGTGCACCTCACAACTGATGCATGGTCCAGTCGGCATGGCCAGGGCCGTTACGTGTCCATCACTGCGCACTGGGTTAATGTGGTGGATGCAGGGTCCACAGGGGACAGCGGTGGTGGGACAGTGCTGCCTAGCCCACGGTATAGGAAACAGTTGGCTGTAGGCGTTCGACCCTCCTCCTCCTCCTCCAGAAGCGAAAGCTCGTCCACAGAGCGCAGTCGTACGAGCACTCCATCTGCAGCTGCCACTGTTGCACACGATGTGTCCCCCTATCGAGCAGCTAGTGGAAAGCGTCAGCAGGCTGTGTTGCAGATGATGTGTTTGGGCAACAGACACACCGCCGAGGTGCTGTCCGAGTACTTGAAGCGACAAACTGAGTCATGGCTGGGCAGTGTACATCTTGAGGCAGGCAAGGTAGTTAGTGATAACGGCCGTAATTTTGTGGCAGCCATAGCCCTTTCAAAACTCAGCCACATACCTTGCTTGGCTCACACCTTGAACCTGGTGGTGCAGTGCTTCCTCAAAAATTATCCGGAGTTAACAGCCCTGCTCCAGAAGGTGCGAAGACTGTGCGCGCACATCCGCCGGTCGCCTGTACACTCCGTTCGTATGCAGAAGCTGCAGCGATTGCTCCACCTTCCCAACCACCGCCTCATTATCGACATTGCAACAAGGTGGAACTCCACCCTGCACATGGTGGAGCGGCTGTGCGAGCAGAGGCAGGCCATAATGCATTTGTGGGAGGATACACGGCCAGGCACTTTGAGAGCAGACATGGAGTTGACAGGTGTGCAGTGGTCGAAGCTGAAAGACCTTTGTAAAGTCCTTCAGTGTTTTGAGGAATGCACACGGCTGGTAAGCGCAGACGACGCCATCCTAAGCATGAGCATCCCACTTATGCGTCTGCTCATGCAAACTTTGACGCACCTTAAGGAGCAGGCGTCTGCAGCCAATGTTGATGAGGAGGAAGAGGAGGAGGGAATCCTTGATGACATTCAGCCATTGTCTGCTCAGGGACCTCTCCTGGACGAGGTGGAGGAAGAAGAGGAGGAGGAGGATGATGATGGGTATGATTACTTAGGGGAGGAGGATGCATCTCGTGGGGCAAGTGAAAATGTTGGCGTGGCAAGGTCTGGTACAGGGTTTGTGCGTGACTGGAGGGATGTGGATTTGCCCGAAAGTGCTCCTCCACCCAGCACTCGCAGTGCACCATTGACACCGGGAACATTGGCCCACATGTCAGATTATGCCTTGCGGATCCTAAAAAGGGACCCCCGCATTGCCAAAATGATGAACGATGACGACTACTGGTTGGCCAGCATCCTGGATCCACGCTATAAAGGCAAATTACAAAATATCATGCCACAGGAGAACCTTGACCTAATATTGGCTAATAAACAAGCAACTCTGGTAAATCGGTTGCTTGAGGCATTCCCAGCACACAGCAGCGGTGATGGTTCTCACACGAGCCGTACGGGCCGGGGGCAGCTTGGCAGAGGTGTTCGTGGTGCACACAGCAGAAGTGACGTTGGAGACAGGGGTTTCATGACAATGTTGTGGACTGATTTTTCAAGTTCCGCTCACACAACTGGTAATACTGCATCGATGGAAAGTGACAGGAGACAGCAGTTGTCAACTATGGTTACAAACTACTTTTCCTCCCATATCGATGTTCTCCCACACAGGTCATTCCCCTTTGACTATTGGGCCGCTAAACTGGACACCTGGCCTGAATTGGCCCAATATGCCTTACAGGAGCTCGCTTGCCCAGCTGCAAGTGTGCTATCGGAAAGAGTCTTCAGTGCAGCTGGATCAATCCTGACAGAAAAAAGGACCCGTCTGTCAACCCAAAATGTGGATGATCTAACCTTCATTAAAATGAACCACGCATGGGTTTCCAAGGATTTTGTCCCACCTTCCCCTGATGACACATAGGGTGACAGAAAAATGGCTTGCTTTGGTCCACCTCTTCCTAGTACTTCACCTATTTCGCCTTTTGCATCAGCTGAATGTCCAACATCAACATATGCCACTTTCTAAAACTCCCTAACTGTGCTGCCTCCCCCCCCATGGCCGGGGTCGCCACCTAGCGCACGACACCGTGCGAGTGCCGTTGCCCTGGACAGGTGGGTAGGCCGACTCTTGGGCGCGGGCACTGGCACAGGGTCCCTCATAGTGCAATCAAGTGTCTCTGACGGTGGTGGTGCACACCCGCCGTCAGACACACTGCTGTACTATGAGGGGCCCAGTGCCAGTACCGACGCCCACGAGTGGGCCCCCCTTGCTTGGGCAGGGCCCCAGCATTTGCAATCTTTACCTCTCCCTGCTCCTCCGCTGTGTAATCTGGGCCGTCAAATCCATACTGTGCCTGACACCGTCTGAGCCTGCCTCCTGATGTATAGACATATATTTTGAATGTGTACGCTATCCATACATGTTATCCGGGGATACGGTACCCTTTCTAACCTTTGTGCAATCACGTGCAATCCATACTGGGCCTAACACCGTCTGAGCCTGTCTCCTGAGACATATATTTTGAATGTGTACGCTATCCATACATGTTATCTGGGGATACGGTACCCTTTCTAACCTTTGTGCAATCACGTGCAATCCATACTGGGCCTAACACCGTCTGAGCCTGCCTCCTGAGACATATATTTTGAATGTGTACGCTATCCATACATGTTATCCGGGGATACGGTACCCTTTCTCACCTTTGTGCAATCACGTGCAATCCATACTGGGCCTAACACCGTCTGAGCCTGCCTCCTGATGTATAGACATATATTTTGAATGTGTACGCTATCCATACATGTTATCCGGGGATACGGTACCCTTTCTAACCTTTGTGCAATCACGTGCAATCCATACTGGGCCTAACACCGTCTGAGCCTGCCTCCTGAGACATATATTTTGAATGTGTACGCTATCCATACATGTTATCCAGGGATACGGTACCCTTTCTAACCTTTGTGCAATCACGTGCAATCCATACTGGGCCTACCACCGTCTGAGCCTGCCTCCTGATGTATAGACATATATTTTGAATGTGTACGCTATCCATACATGTTATCTGGGGATGCGGTACCCTTTCTAACCTTTGTGCAATCACGTGCAATCCATACTGGGCCTAACACCGTCTGAGCCTGCCTCCTGAGACATATATTTTGAATGTGTACGCTATCCATACATGTTATCCGTGGAAACGGTACAATTTCTTACCTTTGTGCAATCACGTGCAATCCATACTGGGCCTAACACCGTCTGAGCCTGCCTCCTGAGACATATATTTTGAATGTGTATGCTATCCATACATGTTATCCGGGGATACGGTACCCTTTCTCACCTTTGTGCAATCACGTGCAATCCATACTGGGCCTAACACCGTCTGAGCCTGCCTCCTGATGTATAGACATATATTTTGAATGTGTACGCTATCCATACATGTTATCTGGGGATACGGTACCCTTTCTAACCTTTGTGCAATCACGTGCAATCCATACTGGGCCTAACACCGTCTGAGCCTGCCTCCTGAGACATATATTTTGAATGTGTACGCTATCCATACATGTTATCTGGGGATACGGTACCCTTTCTAACCTTTGTGCAATCACGTGCAATCCATACTGGGCCTAACACCGTCTGAGCCTGCCTCCTGAGACATATATTTTGAATGTGTACGCTATCCATACATGTTATCCGGGGATACGGTACCCTTTCTAACCTTTGTGCAATGACGTGCAATCCATACTGGGCCTAACACCGTCTGAGCCTGCCTCCTGAGACATATATTTTGAATGTGTACGCTATCCATACATGTTATCTGGGGATACGGTACCCTTTCTAACCTTTGTGCAATCACGTGCAATCCATACTGGGCCTAACATCGTCTGAGCCTGCCTCCTGAGACATATATTTTGAATGTGTACGCTATCCATACATGTTATCCGGGGATACGGTACCCTTTCTAACCTTTGTGCAATCACGTGCAATCCATACTGGGCCTAACACCGTCTGAGCCTGCCTCCTGAGACATATATTTTGAATGTGTACGCTATCCATACATGTTATCCGGGGAAACGGTACCCTTTCTAACCTTTGTGCAATCACGTGCAATCCATACTGGGCCTAACACCGTCTGAGCCTGCCTCCTGAGACATATATTTTGAATGTGTACGCTATCCATACATGTTATCCGGGGAAACGGTACCCTTTCTAACCTTTGTGCAATCACGTGCAATCCATACTGGGCCTGACACCGTCTGAGCCTGCCTCCTGATGTATAGACATATATTTTGAATGTGTACGCTATCCATACATGTTATCCGGGGATACGGTACCCTTTCTCACCTTTGTGCAATCACGTGCAATCCATACTGGGCCTAACACCGTCTGAGCCTGCCTCCTGATGTATAGACATATATTTTGAATGTGTACGCTATCCATACATGTTATCCGGGGATACGGTACAATTTCTAACCTTTGTGCAATCACGTGCAATCCATACTGGGCCTAACACCGTCTGAGCCTGCCTCCTGAGACATATATTTTGAATGTGTACGCTATCCATACATGTTATCCAGGGATACGGTACCCTTTCTAACCTTTGTGCAATGACGTGCAATCCATACTGGGCCTAACACCGTCTGAGCCTGCCTCCTGAGACATATATTTTGAATGTGTACGCTATCCATACATGTTATCTGGGGATACGGTACCCTTTCTAACCTTTGTGCAATCACGTGCAATCCATACTGGGCCTAACATCGTCTGAGCCTGCCTCCTGAGACATATATTTTGAATGTGTACGCTATCCATACATGTTATCCGGGGATACGGTACCCTTTCTAACCTTTGTGCAATCACGTGCAATCCATACTGGGCCTAACACCGTCTGAGCCTGCCTCCTGAGACATATATTTTGAATGTGTACGCTATCCATACATGTTATCCGGGGAAACGGTACCCTTTCTAACCTTTGTGCAATCACGTGCAATCCATACTGGGCCTAACACCGTCTGAGCCTGCCTCCTGAGACATATATTTTGAATGTGTACGCTATCCATACATGTTATCCGGGGAAACGGTACCCTTTCTAACCTTTGTGCAATCACGTGCAATCCATACTGGGCCTGACACCGTCTGAGCCTGCCTCCTGATGTATAGACATATATTTTGAATGTGTACGCTATCCATACATGTTATCCGGGGATACGGTACCCTTTCTCACCTTTGTGCAATCACGTGCAATCCATACTGGGCCTAACACCGTCTGAGCCTGCCTCCTGAGACATATATTTTGAATGTGTACGCTATCCATACATGTTATCCAGGGATACGGTACCCTTTCTAACCTTTGTGCAATCACGTGCAATCCATACTGGGCCTAACACCGTCTGAGCCTGCCTCCTGAGACATATATTTTGAATGTGTACGCTATCCATACATGTTATCCAGGGATACGGTACCCTTTCTAACCTTTGTGCAATGACGTGCAATCCATACTGGGCCTAACACCGTCTGAGCCTGCCTCCTGAGACATATATTTTGAATGTGTACGCTATCCATACATGTTATCCAGGGATACGGTACCCTTTCTAACCTTTGTGCAATGACGTGCAATCCATACTGGGCCTAACACCGTCTGAGCCTGTCTCCTGAGACATATATTTTGAATGTGTACGCTATCCATACATGTTATCCGGGGAAACGGTACCCTTTCTAACCTTTGTGCAATCACGTGCAATCCATACTGGGCCTAACACCGTCTGAGCCTGCCTCCTGAGACATATATTTTGAATGTGTACGCTATCCATACATGTTATCCGGGGAAACGGTACCCTTTCTAACCTTTGTGCAATCACGTGCAATCCATACTGGGCCTGACACCGTCTGAGCCTGCCTCCTGATGTATAGACATATATTTTGAATGTGTACGCTATCCATACATGTTATCCGGGGATACGGTACCCTTTCTCACCTTTGTGCAATCACGTGCAATCCATACTGGGCCTAACACCGTCTGAGCCTGCCTCCTGATGTATAGACATATATTTTGAATGTGTACGCTATCCATACATGTTATCCGGGGATACGGTACAATTTCTAACCTTTGTGCAATCACGTGCAATCCATACTGGGCCTAACACCGTCTGAGCCTGCCTCCTGAGACATATATTTTGAATGTGTACGCTATCCATACATGTTATCCAGGGATACGGTACCCTTTCTAACCTTTGTGCAATGACGTGCAATCCATACTGGGCCTAACACCGTCTGAGCCTGCCTCCTGAGACATATATTTTGAATGTGTACGCTATCCATACATGTTATCTGGGGATACGGTACCCTTTCTAACCTTTGTGCAATCACGTGCAATCCATACTGGGCCTAACATCGTCTGGGCCTTTCTCCTGAGACATATATTTTGAATGTGTACGCTATCCATACATGTTATCCGGGGATACGGTACCCTTTCTCACCTTTGTGCAATCACGTGCAATCCATACTGGGCCTAACACCGTCTGAGCCTGCCTCCTGATGTATAGACATATATTTTGAATGTGTACGCTATCCATACATGTTATCCGGGGATACGGTACAATTTCTAACCTTTGTGCAATCACGTGCAATCCATACTGGGCCTAACACCGTCTGAGCCTGCCTCCTGAGACATATATTTTGAATGTGTACGCTATCCATACATGTTATCCAGGGATACGGTACCATTTCTAACCTTTGTGCAATGACGTGCAATCCATACTGGGCCTAACACCGTCTGAGCCTGCCTCCTGAGACATATATTTTGAATGTGTACGCTATCCATACATGTTATCCAGGGATACGGTACCATTTCTAACCTTTGTGCAATGACGTGCAATCCATACTGGGCCTAACACCGTCTGAGCCTGCCTCCTGAGACATATATTTTGAATGTGTACGCTATCCATACATGTTATCCAGGGATACGGTACCCTTTCTAACCTTTGTGCAATGACGTGCAATCCATACTGGGCCTAACACCGTCTGAGCCTGTCTCCTGAGACATATATTTTGAATGTGTACGCTATCCATACATGTTATCCGGGGAAACGGTACCCTTTCTAACCTTTGTGCAATCACGTGCAATCCATACTGGGCCTAACACCGTCTGAGCCTGCCTCCTGAGACATATATTTTGAATGTGTACGCTATCCATACATGTTATCCGGGGATACGGTACCCTTTCTAACCTTTGTGCAATCACGTGCAATCCATACTGGGCCTGACACCGTCTGAGCCTGCCTCCTGAGACATATATTTTGAATGTGTACGCTATCCATACATGTTATCCGGGGATACGGTACCCTTTCTAACCTTTGTGCAATCACGTGCAATCCATACTGGGCCTGACACCGTCTGAGCCTGCCTCCTGAGACATATATTTTGAATGTGTACGCTATCCATACATGTTATCCGGGGATACGGTACCCTTTCTAACCTTTGTGCAATCACGTGCAATCCATACTGGGAATGGCACCGTCTGAGCCTGCCTCCTGAGACATATATTTTGAATGTGTACGCTATCCATACATGTTATCTGGGGATACGGTACCCTTTCTAACCTTTGTGCAATCACGTTCAATCCATACTGGGCCTAACACTGTCTGAGCCTGCCTCCTGATGTATAGACATATATTTTGAATGTGTACGCTATCCATACATGTTATCTGGGGATACGGTACCCTTTCTAACCTTTGTGCAATCACGTGCAAGCCATACTGGGCCTAACACCGTCTGAGCCTGCCTCCTGATGTATAGACATATATTTTGAATGTGTACGCTATCCATACATGTTATCTGGGGATACGGTACCCTTTCTAACCTTTGTGCAATCACGTGCAATCCATACTGGGCCTAACACCGTCTGAGCCTGCCTCCTGATGTATAGACATATATTTTGAATGTGTACGCTATCCATACATGTTATCTGGGGATACAGTACCCTTTCTAACCTTTGTGCAATCACGTGTAATCCATACTGGGCCTAACACCGTCTGAGCCTGCCTCCTGAAACATATATTTTGAATGTGTACGCTATCCATACATGTTATCCGGGGAAACGGTACCCTTTCTAACCTTTGTGCAATCACGTGCAATCCATACTGGGCCTAACACCGTCTGAGCCTGCCTCCTGATGTATAGACATATATTTTGAATGTGTACGCTATCCATACATGTTATCCGGGGAAACGGTACCCTTTCTAACCTTTGTGCAATCACATGCAATCCATACTGGGCCTAACACCGTCTGAGCCTGCCTCCTGAGACATATATTTTGAATGTGTACACTATCCATACATGTTATCTGGGGATACGGTACCCTTTCTAACCTTTGTGCAATCACGTGCAATCCATACTGGGCCTAACACCGTCTGAGCCTGTCTCCTGAGACATATATTTTGAATGTGTACGCTATCCATACATGTTATCTGGGGATACGGTACCCTTTCTAACCTTTGTGCAATCACGTGCAATCCATACTGGGCCTAACACCGTCTGAGCCTGCCTCCTGATGTATAGACATATATTTTGAATGTGTACGCTATCCATACATGTTATCCGGGGAAACGGTACCCTTTCTAACCTTTGTGCAATCACGTGCAATCCATACTGGGCCTAACACCGTCTGAGCCTGCCTCCTGAGACATATATTTTGAATGTGTACACTATCCATACATGTTATCTGGGGATACGGTACCCTTTCTAACCTTTGTGCTATCACGTGCAATCCATACTGGGCCTAACACCGTCTGAGCCTGCCTCCTGAGACATATATTTTGAATGTGTACGCTATCCATACATGTTATCCGGGGATACGGTACCCTTTCTAACCTTTGTGCAATCACGTGCAATCCATACTGGGCCTAACACCGTCTGAGCCTGCCTCCTGAGACATATATTTTGAATGTGTACGCTATCCATACATGTTATCTTGGGATACGGTACCCTTTCTAACCTTTGTGCAATCACGTGCAATCCATACTGGGCCTGACACCGTCTGAGCCTGCCTCCTGAGACATATATTTTGAATGTGTACGCTATCCATACATGTTATCTGGGGATACGGTACCCTTTCTAACCTTTGTGCAATCACGTGCAATCCATACTGGGCCTAACACCGTCTGAGAATGATAGATGGGGCCCACCATACACTGGAACATTCCAAAGGTGGACATCAGACACTGGAGCAGCATTTACAGGGCCCATTATACACTAGAGCAGTAGAAATGGGGCCCATTATGTTTGGAGCATTATTTGGGCCCATAAGACAGTGGAGCTTCATCCATGGGGACCAACATATACTGTAGCATTATGTGGAGCTCATCATATACTGTTTCAAACATTATATGGGACCAATGATTCTGTATGGAGAAATAGATGGGCCTCGTCATGAGATGTAAAAAGTGAGGTATTTTTCATTGTACTATACCGCTATTTCTCTGCCGTATCGGAGCATGATGAGTTGTGGTATGTGTTAAAGGGGCGCTCTTTCGCCCAGGGCACATGAAAACCTGGAGCCAGCCCTCCCCCCCCACAGTCTGTAGCCAAATAACCCCCATTTTTCAGTGCGTAACTTGTATTATGAAGTTAATTAAGGTTGACAAGCTTAAGTAAGAAGAATTGATGCTTTTGGCATTCAAATGGGCACTGTAGGTGTGTTTCCTGTCCTCCTCTCACTGCCGACTTTTATTCCCCATTGACTTACATTGGGTTTCGTGTTTCGGGACGACCCCGACTTTTCCCTATAATCGGATGATCTTGCTCGACCCGACTTTTGGAAAAGTCGGGTTTCATGAAACGAAACGCGACCCTAAAAAACCAAAAGTCGCTCAACTCTAGTGTTGAGTTAGACCAGAGGATAAAGCCAATACAGATACAGTATGCATCTAACGACACCCAGACAGGTCAGAAAGCTACCACAGCCAAAAATCACCGCAGACAGATTGAATGTTATAATTGCTGTAAGATGGGCCACATTAGCCGACAGTGCAGATCACCCAGGAAAGAGAATCAGGCCAGGACGGACGTCCCGACCCAAGACCCACAATAGGAAATAGGCAACCCCGTAGACATCTACCCCCTTAGGACATCATCATGTGCAAAAACAGGTCCACAAGGGGTAATCTCAGTATCTCTCCCAGATGGTAAGAAAATCCCATTCCTGGTGGATACGGGGGCAGCCAAAACTGTAATTCGCCAGGAACATGTTAAACCATCTGACTTATCCAATGAAACCATTTACACTCAAGGGTTTGAGGGACTGATACAGGAATGTAAAATGACAAAACCATTGCCCCTTCGACTGGCTGACCACACATGCCTGACTAAGCTGCTAGTTAGTGACAAAACACCTGTAAACTTACTCGGTTCTGATGTGCTGCAAGCGATTCACGCCCACATTGTGTACGGATCCAACGGAGCTGTGAAGTTAACGGCAGGAGTTTCCAAAAGCGCTCTGTGCAAAGTTCTAGCCTGCATGTATTTCTCTGACTCCCCCGCCCTCTCAGAAGAGAATAAGGAACTAGCGCAGATCCCAGACTCGCTCTGGTCAAAGTCTAAAACTGATATCGGGCACATGCCAGTCTCTCCTGCAATGATTAACCTCAAACCAGGAGAGAAACTACCGCAATTAAAGCAGGATCCACTAAGTGTCGCTCAAGAGGAGGCGATAAGCAAAAATATTGCAGATCTAATTGCTTCTGGGGCTCTAAGGCTAGTTTCACACTTGCTTTTTTTTGCAGCGCGTTTTTCCCGCAAAAAAACACATTGAAAAAACGCATACATAAGCATACAACTGCTGCGTTTTTTTCAAGCATTTTTATGAGCATGCATGAAAAAAACGCAGCGTTTTTATGCGTTTGTATGCGTTTTTAGTGCGTTTTTACCGCGTTTGCATTTTTTTCCAACATTTTTAGGTGGACCCTCACACTACCCAAACCATGACTTTACTAACCCTAACCCTGACCCTAACCCTAACCCTAACCCTGACCCTAACCCTAACCCTAACCCTGACCCTAACCCTTAACCAAATCATACTTAACCCTAACCCAAACCCTAAACCCTAACTAACCCTAACCCTAACCCTGACCCTAATCCTTAACAAAACCATACTTAACCCTAACCCTGACCCTAACCCTAACCCTGACCCTAACCCTAACCCTGACCCTAACCCTTAACAAAACCATACTTAACCCTAATCCTGACCCTAACCCTGACCCTAATCCTTAACAAAACCATACTTAACCCTAACCCTGACCCTAACCCTAACCCTGACCCTAACCCTAACCCTAACCCTGACCCTAACCCTAACCCTAACCCTAACCCTGACCCTAACCCTTAACAAAACCATACTTAACCCTAATCCTGTCCCTAACCCTGACCCTAATCCTTAACAAAACCATACTTAACCCTAACCCTGACCCTAACCCTAACCCTGACCCTAACCCTAACCCTAACCCTAACCCTAACCCTGACCCTAACCCTTAACAAAACCATACTTAACCCTAATCCTGACCCTAACCCTGACCCTAACCCTTAACAAAACCATACTTAACCCTAACCCTGACCCTAACCCTAACCCTGACCCCATCCCTAACCCTAACCCTGACCCTAACTCTAACCCAAACCCCTAAATTCCATGGTTAAAAAAAAAAAACGCATATGCAAAAAAACGCATACATGAGCATGCCAGTGCGCACATATGCGCATCCATAGGCTATAATGGCCATTTTTAGCGCAAAACATGCGCATATGTGCGCATGCGCTTTTTTGCAGGGCCAAAAAATGCAACATGCTGCGTCTGGAAAATACCAACGCACACCCCAAAAAAACGCAGCGCATGAAAATCGCATACATGCGCTAACCAGCGCGCAGGTATGCGCACCCATGTTAAATATAGGGGGAAAAACGCATGCGCAGGTATGCGTTTTTTTCCAGCGCTAAAAAACGCAAATGTGAAACCAGCCTAAAACCAGCAAAATCTACAGCCAACACCCCCTTGTTTCCAGTAAAAAAGAAAGGCAGGAAAGGGGAGCCAGTCACTTACAGGATGGTTCATGATCTCAGAACCATAAATGCCGTCACAGAATTACTGACACCAGTGGTTCCAAATCCGCACACGATCTTGGCACAGATCCCTTCAACAGCTGGCCACTTCAGTTGCATTGACTTGGCAAATGCTTTCTTTTCTGTCCCTCTGCACCTGGACTGTCAGTATTTGTTCGCATTTACCTTCAGGGATCGACAGTATACCTGGTTGGTTTTACCGCAGGGAGCCCAAAACTCCCCAACCTTGCATACTGCTGCTTTGCAATTCATTTTGCAGGATTGGGACAGCAAACATGCTGAGGTTGTCTTACTTCAGTATGTTGATGACCTACTCCTTTGTGCCCCGAACAGAGATGTATGCTGCGAAGCTACAATCTCATTGCTTCTACATCTTGCTGCCAAAGGGTGTAAAGCGTCCAGAGAAAAGTTACAGTTTTGTCAGCTAAAAGCTGTGTTTCTCGGACATTGCATATCACAGGGTGCACGCCATCTGACAGAGGACAGGAAAAAGGCGATTGAGGTGTTAAAACCACCTACAGGGGTTCAACATCTAAGTACCTTCCTGGGGCTGGCATGATATTGTAGGCCTTGGATTCGCTCTGCATCCATTCTCATGCAGCCACTCTATGATTGTCTGCCCTCTCAACCTTTCAAACTTGATCAGGAAGCACTAGACAGTTTCTACTCACTCAAACTGGCAATCGTCTCTGCTCCAGCTCTAGGCACCCCAGACTATGCTAAACTTTTCCTCCTGTACTGCACAGAAATGCAAGGACATGCTACAGGGGTCCTAGCCCAAAAACATGGTCAGCAGAACAGGCCTGTGGCATACTACTCTGCCCGCCTGGACCCTGTAGCGAGAGGAGCACCATCTTGTGTCCGAGCAGTAACAGCTGTCACAATCCTTCTTGACAAAGCATCAGAGATCATACTGGACTACTCTGTCACCATCTACACTACACATGACTTACACAGCATTCTTAACCAAGTTCAACCCAAGCACATTTCTGTAGCCAGACATCTGAGACTGCAGTGTGCACTTCTCAGGCCTCCCAATGTCACTCTGAAACGATGTACAACTTGGAATCCAGCCACTCTCATTCCCATTAATGTGGAGGATTCAAAAGGGGGGGAGAAGGACAGGGCAAACCACTATTTTTGCAGAATTTGACTGAAGAAGAGCTTTTTGATGTATATCATGAACATGATTGTATGGCCCTTATGGCCCAAGAGACAGCAGGTTTTTCACATGTTTCTGATGTACCCCTCGCTAATCCAGATGTTGATCTTTTCATAGATGGATCTCGAAGCATCGGTGAAGACGGACGGTTCTACACTGGATATGCAGTGGTAACACAGCATGAGGTAGTAAAAGCAGAACCACTCCCACCTCATATGTCTGCGCAAGAGGCGGAGTTGATGGCACTCATTAAAGCGCTTAAAGGGGCTGACGGTAGACGCTACAACATTTACACAGACTCAAGGTATGCTTTCCGGGTGGCCCATGACTACTGTCCTATATGGAGGGCAAGAGGCTTTCTTACATCAACAGGCACTCCTGTTAAACATGGGCACCTCATCAAACAACTGATGGAAGCGTTGCTGCTGCCCAAAGAGGTTGCCATAATTAAGGTAAAGGCACACACAAAGCTTAATACCACCGAAGCAAGAGGAAACGACAAAGCGGATCGAGCTGCCAAGGAAGCAGCCAGAAGACCCAGACACAATGAGACCCCTGAGGCGCCTCCACTGGTTATGGTAAGCACTGAGTGTAACCACTTCGACTTGAGTATCTTGCAGGCTCTTTCTCGGCAGAAAACCGGGGAAGAGAAAAAGGCTTGGTCGAAAGCTGGAGCACGTGACCATGAAGGTTTGTGGATGGTGGGACAGCGGGTGTGTCTGCCAAGATCCTTGTATCCCGTCATGGCTCAAGCAGCCCATGGACCAACGCACCTTTCTAAAAATGCTATGTGTTCTTTGGTGGATAAGCAATGGATCGCTCCAGGTTTTACAACAGTAGCTACTAGGTTCACACAGGCATGTCTGACATGCGCACAACACAACCCAGGAGGTGTAGTGAAAGTACCACAGAAACACATACCTAAGCCCCTCTACCCGTTTCAACGACTGCAGATTGACTTCATACAGTTACGCCCAGTAGCAACGTATGAATATGTACTCGTGTGTGTTGACCTCTTCTCAGGGTGGCCAGAAGCATTCCCGATGCCGAAAGCCACTGCAAGGGCTACTGCAAAGAAGCTGATGTCAGAAGTTTTCTGTAGGTTCGGACTACCTGAAACCATAGAGTCCGATAGAGGTACCCACTTCACTGGAGAGGTAATGCAGCATGTTATGCAAATGTTGGGGGTCACACAAGCATTCCACACACCCTACAGACCCCAAGCAAGTGGTAAGGTTGAGCGGCTGAATGGGACACTTAAGTTAAAGATTCAAAAAGCAAGTGAGGAATTGGGGAAACCTTGGACAGAATGTTTACCCCTAGCTTTGTTCTCCATTAGGTACACACCTAATAGAAAGACAAAACTCTCTCCTTTCGAAGTTTTGTTTGGGTCAGCACCAAGGTTAGGCCTATACTTCCCACAGACACTGCAGCTACAGTGTGACAATCTCACTAGCTATGTCCAGAGCCTTCAGAAGAGGCTCTCGCTTGTGTATAAACAAGTCTTTGATTCTATTCCAGACTCAGAGAATCAAGAAGGAACCCATTCCCTCCAACCAGGAGACTGGGTGGTGGTCAAGAGACATACACGGAAACCACTGGAGCCAAGGTTCGACGGCCCGTTCCAAGTTCTCCTCACTACCTCTACATCAGTGAAGCTTGAAGGAAAACCCACTTGGATTCATGCCAGCCACTGCAAGGCCCTGGAACAGAAGAATGATGATCATGTTCCTGTTGCTGATAACAGCCTTGCTCCAAGAGGCACAGATGGGGAAAAATCAAAATGACATTTTAGAGACTGAAGCTCCTTTTGTAACTAATTCCAAGAAAGATGTGCTTTGGATAATTTACCTTTACTATAATCAACAGAGGTTTATAAAAGCTACTAGAGATGCACTAAGGGAAATAATAGATCTAGGTAGCCCTGACGACTTTCACTAACACAATAAAATATGTGAATATTCCCCCAAAGAATTGACAAGGTTGAGAATGAGATATGATCTCTCAACCCACTCCAGGGAATTTGGTGAAGAAAATAATAACAAGCCCAACACTGGCGCTTAGGCCTTTGAAGTACCTGGAGGAAGGAGGGTGAGAGAATCATATCTGTTCTCAAAAGGGGGGACTGATAGGGAAACCATGATTCTGTGGGGTCCCTTCATATACTTGTAGGGTCTCACACTCCATACTTATATCATATTAGCTGACAGAGAAGAAATCATCCCTCACCTGATCCTGTTATTCTGTGCTCTCACTTATGATTCATGCATCAGCAGATCCACGTAGCCCTAATGAGTACAAAAGTCCTAGAAATAGACAGATAAAGGGGCTATGAACCCTTAGTAAGACAGGTTAATGAGGGTAATATTAGAATATTGTATAACAACCAAATTGCATTAACCTTTTCTGGAAATTCCCGAATGTATCTAATAATTAACGGCCGAATACAATCTGATTGGTTGCCGAATATGAATATGATTGGATGAAACCATTTATGCTTACTGTTGAATAATCAATTGTCCAATAGAATACGATGATGTAATGTAACCGCCTACTCAAATGAGCATATAAGCTTGACCTAATTAAAGTTGGCCAGGCGTAGCGTGGCATCTTGCAGATACATACCCTGTCTCTGTGTCGATCTGTCACCTTGCCCGGGCAACACGCTATCAATCTGGCTACCATCCGGTATATCTGAAGATCTCCGATTGAGAGATAAAGATCAAAACCCTTCACTCCTCTATCCAGTATATAGTGGGGGTATTGGGGGCTGATATGCTCCTCTATCCAGTATATAGTGGAGGTATTGGGGGCTGATATGCTCCTCTATCCAGTATATAGTGGGGGCATTGGGGGCTGATATGCTCCTCTATCCAGTATATAGTGGGGGTATTGGGGGCTGATATGCTCCTCTATCCAGTATATAGTGGGGGTATTGGGGGCTGATATGCTCCTCTATCCAGTATATAGTGGGGGTATTGGGGGCTGATATGCTCCGCTATTCAGTATATAGTGGGGGGTATTGGGGCTGATATGCTCCTCTGTCCAGTATATAGTGGGGGGTATTGGGGGCTGATATGCTCCTCTATCCAGTATATAGTGGGGGGTATTGGGGGATGATGTGCTCCTCTATCCAGTATATAGTGGGGGGTATTGGGGGCTGATGTGCTCCTCTATCCAGTATATAGTGGGGGGTATTGGGGGCTGATATGCTCCTCTATCCAGTATATAGTGGGGGTATTGGGGCTGATATGCTCCTCTGTCCAGTATATAGTGGGGGGTATTGGGGGCTGATATGCTCCTCTATCCAGTATATAGGGGGGGGCATTGGGGGCTGATATGCTCCTCTATCCAGTATATAGTGGGGGGTATTGGGGGCTGATGTGCTCCTCTATCCAGTATATAGTGGGGGGTATTGGGGGCTGATATGCTCCTCTATCCAGTATATAGTGGGGGGTATTGGGGGCTGATATGCTCCTCTATCCAGTATATAGTGGGGGTATTGGGGGCTGATATGCTCCTCTATCCAGTATATAGTGGGGGTATTGGGGGCTGATATGCTCCTCTATCCAGTATATAGTGGGGGGGTATTGAGGGCTGATGTGCTCCTCTATCCAGTATATAGTGGGGGGTATTGAGGGCTGATGTGCTCCTCTATCCAGTATATAGTGGGGGGTATTGGGGGCTGATGTGCTCCGCTATCCAGTATATAGTGGGGGTATTGGGGACTGATATGCTCCTCTATCCAGTATATAGTGCGGGGTATTGGGGGCTGATATGCTCCTCTATCCAGTATATAGAGGGGGGTATTGGGGGCTGATATGCTCCTCTATCCAGTATATAGTGGGGGCATTGGGGGCTGATATGCTCCTCTATCCAGTATATAGAGGGGGTATTGGGGGCTGATATGCTCCTCTATCCAGTATATAGTGGGGGGTATTGGGGGCTGATATGCTCCTCTATCCAGTATATAGTGGGGGGGTATTGAGGGCTGATGTGCTCCTCTATCCAGTATATAGTGGGGGGTATTGAGGGCTGATGTGCTCCTCTATCCAGTATATAGTGGGGGGTATTGAGGGCTGATATGCTCCGCTATCCAGTATATAGTGGGGGGTATTGGGGGCTGATGTGCTCCTCTATCCAGTATATAGTGGGGGGTATTGGGGGCTGATATGCTCCGCTATCCAGTATATAGTGGGGGGTATTGGGGGCTGATATGCTCCGCTATCCAGTATATAGTGGGGGGTATTGGGGGCTGATATGCTCCTCTATCCAGTATATAGTGGGGGGTATTGGGGGCTGATATGCTCCTCTATCCAGTATATAGAGGGGGTATTGGGGGCTGATGTGCTCCTCTATCCAGTATATAGTGGGGGGTATTGGAGGCTGATATGCTCCTCTATCCAGTATATAGTTGAGGTATTGGGGGCTGATGTGCTCCTCTATCCAGTATATAGTGGGGGGTATTGGGGGCTGATGTGCTCCTCTATCCAGTATATAGTGGGGGGTATTGGGGGCTGATGTGCTCCTCTATCCAGTATATAGTGGGGGTATTGGGGGCTGATATGCTCCTCTATCCAGTATATAGTGGGGGTATTGGGGGCTGATATGCTCCTCTATCCAGTATATAGTGGGGGTATTGGGGGCTGATATGCTCCTCTATCCAGTATATAGTGGGGGCATTGGGGCTGATGTGCTCCTCTATCCAGTATATAGTGGGGATATTGGGGGCTGATATGCTCCTCTATCCAGTATATAGTGGGGGGTATTGGGGGCTGATATGCTCCTCTATTCAGTATATAGTGGGGGCATTGGGGGCTGATATGCTCCTCTGTCCAGTATATAGTGGGGGGTATTGGGGGCTGATATGCTCCTCTATCCAGTATATAGTGGGGGCATTGGGGGCTGATATGCTCCTCTATCCAGTATATAGTGGGGGGTATTGGGGGCTGATGTGCTCCTCTATCCAGTATATAGTGGGGGGTATTGGGGGCTGATATGCTCTTCTATCCAGTATATAGTGGGGGTATTGGGGGCTGATGTGCTCCGCTATCCAGTATATAGTGGGGGGTATTGGGGGCTGATATGCTCCGCTATCCAGTATATAGTGGGGGGTATTGGGGGCTGATATGCTCCTCTATCCAGTATATAGAGGGGGTATTGGGGGCTGATGTGCTCCTCTATCCAGTATATAGTGGGGGGTATTGGAGGCTGATATGCTCCTCTATCCAGTATATAGTTGAGGTATTGGGGGCTGATGTGCTCCTCTATCCAGTATATAGTGGGGGGTATTGGGGGCTGATGTGCTCCTCTATCCAGTATATAGTGGGGGGTATTGGGGGCTGATGTGCTCCTCTATCCAGTATATAGTGGGGGTATTGGGGGCTGATATGCTCCTCTATCCATTATATAGTGGGGGGTATTGGGGGCTGATGTGCTCCTCTATCCAGTATATAGTGGGGGGTATTGGGGGCTGATGTGCTCCTCTATCCAGTATATAGTGGGGGTATTGGGGGCTGATATGCTCCTCTATCCAGTATATAGTGCGGGGTATTGGGGGCTGATATGCTCCGCTATCCAGTATATAGTGGGGGTATTGGGGGCTGATATGCTCCTCTATCCAGTATATAGTGGGGGGTATTGGGGGCTGATGTGCTCCTCTATCCAGTATATAGTGCGGGGTATTGGGGGCTGATATGCTCCGCTATCCAGTATATAGTGGGGGTATTGGGGGCTGATATGCTCCTCTATCCAGTATATAGTGGGGGTATTGGGGGCTGATATGCTCCTCTATCCAGTATATAGTGGGGGGTATTGGGGGCTGATATTCTTCTCTATCCAGTATATAGTGCGGGGTATTGGGGGCTGATATGCTCCTCTATCCAGTATATAGTGGGGGTATTGGGGGCTGATATGCTCCTCTATCCAGTATATAGTGGGGGGTATTGGGGGCTGATATGCTCCTCTATCCAGTATATAGTGGGGGGTATTGAGGGCTGATGTGCTCCTCTATCCAGTATATAGTGGGGGGTATTGAGGGCTGATGTGCTCCTCTATCCAGTATATAGTGGGGGGTATTGGGGGCTGATATGCTCCGCTATCCAGTATATAGTGGGGGGTATTGGGGGCTGATGTGCTCCTCTATCCAGTATATAGTGGGGGGTATTGGGGGCTGATATGCTCCTCTATCCAGTATATAGAGGGGGTATTGGGGGCTGATGTGCTCCTCTATCCAGTATATAGTGGGGGGTATTGGAGGCTGATATGCTCCTCTATCCAGTATATAGTTGAGGTATTGGGGGCTGATATTCTCCTCTATCCAGTATATAGTGGGGGTATTGAGGGCTGATATGCTCCTCTATCCAGTATATAGTGGGGGGTATTGGGGGCTGATATGCTCCGCTATCCGGTATATAGTGGGGGGTATTGGGGGCTGATGTGCTCCTCTATCCAGTATATAGTGGGGGCACTGGGGGCTGATATGCTCCTCTATCCAGTATATAGTGGGGGGGTATTGGGGGCTGATATGCTCCTCTATCCAGTATATAGTGGGGGGGTATTGGGGGCTGATATGCTCCGCTATCCAGTATATAGTGGGGGGTATTGGGGGCTGATATGCTCCTCTATCCAGTATATAGAGGGGGTATTGGGGGCTGATATGCTCCTCTAACCAGTATATAGTGGGGGGTATTGGGGGCTGATATGCTCCTCTATCCAGTATATAGTGGGGGGTATTGGGGGCTGATGTGCTCCTCTATCCAGTATATAGTGGGGGTATTGGGGGCTGATATGCTCTTCTATCCAGTATATAGTGGGGGCATTGGGGGCTGATATGCTCCTCTATCCAGTATATAGAGGGGGGTATTGGGGGCTGATATGCTCCTCTATCCAGTATATAGTGGAGGTATTGTGGGCTGATATGCTCCGCTATCCAGTATATAGTGGGGGGTATTGGGGGTTGATGTGCTCCTCTATCCAGTATATAGGGGGGGGCATTGGGGGCTGATATGCTCCTCTATCCAGTATATAGTGGGGGGTATTGGGGGCTGATATGCTCCTCTATCCAGTATATAGTGGAGGTATTGGGGGCTGATGTGCTCCTCTATCCAGTATATACAGGGGGTATTGGGGGCTGATATGCTCCTCTATCCAGTATATAGTGGGGGGTATTGGGGGCTGATATGCTCCTCTATCCAGTATATAGAGGGGGGTATTGGGGGCTGATATGCTGCTCTAACCAGTATATAGTGGGGGGTATTGGGGGCTGATATGCTCCTTTATCCGGTATATAGTAGGGGGTATTGGGTGCTGATATGCTCCTCTATCCAGTATATAGTGGGGGGTATTGGGGGCTGATATGCTCCTCTATCCAGTATATAGTGGGGGCATTGGGGGCTGATATGCTCCGCTATCCAGTATATAGTGGGGGGCATTGGGGACTGATATGCTCCTCTATCCAGTATATAGTGGGGGCATTGGGGGCTGATATGCTCCGCTATCCAATATATTAGAAGGGGGTATTGGGGGCTGATATGCTCCTCTATCCAGTATATAGTGGGGGGTATTGGGGGCTGATATGCTCCGCTATCCAGTATATAGTGGGGGGCATTGGGGGCTGATGTGCTCCTCTATCCAGTATATAGTGGGGGGTATTGGGGGCTGATATGCTCCGCTATCCAGTATATAGTGGGGGGTATTGGGGGCTGATATGCTCCTCTATCCAGTATATAGTGGGGGGTATTGGGGGCTGATATGCTCCTCTATCCAGTATATAGTGGGGGGCATTGGGGGCTGATATGCTCCTCTATCCAGTATATAGTGGGGGGCATTGGGGGCTGATATGCTCCTCTATCCAGTATATAGTGGGGGGCATTGGGGGCTGATATGCTCCTCTATCCAGTATATAGTGGGGGGTATTGGGGGCTGATATGCTCCTCTATCCAGTATATAGTGGGGGGTATTGGGGGCTGATATGCTCCGCTATCCAGTATATAGTGAGGGGTATTGGGGGCTGATATGCTCCTCTATCCAGTATATAGTGGGGGCATTGGGGGCTGATATGCTCCACTATCCAGTATATAGTGGGGGGTATTGGGGGGCTGATATGCTCCGCTATCCAGTATATAGTGGGGGGTATTGGGGGCTGATAGGCTCCTCTATCCAGTTTATAGTGGGGGGTATTGGGGGCTGATATGCTCCTCTATCCAGTATATAGTGGGGGTATTGGGGGCTGATATGCTCCTCTATCCAGTATATAGTGGGGTGTATTGGGGCTGATATGCTCCTCTATCCAGTATATAGTGGGGGCTGATATTCTCCTCTATCCAGTATATAGTGGGGGGTATTGGGGGCTGATATGCTCCGTTATCCAGTATATAGAGGGGGGTATTGGGGGCTGATATGCTCCGCTATCCAGTATAGTGGGGGTATTGGGGGCTGATATGCTTCTCTATCCAGTATATAGTGGGGGCATTGGGGGCTAATATGCACCGCTATCAAGTATATAGAGGGGGTATTGGGGGCTGATATGTTCCGCTATCCAGTATATAGTGGGGGGTATTGGGGGCTGATATTTCCTGCTATACGGTATATAGTGGGGGTATTGGGGGCCGATATGCTCCGCTATCCAGTATATAGTAGGGGCATTGGGGGCTGATATGCTCTGCTATCAAGTATATAGAGGGGGTATTGGGGGCTGATATGCTCCTCTATCCAGTATATAGTGGGGGTATTGGGGGATGATATTCTCTGCTATCCGGTATATAGTGGGGGTATTGGGGGCCGATATGCTCCGCTATCCAGTATATAGTGGGGGCATTGGGGGCTGATATGCTCCGCTATCCTGTATATAGTGGGGGTATTGGAGGCTGATATGCTCCTCTATCCAGTATATAGTGGGGGCATTGGGGGCTGATATGCTCCGCTTTCCAGTATATAGTGGGGGCATTGGGGGCTGATATGCTCCGCTATCCAGTATATAGTGGAGGGTATTGGGGGCTGATATGCTCCTCTATCCAGTATATAGTGGGGGTATTGGGGGCTGATATGCTCCTCTATCCAGTATATAGTGGGGGCATTGGGGGCTGATATGCTCCGCTATCCAGTATATAGTGGAGGGTATTGGGGGCTGATATGCTCCTCTATCCAGTATATAGTGGGGGTATTGGGGGCTGATATGCTCCTCTATCCAGTATATAGTGGGGGCATTGGGGGCTGATATGCTCCGCTATCCAGTATATAGTGGAGGGTATTGGGGGCTGATATGCTCCTCTATCCAGTATATAGTGGGGGTATTGGGGGCTGATATGCTCCTCTATCCAGTATATAGTGGGGGCATTGGGGGCTGATATGCTCCTCTATCCAGTATATAGTGGGGGTTATTGGGGGCTGATATGCTCCTCTATCCAGTATATAGTGGGGGTATTGGGGGCTGATATGCTCCTCTATCCAGTATATAGTGGGGGGTATTGGGGGCTGATATGCTCCTCTATCCAGTATATAGTGGGGGTATTGGGGGCTGATATGCTCCTCTATCCAGTATATAGAGGGGGCATTGGGGGCTGATATGCTCCTCTATCCAGTATATAGTGGGGGGCATTGGGGGCTGATATGCTCCTCTATCCAGTATATAGTGGGGGTATTGGGGGCTGATATGCTCCTCTATCCAGTATATAGTGGGGGGTATTGGGGGCTGATATGCTCCGCTATCCAGTATATAGTGGGGGGTATTGGGGGCTGATATGCTCCTCTATCCAGTATACAGTGGGGGGTATTGGGGGCTGATATGCTCGTCTATCCAGTATATAGTGGGGGGTATTGGGGGCTGATATGCTCCGCTATCCAGTATATAGTGGGGGCATTGGGGGCTGATATGCTCCTCTATCCAGTATATAGTGGGGGGTATTGGGGGCTGATATGCTCCTCTATCCAGTATATAGTGGGGGGTATTGGGGGCTGATATGCTCCGCTATCCAGTATATAGTGAGGGGTATTGGGGGCTGATATGCTCCTCTATCCAGTATATAGTGGGGGCATTGGGGGCTGATATGCTCCACTATCCAGTATATAGTGGGGGGTATTGGGGGGCTGATATGCTCCGCTATCCAGTATATAGTGGGGGGTATTGGGGGCTGATAGGCTCCTCTATCCAAGTATATAGTGGGGGCATTGAGGGCCGATATGCTCCTCTATCCAGTATATAGTGGGGGGTATTGGGGGCTGATATGCTCCGCTATCCAGTATATAGTGGGGGGTATTGGGGGCTGATATGCTCCTCTATCCAGTATATAGAGGGGGTATTGGGGGCTGATATGCTCCTCTACCCAGTATATAGTAGGGGTATTGGGGGCTGATATGCTCCGCTATTCAGTATATAGTGGGGGGTATTGGGGGCTGATATTCTCCTCTATCCAGTATATAGTGGGGGCATTGGGGGCTGATATGCTCCGCTATCCAGTATATAGTGGGGGGTATTGGGGGCTGATATGCTCCTCTATCCAGTATATAGTGGGGGGTATTGGGGGCTGATATGCTCCTCTATCCAGTATATAATGGGGGCATTGAGGGCTGATATGCTCCTCTATCCAGTATATAGTGGGGGGCATTGGGGGCTGATTTGCTCCTCTATCCAGTATATAGTGGGGGCATTGAGGGCTGATATGCTCCTCTATCCAGTATATAGTGGGGGTATTGGGGGCTGATATGCTCCTTTATCCAATATATAGTGGGGGTATTGGGGGCTGATATGCTCCTCTATCCAGTATATAGTGGGGGCATTGGGGGCTGATATGCTCCTCTGTCCAGTATATAGTGGGGGTATTGGGGGCTGATATGCTCCGCTATCCAGTATATAGTGGGGGGCATTGGGGGCTGATATGCTCCGCTATCCAGTATATAGTGGGGGGTATTGGGGGCTGATATGCTCCTCTATCCAGTATATAGAGGGGGTATTGGGGGCTGATATGCTTCTCTATCCAGTATATAGTGGGGGGTATTGGGGGCTGATATGCTCCTCTATCCAGTATATAGTGGGGGCATTGGGGGCTGATATGCTCCTCTATCCAGTATATAGTGGGGGCATTGAGGGCTGATATGCTCCTCTATCCAGTATATAGTGGGGGGTATTGGGGGCTGATATGCTCCGCTATCCAGTATAGAGTGGGGGGTATTGGGGGCTGATATCCTCCTCTATCCAGTATATAGAGGAGGTATTGGGGGCTGATATGCTTCTCTATCCAGTATATAGTGGGGTGTATTGGGGACTGATATGCTCCTCTATCCAGTATATAGTGGGGGCATTAGGGGCTGATATGCTCCTCTATCCAGTATATAATGGGGGGTATTGGGGGCTGATATGCTCCTCTATCCAGTATATAGTGGGGGGTATTGGGGGCTGATATGCTCCTCTATCCAGTATATAGTGGGGGGTATTGGGGGCTGATATGCTCCTCTATCCAGTATATAGTGGGGGTATTGGGGGCTGATATGCTCCTCTATCCAGTATATAGTGGGGGGTATTGGGGGCTGATATGCTCCTCTATCCGGTATATAGTGGGGGGCATTGGGGGCTGATATTCTCCTCTATCCAGTATATAGTGGGGGGTATTGGGGGCTGATATGCTCCTCTATCCAGTATATAGTGGGGGTATTGGGGGCTGATATGCTCCTCTATCCAGTATATAGTGGGGGGTATTGGGGGCTGATATGCTCCTCTATCCGGTATATAGTGGGGGGCATTGGGGGCTGATATTCTCCTCTATCCAGTATATAGTGGGGGCATTGGGGGCTGATATGCTCCTCTATCCAGTATAAAGAGGGGGTATTGGGGGCTGATATGGTCCTCTATCCAGTATATAGTGGGGGTATTGGGGGCTGATATGCTCCACTATTCAGTATATAGAGGGGGGTATTGGGGGCTGATATGCTCCTCTATCCAGTATATAGTGGGGGCATTGGGGGCTGATATGCTCCTCTATCCAGTATATAGTGGGGGGTATTGGGGGCTGATATGCTCCTCTATCCAGTATATAGTGGGGGGTATTGGGGGCTGATATGCTTCTCTATCCAGTATATAGTCGGGGGTATTGGGGACTGATATGCTCCTCTATCCAGTATATAGTGGGGGCATTGGGGGCTGATATGCACCTCTATCCATTATATAGAGGGGGTATTGGGGGCTGATATGCTCCTCTATCCAGTATATAGTGGGGGTATTGGGGGCTGATATGCTCCGCTATTCAGTATATAGTGGGGGGTATTGGGGGCTGATATTCTCCTCTATCCAGTATATAGTGGGGGCATTGGGGGCTGATATGCTCCTCTATCCAGTATATAGTGGGGGCATTGAGGGCTGATATGCTCCTCTATACAGTATATAGTGGGGGGCATTGGGGGCTGATATGCTCCTCTATCCAGTATATAGTGGGGGCATTGAGGGCTGATATGCTATTCTATCCAGTATATAGTGGGGGGTATTGTGGGCTGATATGCTCCGCTATCCAGTATATAGTGGGGGGTATTGGGGGCTGATATGCTCCTCTATCCAGTATATAGAGGGGGTAATGGGGGCTGATATGCTTCTCTATCCAGTATATAGTGGGGGGTATTGGGGACTGATATGCTCCTCTATCCAGTATATAGTGGGGGCATTGGGGGCTGATATGCTCCTCTATCCAGTATATAGTGGGGGGTATTGGGGGCTGATATGCTCCTCTATCCAGTATATAGTGGGGGGTATTGGGGGCTGATATGCTCCTCTATCCAGTATATAGTGGGGGGTATTGGGGGCTGATATGCTCCGCTATCCAGTATATAGTGGGGGGCATTGGGGGGCTGATATTCTCTGCTATCCAGTATATGGAGGGGGGTATTGGGGGCTGATATGCTCCTCTATCCAGTATATAGAGGGGGGTATTGGGGGGCTGATATGCTCCTCTATCCAGTCTATAGTGGGGGGTATTGGGGGCTGATATGCTCCTCTATCCAGTATATAGTGGGGGGTATTGGGGGGCTGATATTCTCTGCTATCCCGTATATGGAGGGGGGTATTGGGGGCTGATATGCTCCTCTATCCAGTATATAGAGGGGGGTATTGGGGGGCTGATATGCTCCTCTATCCAGTATATAGAGGGGGTATTGGGGGCTGATATGCTCCTCTATCCAGTATATAGTGGGGGCATTGGGGGCTGATATGCTCCTCTATCCAGTATATAAAGGGGGGTATTGGGGGCTGATATTCTCCTCTATCCAGTATATAGAGGCGGGTATTGGGGGCTGATATTCTCCTCTATCCAGTATATAGAGGGGGGTATTGGGAGCTGATATGCTCCGCTATCCAGTATATAGAGGGGGGTATTGGGGGCTGATGTGCTCCTCTATCCAGTATATAGTGGGGGGTATTGGGGGCTGATATGCTCCTCTATCAAGTATATAGTGGGGGGTATTGGTGCTGATATTCTCCTCTATCCAGTATATAGAGGGGTGTATTGGGGGCTGATATTCTCCTCTATCCAGTATATAGAGGGGGGTATTGGGAGCTGATATGCTCCGCTATACAGTATATAGAGGGGGGTATTGGGGGCTGATATGCTCCTCTATCCAGTATATAGTGGGGGTATTGGGGGCTGATATGCTCCGCTATCCAGTATATAGTGGGGGGCATTGGGGGCTGATATGCTCCTCTATCCAGTATATAGAGGGGGGTATTGGGGGCTGATATTCTCCTCTATCCAGTATATAGAGGCGGGTATTGGGGGCTGATATTCTCCTCTATCCATTATATAGAGGGGGGTATTGGGAGCTGATATGCTCCGCTATCCAGTATATAGAGGGGGGTATTGGGGGCTGATGTGCTCCTCTATCCAGTATATAGTGGGGGGTATTGGGGGCTGATATGCTCCTCTATCCAGTATATAGTGGGGGGTATTGGGGGCTGATATGCTCCTCTATCAAGTATATAGTGGAGGTATTGGGGGCTGATGTGCTCCTCTATCCAGTATATAGAGGGGGTATTGGGGGCTGATATGCTCCTCTATCCAGTATATAGAGGGGGGTATTGGGGGCTGATATGCTCCTTTATCCAGAATATAGTGGGGGGTATTGGGGGCTGATATGCTCCTCTATCCGGTATATAGTAGGGGGTATTGGGTGCTGATATGCTCCTCTATCCAGCATATAGTGGGGTGCATTGGGGGCTGATATGCTCCTCTATCCAGTATATAGTGGGGGCATTGGGGGCTGATATGCTCCGCTATCCAGTATATAGTGGGGGGCATTGGGGACTGATATGCTCCTCTATCCAGTATATAGTGGGGGCATTGGGGGCTGATATGCTCCGCTATCCAGTATATAGTAGGGGGTATTGGGGGCTGATATGCTCCTCTATCCAGTATATAGTGGGGGGTATTGGGGGCTGATATGCTCCGCTATCCAGTATATAGAGGGGGGTATTGGGGGCTGATGTTCTCCTCTATCCAGTATATAGTGGGGGTATTGGGGGGCTGATATGCTCCTCTATCCAGTATATAGTGGGGGGCATTTGGGGCTGATGTGCTCCTCTATCCAGTATATAGTGGGGGATATTGGGGGGCTGATATGCTCCTCTATCCAGTATATAGTGGGGGGTATTGGGGGCTGATATGCTCCTCTATCCAGTTTATAGTGGGGGGTATTGGGGGCTGATATGCTCCTCTATCCAGTATATAGTGGGGGGTATTGGGGGCTGATATGCTCCTCTATCCGGTATATAGTAGGGGGTATTGGGGGCTGATATGCTCCTCTATCCAGTATATAGTGGGGGTATTGGGGGCTGATATGCTCCTCTATCCAGTATATAGTGGGGGGTATTGGGGGCTGATATGCTCCTCTATCCGGTATATAGTAGGGGGTATTGGGGGCTGATATGCTCCTCTATCCGGTATATAGGTGGGGGGTATTGGGGGCTGATATGCTCCTCTATCCAGTATATAGAGGGGGTATTGGGGGTTGATATGCTCCTCTATCCGGTATATAGTGGGGGTATTGGGGGCTGATATGCTCCTCTATCCAGTATATAGTGGGGGGTATTGGGGGCTGATATGCTCCTCTATCCAGTATATAGTGGGGGTATTGGGGGCTGATATGCTCCTCTATCCAGTATATAGTGGGGAGTATTGGGGGCTGATATGCTCCGCTATCCAGTATATAGTGGGGGTATTGGGGGCTGATATGCTCCTCTATCCAGTATATAGTGGGGGGTATTGGGGGCTGATATGCTCCTCTATCCAGTATATAGTGGGGGGTATTGGGGGCTGATATGCTCCGCTATCCAGTATATAGTGGGGGCATTGGGGGCTGATATGCTCCTCTATCCAGCATATAGTGGGGGGTATTGGGGGCTGATATGCTCCTCTATCCAGTATATAGTGGGGGGTATTGGGGGCTGATATGCTCCGCTATCCAGTATATAGTGGGGGCATTGGGGGCTGATATGCTCCACTATCTAGTATATAGTGGGGGGTATTGGGGGGCTGATATGCTCCGCTATCCAGTATATAGTGGGGGGTATTGGGGGCTGATCGGCTCCTCTATCCAGTTTATAGTGGGGGGTATTGGGGGCTGATATGCTCCTCTATCCAGTATATAGTGGGGGGTATTGGGGGCTGATATGCTCCTCTATCCGGTATATAGTGGGGGGTATTGGGGGCTGATAGGCTCCTCTATCCAGTATATAGTGGGGGGTATTATGGCTGATATGCTCCGCTATCCTGTATATAGTGGGGGTATTGGGGGCTGATATGCTCCTCTATCCGGTATATAGTGGGGGGTATTGGGGGCTGATAGGCTCCTCTATCCGGTATATAGTAGGGGGTATTGGGGGCTGATATGCTCCTCTATCAAGTATATAGTGGGGGCTGATATTCTCCTCTATCCAGTATATAGTGGGGGGTATTGGGGGCTGATATGCTCCGTTATCCAGTATATAGAGGGGGGTATTGGGGGCTGATATGCTCCGCTATCCAGTATAGTGGGGGGCATTGGGGGCTGATGTGCTCCTCTATCCAGTATATAGTGGGGGGTATTGGGGGCTGATATTCTCCGTTATCCGGTATATAGTGGGGGTATTGGGGGCCGATATGCTCCGCTATCCAGTATATAGTGGGGGCATTGGGGGCTGATATGCTCCGCTATCCTGTATATAGTGGGGGTATTGGGGGCTGATATGCTCCTCTATCCAGTATATAGTGGGGGGTATTGGGGGCTGATATGCTCCGCTATCCAGTATATAGTGGGGGGCATTGGGGGCTGATATGCTCCTCTATCCAGTATATAGTGGGGGCATTGGGGGCTGATATGCTCCTCTATCCAATATATAGTGGGGGGTATTGGGTGCTGATATGCTCCGCTATCCAGTATATTGTGGGGGGTATTGGGGGCTGATAGGCTCCTCTATCCAGTTTATAGTGGGGGGTATTGGGGGCTGATATGCTCCTCTATCCAGTATATAGTGAGGGTATTGGGGGCTGATATGCTCCTCTATCCAGTATATAGTGGGGGGTATTGGGGGCTGATATGCTCCTCAATCCAGTATATAGTGGGGGGTATTGGGGGGCTGATATGCTCCTCTATCCAGTATATAGTGGGGGGTATTGGGGGATGATATGCTCCTCTATCCAGTATATAGGGGGGGGTATTGGGGGCTGATATGCTCCTCTATCCGGTATATAGTAGGGGGTATTGGGGGCTGATATGCTCCTCTATCCGGTATATAGTAGGGGGTATTGGGGGCTGATATGCTCCTCTATCCAGTATATAGAGGGGGTATTGGGGGTTGATATGCTCCTCTATCCGGTATATAGTGGGGGGTATTGTGGGCTGATATGCTCCGCTATCCAGTATATAGTGGGGGTATTGGGGGCTGATATGCTCCTCTATCCAGTATATAGTGGGGGGTATTGGGGGCTGATATGCTCCGCTATCCAGTATATAGTGGGGGTATTGGGGGCTGATATGCTCCTCTATCCAGTATATAGTGGGGGGTATTGGGGACTGATATGCTCCTCTATCCAGTATATAGTGGGGGATATTGGGGGCTGATATGCTCCTCTATCCAGTATATAGTGGTGGGTATTGGGGGCTGATATGCTCCTCTATCCAGTATATAGTGGGGGTATTGGGGGCTGATATGCTCCTCTATCCAGTATATAGTGGGGGGTATTGGGGACTGATATGCTCCTCTATCCAGTATATAGTGGGGGCATTGGGGGCTGATATGCTCCGCTATCCAGTGTATAGTAGGGGGTATTGGGGGCTGATATGATCCTCTATCCAGTATATAGTGGGGGGTATTGGGGGCTGATATGCTCCGCTATCCAGTATATAGTGGGGGGCATTGGGGGCTGATGTGCTCCTCTATCCAGTATATAGTGGGGGGTATTGGGGGGCTGATATGCTCCTCTATCCAGTATATAGTGGGGGGCATTGGGGGCTGATGTGCTCCTCTATCCAGTATATAGTGGGGGGTATTGGGGGCTGATATGCTCCTCTATCCAGTATATAGTGGGGGGTATTGGGGGTTGATATGCTCCTCTATCCAGTATATAGTGGGGGGTATTGGGGCTGATATGCTCCTCTATCCAGTATATAGTGGGGGTATTGGGGGCTGCTATTCTCCTCTATCCAGTATATAGTGGGGGGTATTGGGGGCTGATATGCTCCTCTATCCAGTATATAGTGGGGGGGTATTGGGGGCTGATATGCTCCTCTATCCGGTATATAGTAGGGGGTATTGGGGGCTGATATGCTCCTCTATCCGGTATATAGTAGGGGGTATTGGGGGCTGATATGCTCCTCTATCCAGTATATAGAGGGGGTATTGGGGGTTGATATGCTCCTCTATCCGGTATATAGTGGGGGGTATTGTGTGCTGATATGCTCTGCTATCCAGTATATAGTGGGGGTATTGGGGGCTGATATGTTCCTCTATCCAGTATAAAGTGGGGGGTATTGGGGGCTGATATGCTCCGCTATTCAGTATATAGTGGGGGGCATTGGGGACTGATAGGCTCCTCTATCCAGTATATAGTGGGGGTATTGGGGGCTGATATGCTCCTCTATCCAGTATATAGTGGGGGGTATTGCGGGCTGATATGCTCCGCTATCCAGTATATAGTGGGGGGTATTGGGGGCTGATATGCTCCTCTATCCAGTATATAGTGGGGGGTATTGGGGGCTGATGTGCTCCTATATCCAGTATATAGTGGGGGCATTGGGGGCTGATATGCTCCTCTATCCAGTATATAGTGGGGGGTATTGGGGGCTGATGTGCTCCTATATCCAGTATATAGTGGGGGCATTGGGGGCTGATATGCTCCTCTATCCAGCATATAGTGGGGGGTATTGGGGGCTGATATGCTCCTCTATCCAGTATATAGTGGGGGGTATTGGGGGCTGATATGCTCCGCTATTCAGTATATAGTGGGGTGCATTGGGGGCTGATAGGCTCCTCTATCCAGTATATAGTGGGGGTATTGGGGGCTGATATGCTCCTCTATCCAGTATATAGTGGGGGGTATTGGGGGCTGATATGCTCCGCTATCCAGTATATAGTGGGGGTATTGGGGGCTGATATGCTCCTCTATCCAGTATATAGTGGGGGGTATTGGGGACTGATATGCTCCTCTATCCAGTATATAGAGGGGGGTATTGGGGGCTGATATGCTCCTCTATCCAGTATATAGTGGGGGATATTGGGGGCTGATATGCTCCTCTATCCAGTATATAGTGGGGGTATTGGGGGCTGATATGCTCCTCTATCCAGTATATAGTGGGGGGTATTGGGGGCTGATATTCTCCTCTATCCAGTATATAGAGGGGGGTATTGGGGGCTGATATGCTCCTCTATCCAGTATATAGTGGGGGATATTGGGGGCTGATATGCTCCTCTATCCAGTATATAGTGGGGGTATTGGGGGCTGATATGCTCCTCTATCCAGTATATAGTGGGGGTATTGGGGGCTGATATGCTCCTCTATCCATTATATAGTGGTGGGTATTGGGGGCTGATATGCTCCTCTATCCAGTATATAGTGGGGGTATTGGGGGCTGATATGCTCCTCTATCCAGTATATAGTGGGGGGTATTGGGGACTGATATGCTCCTCTATCCAGTATATAGTGGGGGCATTGGGGGCTGATATGCTCCGCTATCCAGTATAAAGTAGGGGGTATTGGGGGCTGATATGATCCTCTATCCAGTATATAGTGGGGGGTATTGGGGGCTGATATGCTCCGCTATCCAGTATATAGTGGGGGGCATTGGGGGCTGATGTGCTCCTCTATCCAGTATATAGTGGGGGGTATTGGGGGGCTGATATGCTCCTCTATCCAGTATATAGTGGGGGGCATTGGGGGCTGATGTGCTCCTCTATCCAGTATATAGTGGGGGGTATTTGGGGCTGATATGCTCCTCTATCCAGTATATAGTGGGGGGTATTGGGGGCTGATATGCTCCTCTTTCCAGTATATAGTGGGGGGTATTGGGGCTGATATGCTCCTCTATCCAGTATATAGTGGGGGGTATTGTGGGCTGATATGCTCCTCTATCCAGTATATAGTGGGGGGTATTGGGGGCTGATATGCTCCTCTATCCGGTATATAGTAGGGGGTATTGGGGGCTGATATGCTCCTCTATCCGGTATATAGTAGGGGGTATTGGGGGCTGATATGCTCCTCTATCGAGTATATAGAGGGGGTATAGGGGGTTGATATGCTCCTCTATCCGGTATATAGTGGGGGGTATTGTAGGCTGATATGCTCTGCTATCCAGTATATAGTGGGGGTATTGGGGGCTGATATGTTCCTCTATCCAGTATAAAGTGGGGGGTATTGGGGGCTGATATGCTCCGCTATTCAGTATATAGTGGGGGGCATTGGGGGCTGATAGGCTCCTCTATCCATTATATAGTGGGGGGTATTGCGGGCTGATATGCTCCGCTATCCAGTATATAGTGGGGTGTATTGGGGGCTGATATGCTCCTCTATCCAGTATATAGTGGGGGGTATTGGGGGCTGATATGCTCCTCTATCCAGTATATAGTGGGGAGTATTGGGGGCTGATATGCCCCGCTATCCAGTATATAGTGGGGGCATTGTGGGCTGATATGCTCCTCTATCCAGTATATAGTGGGGGGTATTGGGGGCTGATATGCTCCGCTATCCAGTATATAGTGGGGGCATTGGGGGCTGATATGCTCCACTATCCAGTATATAGTGGGGGGTATTGGGGGGCTGATATGCTCCGCTATCCAGTATTTAGTGGGGGGTATTGGGGGCTGATAGGCTCCTCTATCCAGTTTATAGTGGGGGGTATTGGGGGCTGATATGCTCCTCTATCCAGTATATAGTGTGGGTATTGGGGGCTGATATGCTCCTCTATCCGGTATATAGTGGTGGGTATTGGGGGCTGATATGCTCCTCTATCCATTATATAGTGGGGGGTATTGGGGCTGATATGCTCCGCTATCCTGTATATAGTGGGGGTATTGGGGGCTGATATGCTCCTCTATCCAGTATATAGTGGGAGCTGATATTCTCCTCTATCCAGTATATAGTGGGGGGTATTGGGGGCTGATATGCTCCGTTATCCAGTATATAGAGGGGGGTATTGGGGGCTGATATGCTCCGCTATCCAGTATAGTGGGGGTATTGGGGGCTGATATGCTTCTCTATCCAGTATATAGTGGGGGGCATTGGGGGCTGATATGCTCCGCTATCCAGTATATAGTGGGGGGTATTGGGGGCCGATATGCTCCGCTATCCAGTATATAGTGGAGGCATTGGGGGCTGATATGCTCCGCTATCCTTTATATAGTGGGGGTATTGGGGGCTGATATGCTCCTCTATCCAGTATATAGTGGGGGCATTGGGGGCTGATATGCTCCTCTATCCAGTATATAGAGGGGGTATTGGGGGCTGATATGCTACGCTATCCAGTATATAGTGGGGGGCATTGGGGGCTGATATGCTCCGCTATCCAGTATATAGTGGGGGGCATTGGGGGCTGATATGCTCCGCTATCCAGTATATAGTGGGGGTATTGGGGGCTGATATGCTACGCTATCCAGTATATAGTGGGGGGCATTGGGGGCTGATATGCTCCGCTATCCAGTATATAGTGGGGGCATTGGGGGCTGATATGCTCCGCTATCCAGTATATAGTGGGGGTATTGGGGGCTGATATGCTACGCTATCCAGTATATAGTGGGGGGCATTGGGGGCTGATATGCTCCGCTATCCAGTATATAGTGGGGGGCATTGGGGGCTGATATGCTCCGCTATCCAGTATATAGTGGGGGTATTGGGGGCTGATATGCTCCGCTATTCAGTATATAGTGGGGGGCATTGGGGGCTGATATGCTCCTCTATCCAGTATATAGTGGGGGGCATTGGGGGCTGATATGCTCCTCTATCCAGTATATAGTGGGGGCATTGAGGGCTGATATGCTCCTCTATCCAGTATATAGTGGGGGCATTGGGGGCTGATATGCTTCTCTATCCAGTATATAGTGGGGGCATTGGGGGCTGATATGCTCCTCTATCCAGTATATAGTGGGGGCATTGAGGGCTGATATGCTCCTCTATCCAGTATATAGTGGGGGCATTGGGGGCTGATATGCTCCTCTATCCAGTATATAGTGGGGGCATTGAGGGCTGATATGCTCCTCTATCCAGTATATAGTGGGGGGTATTGGGGGCTGATATGCTCCGCTATCCAGTATATAGTGGGGGGTATTGGGGGCTGATATGCTCCTCTATCCAGTATATAGAGGGGGTATTGGGGGCTCATATGTTCCTCTATCCAGTATATAGTGGGGGGTATTGGGGGCTGATATACTCCTCTATCCAGCATATAGTGGGGGCATTGGGGACTGATATGCTCCTCTATCCATTATATAGTGGGGGGCATTGGGGGCTGATATGCTCCTCTATCCAGTATATAGAGGGGGTATTGTGGGCTGATATTCTCCTCTATCCAGTATATATAGGGGGGTATTGGGGGCTGATATTCTCCTCTATCCAGTATATAGAGGGGGGTATTGGGGGCTGATATGCTCCGCTATCCAGTATATAGAGGGGGGTATTGGGGGCTGATGTGCTCCTCTATCCAGTATATAGTGGGGGGTATTGGGGGCTGATATGCTCCTCTATCCAATATATAGTGGGGGCATTGGGGGCTGATATGCTCCGCTATCCAGTATATAGTGGGGGGTATTGGGGGCTGATATGCTCTTCTATCCAGTATATAGTGGGGGCATTGGGGGCTGATATGCTCCTCTATCCAGTATATAGAGGGGGGTATTGGGGGCTGATATGCTCCGCTATCCAGTATATAGTAGGGGTATTGGGGGCTGATATGCTCCTCCATCCAGTATATAGTGGGGGCATTGGGGGCTGATATGCTCCGCTATCCAGTATATAGTGGGGGGCATTGGGGGCTGATATGCTCCTCTATCCAGTATATAGTGGGGGCATTGGGGGCTGATATGCTCCGCCATCCAGTATATAGTGGGGGGTATTGGGAGCTGATATGCTCCTCTATCCAGTATATAGTGGGGCCATTGGGGGCTGATATGCTCCGCTATCCAGTATATAGTGGGGGGTATTGGGGGCTGATGTGCTCCTCTATCCAGTATATAGTGGGGGGCATTGGGGGCTGATATGCTCCGCTATCCAGTATATAGAGGGGGGTATTGGGGGCTGATGTGCTCCTCTATCCAGTATATAGTGGGGGGCATTGGGGGCTGATATGCTCCTCTATCCAGTATATAGAGGGGGTATTGGGGGCTGATATTCTCCTCTATCCAGTATATAGAGTGGGGTATTGGTGGCTGATATTCTCCTCTATCCAGTATATAGAGGGGGGTATTGGGGGCTGATATGCTCCGCTATCCAGTATATAGAGGGGGGTATTGGGGGCTGATGTGCTCCTCTATCCAGTATATAGTGGGGGGTATTGGGGGCTGATATGCTCCTCTATCCAGTATATAGTGGGGCCATTGGGGGCTGATATGCTCCGCTATCCAGTATATAGTGGGGGGTATTGGGGGCTGATATGCTCTTCTATCCAGTATATAGTGGGGGCATTGGGGGCTGATATGCTCCTCTATCCAGTATATAGAGGGGGGTATTGGGGGCAGATATGCTCCGCTATCCAGTATATAGTAGGGGTATTGGGGGCTGATATGCTCCTCCATCCAGTATATAGTGGGGGGTATTGGGGGCTGATATGCTCCGCTATCCAGTATATAGTGGGGGGCATTGGGGGCTGATATGCTCCTCTATCCAGTATATAGTGGGGGCATTGGGGGCTGATATGCTCCGCCATCCAGTATATATTGGGGGTATTGGGGGCTGATATGCTCCTCTATCCAGTATATAGTGGGGGGTATTGGGGGCTGATGTGCTCCTCTATCCAGTATATAGTGGGGGCATTGGGGGCTGATATGCTCCTCTATCCAGTATATAGTGGGGGCATTGGTGGCTGATATGCTCCTCCATCCAGTATATAGTGGGGGGTATTGGGGGCTGATATGCTCCTCTATCCAGTATATAGTGGGGGCCTTGGAGGCTGATATGCTCATCTATCCAGTATATAGTGGGGGGTATTGGGGGCTGATATGCTCCTCTATCCAGTATATAGTGGGGGCATTGGGGGCTGATATGCTCCTCTATCCAGTATATAGTGGGGGCATTGGGGGCTGATATGCTCCTCTATCCAGTATATAGTGGGGGGCATTGGGGGCTGATATGCTCCTCTATCCAGTATATAGTGGGGGGTATTGGGGGCTGATATGCTCCTCTATCTAGTATATAGTGGGGGGCATTGGGGGCTGATATGCTCCGCTATTCAGTATATAGTGGGGGGTATTGGGGGCTGATATGCTCCTCTATCCAGTATATAGTGGGGGGTATTGGGGGCTGTTATGCTCCTCTATCCAGTATATAGAGGGGGGTATTGGGGGCTGATATGCTCCGCTATCCAGTATATAGTAGGGGTATTGGGGGCTGATATGCTCCTCCATCCAGTATATAGTGGGGGGTATTGGGGGCTGATATGCTCCGCTATCCAGTATATAGTGGGGGGCATTGGGGGCTGATATGCTCCGCTATCCAGTATATAGTGGGGGGCATTGGGGGCTGATATCCTCCTCTATCCAGTATATAGTGGGGGCATTGGGGGCTGATATGCTCCGCCATCCAGTATATATTGGGGGTATTGGGGGCTGATATGCTCCTCTATCCAGTATATAGTGGGGGGTATTGGGGGCTGATGTGCTCCTCTATCCAGTATATAGTGGGGGCATTGGGGGCTGATATGCTCCTCTATCCAGTATATAGTGGGGGCATTGGTGGCTGATATGCTCCTCTATCCAGTATATAGTGGGTGGTATTGGGGGCTGATATGCTCCTCTATCCAGTATATAGTGGGGGCATTGGAGGCTGATATGCTCATCTATCCAGTATATAGTGGGGGGTATTGGGGGCTGATATGCTCCTCTATCCAGTATATAGTGGGGGCATTGGGGGCTGATATGCTCCTCTATCCAGTATATAGTGGGGGCATTGGGGGCTGATATGCTCCTCTATCCAGTATATAGTGGGGGGCATTGGGGGCTGATATGCTCCTCTATCCAGTATATAGTGGGGGGTATTGGGGGCTGATATGCTCCTCTATCTAGTATATAGTGGGGGGCATTGGGGGCTGATATGCTCCGCTATTCAGTATATAGTGGGGGGTATTGGGGGCTGATATGCTCCTCTATCCAGTATATAGTGGGGGGTATTGGGGGCTGATATGCTCCTCTATCCAGTATATAGTGGGGGGTATTGGGGCTGATATGCTCCTCTATCCAGTATATAGTGGGGGGTATTGGGGGCTGATATGCTCCTCTATCCAGTATATAGTGGGGGGTATTGGGGGCTGATATGCTCCTCTATCCAGTATATAGTGGGGGGCATTGGGGGCTGATATGCTCCTCTATCCAGTACATAGTGGGGGGCATTGGGGGCTGATATGCTCCGCTATCCAGTATATAGAGGGGGGTATTGGGGGCTGATGTGCTCCTCTATCCATTATATAGTGGGGGGCATTGGGGGCTGATATGCTCCTCTATCCAGTATATAGAGGGGGTATTGGGGGCTGATATTCTCCTCTATCCAGTATATAGAGGGTGGTATTGGGGGCTGATATGCTCCTCTATCCAGTATATAGTGGGGGGTATTGGGGGCTGATATGCTCCTCTATCCAGTATATAGTGGGGGGTATTGGGGGCTGATATGCTCCGCTATCCAGTATATAGTGGGGGCATTGTGGGCTGATATGCTCCTCTATCCAGTATATAGTGGGGGGTATTGGGGGCTGATATGCTCCGCTATCCAGTATATAGTGGGGGCATTGGGGGCTGATATGCTCCACTATCCAGTATATAGTGGGGGGTATTGGGGGCTGATATGCTCCTCTATCCAGTATATAGTGGGGGGCATTGGGGGCTGATATGCTCCTCTATCCAGTATATAGTGGGGGGCATTGGGGGCTGATATCCTCCGCTATCCAGTATATAGAGGGGGGTATTGGGGGCTGATGTGCTCCTCTATCCATTATATAGTGGGGGGCATTGGGGGCTGATATGCTCCTCTATCCAGTATATAGAGGGGGTATTGGGGGCTGATATTCTCCTCTATCCAGTATATAGTGGGGTGTATTGGGGGCTGATATGCTCCTCTATCCAGTATATAGTGGGGGGTATTGGGGGCTGATATGCTCCTCTATCCAGTATATAGTGGGGGGTATTGGGGGCTGATATGCTCCGCTATCCAGTATACAGTGGGGGCATTGTGGGCTGATATGCTCCTCTATCCAGTATATAGTGGGGGGTATTGGGGGCTGATATGCTCCGCTATCCAGTATATAGTGGGGGCATTGGGGGCTGATATGCTCCACTATCCAGTATATAGTGGGGGGTATTGGGGGGCTGATATGCTCCGCTATCCAGTATTTAGTGGGGGGTATTGGGGGCTGATAGGCTCCTCTATCCAGTTTATAGTGGGGGGTATTGGGGGCTGATATGCTCCTCTATCCAGTATATAGTGTGGGTATTGGGGGCTGATATGCTCCTCTATCCGGTATATAGTGGTGGGTATTGGGGGCTGATATGCTCCTCTATCCATTATATAGTGGGGGGTATTGGGGCTGATATGCTCCGCTATCCTGTATATAGTGGGGGTATTGGGGGCTGATATGCTCCTCTATCCAGTATATAGTGGGAGCTGATATTCTCCTCTATCCAGTATATAGTGGGGGGTATTGGGGGCTGATATGCTCCGTTATCCAGTATATAGAGGGGGTATTGGGGGCTGATATGCTCCGCTATCCAGTATAGTGGGGGTATTGGGGGCTGATATGCTTCTCTATCCAGTATATAGTGGGGGGCATTGGGGGCTGATATGCTCCTCTATCCAGTATATAGTGGGGGGTATTGGGGGCCGATATGCTCCGCTATCCAGTATATAGTGGAGGCATTGGGGGCTGATATGCTCCGCTATCCTGTATATAGTGGGGGTATTGGGGGCTGATATGCTCCTCTATCCAGTATATAGTGGGGGCATTGGGGACTGATATGCTCCTCTATCCAGTATATAGAGGGGGTATTGGGGGCTGATATGCTACGCTATCCAGTATATAGTGGGGGGCATTGGGGGCTGATATGCTCCGCTATCCAGTATATAGTGGGGGGCATTGGGGGCTGATATGCTCCGCTATCCAGTATATAGTGGGGGTATTGGGGGCTGATATGCTACGCTATCCAGTATATAGTGGGGGGCATTGGGGGCTGATATGCTCCGCTATCCAGTATATAGTGGGGGTATTGGGGGCTGATATGCTACGCTATCCAGTATATAGTGGGGGGCATTGGGGGCTGATATGCTCCGCTATCCAGTATATAGTGGGGGTATTGGGGGCTGATATGCTACGCTATCCAGTATATAGTGGGGGGCATTGGGGGCTGATATGCTCCGCTATCCAGTATATAGTGGGGGGCATTGGGGGCTGATATGCTCCGCTATCCAGTATATAGTGGGGGTATTGGGGGCTGATATGCTCCGCTATTCAGTATATAGTGGGGGGCATTGGGGGCTGATATGCTCCTCTATCCAGTATATAGTGGGGGGCATTGGGGGCTGATATGCTCCTCTATCCAGTATATAGTGGGGGCATTGAGGGCTGATATGCTCCTCTATCCAGTATATAGTGGGGGCATTGGGGGCTGATATGCTCCTCTATCCAGTATATAGTGGGGGCATTGGGGGCTGATATGCTCCTCTATCCAGTATATAGTGGGGGCATTGAGGGCTGATATGCTCCTCTATCCAGTATATAGTGGGGGCATTGGGGGCTGATATGCTCCTCTATCCAGTATATAGTGGGGGCATTGAGGGCTGATATGCTCCTCTATCCAGTATATAGTGGGGGGTATTGGGGGCTGATATGCTCCGCTATCCAGTACATAGTGGGGGGTATTGGGGGCTGATATGCTCCTCTATCCAGTATATAGAGGGGGTATTGGGGGCTGATATGTTCCTCTATCCAGTATATAGTGGGGGGTATTGGGGGCTGATATACTCCTCTATCCAGCATATAGTGGGGGCATTGGGGACTGATATGCTCCTCTATCCATTATATAGTGGGGGGCATTGGGGGCTGATATGCTCCTCTATCCAGTATATAGAGGGGGTATTGGGGGCTGATATTCTCCTCTATCCAGTATATAGAGGGGGGTATTGGGGGCTGATATTCTCCTCTATCCAGTATATAGAGGGGGGTATTGGGGGCTGATATGCTCCGCTATCCAGTATATAGAGGGGGGTATTGGGGGCTGATGTGCTCCTCTATCCAGTATATAGTGGGGGGTATTGGGGGCTGATATGCTCCTCTATCCAATATATAGTGGGGGCATTGGGGGCTGATATGCTCCGCTATCCAGTATATAGTGGGGGGTATTGGGGGCTGATATGCTCTTCTATCCAGTATATAGTGGGGGCATTGGGGGCTGATATGCTCCTCTATCCAGTATATAGAGGGGGGTATTGGGGGCTGATATGCTCCGCTATCCAGTATATAGTAGGGGTATTGGGGGCTGATATGCTCCTCCATCCAGTATATAGTGGGGGCATTGGGGGCTGATATGCTCCGCTATCCAGTATATAGTGGGGGGCATTGGGGGCTGATATGCTCCTCTATCCAGTATATAGTGGGGGCATTGGGGGCTGATATGCTCCGCCATCCAGTATATAGTGGGGGGTATTGGGGGCTGATATGCTCCTCTATCCAGTATATAGTGGGGCCATTGGGGGCTGATATGCTCCGCTATCCAGTATATAGTGGGGGGTATTGGGGGCTGATGTGCTCCTCTATCCAGTATATAGTGGGGGGCATTGGGGGCTGATATGCTCCGCTATCCAGTATATAGAGGGGGCTATTGGGGGCTGATGTGCTCCTCTATCCAGTATATAGTGGGGGGCATTGGGGGCTGATATGCTCCTCTATCCAGTATATAGAGGGGGTATTGGGGGCTGATATTCTCCTCTATCCAGTATATAGAGGGGGGTATTGGTGGCTGATATTCTCCTCTATCCAGTATATAGAGGGGGGTATTGGGGGCTGATATGCTCCGCTATCCAGTATATAGAGGGGGGTATTGGGGGCTGATGTGCTCCTCTATCCAGTATATAGTGGGGGGTATTGGGGGCTGATATGCTCCTCTATCCAGTATATAGTGGGGCCATTGGGGGCTGATATGCTCCGCTATCCAGTATATAGTGGGGGGTATTGGGGGCTGATATGCTCTTCTATCCAGTATATAGTGGGGGCATTGGGGGCTGATATGCTCCTCTATCCAGTATATAGAGGGGGGTATTGGGGGCTGATATGCTCCGCTATCCAGTATATAGTAGGGGTATTGGGGGCTGATATGCTCCTCCATCCAGTATATAGTGGGGGGTATTGGGGGCTGATATGCTCCGCTATCCAGTATATAGTGGGGGGCATTGGGGGCTGATATGCTCCTCTATCCAGTATATAGTGGGGGCATTGGGGGCTGATATGCTCCGCCATCCAGTATATATTGGGGGTATTGGGGGCTGATATGCTCCTCTATCCAGTATATAGTGGGGGGTATTGGGGGCTGATGTGCTCCTCTATCCAGTATATAGTGGGGGCATTGGGGGCTGATATGCTCCTCTATCCAGTATATAGTGGGGGCATTGGTGGCTGATATGCTCCTCTATCCAGTATATAGTGGGGGGTATTGGGGGCTGATATGCTCCTCTATCCAGTATATAGTGGGGGCCTTGGAGGCTGATATGCTCATCTATCCAGTATATAGTGGGGGGTATTGGGGGCTGATATGCTCCTCTATCCAGTATATAGTGGGGGCATTGGGGGCTGATATGCTCCTCTATCCAGTATATAATGGGGGCATTGGGGGCTGATATGCTCCTCTATCCAGTATATAGTGGGGGGCATTGGGGGCTGATATGCTCCTCTATCCAGTATATAGTGGGGGGTATTGGGGGCTGATATGCTCCTCTATCTAGTATATAGTGGGGGGCATTGGGGGCTGATATGCTCCGCTATTCAGTATATAGTGGGCGGTATTGGGGGCTGATATGCTCCTCTATCCAGTATATAGAGGGGGGTATTGGGGGCTGATATGCTCCGCTATCCAGTATATAGTAGGGGTATTGGGGGCTGATATGCTCCGCTATCCAGTATATAGTGGGGGGCATTGGGGGCTGATATGCTCCGCTATCCAGTATATAGTGGGGGGCATTGGGGGCTGATATGCTCCTCTATCCAGTATATAGTGGGGGCATTGGGGGCTGATATGCTCCGCCATCCAGTATATATTGGGGGTATTGGGGGCTGATATGCTCCTCTATCCAGTATATAGTGGGGGGTATTGGGGGCTGATGTGCTCCTCTATCCAGTATATAGTGGGGGCATTGGGGGCTGATATGCTCCTCTATCCAGTATATAGTGGGGGCATTGGTGGCTGATATGCTCCTCTATCCAGTATATAGTGGGGGGTATTGGGGGCTGATATGCTCCTCTATCCAGTATATAGTGGGGGCATTGGAGGCTGATATGCTCCTCTATCCAGTATATAGTGGGGGCATTGGGGGCTGATATGCTCCTCTATCCAGTATATAGTGTGGGTATTAGGGGCTGATATGCTCCTCTATCCAGTATATAGTGGGGGCATTGGGGGCTGATATGCTCCTCTATCCAGTATATAGTGGGGGCATTGGGGGCTGATATGCTCCTCTATCCAGTATATAGTGGGGGGCATTGGGGGCTGATATGCTCCTCTATCCAGTATATAGTGGGGGGTATTGGGGGCTGATATGCTCCTCTATCTAGTATATAGTGGGGGGCATTGGGGGCTGATATGCTCCGCTATTCAGTATATAGTGGGGGGTATTGGGGGCTGATATGCTCCTCTATCCAGTATATAGTGGGGGGTATTGGGGGCTGATATGCTCCTCTATCCAGTATATAGTGGGGGGTATTGGGGGCTGATATGCTCCTCTATCCAGTATATAGTGGGGGGCATTGGGGGCTGATATGCTCCGCTATCCAGTATATAGAGGGGGGTATTGGGGGCTGATGTGCTCCTCTATCCATTATATAGTGGGGGGCATTGGGGGCTGATATGCTCCTCTATCCAGTATATAGAGGGGGTATTGGGGGCTGATATTCTCCTCTATCCAGTATATAGAGGGGGGTATTGGGGGCTGATATTCTCCTCTATCCAGTGTATAGAGGGGGGTATTGGGGGCTGATATGCTCCGCTATCCAGTATATAGAGGGGGGTATTGGGGGCTGATGTGCTCCTCTATCCAGTATATAGTGGGGGGTATTGGGGGCTGATATGCTCCTCTATCCAGTATATAGTGGGGGCATTGGGGGCTGATATGCTCCTCTATCCAGTATATAGAGGGGGGTATTGGGGGCTGATATTCTCCTCTATCCAGTATATAGAGGGGGGTATTGGGGGCTGATATGCTCCGCTATCCAGTATATAGTGGGGGCATTGGGGGCTGATATGCTCCTCTATCCAGTATATAGTGGGGGGCATTGGGGGCTGATATGCTCCTCTATCCAGTATATAGTGAGGGGTATTGGGGGCTGATATGCTCCTCTATCTAGTATATAGTGGGGGGCATTGGGGGCTGATATGCTCCGCTATTCAGTATATAGTGGGGGGTATTGGGGGCTGATATGCTCCTCTATCCAGTATATAGTGGGGGGTATTGGGGGCTGATATGCTCCTCTATCCAGTATATAGTGGGGGGTATTGGGGGCTGATATGCTCCTCTATCCAGTATATAGTGGGGGGCATTGGGGGCTGATATGCTCCTCTATCCAGTATATAGTGGGGGGCATTGGGGGCTGATATGCTCCGCTATCCAGTATATAGAGGGGGGTATTGGGGGCTGATGTGCTCCTCTATCCATTATATAGTGGGGGGCATTGGGGGCTGATATGCTCCTCTATCCAGTATATAGAGGGGGTATTGGGGGCTGATATTCTCCTCTATCCAGTATATAGAGGGGGGTATTGGGGGCTGATATTCTCCTCTATCCAGTATATAGAGGGGGGTATTGGGGGCTGATATGCTCCGCTATCCAGTATATAGAGGGGGGTATTGGGGGCTGATGTGCTCCTCTATCCAGTATATAGTGGGGGGTATTGGGGGCTGATATGCTCCTCTATCCTGTATATAGTGGGGGCATTGGGGGCTGATATGCTCCTCTATCCAGTATATAGAGGGGGGTATTGGGGGCTGATATTCTCCTCTATCCAGTATATAGAGGGGGGTATTGGGGGCTGATATGCTCCGCTATCCAGTATATAGAGGGGGGTATTGGGGGCTGATGTGCTCCTCTATCCAGTATATAGTGGGGGGTATTGGGGGCTGATATGCTCCTCTATCCAGTATATAGAGGCGGTATTGGGGGCTGATATTCTCCTCTATCCAGTATATAGAGGGGGGTATTGGGGGCTGATATTCTCCTCTATCCAGTATATAGAGGGGGGTATTGGGGGCTGATATGCTCCGCTATCCAGTATATAGAGGGGGGTATTGGGGGCTGATGTGCTCCTCTATCCAGTATATAGTGGGGGGTATTGGGGGCTGATATGCTCCTCTATCCAGTATATAGTGGGGGCATTGGGGGCTGATATGCTCCGCTATCCAGTATATAGTGGGGGGTATTGGGGGCTGATATGCTCTTCTATCCAGTATATAGTGGGGGCATTGGGGGCTGATATGCTCCTCTATCCAGTATATAGAGGGGGGTATTGGGGGCTGATATGCTCCGCTATCCAGTATATAGTAGGGGTATTGGGGGCTGATATGCTCCTCCATCCAGTATATAGTGGGGGCATTGGGGGCTGATATGCTCCGCTATCCAGTATATAGTGGGGGGCATTGGGGGCTGATATGCTCCTCTATCCAGTATATAGTGGGGGCATTGGGGGCTGATATGCTCCGCCATCCAGTATATAGTGGGGGGTATTGGGGGCTGATATGCTCCTCTATCCAGTATATAGTGGGGGGTATTGGGGGCTGATGTGCTCCTCTATCCAGTATATAGTGGGGGCATTGGGGTCTGATATGCTCCTCTATCCAGTATATAGTGGGGGCATTGGGGGCTGATATGCTCTGCCATCCAGTATATAGTGGGGGGTATTGGGGGCTGATATGCTCCTCTATCCAGTATATAGTGGGGGGTATTGGGGGCTGATGTGCTCCTCTATCCAGTATATAGTGGGGGCATTGGTGGCTGATATGCTCCTCTATCCAGTATATAGTGGGGGTATTGGGGGCTGATATGCTCCTCTATCCAGTATATAGTGGGGGCATTGGAGGCTGATATGCTCATCTATCCAGTATATAGTGGGGGGTATTGGGGGCTGATATGCTCCTCTATCCAGTATATAGTGGGGGCATTGGGGGCTGATATGCTCCTCTATCCAGTATATAGTGGGGGCATTGGGGGCTGATATGCTCCTCTATCCAGTATATAGTGGGGGGTATTGGGGGCTGATATGCTCCTCTATCTAGTATATAGTGGGGGGCATTGGGGGCTGATATGCTCCTCTATCCAGTATATAGTGGGGGGTATTGGGGGCTGATATGCTCCTCTATCCAGTATATAGTGGGGGGTATTGGGGGCTGATATGCTCCTCTATCCAGTATATAGTGGGGGGCATTGGGGGCTGATATGCTCCTCTATCCAGTATATAGTGGGGGGTATTGGGGGCTGATATGCTCCTCTATCTAGTATGTAGTGGGGGGCATTGGGGGCTGATATGCTCCTCTATCCAGTATATAGTGGGGGCATTGGGGGCTGATATGCTCCGCTATCCAGTATATAGTGGGGGGCATTGGGGGCTGATATGCTCCTCTATCCAGTATATAGTGGGGGCATTGGGGGCTGATATGCTCCTCTATCCAGTATATAGTGGGGGGTATTGGGGGCTGATGTGCTCCTCTATCCAGTATATAGTGGGGGCATTGGGGTCTGATATGCTCCTCTATCCAGTATATAGTGGGGGCATTGGGGGCTGATATGCTCCGCTATCCAGTATATAGTGGGGGGCATTGGGGGCTGATATGCTCCTCTATCCAGTATATAGTGGGGGCATTGGGGGCTGATATGCTCCGCCATCCAGTATATAGTGGGGGGTATTGGGGGCTGATATGCTCCTCTATCCAGTATATAGTGGGGGTATTGGGGGCTGATGTGCTCCTCTATCCAGTATATAGTGGGGGCATTGGGGTCTGATATGCTCCTCTATCCAGTATATAGTGGGGGCATTGGGGGCTGATATGCTCTGCCATCCAGTATATAGTGGGGGGTATTGGGGGCTGATATGCTCCTCTATCCAGTATATAGTGGGGGGTATTGGGGGCTGATGTGCTCCTCTATCCAGTATATAGTGGGGGCATTGGTGGCTGATATGCTCCTCTATCCAGTATATAGTGGGGGTATTGGGGGCTGATATGCTCCTCTATCCAGTATATAGTGGGGGCATTGGAGGCTGATATGCTCATCTATCCAGTATATAGTGGGGGGTATTGGGGGCTGATATGCTCCTCTATCCAGTATATAGTGGGGGCATTGGGGGCTGATATGCTCCTCTATCCAGTATATAGTGGGGGCATTGGGGGCTGATATGCTCCTCTATCCAGTATATAGTGGGGGGTATTGGGGGCTGATATGCTCCTCTATCCAGTATATAGTGGGGGGTATTGGGGGCTGATATGCTCCGCTATCCAGTATATAGTGGGGGGTATTGGGGGCTGATATGCTCCTCTATCCAGTATATAGTGGGGGGCATTGGGGGCTGATATGCTCCGCTATCCAGTATATAGTGGGGGGTATTGGGGGCTGATATGCTCCTCTATCCAGTATATAGTGGGGGTTTTGGGGGCTGATATGCTCCGCTATCCAGTATATAGTGGGGGGTATTGGGGGCTGATATGCTCCTCTATCCAGTATATAGTGGGGGGCATTGGGGGCTGATATGCTCCGCTATCCAGTATATAGTGGGGGGTATTGGGGGCTGATATGCTCCTCTATCCAGTATATAGTGGGGGGTATTGGGGGCTGATATGCTCCTCTATCCAGTATATAGTGGGGGGCATTGGGGGCTGATATGCTCCTCTATCCAGTATATAGTGGGGGGTATTGGGGGCTGATATGCTCCTCTATCTAGTATGTAGTGGGGGGCATTGGGGGCTGATATGCTCCTCTATCCAGTATATAGTGGGGGGTATTGGGGGCTGATATGCTCCTCTATCCAGTATATAGTGGGGGGTATTGGGGGCTGATATGCTCCTCTATCTAGTATATAGTGGGGGGCATTGGGGGCTGATATGCTCCTCTATCCAGTATATAGTGGGGGTATTGGGGGCTGATATGCTCCGCTATCCAGTATATAGTGGGGGGTATTGGGGGCTGATATGCTCCTCTATCCGGTATATAGTGGGGGGTATTTGGGGCTGATATTCTCCTCTATCCAGTATATAGTGGGGGCATTGGGGGCTGATATGCTCCTCTATCCAGTATATAGTGGGGGGCATTGGGGGCTGATATTCTCCTCTATCCAGTATATAGTGGGGGCATTGGGGGCCGATATGCTCCGCTATCCAGTATATAGTGGGGGCATTGGGGGCTGATATGCTCCTCTATCCAGTATATAGTGGGGTCATTGGGGGCTGATATGCTCCTCTATCCAGTATATAGTGGGGGGGTGAAGAGAAAGAAAAAACTCTCCTCTCGTGCCTCCGCAGGCCATGGGGAAAAATAGTCTTGCATTCTCTTCTCTTGTTCATGTCCACTCCTTCATCAGGGTGGCGTCATCTTCTTCTTCAGTAGGGAGCTGGTATTCTCGTCCACCCTCGCCAGCGACCACTTCTGCAGAAGAGGCATGGCCTCTTGGGGGGAAGTCAGGGGCTGGTGGTGGTCTCCTCATCTGCCTCATAATGAGAGTCCACTAAGTGGTTGTGGGCTGTGAATTCCTCCAGCTTCTCCTCAGTACGGGCTGTTCTGTCCCTTATGTGCCCAATGTCTTTCTGTAGTGCAGTGAGGGTTGAGGTAATGTCACTATGTATAGCCTGCTTTAGATCTCCTAGCAGGGACTTCAGTGTGTCCTCAGTGATGGGGGTGGAGGGGTTCCCTGTGTCAGGTGCAGGTGCTTATACTTGCATTTTGTTGCTCTGCTTCTCCGGGCTCCTGGATGAAGAGCTGCCCGATCTCTCCTGTGCCTGCTCCGCTGCACTCATGCCCCTCTGGTGTGAGGTCTGACCCGGTGTCAGGAGACCAGACTCCCCAGAGCGCTCCACAACGCCGCTGGCCGCATGGTGAGTGCTGCTGCGGCCATCTTGGATTTTCCCAGTCGCCGGCACAAAGACCGGTATCCTGCCCGGCGCTGCTCCCCTGCTCCTCGTGACGCGCCCCATCAGTGCCCGGACCCCGTCTGAGGTCGTGGTGAGTGGAATTGCGGATTTCCCCCATCGTTAGTTGCTGCTGGGGCACGGAGCTAGCGTTCTCTGCACCCACTCAGCTCCTCATCCAGACACACCCCCGTGTCCTCTCTTTATATAAGCTATTCATCTATAAGTGCACAGGATCTATTCCCCTTATACACTGATATCCAGTGATAGATCTACAATCCGTTTCCATATATCTATGTATGGATTTATCTTACACTCAGTAAATACGGAGCACTTATCTCATGTCCACCTTGATAGTGACGCTCTCTTAGGATACATGTTACTCTATGATGGCACTTCTGCACATGGCCACTAGATGGCGCTACATCTGACATTTGCCTGAATTTTTATATCTACACATGGTTTACACAAATTATATTTTCTTGTGGTAACTCTATACTATTTACCATTAGAATCTGTGTATTTCTGTAATTATCTGTATGTATACATGATTGATTACCACTTCTGTCTCTGTAAAAACAATCCCCTTTAACCCCTTTCCGACATCAGGCATAAATGTACTTCCTCCCTTTGATGTGGGCTCCGGCGGTGAGCCGACATATTTTCCGGCACATGTCAGTGTGCTTTCCTATTAACATGGGCAAAACACAACTCAGACAACACAGGGTGAGGGTAAAACAGTGTGGGCAATGCTTTATTGAACCACAAAACAGGCAGATAACACATAGAACAGTCCCAGCACAGGACCCAAGATGGGGCACATTACAGAGTCTCACCCTTCCACTGACCCGCCGGGATAATGGCAGCTGTGACTACAGATCTTCCAGGGTCACTACCCCAACTGTGGCACACACAGAGAGAGGAGGTAATGAAAAGCGTAGGAAGATCACAGTCCATACAAGGACAGCTGATCCGAGGATCACAACCTGGCTTCATCTTCCAGGGTCGTTATTCCATCTGTGGCACGCACACAGAGAGGAGGTAAAGACAAATGTAGGAAGATGACAGTCCATTGAGTCCATACAAGGTACAAGGCCAGTTGATCCAAAGATCACAATCTGGCTTCTGGAAACGTATCCATGGTTCAATGACGGTCAGTGGAGCAGATCAGTATTCTTCCAACCGCTGCTGAAAACCCCTAGGTTGTTTCCTATAGAATGATAGAGCCGTGTCCCTTGTGATGATGTTGTGGCTGCTGTCCTGTCTCTGGTCCTTTGGATGTATAGATGTCTTGGCAGAATCTCTCTGGCTGTTTCTCTCTCAGTCTCTTTATACAGAGGCATGTAACCCATTTTTAGACTTAACAAGTGTCCCTCATTCAGCATTTACATAAAGGGTAAGAATGGAGATGAGATTATTATAGCATTACTTGATTATTTAAACTATTTGCTTAGTTTTTCCCTCTCTGCTTTAGAAGTCAACAAACTGACTCCATAACACAATGCATAATTAGCATATCAGCAAACATCAGTAGTGATCAAGGATAAGCACACAATAGAAGTCACTATTACTGGCTGATACAGACAAAAGTCTGTTTTCCTGACCAACCAGAAATCAACACTTAAATTTAAAGCCAACATACAGATAACATTCTATTATTCTTCGTTTGCTAAAAAATAGTCATCTGGTTAATTAAGATATAATGCTGTATGTCTTCACAATGCCAAAAGTAGAAAAAAATAAATGTTTTTAAAAATATTAAAAAAAATAAAAGTTCATAGAATGGTAGAGTTGGAAGGGACCTCCTGGGCCATCTGGTCCAACCCCCTGCTCAAAGCAGGATTCGCTAAATCATCCCAGTCAGATGTCTGTCCAGCCTCTGTTTGAAGACTTCCATTGAAGGAGAACTCACCACTTCTCGTGGTAGCCTGTTCCACTCATTGATCACTCTAACTGTCAAAAAGTTTTTTCTAATATCTAATCTGTGTCTCCTCCCATTCAGTTTCATCCCATTGCTTCTAGTCTTTCCTTGTGCAAATGAGAATAAAGTTGGTCCTTCTACAATGTGACAGCCCTTTAGATATTTGTAGACAGCTATTAAGTCTCCTCTCAGTCTTCTCTTTTGCAAACTAAACATTCCCAAATCCTTGAACCTTTCCTCATAAGACAGGGTTTGCAGACCGGTCACCATTCTGGTCGCTCTTTTCTGAACTTGCTCCAGTTTGTTGAAGTTTTTTTTAAAATGTGGTGCCCCAAACTGGACACAATTTTCCAGATGAGGTCTGACCAAAGATGAGTAGAGGGAAATAATGACTTCACGTGATCTAGACTGTATGCTTCTGTTAATACATCCTAGAATTGCATTTGCCTTTTTTGCTGCTGCATCACACTGTTGACTCATATTCAGTCTGTGATCTATTAGTATACCCAAGTCTTTTTCACATGTGCTGTCACTTAGCCCTATTCCTCCCATTCTGTATATGCTTTTTTCATTTTTATTGCCCAGATGTAGCACTTTGCATTTGTCCCTGTTAAAAAACATTCTGTTAGTTGCTGCCCACTTCTCCAGTTTATTTAAATCTTTTTGAATCCTCTTTCTCTCTCTTCTCTAGTATTAGCTATCCCTCCTAGCTTTGTGTCATCAGCAAATTTAATCAGTTTACCCTCAATTCCTTCATCTAAATCGTTGATAAAGATGTTGAACAATACAGGGCCCAGGACAGAGCCCTGTGGTACCCCACTTGAGACATTCTTCCAACTGGATGTGCAGCCATTTACGACAACTCTTTGGGTCCGATCACTAAGCCAGTTATGAATCCATCTAACAGTTGCCTTGTCCATTCCATACTTAGTCATTTTTTCAATAAGGATTGTATGAGAGACTTTGTCAAATGCTTTGCTGAAGTCAAGATATACTATATCTACAGCATTTCCTTGATCCACCCAATCAGTGATTCCGTTAAGTTAGTCTGACATGACTTATTAGTTACAAACCCATGCTGACTCTGTTTAATCACTTCATTCTTATCCAGGTACTGACATACATGTTGTTTAATAATTTGTTCAAAGATCTTTCCTGGTATAGAAGTCAGACTCACCGGCCTATAGTTGCCTGGGTCCACCTTCTTCCCCTTTTTGAAGATAGGAACAACATTTGCTCTTCTCCAGTCTTCTGGCACTTCTCCTGTTCTCCAAGAATTTTCAAAGATTATGGAGAGGGGTTCAAAAATTTCTTCTGCTATCTCCTTCAGTACTCTGGGGTGTAATTCATCTGGACCTGGAGACTTGAATTCATTTAGGTTAGCTAAGTATTTCCTCACTATCTTTCTTTTTATAGATATCCTGGATTCTTCTATTCCATTAATAGGACAGTGAAGAACAGTTGATGTTACATTTCCTTTCTGAGATAAAACAGATACAAAGTAGGAATTTAAAAGTTCAGCCTTCTCAACATCCTGTCTTACCATTTCATCATTTTCATCCTGTGAAAATCCTATAGCATCTTTGACTTTTCTTTTACTTTTGACATATCCCCAAAATCCTTTATTATTGCTTTTGACATCTCTTGCAAGCCTCAATTCATTTTCAGCTTTAGCTAATCTGATTTGTGCCCTGCAGGTTCTGCAGACAGCATTATATTCTTCTTTAGATATGCCTCCCTCTTTCCATTTTATAAACATTTTTTCTTCCTTTTTAGCATGTGCTTAAGTTCTGTGTTCATCCATCCTGGTTTCCTTAAATGCTTCCTATTCTTCCCTCTTTTCGGAATTGTTAACAACTGTGCTTTGAGAATTTCATTTTTCAAGATTTCCCATCCTTCCTGGACATTTTTGTCTTTAAACACTTCCTGACATCAGACGTACTATCCCGTCCATGGGACCCGGGCCCCTATGCCCATGGATGGGATAGTACGTCTACCGCGATCAGCGGCGCCCACGTGGTGAGCGCCACTGATCGCAGCCGGGTGTCAGCTGATTATCACAGCTGACACCCGGCACAATGTGTCAGGGGCGGTCACGGACCGACCCCAACATGTTAACCCCTTGCACACCGCGATCAAACATGATCGCGGTGTACCGGGGGTTAAAGGGAAGCATCGGCAGGGAGGGGGCTCCCTCCGTGCTTCCCTGAGCCCCCCACGGCAGCGCAATGTGCAGCGCTGCTGCCGGGGGCTCCTTTCCTGCAGGCCCCTGAATCCAAGATGGCGACGGGGGCCTTCGGGGGCCTGCAGGAAGCTGGCTTCCTCAGTGCCTGCAAAGCGCAGGCATGAGGAAGCCTTGTGCACTGCCTGTGACAGATCGCTGATCTGTCACAGTGATCTGTGATGTGACAGATCAGCGATCTGTCACAGAACAGTGATGTCCCACCTGGGACTATTTAATAAAGTTTAAAAAAAATTTAAAAAAAGTGTTAAAATAATTTAAAAAAAATCGCCAAATAAATTACAAAAAAAAAAAATATTCCCCCAAATAAATCCATTTTTTGAAAATAAAAAAAACAAAAACAATAAAAGTACACATATTAGGTATCGCCGCGTCCGTAACGACCCGCCCTATAAAACTGTCCCATTAGTTAACCCCTTAAAAAATAAAAATAAAAAACGAAGCAAAAAATAATGATTTATTATCATACCGCCAAACAAAAAGTGTAATAACGCACGATCAAAAAGACGCATATAAATATCCATGGTACCGCTGAAAACGTCATCTTGTCCCGCAAAAAAACGAGCCACCACACAGCATCATCAGCGAAAAAATTAAAAAGTTATAGCTCGCAGAATAAAGCGATGCAAAAATAATTATTTTTTATATAAAATAGTTTTCATTGCATAAAACCGACAAAACATAAAAAAACGACCTAAATGAGGTATCACTGTAACCGTACTGACCCGAAGAATAAAACCGCTTTATCAATTTTGCCGCACGCGGAACGGTGCGGTAAAATTGATAAAGCGATTTTATCAATTGCGTCCCAAAAATCGGAATAAAAAGAGATCAAAAAATGTCACGTGCCCGAAAATGGTACCAATAAAAACGTCAACTCGTCCCGCAAAAAATAAGACCTCACATGACTCAGTGGGTCAAAATACGGAAAAATTAGAGCTCTCAATATGTGGTGATGCAAAAACTATTCTTACAATAAAAAAGCGTCTTTTAGCGTGCGACAGCCGCCAAACATAAAAACCGCCATAAATAGTAAATCAAACCCCCCGTTATCACCCCCTTAGTTAGGGAAAAATAATAAAATTTTAAAAAAATGTATTTATTTCCATTTTTCCATTAGGGTTAGGGTTAGGGCTAGGGTTAGGGTTAGGGTAGGGTTAGGGCTAGGGTTAGGGCTAGGGTTAGGGCTAGGGTTAGGGCTAGGGCTGACATTAGGGTTAGGGATGTGTTGGGGTTCGGGTTGGAGTTAGAATTGGGGGTTTCCACTGTTTGGGCACATCAGGGGCTCTCCAAATGCAACATGGCGTCTGATTTCAATTCCAGCCAATTCGGAGTTGAAAAAGTCAAATGGTGCTCCTTCCCTTCCAAGCTCTGACATGCGCCCAAACAGTGTTTTACCCCCACATGTAGGGTATCAGCCTACTCAGGACAAATTGCAAAACAATTGTTGGGGTCCAATTTCTCCTGTTACCCTTAGGAAAATAAAAAATTGGGAGCAAAAATATCATTTTTGTGGAAAAAAATGATTTTTTTATTTTCACGTCCGAGCGTTATAAACTTCTGTGAAGCACTTGGGGGTTCAAAGTGCTCACCACACATCTAGATAAGTTCCGTGGGGGGTCTAGTGTCCAAAATGGGGTCACTTGTGGGGAGTTTCAATAGTTTAGGTACATCAGGGGCTCTCCAAATGCACATGACACCCGCAGACCATTCCATCAAAGTCTGCATTCCAAAATGTCACTGCTTCCCTTCCGAGCCCCGACGTGTGTCCATACAGTAGTTTTCTCCCACATATGGGGTGTCAGCGTACTCATGACAAATTGGACAACAACTTTTGGGGTCCAATTTCTCCTGTTACCCTTGGGAAAATGAAAAAATTGGGGACTAATTGATCATGTTTGTGGAAAAAATACGATTTTTTTATTTTCATGCCCGGGCATTATAAACTTCTGTGAAGCCCTTGGGGGTTCAAAGTGCTCACCTCACATCTAGATAAGTTCCTTAGTGGGTCTAGTTTCCAAAATGGGGTCATTTGTGGGGGTTTCCACTGTTTAGGTACATCAGGGGTTTTCCAAAGGCAACATGACACCCGCAGACCATTCCATCAAAGTCTGCATTCCAAAAAAGTTACTACTTCCCTTCCGAGCCCTGACGTGTGTCCATACAGTAGTTTTCTCCCACATATGGGGCGTCAGCGTACTCAGGACAAATTGGACAACAACTTTTGGGGTTCAATTTCTCCTGGTACCCTTGGGAAAATAAAAAAATGGTGACTAAAAGATCATGTTTGTGGAAAAAATACGAATTTTTTTATTTTCACGCCAGGGCGTTATAAACTTCTGTGAAGCACTGGGGGGTTCAAAGTGCTCACCACACATCTAGATAAGTTCCTTGGGGGGTCTAGTTTACAAAATGGTGTCATTTGTGGGGGGTTTCCACTGTTTAGGTACATCAGGGGTTTTCCAATCGCGACATGGTGTCCGATCTCAATTCCAGCCAAAAACGTCAAATGGCGCTGCTTCCCTTCCGAGCTCTGCCATGCGCCCAAATAGTGGTTTACCCCCACATGTGGGGTATCAGCGTACTCAGGACAAATTGCACAATAACTTTTAGGGTCCTGTTACCCTTGGAAAAATAAGAATTGAGGGTGAAAAGATCATTTTTGTGGAAAAAATGATTTTTTAATTCTATGGCTTTATGTTATAAAGTTCTGTGAAGCCCTTGGGGGTTCAAAGTTCTCAGCACACATCTAGATAAGTTCCTTAGGGGGTCTAGTTTCCAAAATGGTGTCATTTGTGGGGGGTTTCCACTGTTTTGGTACATCAGGGGTTTTCCAATCGCGACATGGTGTCCGATCTCAATTCCAGCCAAAAACGTCAAATGGTGCTGCTTCCCTTCCGAGCTCTGCCATGCGCCCAAATAGTGGTTTACCCCCACATGTGGGGTATCAGCGTACTCAGGACAAATTGCACAATATCTTTTAGGGTCCTGTTACCCTTGGAAAAATAAGAATTGAGGGTGAAACGATCGTTTTTGTGGAAAAAATATGATTTTTAAATTGTACCGCTGTACGTTATAAACTTCTGTAAAGCCCTTGTGGGTTCAAAGTTCTCACCACATATCTAGATAAGTTCCTTGGGGGGTCTAGTTTCCAAAATGGGGTCACTTGTAGGGGGGTTTCCACTGTTTAGGTACATCAGGGACTCTCCAAACGTGACATGGCGTCCGATCTGAATTCCAGACAATTTTGCATTGAAAAAGTCAAACGGCGCTCCTTCCATTCTGAGCTCTGCCATGCGCCGAAACAGCCGTTCCCCCCCACATATCAGGTATCAGCGTACTCAGGACAAATTGCACAATAACTTTTGCAGTCCAATTTCTCCTGTTACCCTTGGTAAAATAAAAATAATTGAACCTGAAGTATTTTTTTTGTGAAAAAAAAGTTAGATGTTCATTTTTTTTTTAAATATTCAAAAAAATTCCTGTGACGCACCTAAAGGGTTAATAAACTTCTTGAATGTGGTTTTGAGCACCTTAAGGGGTGCAGTTTTTAGAATGGTGTCACTTTTGGGTATTTTCTATCATATAGACCCCTCAAAGTGGCTTCAAATGTGATGTGGTCCTAAAAATAAAATGGTGTTGTAAAAATGAGAAATCGCTGGTCAACTTTTAACCCTTATACCTTCCTAACAAAAAAATTTTGGTTCCAAAATTGTGCTGATGTAAAGTAAACATGTGGGAAATGTTAGTTATCAAGTTTTTTGGGTGCCATATCTCTGTTATTTAAGGGCATAAAAATTCAAAGTTGGAAAATTGCGAAATTTTCAAAATTTTCGCCAAGTTTCCATTTTTCTCACAAATAAATGCAAGTTATTTGAATGAAATTTTACCACTAACATGAAGTGCAATATCTCACGAGAAAACAATGTCAGAATCACCGGGATCCATGGAAGCGTTCCAGAGTTATGACTAGAGTTGAGCGAAACGGGTCGAAAAATTTCAAAAGTCGCCGACTTTTGGCAAAGTCGGGTTTCATGAAACGAAACCCGACCCTAGGATGAGGTCGGCCACGAGGTCGTGACTTACGCGCCAAAGTCGCGTTTCAAAAGTTTGTTTTGCGCTCTTTTTCAGCCAGTCAGGATCCACGGACACTGTGGGCAACGGCAACGTGATGACATAGGCAGGGGTCACCACCATCTTTCAGAAGGGCATGCAAGTGATTGGCTTGCTTTGGTGGGCGTCACAGGGGTTATAAAAGGGCGTGCACGCCGACCGCCATCTTACTTCTGCCGATCTTAGCATAGGGAGAGGTTGCTGCTGCTGATTCTGTAGGGAGAGCATTAGGCAGGGAAGAAGAAAAAAAAACTGCTTCTGCTGCTAGCGATTTTGCCTGTACAACACACCAGTCACTGTGTGTGCAGTGCAAGGGGAGGCTATATTGTGGTGGATCAGCGGTGTTGGTTGTTAGGCTGCCTTCTAAGGCTTCCTGACAGCTGCATTGCTGTTTACCCACTGCTCTGCAAACTTCTTTTTTAAAAGCAATCCCAATTTTTTTTTTTGTCCTGCTGAGGTACTGAGCGTGCATTTTTTCACACCATACAGCGGTGTACGCTCCTCACACAGTACTGTGTAACGGCTGTTATCACAGCCACAGTGAAGCTATCTGTGTGTCACTCTGTGAGAATAAGTCGAGGACATGTTCCGTTCTTACAGACTTGCACCTACTAGTTTTGTCTAGCTTTCAAACAGTTAAATATATTTGCTGTTTGATCACATTCAAAACTATAGAGAGACAGCGTGTGTCAGTCCGTATACTTAAAAAACACGGAGCTTGACAATTTTACGTACACCGGACAGCCGTGTACGTGCACGCTCCTCTCAGTACCGTGTAACGGCTGTTATCACGGCCACAGTGAAGCTGTGTGTCACTGTGGAAGGATAAGTGGAGGACATGTTCCGTTCTTACAGACCTACACTCTAGGGAGATTCCTATTCTGCCCAATTCTACATACACCTTGTAGTTTGTGATACACTAGCCAATTTCTGCCTGTGACATAGCGCTCTGATATTCAGTGGGCCTCACACAATCCAAAAGTGTCCAGTGTCCATTAGTGTGTGCAGAAATTCAAAATCTCCCTTATCCTGTAGTCACTTTTTTCACACCTGTGCCATCGAGCCTGTGACATAGCGCTGTGATATTCAGTGGGCCTCACACAATCCAAAAGTGTCCAGTGTCCACAAGTGTGTGCAGAAATTCAAAATCTCCCCTGTCCTATAGACACCTTGTACCTTGTTTTACATTACTATATAGTTTGTTGGATTTTGTCTACATTTCTACCAAAAATGAGGAAGGCTGGTGGAAGAGGCCGTGGAATTGGGCGGGGGTTGGCAGCTGGTAATGATGGTGTTGGTGGTGGATCTGATGGTAGTGGCAAGAGCAAAATAGGACCGAATGCAGGAGGTGTTGAGCCTGCGTCATCGTCTGGCTCCATAAGGCTTCGAAGGCTTAGTTTTCTAGGAGTTGGCAAACCACTTTTAAAGCCAGAGCATCAGGAAAAAGTTTTGTCTTACATTGCTGACTCAGCCTCCAGCTCTATCGCCTCCTCTTCTGAAGTTGTAAAAAGTAAAAGCACTGAGTCGTCATTGGAGGCTCATGTTCATGAACCACACCTTTCCTTGTGTCCTTCACCCCAACCAAGATTGAAGGATGACGCAGGCCATATTACTGATTACTCCATGGAGCTGTTTTCACATACCATGCCTGGATTATCAAGTGAAATGGTGAATTACCCAGGCCAAGATGAATCTGACATGGAGTGCACTGATGCACAGCCGCTGATGGATGATTCTGCTGGTACATTCACTCAGAGCACTACATTGTCCTCGCAGTGTACAGAGCCAGATTCTGACCCTGATGAGACTCAGGTGCCCCTTCCCGCACACTATACCACCATACACGGTGACACAGAGGAAGGTGCACATGACATTGAAGAGGAGGTGATGGATGACCCAGTTGTTGACCCAGATTGGCATCCATTGGGGGAAGAGGGTGCTGCTTCCAATAGCTCAGATGAGGAGCATCCACAGCAGACATCGACATCGCAACAGCTGTTATCTGGCAGGCCCGGAGCACTCCAAAGACAGGTTCCAAAAATCAAGAGTTGCTGGACAGCTTGTCCAGAGGGTCAAAAGATCACAGCGTGCTAGGCCGCAAAATGTCTGCCAAAGTAGGAAGAGTGCAGTGTGGCACTTTTTTGAACAAAATCCTCATGATCAGGCCAAGATTATCTGTAAGAAGTGCGCAAAGACCTTTAGCCGAGGAAAAAATCTGAAAAATTTGAATACCAGTTGCATGCTTAGACATTTAACCACCATGCACTTGCAAGCGTGGACACAACACCAAACCTCAAGTGCCACATGTGCAACTGATCACAAAGAAGGTAGTCAGCAACGCTACATTGTTTCCCCCACTGTAAGCCCACCGGTTAGCACAGCAGCAAATGTTGAGGTGTCGTTGCAAGGCCACAGCAGTCAGGGAATCCCACTGTTATATCAACGAAATACTGAATCTAGGCCATCAGAAAGAACACCAACTCCATCACCATCATCAACCCTCTCTCAGTCCGCCCTGTCCACCGCTACTTCCACCATATGCAGCTCTCAAGTCCAGCTCACCCTCCCAGACACTATGAGTAGGTCAAGAAAGTACTCAGTCTCTCATCCGCGTACACTGGGTTTGAACGCCCACATTGCCAAACTAATCTCGCTTGAGATGATGCCCTATCGGTTGGTGGAAAGCGCAGCTTTCCGCGAACTCATGGCCTATGCAGTACCACGCTATGACCTACCCAGTCGCCACTTCTTCTCTCGTAAAGCCATCCCAGCCCTCCACCATCATGTAAAAGACCGCATTGTCCATGCACTCAAGCAGTCAGTGAGTGGAAAGGTGCACCTCACAACTGATGCATGGTCCAGTCGGCATGGCCAGGGCCGTTACGTGTCCATCACTGCGCACTGGGTTAATGTGGTGGATGCAGGGTCCACAGGGGACAGCGGTGGTGGGACAGTGCTGCCTAGCCCACGGTATAGGAAACAGTTGGCTGTAGGCGTTCGACCCTCCTCCTCCTCCTCCAGAAGCGAAAGCTCGTCCACAGAGCGCAGTCGTACGAGCACTCCATCTGCAGCTGCCACTGTTGCACACGAGGTGTCCCCTATCGAGCAGCTAGTGGAAAGCGTCAGCAGGCTGTGTTGCAGATGATGTGTTTGGGCGACAGACACACCGCCGAGGTGCTGGCCGAGTACTTGAAGCGACAAACTGAGTCATGGCTGGGCAGTGTACATCTTGAGGCAGGCAAGGTAGTTAGTGATAATGGCCGTAATTTTGTGGCAGCCATAGCCCTTTCAAAACTCAGCCACATACCTTGCTTGGCTCACACCTTGAACCTGGTGGTGCAGTGCTTCCTCAAAAATTATCCGGAGTTAACAGCCCTGCTCCAGAAGGTGCGAAGACTGTGCGCGCACATCCGCCGGTCGCCTGTACACTCCGTTCGTATGCAGAAGCTGCAGCGATTGCTCCACCTTCCCAACCACCACCTCATTATTGACATTGCAACAAGGTGGAACTCCACCCTGCACATGGTGGAGCGGCTGTGCGAGCAGAGGCAGGCCATAATGCATTTGTGGGAGGATACACGGCCAGGCACTTTGAGAGCAGACATGGAGTTGACAGGTGTGCAGTGGTCAAAGCTGAAAGACCTCTGTAAAGTCCTTCAGTGTTTTGAGGAATGCACACGGCTGGTAAGCGCAGACGACGCCATCCTAAGCATGAGCATCCCACTTATGCGTCTGCTCATGCAAACTTTGACGCACCTTAAGGAGCAGGCGTCTGCAGCCAATGTTGACGAGGAGGGAATCCTTGATGACATTCAGCCATTGTCTGCTCAGGGACCTCTCCTGGACGAGGTGGAGGAAGAAGAGGAGGAGGAGGATGATGATGGGTATGATTACTTAGGGGAGGAGGATGCATCTCGTGGGGCAAGTGAAAATGTTGGCATGGCAAGGTCTGGTACAGGGTTTGTGCGTGACTGGAGGGATGTGGATTTGCCAGAAAGTGCTCCTCCAACCAGCACTCGCAGTGCATCATTGACACCAGGAACATTGGCCCACATGTCAGATTATGCCTTGCAGATCCTAAAAAGGGACCCCCGCTTTGCCAAAATGATGAACGATGATGACTACTGGTTGGCCAGCATCCTGGATCCACGCTATAAAGGCAAATTACAAAACATCATGCCACAGGAGAACCTTGACCTAATATTGGCTAATAAACAAGCAACTCTGGTAAATCGGTTGCTTGAGGCATTCCCAGCACACAGCAGCGGTGATGGTTCTCACACGAGCCGTACGGGCCGGGGGCAGCTTGGCAGAGGTGTTCATGTTGCACACAACAGAAGTGGCGTTGGAGACAGGGGTTTCATGACAATGTTGTGGACTGATTTTTCAAGTTCCGCTCACACAACTGGTAATACTGCATTGATGGAAAGTGACAGGAGACAGCAGTTGTCAACTATGGTTACAAACTACTTTTCCTCCCATATCGATGTTCTCCCACACAGGTTATTCCCCTTTGACTATTGGGCCGCTAAACTGGACACCTGGCCTGAATTGGCACAATATGCCTTACAGGAGCTCGCTTGCCCAGCTGCAAGTGTGCTATCGGAAAGAGTCTTCAGTGCAGCTGGATCAATCCTGACAGAAAAAAGGACCCGTCTGTCAACCCAAAATGTGGATGATCTAACCTTCATTAAAATGAACCATGCATGGGTTTCCAAGGATTTTGTCCCACCTTCCCCTGATGACACATAGGGTGACAGAAAAATGGCTTGCTTTGGTCCACCTCTTCCTGGGACTTGACCTATTTCGCCTTTTGCATCAGCTGAATGTCCAACATCAACATATGCCACTTTCTAAAACTCCCTAACTGTGCTGCCTCCCCCCCATGGCCGGGGTCACCACCTAGCGCACGACACCGTGCGAGTGCCGTTGCCCTGGACAGGTGGGTAGGCCGACTCTTGGGTGCGGGCACTGGCACAGGGTCCCTCATAGTGCAATCAAGTGTCTCTGACGGTGGTGCACACTTGCCATCAGACACACCGCCATACTATGAGGGGCCCAGTGCCAGTACCGACGCCCACGAGTGGGCCCCCCTTGCTTGGGCAGGGCCCCAGCATTTGCAATCTTTACCTCTCCCTGCTCCTCCGCTGTGTAGTCTGGGCCGTCAAATCCATACTGTGCCTGACACCGTCTGAGCCTGCCTCCTGATGTATAGACATATATTTTGAATGTGTACGCTATCCATACATGTTATCCGGGGATACGGTACCCTTTCTCACCTTTGTGCAATCACGTCCAAGCCATACTGGGTCTAACACCGTCTGAGCCTGCCTCCTGATGTATAGACATATATTTTGAATGTGTACGCTATCCATACATGTTATCCGGGGATACGGATCCCTTTCTCACCTTTGTGCAATCACGTGCAAGCCATACTGGGCCTAACACCGTCTGAGCCTGCCTCCTGATGTATAGACATATCTTTTGAATGTGTACGCTATCCATACATGTTATCCGGGGATACGGTACCCTTTCTCACCTTTGTGCAATCACGTGCAATCCATACTGGGCCTAACACCGTCTGAGCCTGCCTCCTGATGTATAGACATATATTTTGAATGTGTACGCTATCCATACATGTTATCCGGGATACGGTACCCTTTCTCACCTTTGTGCAATCACGTGTAATCCATACTGGGCGTGAGAACGGCTGGCGAGCTGTTAAGCAAGCTACAGCACCTGTGGTTTGCACACGTAAGTTTTTCATTTTTTCAGGAATGACGGTTAGGCCTAATTCCGGAACTGCGGTTGACCTGCACTTACTGGGAAATCATCGTTCGCGGGTAATAATTGTAATCAGTGATCCCCATCACTAACGCTGTTCAGCGGGTTATCTGCACCTGTAAGCGACAAACGCTGGCCTTTTCAGTGTAGCGCACATGCAGCCACGGACATGTAAGGGCATGACACACCAGTTATTGGCCAATCTCATGTGCCAGAGCCTCACGTGTCCCTCTAGTAAGCCGGACTCGGACCGCGGGGCATGATGGAGTCTCGTTCGTTAACGGAATTAAGCTTGCAATGTGTGCATCTTTTCTGTAGCTGGCATGGTTGAGGTTTCCCAGGTGGAGTCGAATTTAACCATAGGCTCCATTCCTGGTGGTGTCCTTCTGGACATTCCTTTAAGGATCAGCTTTGCAACCATACTGCCCACGTAAAACAAACACTTTGCCTTCATGAACGCTGTTTGGAGGGTCATGATTCGTGGAAATAATGCCGCCCAATCAGTTAACCTGCTAGAGAGATCCTTTGTTGCTCCCAAGCATGACATCACACTCCCTAGGAGGAAGGTAATGCCACTGTGGCGACCGTACTCCCGGGGGGGCGACACAAGTGCACTGATGCCCAGCCACTGCTCGATGAATCTGCTGGTACATTGACCCAGACCACTACATTCCCCTCGCACGCTACACGACCTGAATCTGACCCTGATGAAACTCAGGTTTCCCTTCCCATATACAGTTCCATCTTACACGGTGACAAAGAGGAAGCTGCAGATGAAAGTGCAGGTTCGGCCCACCCGCCATCAGACACACCACCGTACTATCAGGGGTCCTGTGCCAGTGCCGTCGCCAACGAGTGGGCCCCCCCTGCTTGCTCAGGATCACAGCACTTGCAAGGTTGAAATACTGTGCAGTGAGATGGAAGATGGGGACGACGAGGAGTCCAGACTAGTACAGGGATTCCCTAGCGAGGAGACTTATTTCATTGTTTTCAATGTTGGGACAGCAATTTTTGGGGAGCACTATACTCTGGAGAATGATAGATGGGGCCCACCATACACTGGAACATTCCAAAGGTGGACATCAGACACTGGAGCAGCATTTACAGGGCCCATTATACACTAGAGCATTAGAAATGGGGCCCAATATGTTTGGAGCATTATTTGGGCCCATAAGACAGTGGAGCTTCATCCATGGGGACCAACATATGCTGTAGAATTATGTGGAGCTCATCATATAATGTTTCAAACATTATATGGGACCAATGATTCTGTATGGAGAAATAGATGGGCCTCGTCATGAGATGTAAAAAGTGAAGTATTTTTCATTGTACTATACCGCTATTTCTCTGCCGTATCGGAGCATGATGAGTTGTGGTATGTGTTAAAGGGGCGCTCTTTCGTCCAGGGCACATGAAAACCTGGAGCCAGCCCTACCCCCCCACAACTTTAGCCAAATAACCCCCATTTTTCAGTGCGTAACTTGTATTATGAAGTTAATTAAGGTTGACAAGCTTAAGTAAGAAGAATTGATGCTTTTGGCATTCAAATGGGCACTGTAGGTGTGTTTCCTGTCCTCCTCTCACTGCCGACTTTTATTCCCCATTGACTTACATTGGGTTTCGTGACTACCCCGACTTTTCCCTATAATCGGCTGATCTTGCTCGACCCGACTTTTGGAAAAGTCGGGTTTCACGAAACGAAACTCGACCCTAAAAAACCAAAAGTCGCTCAACTCTAGTTATCACCTCATAAAGGTACAGTGGTCAGATTTGTAAAAATTGGCCCGGTCATGAACGTGCAAACCACCCTTGGGGGTGAAGGGGTTAAGGATATCCAGCCATTGGATCCCTACAATTCTCTTTCTGAATCCCTTAAAATCTGCCTTTCTGAAATCTAACCTTGATGTCTGAGTCTTCACAGGTCTTCCTCCTCTAGTTATCCAAAATTCTAAAATAGCATGGTCGCTACCTCCTAGGGTCACAGCCACTTTTACCTCCTCAACCATTTCCTCCCTGTTTATAAGGATTAGATCCAAGGTAGCAGTTCTCCCCTACCTTTTGGAAGATAAAGTTGTCAGCAAGAGAGGATAAGAATTTCCTTGACCTGTTAGTTTTGCCTGAGAGAGATTCCCAACAAATGTCTGGATAGTTGAAATCTCCCATGACAACTACAGTGGGGAAAAAAAGTATTTAGTCAGTCAGCAATAGTGCAAGTTCCACCACTTAAAAAGATGAGAGGCGTCTGTAATTTACATCATAGGTAGACCTCAACTATGGGAGACAAACTGAGAAAAAAAAATCCAGAAAATCACATTGTCTGTTTTTTTTTCATTTTATTTGCATATTATGGTGGAAAATAAGTATTTGGTCAGAAACAAAATTTCATCTCAATACTTTGTGATATATCCTTTGTTGGCAATGACAGAGGTCAAACGTTTTCTGTAAGTCTTCACAAGGTTGCCACACACTGTTGTTGGTATGTTGGCCCATTCCTCATGCAGATCTCCTCTAGAGCAGTGATGTTTTTGGCTTTTCGCTCGGCAACACGGACTTTCAACTCCCTCCAAAGGTTTTCTATAGGGTTGAGATCTGGAGACTGGCTAGGCCACTCCAGGACCTTGAAATGCTTCTTACGAAGCCACTCCTTCGTTGCCCTGGCGGTGTGCTTTGGTTCATTGTCATGTTGAAAGACCCAGCCACGTTTCATCTTCAAAGCCCTTGCTGATGGAAGAAGGTTTGCACTCAAAATCTCACGATACATGACCCCATTCATTCTTTCATGTACCCGGATCAGTCGTCCTGGCCCCTTTGCAGTGAAACAGCCCCAAAGCATGATGTTTCCACCACCATGCTTTACAGTAGGTATGGTGTTTGATGGATGCAACTCAGTATTCTTTTTCCTCCAAACACGACAAGTTGTGTTTCTACCAAACAGTTCCAGTTTGGTTTCATCAGACCATAGGACATTCTCCCAAAACTCCTCTGGATCATCCAAATGCTCTCTAGCAAACTTCAGACGGGCCCGGACATGTACAGGCTTAAGCAGTGGGACACGTCTGGCACTGCAGGATCTGAGTCCATGGTGGCGTAGTGTGTTACTTATGGTAGGCCTTGTTACATTGGTCCCAGCTCTCTGCAGTTCATTCACTAGGTCCCCCCGCGTGGTTCTGGGATTTTTGTTCACCGTTCTTGTGATCATTCTGACCCCACGGGGTGGGATTTTGCGTGGAGCACCAGATCGAGGGAGATTATCAGTGGTCTAGTATGTCTTCCATTTTCTAATTATTGATCCCACAGTTGATTTCTTCACTCCAAGCTGGTTGGCTATTGCAGATTCAGTCTTCCCAGCCTGGTGCAGGGCTACAATTTTGTTTCTGGTGTCCTTTGACAGCTCTTTGGTCTTCACCATAGTGGAGTTTGGAGTCAGACTGTATGAGGGTGTGCACAGGTGTCTTTTTAGACTGATAACAAGTTTAAACAGGTGCCATTACTACAGGTAATGAGTGGAGGAAAGAGGAGACTCTTAAAGAAGAAGTTACAGGTCTGTGAGAGCCAGAAATCTTGATTGCTTGTTTCTGACCAAATACTTATTTTCCACCATAATATGCAAATAAAATGAAAAAAAACCAATGTGATTTTCTGGATTTTTTTTTCTCAGTTTGTCTCCCATAGTTGAGGTCTACCTATGATGTAAATTACAGACGCCTCTCATCTTTTTAAGTGGTGGAACGTGCACTATTGCTGACTGACTAAATACTTTTTTTCCCCACTGTATGTCATATTTTTTGGAGAACTTGGCCATTTGATGCATAAAGAGTTCATCCATATCTTCAGCTTGCACAGGCGGCCTGTAGTAAATGCCTACAATGGTGTCCTTTCCATTGTTCTGTCCTTGTATTCTTACCCAAACAGTTTCCACAGAACTCCCAGTCTCTGAAGCTTCAATCTCTGTGCAGATATACGCGTTTCTAACATACAATGCGACACCTCCTCCTCGTTTATCAAGTTTGTTTCTTGCAAATAAGTTGTATCCTTCTAGTCTTGTATTCCAATCATGTGTATCGTCCCACCAAGTTTCAGTGATTCCAATGACATCATATTTCTTTTCCTGTGTTAGTAGTTCCAATTCTCCTTGTTTGTTGCCCATGCTTTGTGCATTAGTATAGAAACATTTTAGTTTGTGATTGGTTTCTCTTTCTCCAATATTTTTAGTAATTAGATTCTTTTGTCTTTGTTCTTCCTTTCCACTTCTAATAGCAGAGTTCTCAATAGCATTTGTCAGGTGTATGGCTTTTTCTGGTCTTTTGCTTCCCTTCCCGCGTTGTTCTATGTTATGAATGAGTCACCGTAGGAGGCAAAAGCAGAAATACAAGCTAAGTCCAGAAAACCAGAGAAGTTGGCAACTACCAGATTGCAGACCCCTGAACCTATCAACACAACTAGCAGTAGCCGTGGGGGGTTCCTACGATGCCCTAGACCCCTCGATCACAGCCGGAGAAATACATAGGCCTAAAGAAAGGGGAAATCTAAACTGCCCCAGAGCAGACCCCAAAGCAATAGGCAGCCCCCAACATATAATGACGGTGATGCATGATGAAAATACTAACACAGACAGAAAGATAGACTGAGCAAAGACGGGGCCGCAAAACTACCTAGATAGGAAAGGACAGGAAGGCTGCTGTCTGCAATCTGCCAAAACCCTATCAAAGACATAAGCCAACCAGCTGATATGAAAAAGGCCCTGAAGCAGCTAGGCTTCAAAAACTGAATCAGCACTCAGGTATTTTCAGAAGACAGAGCTAAATGAATTCAGCACACCCCAGCAGGGAATGGCAGAAATCCAGAAAAACAAAGCAAAAACAAAGTCAAAGCACAAAAGCAAAAGACCGAGCAGCAAACTTAGCTTTGGAGGAGCAGGAATTCAGACTGGTCTCCAAGGATCCCACAGAGAAATCACCCGCAGGGCAGAAGGGCGTCGGCAGCATTATATCCAGTCCGTAACTCCACTCAGCCAGTCATAATCATCAGCCTCAGGTGTTTGACAATCAGGCTCACTACCTCTCTTTACCAGAAGAGGGAGTTCCTCGGGCCTCAGTAATGAAGGGGAAAATGAACTCACAACAGTTCTAGTTTAAAGCTCTCCTTACAAGTGTAGCAAGGCGACTTCCAAATCACCCCCCCTTTCGCCCCTTTCAAAATAAAACAATAAAAAAATCTAACATATACATATTTGTTATAACCGCGTTCAGAATCACCCGATCTATCACTATAAAAAAGAATTAACCCGATCGTGAAATGGCGTAACGAGAAAAAAGGTCAAAACGCCAGAATTACTTTTTTTGGTCGCCACATTGCATTGAAATGCAATAAAGGAAAGACCAAAAGATCATATCTGCAGCAAAATGGTATTCATTAAAATCGTCAGCTCGGCACACAAAAAATAAGCCCTCACCCAACCCAAGATCATGAAAAATGGAGATGCGACGGGTATCGGAAAATGGTGAAATTCTTTTATACTTTACCTAATAAAGAGGAGTTATTTTTACTGATACAGTGGGTATGGAAAGTATTCAGACCCCTTTAAATTTTTCACTCTTTGTTTTATTGCAGCCATTTGGTAAATTCAAATTCATACTATCTATTCCTGACACTGGAGTGGCTTATAAGCTTTCAAAGTATATATTTAAGATGCACCCCCAAATTTGGTGAAGAAAAAGAGAAAAAAATGTTTTTTTATGTTAAATGGAGGTGTGTCTTATAATGCCAGTGTCCGTCTTACAAATCATATATATGTCCCTCATCCTGGTATCTATATAACCCCCATCCTGGCACATGGCCCCCTTGTGCTGGCACATAGCCCCCCATCCTATCCTGGATATGACCCCCCCAGTCACTATATGCCTCCCTGCTGGTACGCACATGGCCCCCCGTCCCTATATTTCCCCTGCTGGCACACATTGTCCCCCTGTCCCTATATTCTCCCCTGCTGGCATTCACACAGCCCCCCCGTCCCTATGTTCCCCCCTGCTGGCACACATTGTCCCCCTGTCCCTATATTCTCCCCTGCTGGCATTCACACAGCCCCCCCGTCCCTATGTTCCCCCCTGCTGGCACACATTGTCCCCCTGGTCCTATAATCCCCCCTGCTGGCACACATTGTCCCCCCGGTCCTATAATCCCCCCTGCTGGCACACATTGTCCCCCCCTCCATATATTTCCCCCTGCTGGCACACATTGTCCCCCCCTCCATATATTCCCCCCTGCTGGCAAACATTGTCCCCCCCTCCATATATTCCCCCCTGCTGGCACACATTGTCCCCCCCTCCATATATTTCCCCCTGCTGGCACACATTGTCCCCCCCTCCATATATTCCCCCCTGCTGTCACACATGGCCCCCGTCCCTATATTTCCCCCTGCTGTCACACATGGCCCCCGTCCCTATATTTCCCCCCTGCTGTCACACATGGCCCCGTCCCTATATTTCCCCCCTGCTGGCAAGCACATGCTAAAATAATAAACAGTTAACTCACCTACTGATGATCGCTCCTGCTCCCAGCTCCCCTGTGGCTTACCTGTGTCCAGTCTGCTGTCATCCTCCTCCTGCAGGGCGCACGCAGCTGCTGCTCATTCAAGCAGCTCATTGTAGCTACAGGACCTTCCATGATGTGACCAATAGGAGCTGCTCAGCTGCGGTCATGTGACTCGCAGTGCACACTGGGAGTCATGTGACCGCAGGTCCTATGGTCACATCATGCAAAGTCCTGAAGCGATGAGCTGCCTGAATGAGCTGCTGCTGCCGCTCACCATGCAGGAGGAGGATGACAGCAGACTGGACACAGGAAAGCCACGGGGGAGCTGGGAGCAGGAGCGTTCATCAGTAGGTAAGTGTCTATAGTGACTGAGGGTGAGTGCAGGCACATGTAATATGCACCGCTCCCCTGTCTACCAACTCGGTGTTGTTTCAGCACCAAGGTGATGGACAGCGGGTGCAGTGAATATTACATGAGCCTAATGAGCGGGAGCACAGGACCTCCCGCTGTCTCTCCAGCCTCACCCCAGCCCCCTGACTCCATGCCAGAGCCGCCCCCCCCACTCTATAGCACAGCAGCACACAGATTCGCTTTATAAGACGCACCCCCCACTTTCCCCCAAAATTTGGGGGAACAAAAGTGCGTCTTATAAAGCGAAAAATACGGTGGTTTGAAGTCTGGGATCTGCCAATATGTGGCTAGTTTTCTGACTGTTTTGAATAACATGATACATGATTTTAGTTTTTTTTTTCCGTTTAGTCTCGCTTGAATATAGGTTAACATTAAATAGTCTCCTGATGAGTCGCCTTTGGTGAGGACGATGAAACCCGTAGAAATGAGAGGCTTGGAGAGTGAGTGTGTAAATGTCACCTCACCCTATATACTGAGATATGGGGTACATGTTTTTTCTATTAGTCACTTTCCAACTAACCTTCAGGGGGTGAATTATGCGTATAGTTTTACATTTGCAATTAATAAGGTTTAGTTTTTTCCTTTCGTCAGCAAACATGAGGAATGACAAGAGACAACCCATTTAAGGAAGTGCAATTTTGGTTAAAACTATTCCAACATTATGAACATAAAAACGGCTTCTCCCCTATGTGACATCTCTGATGTTTATTAACAGTTGATTTCCAAGTAAAATATTTCCCACATTAAGAAAATGAAAAAGGCTTCTCCCTTGTGTGACTGCTCTGATGGCGATCAAGAAGCGCTTTCTGGTTAAAATATTTCCCACATTCTGAACTGGAAGAAAGCTTCTCCCCTGTGTGAGTTCTCTGGTGCTTAAGACAATGTGATTTAGTGTTAAAACATTTCCCACATTCTGAACAAGAAAAGGGTTTCTCCCCTGTGTGAGTTCTTTGATGGGTAACAAAATGTGCTTTCTGTGCAAAATATTTCCCACATTCTGAACAAGAAAAAGGCTTCTCTCCAGTGTGGATTCTCTGGTGCTTAACACAATCTGATTTAGTGTTAAAACATTTCCCACATTCTGAACAGGGAAAAGGTTTCTCCCCTGTGTGAGTTCTCTGGTGGGCAACAAAATGTGCTTTGTGTGCAAAATATTTCCCACATTCTGAACATGAAAAAGGCTTCTCCCCTGTGTGAGTTCTCTTGTGGGAAAGAAAACATGATTTCTGTCCAAAACATTTCCCACATTCTAAACATGAAAAAGGCTTCTCTCCTGTGTGGATTCTCTGGTGTTCAACACAATGTGATTTATTGTTAAAACGTTTCCCACATTCTGAACAGGAAAAAGGCTTCTCCCCTGTGTGGATTCTCTGGTGTTTAACACAATTGGATTTATTATTAAAACATTTCCCACATTCTGAACAGGAAAAAGGCTTCTCCCCCGTGTGAGCGCTCTGGTGTCTATTAAGAACCGATTTCCGATTAAAACATCTCCCACATTCTGAACAGGAAAAAGGCTTCTCCCCTGTGTGATTTCTGTGGTGGATAACAAAATGTGATTTCTGTGCAAAATTTTTCCCACATTCTGAACAGTAAAAAGGCTTCTCCCCTGTGTGAGTTCTCTGGTGAGTAACAAAATGTGATTTCCATGTAAAACATTTCCCACATTCTGAACATGAGAATGACTTCTTTGCTGTAGGAGCAGTTTGTTTTTTATTGCCTCTTTTGTGACTTTGATTTTCCTTAGTAGTCGGTAATGAATCAGAAGATGGGACCTGTTTCATAGGATCAGATAACAGATCTTTGCTGTGAATGGATGATGATATATCTGGACTAACAGCAATCCCTTCAGTTGTATCTTGTAGGATCTCGAGATCATCAGATTTAAAAATTGAATATGTCAGCTGTCCCTCTGATCTCCTGGTACAGTCATCTGCCAAGATAAAAAACAATTATTTATTAATAAAATATCCTTGAGTTTTATATTTTTGAACATTTCTACTTACACTGTCCATAAAAATGGCAAGCTATGTAAAAAACTATATTTACCAAGACAATGACAGTTCACAGTCTAATAGAAAACCTTGTTGGATGAGCCAGTAGTGTGTGGTGTTCAACTGTTTGTTCATTCTGCCTCCCAAATATCAAATAAAAAGAAACCAATCAATGTTATGTAGGCGAAAATAATACCAATTCTCATCTCTCAAAAACAAGTCCCCACTCAGGTCCATCATCTGTCAATGGAAAAACAGAGGTTCCCACACTATTAGTGGCTCAAAGGCTGCTGAAAAGCGACAAGGTTTCTATAAACCAATCCAGCAAAATCCGCTCTCACTTCGGAGTCTTGCAGTGTGCGCAAACAACATTTAGGATCCCTGTATTTAGCAATATTATAGTGAGAAGAATCCACTTAATTTGCGGTGTCTCCTGGAGAACAATCTGGGCACTATGTGCTGGGTAATAAAATGGCAAATGTGTAATTTTCACTCTCCAACATCCACTGCGTGTTAATTTTCAGAAAGTGACTGTGGAGTCAAAATATTCACTCCTCCTAAGGATTATAACCCTCAGTGAATTAATTTATAACATGGAATCACTTTATGGGGATTTCTACTATTCTGGTTTCTGTCATTTAGTTATATTAGGGCTTCTGCATATGGTGTGTCCAACCTCATCTGGGATCTGTTCCTGCTGTCCAGCTGGAGTAATCTGCTCCCTACTTCAGCCAATTGGAAAGTACCACACCCTACTAAAGCGCAAAGCACATGGCCGGAATCTGCCAGATACAGCGCTGTTCTCCTCTGGTTCAGTCCTCTGTGCTCAGCTTGCGGCTTGTGTATTTGTTTCCTGTTGTGACCGTGGCCCGTTTACTGACTACTCTTGTGTCTTCTGATTCTGTGTTCTGTCCTTCTGGTTCTGACCCAGCTACCTGACTATTCTTCTTGCCATCTAACACCACAGAATAGCAGGTAACACCATGGTCCAAGCCTAGGGGTCCCTGTGTAAGTCCAGATTCCATGTGAGGGTGTTAAAGGGCGATGAGCAAGGCAATCCTTGGGATATGGAGAGTAGAGAAGATAGCGCCAAGCATGTTCATGGTGGACATCTTTTGAGCTGTCAGGTGACCATGAACAGTGCTCCCAATACATTGTGTCTGCAAACTATTCCAGCAAGATCTGCATTCAAATAGCTAAATGGCGCTCCTTCCCTTCTGAACACTGCCATGTGCCCAGACAGTAGTGTACAACCGTATGTACGGTATAGTGCGAAGCTGGAAAATAATTTGTAAGATCCATTTGTTTCCTATTATCCTTTGTGAAGAATTCCAAAGTTACCACCACATAAAGTGACACACGTCAGATATTAATAATGGGGCCTGATTAGGAACTACTGAAATGATCAAACTCCACAGTCTCCATCAGTAATAAATGAGTAACTAGTGGTGAAACCTCTCTGGGGTAATTAGAGTATGGGGCTCGGAGACTTCACAATCTATACTATCGTAAGCTTCAATATTTTCTGTCAGATGAGTTTCAAGAAGAAATATTAGGCATTTAAAGAGAACTGTGTATAAGGCCGGTTTCACATATCCTGATATTTCCGGTACTGGAGATGTCCGTGTGTGTAATACTCGTGGCACACGTGTGACTACTATGTCAGCATCCGTACCACATGGACGGCCGGCAGGGAAGAAGCGCTACATTAATCACTGTTCCCCGGTGGCAGGTGCTGAAGACGCTCTCATCATTCCCCCCTGCTCTGCCGGCAGGGAGAATGATGAGAGTTATATTAAAGTGAGAATGATGATAGTAGGTGCGGGCGTTTGGGACTATTACTCCCATCAACCTACACCTGCTGCTGCCAAGAACAGTGACAGCAGGAGCGGATGATGGGAGTATTCCTCACCCACTGCCTGCGTTATAACTAAATAAATTAATGAAAAAAAAGGTGTGGGTTCCCCTGTATTTTCTATAACCAGTCTGGCAAAGCTGACAACTGGGGGCTGCAACCCTCATCTGTCAGCTTCAGCAAGGCTGATTATCAAGAATAGAGGAGTCCCCCCGATTTTTGACAACCAGCCTTGCTAAAGCTGACAGTTGGGGGCTGATATTCTCAGGCTTGTAAGGGGCCATGGATATTGACCCCCCCCAGCCTAAAAATAGCAGCCCGCAGCTGCCCAGAAAAGGCACATCTATTAGATGCGCCAATTCTGGTGCTTTGCCCGGCTCTATTCTGGCTGCATCTTTATTTATCATATAACTATAGGATTAGTTATGGATAGGTGTCTTACTTTGATACCTGGTGATGAAATCTTTATTGGTAGCTTTCCGTTAATGAGATTCTCATGCTCTGGGGTGGGGCTGTGGGTGTGGCTGTGGGCGGGGCTTTATGTGGTGCTCTGATTACATAATCATCTGTATTGGCTTATGACAGGTCGCTGACCCCTCACTGACCTGCCCCCCATTATTACATAATGCATATAATAGCACTGATATTATTGGTGATAATGCCTATAATATTGTGGCTATTGTGAGGCTTAGAAAAAAATTACATCCAGCAAAATGACACCAGTGGCGCTTGTCCAGTAGCCTCTGTCTCTTACATATAGATGCTACTGTGCAGGCGCGCCATCACCGATGACATTTTGCTGCCTCACAATAGCCACAATTTTATAGGCATTATCACCAATAATATCAATGCTATTATATGCATTATGTAATAATGGGGGCAGGTCAGTGAGGGATCAGCAACCTGTCATTAGCCAATACAAATGAATATATATTATCAGAGCACCACATAAAGCCCCGCCCACAGCCCCACCCCAGAGCACGAGAATCTCAATAACTGAAAACTACAAATAAAGATTAAACAACAACCACAAGACGGATTTCATCACCAGGTATCATTATAATCAGTATAACGGCGCTGACCTGACAGTGTCTGTAGGTTACTGTGCACAATCCTGCTGACAGGTTCCCTTTAAATTTACATCTTAGGCATTTGGAAGAGGCGATGGAGAGATTTTTTTCAAGACTATCAGGGAGTTACAGACTCACATTAGGCAGGAAGGCCGATCCCACCACAATCAAACCATCATACAGAAGGAACAGGTTAAAAAAAGACAGAATAAAAAAATATGTTACATCCCCAACAACAACGTATGTACGAGGGGAGAACACTAAACTGAAGCTGCCCTCATTTATGGTGGACCATTGGAGCCACTATGAGTCCTGACGAGAAGAGTAGAGAAAGTATTAGCGCCCCCATTTCAGGAGAGATTGTGCAGTAATCTGAATTTCTTAGGATCAAAAACAATGTAATTTATGACGTGGACTGACTCCATGACACCAGGGCTGGAGCCAACACATCTCCTGCAGGCGGGAATAAATGTATATTACAGCCATCAGCCACGCACGGCTTAGAGATCTATCATGGCACAGGCGGAATGTTTGTCCTGGAGATTATCACAATCCTCCTTGAAATTACTGTATTTTTTGGACCATAAGACGCACCTAGGTTTTAGAGAAAATTAGGAAAAAAAAATTGAACCAAAAAATGTGGTCAATTCTGTACTTAATATCCCCTATTCTGATACACATGGCCCCCTCATCCCTACCCTGGTATGCAGGGTCCCATCATCCCTATCCTGGTGTGCATGGTCCCATCATCCCTATCCTGGTATGCAGGGTCCCATCCCTATCCTGGTATTCAGGGCCCCCATCTCGTCCTGGTATTCAGGGCCCCCATCTCGTCCTGGTATGCAGGGTCCCATCCCTATCCTGGTATTCAGGGCCCCCATCTCGTCCTGGTATTCAGGGCCCCCATCTCGTCCTGGTATGCAGGGCCCCATCCCTACCCTGGTATGCAGGGTCCTCAGCTCATCCTAGTATGGATGGTCTCATCCCTATCCTGGTGTGCATGGTCCCATCATCCCTATCCTGGTATGCAGGGTCCCATCCCTATCCTGGTATGCAGGGTCCCATCCCTATCCTGGTATTCAGGGCCCCCATCTCGTCCTGGTATTCAGGGCCCCCATCTCGTCCTGGTATGCAGGGCCCCCATCTCGTCCTGGTATGCAGAGCCCCATCTCATCCTGGTATGCAGAGCCCCATCTCATCCTGGTATGCAGAGCCCCATCTCATCCTGGTATGCAGGACCCCATCCTTATCCTGGTATGCAGGACCCCATCCTTATCCTGGTATGCAGGGCCCCATCTCATCCTGGTATGCATGGCCCCATCTCATCCTGGTATGCATGGCCCCATCTCATCCTGGTATGCAGGGCCCCATCTCATCCTGGTATGCAGGACCCCCATCTCGTCCTGGTATGCAGGGCCCCCATCTCATCCTGGTATGCAGGGCCCCCATCTCATCCTGGTATGCAGGGCCCCCATCTCATCCTGGTATGCAGGGCCCCCATCTCATCCTGGTATGCAGGGCCCCCATCTCATCCTGGTATGCAGGGCCCCCATCTCATCCTGGTATGCAGGGCCCCCATCTCATCCTGGTATGCAGGGCCCCCATCTCATCCTGGTATGCAGGGCCCCCATCTCATCCTGGTATGCAGGGCCCCCATCTCATCCTGGTATGCAGGGCCCCATCTCATCCTGGTATGCAGAGCCCCATCTCATCCTGGTATGCATGGCCCCATCTCATCCTGGTATGCAGGGCCCCATCTCATCCTGGTATGCAGAGCCCCATCTCATCCTGGTATGCAGAGCCCTATCTCATCCTGGTATGCAGGACCCCATCCTTATCCTGGTATGCAGGGCCCCATCTCATCCTGGTATGCATGGCCCCATCTCATCCTGGTATGCAGGGCCCCATCTCATCCTGGTATGCAGTGCCCCATCTCATCCTGGTATGCAGAGCCCCATCTCATCCTGGTATGCAGGGCCCCCATCTCATCCTGGTATGCAGGGCCCCATCTCATCCTGGTATGCAGAGCCCCATTTCATCCTGGTATGCAGGGCCCCATCTCATCCTGGTATGCAGAGCCCCATCTCATCCTGGTATGCAGGACCCCATCCTTATCCTGGTATGCAGGGCCCCATCTCATCCTGGTATGCATGGCCCCATCTCATCCTGGTATGCAGGGCCCCATCTCATCCTGGTATGCAGTGCCCCATCTCATCCTGGTATGCAGAGCCCCATCTCATCCTGGTATGCAGGGCCCCCATCTCACCCTGGTATGCAGGGCCCCCATCTCATCCTGGTATGCATGGCCCCATCTCATCCTGGTATGCAGGGGCCCATCCTTATAAGTGGCCCCCACCCATATTCCTATCCTGGTATGCATGGCCCCAACAGAACACATAAAAAAAAACAAAACATTACACTTCCCTACCCGGCGCTCCCTTGCAGCGTCCTGCTTCGGTGCCAGCAACTGCTTTATGCTTGTAAGCAGCGCTGATAACAGTGAGTATTCATGAATATTCATTTCTCTTAAGTAGCGGCACACGTGACCGCAGGTAGCAGCAGGAAGCCGGTGGCTGACACTGCGCGCTACTGAAGAGCAATGAATACTCACTGCCCTTTGTGTACATAGTCCTGGCAGCTGTGCTCTGCTTGTGAGCAGCACGTGACGTCCCTGCCACGCGCTGCTTACAAGCATATAGCAGTTGCTGGCACCGGAACAGGACGCTGCGAGGGAGTGCGGGGTAGGTAAGAGTAATGGTTTGTTTTTTAATGTTTTCTGAAGGGGCCATGCATACCAGGATAGGAATGGGGATGGGGGTGTGAGCCAATTATAAGGATGGGGCCATGCATACCAGGACCGGGGTTGGGGGCTAATCATATCAAGATACTATTATTAAAGAGAAATGAATATTCATTGCCCTCCAAGCCCATGGGAGTGGAATGCAGTGAATATTCATTTCTCTTTAGCAGCGGGAACAGGAGTCAGCCGCAGCCACCAGCTCCAGCCTCGTGTGACCTGCTGCTCCGCCGATGCCGTTCCCTCACCTCCCCACCACAGCAAGAGCCGGTACATCCGGACTATAAGACGCACCCCCCATTTTCCTCCATATTTTTGAAGGAAAAAAGTGCGTCACATAGTCCGAAAAATATGGTAGCTTTAACACAAATTGAAAAGTCAGGATAAAGGGAAACTCTGCTGTTATTGTACAGAAATTCACACTTGGCCTCACTGCACATTTACTGTTGTCCATCATAAAAGGGAAGTTTGGCCAGAAAGACTGGACCTGGTCTTGTAGGGACCATGAGACATTCAGCAGCACAGAAGGGAGAGAAGATTCATCCGATAAGATCTCAGGGATCTAGGAAGCCAACATCATCATTACCCTCCACTTTCTCTTACATGCCCAGCATAAGATTTTTCTCCAAGTGATTTTCTATCTTGTCAGCACATTCTACGTACAGTTGTGGCCAAAAGTATTGACACCCCTGCAATTCTGTCAGATAATACTCAGTTTCTTCCTGAAAATGATTGCAATCACAAATTCTTTGGTATTATTATCTTCATTAAATTTGTCTTAAATGAAAAAACACAAAAGAGAATGAAGCAAAAAGCAAAACATTGATCATTTCACACAAAACTCCAAAAATGGGCCAGACAAAAGTATTGGCACCCTCAGCCTAATACTTGGTTGCACAACCTTTAGCCAAAATAACTGCGATCAACCGCTTCCGGTAACCATCAATGAGTTTCTTACAATACTCTGCTGGAATTTTAGACCATTCTTCTTTGGCAAACTGCTCCAGGTCCCTGATATTAGAAGGGTGCCTTCTCCAAACTGCCATTTTTAGATCTCTCCACAGGTGTTCTATGGGATTCAGGTCTGGACTCATTGCTGGCCACCTTAGAAGTCTCCAGTGCTTTCTCTCAAACCATTTTCTAGTGCTTTTTGAAGTGTGTTTTGGGTCATTGTCCTGCTGGAAGACCCATGACCTCTGAGGGAGACCCAGCTTTCTCACACTGGGCCCTACATTATGCTGCAAAATTTGTTGGTAGTCTTCAGACTTCATAATGCCATGCACATGGTCAAGAAGTCCAGTGCCAGAGGCAGCAAAGCAACCCCAAAACATCAGGGAACCTCCGCCATGTTTGACTGTAGGGACTGAGTTCTTTTCTTTGAATGCCTCTTTTTTTCTCCTGTAAACTCTATGTTGATGCCTTTGCCCAAAAATGTCTACTTTTGTCTCATCTGACCAGAGAACATTCTTCCAAAACGTTTTAGGCTTTTTCAGGTAAGTTTTGGCAAACTCAAGCCTGGCTTTTTTGTGTCTCGGGGTAAGAAGTGGGGTCTTCCTGGGTCTCCTACCATACAGTCCCTTTTCATTCAGACGCCGACGGATAGTACAGGTTGACACTGTTGTACCCTCGGACTGCAGGGCAGCTTGAACTTGTTTGGATGTTAGTCGAGGTTTTTATGCAACATCCGCACAATCTTGCGTTGAAATCTCTGGTCAATTTTTCTTTTCCGTCCACATCTAGGGAGGTTAGCCACAGTGCCATGGGCTTTACACTTCTTGATGACACTGCGCACGGTAGACACAGGATCATTCAGGTCTTTGGAGATGGACTTGTAGCCTTGAGATTGCTCATGCTTCCTCACAATTTGGTTTCTCAAGTCCTCAGACAGTTCTTTGGTCTTCTTTCTTTTCTCCATGCTCAATGTGGTGCACACAAGGACACAGGACAGAGGTGGAGTCAACTTTAATCCATGTCACCTGGCTGCAAGTGTGATTTAGTTATTGCCAACACCTGTTAGGTGCCACAGGTAAGTTACAGGTGCTGTTAATTACACAAATTAGAGAAGCAGCACATGATTTTTCCAACAGTGCCAATACTTTTGTCCACCCTCTTTTTTATGTTTGGTGTGGAATTATATCCAATTTGGCTTTAGGACAATTCTTTTTGTGTTTTTTCATTTAAGACAAATTAAATGAAGATAATAATACCAAAGAATTTGTGTTTGCAATCATTTTCAGGAAGAAACGGAGTATTATCTGACAGAATTGCAGGGGTGTCAATACTTTTGGCCACAACTGTACGCTGTCATTTGGCTTTATAGTTTACAGATCTGGGCAGGTAACGGTCAGTGTCTCCTAATACCAGGGAGTAGGTGGATCCTCCAGGTCGTAAGTTCTATAGAAAAGGGCTTTCAATGCCCAAAGTCAATTGAACAGTTTTGGGTGGAGGAGAATGTTGTGGTCAAGAGGCAAAATGGTGATCATGGTAATACGGCCGGACTACACCACCGATAAAGCAGCCACAGCCGGTGACTGAGAGGAATCTGTGACTTCTCTGCATTCAGTGGTTACTACTCACCTGGGTAGTCATATGTGGGAATCTCCTCTTTACACCGCTCATCATCTCTCACATATGTCTCTGTAGTATTAATATGGGTCAGATCTTCACCCTGAAACAAATATTGTAAAAGTCACCGACAGATGGAGAAGTCCCATCTATGATCAGCTCTAATCCTGCCATCTCCACCGTTCTCATTACACAAGTATAAAACATATAATACTGGTGGATAAAACAAGACTGAGCACAAGACCTTCACAGCCGTCTCCACATCATAGGGGAGATCTCCTGACACCTTCTCTCCATCTACCTGATGATCCTGAGGAGCACTGGGATCTTCTTGTTTACAGTCGTGTGGAAGAAGAGGACGGGGACATCTCTCTGGTGTGGTCCTGTTACTGGATAGATCTGGAGGAAACACATACAGGGACTGAATTCATTCTCTACATACAGATAATTATAGGCCGTGTGTATTTAGTCCTGTCTATTACCTGGTGATGTGAGGGGCTGGGGAACCTCCATTATGATGTTCTTGTACAGATCTCTGTGTCCTTCTAAATACTCCCACTCCTCCATGGAGAAATAGACAGCGACATCCTGACACCTTATAGGAACCTGACACATACAATGATACCGTCATCCCCGATCCCTTCATAGTGTTACTGTATAATGTCCCAGCATTCCCAGCAGTGTCACCTCTCCAGTCAGCAGCTCAATCATCTTGTAGATGAGTTCTAGGATCTTCTGGTCATTGATGTCCTCATGGATCAGGGGGTGAGGTGGAGGCCCCGTGATTGGGCTCAGGGGTCTTCCCCATCCCTCAGACACAGGGTCCTGACAGCGATCACTAGAGGTCTTCTTCACCACTGTGTAATCCTGGTTATGGAGAGACACATTAATAAATCTCACTACAGACATTTCCAGAGTCCTCACCTCTCCAGTTCTGTCCATCTGTTATTCCCATAGATAAGAATGATGTAATGTGACGTCATCAGAATCTCTCACCTCTCCAGTGAGACGGAAGAGGATCTCTAGGGTGAGGTGTAACATCCTCTCCGCCATCTTGTCTCTGTCCATATCCATCCTTGATGGGTAAATCAGGAAAATTCTCTTTTGTAGAAGATCTTCACTGAGAGGATCCGATATTGTAGAGACCTGAATGAGAAGAAGATGATCCGATGTAACATCATAAGAATCCTGTGTAATAATACAATTACTGGAGATAATAAGGGAAACATATGAGGAGATTTATTATCTTACAGGGTTTAGTTTTCTTTCCTGATATCTACTAATAAAACCTATTGTAACACCTCCTGGAGTGGACTCTCTGGGCCGTGATATCAACCCACCCTGGGTGAGCTGACCTAGTGAGTACCACCCCGTATACAGGGAGCGTCAGGGGTAGACCCAGGGGGATGAAGTACCACGACTGCTGGTACCAGGCGGCCAGCTCAAAGGAGGCACGAGAGACCGTGTCTAGCAGGGTGAATACAGGGGCACGCTGGGTACAGGAGGGCGCAGAGCACATACTCGGAAGCACGCAGGGTACAAGAGAGTGCAGAGCGCATACTCGGAAGCAAGCCGGGTACACGCAGGGACCTGAGTACAAAGGGCAACCATGTAGGAACCTAGCTGGCCTAGCAGGGAAGCAAAGTGATAATCAGGCGCCTCCCCTAGTAGGAAGCAGCCTGATATACTAGTGGCTACTGCAGGTCAGCAAAGCATTTGACAAAGTCTCTCATACAATCCTTATTGAAAAAATGACTAAGTATGGAATGGACAAGGCAACTGTTAGGTGGATTCATAACTGGCTTAGTGATCGGGCCCAAAGAGTGGTCGTAAATGGCTGCACATCCAGTTGGAAGAATGTCTCAAGTGGGGTACCACAGGGCTCTGTCCTGGGCCCTGTATTGTTCAACATCTTTATCAACGATGTAGATGAAGGAATTGAGGGTAAACTGATTAAATTTGCTGATGACACAAAGCTAGGAGGGATAGCTAATACTAGAGAAGAGAGAGAGAGGATTCAAAAAGATATAAACTGGAGAAGTGGGCAGCAACTAACAGAATGGTTTTTAACAGGGAAAAATGCAAAGTACTACATCTGGGCAATAAAAATGAAAAAAGCATATACAGAATGGGAGGAATAGGCCTAAGCAACAGCACATGTGAAAAAGACTTGGGTATACTAATAGATCACAGACTGAATAGGAGTCAACAGTGTGATGCAGCAGCAAAAAAGGCAAATGCAATTCTAGGATGTATTAACAGAAGCATACAGTCTAGATCACGTGAAGTCATTATTTCCCTCTACTCCTCTTTGGTCAGACCTCATCTGGAATATTGTGTCCAGTTTTGGGCACCACATTTTAAAAAAGACATCAACAAACTGGAGCAAGTTCAGAAAAGAGCGACCAGAATGGTGACCGGTCTGCAAACCCTGTCTTATGAGGAAAGGTTGCAGGATTTGGGAATGTTTAGTTTGCAAAAGAGAAGACTGAGAGGAGACTTAATAGCGGTCTACAAATATCTAAAGGGCTGTCACATTGTAGAAGGATCAACTTTATTCTCATTTGCACAAGGAAAGACTAGAAGCAATGGGATGAAACTGAATGGGAGGAGACACAGATTAGATATTAGAAAAAACTTTTTGACAGAGTGATCAATGAATGGAACAAGCTGCCACGAGAAGTGGTGAGTTCTCCTTCAATGGAAGTCTTCAAACAGAGGCTGGACAGACATCTGACTGGGATGATTTAGCGAATCCTGCTTTGAGCAGGGGGTTGGACCAGATGGCCCAGGAGGTCCCTTCCAACTCTGCGATTCTATGATTCTAAGACTTCCGGGTCAAGAGCTTCATTTAGAATAAGAGGCCAGAGACAAGCGCGGCCACGGCCTAAGCAGAGGACGGAGCGCACATGAGTCACCGGATCCAGAGACCGACCGTGAAACCAGAAGCGAGGACACCGAGTGGCACGCCCCTCGTCCAGAGACCTGCCAGGATGCCGAAGTGAGGTGAGTAAGTCGAGGCGGCGCAGCCCGGGGTGTAACACCTATATATTTAGCCCACAGACAACAAGCAGTTTCCTCCTCGGAGTCGGCAGCTGAACACGTTCCTCATAGACTCATCTTCCATAACGCTAATTCTCGTCTCATTACCGACACTGGAATCGGCATTAGCAATACTGCAGGAGATATTCATTACACGCGACATGAGAAATAACTCCTTCATGATGAGGAGGACATCTTCATCTTCTACTGCGGCTCTAGAGACAGATTTGGCCAGAGTCGGTCACTGACTCCATCCCCACCGGCCGTCTATATGAAGGTTTCCCGTCTTCCCCGCACTGGAATCTTCTCTCACGTTAGATCTCAGCTCTGAGTCACACACAGAAGTTTGAGGCTTTTAGAAAAGATTTTTAGTTTCCACAATCACAACGGACAGAAATGATCTGAACGCAAAGTCTCCATGTACAGTGATTTATGGGGATTATTTCTGGCCTTAGGCTTTCCTAATTAGCAAACGATATAATTCCTTATGAAAACATATTATATACACACAGAGGTTGTCCCTAGAAGTTCCATAGGATTTGGGAAAGGTAGTGTAACTCACCCTTGTCACACTTGGCTCTTAATGCCATGGTCTCCTCCATCTTGCGATACAATCCCTGATGTATATCCCTTCCAGAGTATGAAAGTGGTGATATGTGTGGACTTCAGAATATGTGTTAATTATAACCTGACCTGGTACAAGCTCAAAACTCTGATCTTTTTTTGTCCTCTCTCTGTACATGAAGCCAGGATGGAGACACATGGGGGGCAGGATGGCTACACATGGGGGGGCCAGGATGGATATACATGGAGGGGCCAGGATGGATACACATGGAGGGGCCAGGATGGATACACATGGAGGGGCCAGGATGGAGACACATGGGGAGGCCAGGATGGAGACACATGGGGGGGCCAGGATGGAGACACATGGGGGGGCCAGGATGGATACACATGGGGGGGCCAGGATGGATACACATGGAGGGGCCAGGAAGGATACACATGGAGGGGCCAGGAAGGATACACATGGAGGGGCCAGGAAGGATACACATGGAGGGGCCAGGAAGGATACACATGGAGGGGCCAGGATGGAGACACATGGAGGGGCCAGGATGGAGACACATGGAGGGGCCAGGATGGAGACACATGGAGGGGCCAGGATGGAGACACATAGGGGGCCAGGATGGATACACATGAGGGGGCCGGGATGGATACACAGGGGGGGCCAGGATGGATACACACGTGGGGTCAGGATGGATACACACGTGGGGCCAGGAAGGATGCACATGGGGGGGTCAGGATGGATACACACGTGGGGCCAGGATGGATACATATGGAGTGCCAGGATGGATACACACGTGGGGCCAGGATGGATACATATGGAGTGCCAGGATGGATACACATGGGAGGCCACGATGGATATACATGGGGGGCCACGATGGATACACATGGGGCCAGGATGGATACACATGGGGCCAGGATGGATACACATGGTGGTCAGGCTGGATACATATGGGGGCCAGGATGGAGACACATGGGGGGCAGGATGGCTACACATGGGGGAGCCAGGATGGATACACATGAGGGCCAGGATGGATACACATGGTGGTCAGGCTGGATATATATGGGGGCCAGAATGACGACACATGGGGGGGGCCAGGATGGATACAAATGGGGGTCATGCTGGATACATATGGGGGCCAGGATGGAGACACATGGGGGACCAGGATGGAGACACATGGGGGGTCAGGATGTTTAATCATGGGGGGCCAAGATGGATACACATGGTGGTCAGGCTGGATACATATGGGGGCCAGGATGGATACATATGGGGGCCAGGATGGAGACACATGGGGGACCAGGATGGAGACACATGGGGGACCAGGATGGAGACACAGGGGGGACCAGGATGGAGACACAGGGGGGACTAGGATGGAGACACAGGGGGGACCAGGATGGAGACACATGGGGGGCCAAGATGGGTACACATGTGGGGCCAGGATGGATACACATGAGGGCCAGGATGGATACACATGGTGGTCAGGCTGGATACATATGGGGGCCAGAATGGCGACACATGGGGGGGCCAGGATGGATACAAATGGGGGTCATGCTGGATACATATGGGGGCCAGGATGGAGACACATGGGGGACCAGGATGGAGACACATGGGGGACCAGGATGGAGACACATGGGGGACCAGGATGGAGACACATGGGGTACCAGGATGGCCACACATGGGGGGGCAGGATGGATACATGTGGCGCCCCTGAGGGTTCAGTCGCCACAGAGGTACAGCACCTCCTCCTGAGGTGTGGTACCCCACTATCCAGGTAAGGTGGAGACACTTGACCACACTCCAACACCTACACCCCACACCACAAAGTAGTGTAGCAAAGCACCTTCGGCGGCTCCCTGCTTGGAGTGTAGCATAGCACCCCTTGGTGGTTCCCTGCTTGGAACACGAAACGTGATGGGAGGTGTGTGGAGTTTAGTTCACATAAAAGAGAGCGGGGAGAGTTGATTCAGTCGTTTAGTCTTTCATTCTGTCAGTGAGTGAGGATGTAGAAGGACAGAGTGTGAGACAGAGAAGATCCCTGGGAGAAGGATGGAAGAAGGAAGTGCTGCAGCAGGCCACAGTGATCTGGGTCTGCTGGCACAGGAAAGAGACAGAGAAAGGAAGCTTGATTCTCCATTGGGAAGAAGGATTAGCATGGAACGTGAGGAGAATAAGAGAGCAAGGACCAGGGTTAGAGGCGAACCCTTTTCAAGTTCTAGGCGCAAGGCCGGGGGCCGGTCCCCGAGGTTGTACGGATACTAATGGTCCTGCAGCAGACACCGGAGGAATAGAAGTAGTGACCACTTTATTCCCACTCAAGACTTGGGGGCACAACAGCAACATATTAGTGATCCGGGACTTAGTAGCAAGGCGTCCCCGAAGCAGGCTACAGCTGTCTGCCGTACAAGTAGAGTTCATAGGAACATCTGACAGGAGGAACTCCAGTGTAACTCAGTACTAGGAGTACCTCACTCAAAGGCGCTATGTGATATACAATGTCGGAAAAATATGTTTTCTGTTGTGCTAGAATTCCTCTATTCTATGACATTGTAAACTGTCAGTAGTACACTATCCCTCCCCCCCCAAGTGTTATTAACCCACCAACTTCCTCTGGAGAGGCAGGAATGTTAATTAACTAGCCTGCCTGTTACAACCATTTGGCCCCCCCGCCTGCTCAGCTGAAAGAAAAAAAGTGAGGGAAAAGTCATCCCTTTGTCTAAGACATGTAAAGAAGTAAACCTTTAAGAGATTGCCCTGTGAAAAACCATATACCCTAGAGATATAATAAACATATTTTTGTGATCAGAGCGGTCCCAGCTTCGCTGCCATGGTTTTTACGAAGCCCTCGGACCTGAGATATGGTTTGCTCCCAAATGGACGGTCATATCTCATAGATGTTTGATGTTTTCTTGATGGGCTCATTACGCTAGGAAACATGATACCACTGATGAGTCCATACCAGAGTCCACCATAAAGTTATGGTTATTCTAAAGTTTGTAGCCAGATCCTAACTCGAAGAGAGAGAGGTGGGACTACCCAGAATACCTCTTTCTGTGATGTCACATCGCAGAGTCTATAAGGCATTCCCTTGGCAAAACCAGTTGAGAGCAGCTGCAGAGTGCGTGCCGACAAGAACTCCAGATGAGCGGAGATGTGTGGCTCCGCCTTCTTTCTCCAGCCATGACTTGCCTGAACACCAACTAACCACATGTGAGTGTACTTTCTTCTTTCATCCACTTTGTTTTATACTTGTCTATTGTACATATTTTGTGTCTCAATTTTATAGCAACTTTTATCTGTAATCACGGCCCTACCTGTTCGGAGAATAAATGATTTAATATTTAGTTCTGTCTCCATGCTCTAAGAATCGAACTATACACCTTTGTTAGATAATCGCTACTAATTTGTCGGGTTGGCTTCGAACCCCTCCCTTGAGCCTATAACGCAAGCGGAGAAACCAGAAGCTGGTGGCAGCGCAGCGCGTTGTGTACGGTGATTGCGGCTTGCTGGCAGTCTAGAAGGGTCTTATATTGCTGAATGAGGGGCTGCGGCCACAGCATTGATAATTCCCTTACTGCAGAAGCCTAATTGCCGGTTCACAACAGGCAGCCCGTCCGGTGACTAATTATCCTAGGTGCAGTTCCCTGACTGACCTGAGGGTAAGGGGGCGCCGGAGAGCTGCGAGTTCCAAAGTGGAACTGAGAAAGTGGGATGTACATAAATCCCTGCAGTACTTAGAAGATTGATAGCAGTGGTGGGGCACCCAAAATACCCCATGCATCAAATTGTAGAGCGAGATGCGCCTGTGATAGCCGTGTGTCACGTCCCTCCGTCCGCTGATACACCTGTGTCAGTGGTGGGATTGTGACATAGTGGTGACACAGGGTCCACTGTCAGTTGCGTTTTGGTGGCAGCGGGACCCCTGTTAGTCGCCGTATTGGGCGAACAGCAGTGGCCTGTTCGTCACATATTGGTGGCAGCGGTGGGATAACAACCCCCCGGTCATCACATATTGGTGGCAGCGGTGGGATAACAACCCCCCGGTCATCACATATTTGGTGGCAGAGCGGTGGGATAATCCTAGAGCATTAGTGATTTGGTTTGAGCAATCATTCCTCTCACTAAAAACCTGCACGGTTCCTGCGGGAATCCTGCATCATAGGTTTTAGAGAACAGACTCAGTGGTTATTATTCCTGAGACATTTTTTGTGTACGTGCGAGTATCCCCTCCCATTTCTCCGTTTTTTTTTCTATCTTTTATTTGGCAACCATGGCTACGCAGGGAGAATCTTATTATAAGCAGCTCAATAAGGACACCCTGTGGTCCCTGTGCACGTCAAAGCAGATTGACATCGCCGACAAGACCAAAGCCCAGTTGGTCACGGCTCTAGTGCAATGGGATGAGAGCCAGGGCGCAGGAGGAGTGCCAGTGCCGATGGTGCAGCCGCAGGGGTCCAGATGTTGCAGACCGCCAGCCGGGAAGTCCTGGATCCCTATCTGCAATTGGCCCTACAGCAACTCCCTGCCGAAGACCATGTGGGACGTCTGCAGCTGATTCAGCAAGCTCAGGAGAGAGCTGAGCGCCAAAGAGAAGTTGAGAGAGCCCATGAACTGCAGATGCTCCAGCGGGGGTGGAATGCCCCCACAGCTCGAAGCAGTGAGCCCAGCAGCATCCAGATTCCTAAACCCCGGCCAGAGCATTTTCCCGTGATAGAAAAGGATGGGGACTTGGACACGTTTCTGCGAGCCTTTGAGAAAGCCTGCAGACAGTACCGACTGCCCGAAGGCCAATGGGCCAAGTACTTGACCCCAGGGCTAAAAGGCAAAGCCCTGGAGGCGTTTGCTTCTCTTCCGCAAGCGCATGATGATGCCTATGACGCCATAAAGCAGGCGCTGATCGCCAAATACCGGCTGACACCTGAGATATACCGAAAGAAGTTCCGGCACCTCCGACGTGGCCCACACGATAGCTACAGTGATGTGGTGCAAGGACTCAGGACCCACTTTGACCAGTGGATCCATGGACTGTCCGTTGAATCCTTTGAGCAGCTATGGGACCTGATGATCAAAGACCAGTTCCTGCATCTCTGCCCAGCTGAGGTCCGACAGTTCATCCTGGACCGCGAACCACCGAATGCGACTCAGATCGCCGACAACTACGAGGCCAACCGGAGGCCAGAGACGCGGAGGCCAGTCACCACCAGCTGGAAAGGGGGTAAGCCTGCAACCGACCCCAGTGCCCCAGCTAGCCGTCTCTCGGGAGGCCCTGTCCCTGTTGCCAACAGCAGGCCGGCTACTGACAGTCGCCTGTGTTTCACCTGCAATCGGACTGGTAACTTCCGTCACGCCTGTCCGGAAAAGCCGAAGAGTTCCCCAGCCAAGGCCTCTGGGCCCAACGCCTCTGTTCTTTTGGTGGGAGGGCTGACGACAACGTTCAACCTGTTCAGGTGGGGGCCCGTCTTGCTACAGGCCTCAAGGACACCGGGGCTGAACGAACCCTCATCCGTCCTGGACTGGCTGCCCCTGAAGAGTTTGTTGAGGGGAAAACCCTGACTGTCACTGGCATTGGAGGCACCCGTTGTCCCTTGCCAGTGGCACGAGTTTTTCTTGACTGGGGTGCCGGGAGCGGGTTGAGGGAGGTGGGAGTGTCTGAAAATTTGCCCACTGATGTTTTATTGGGGACTGACTTGGGGCAGATGGTTGCATACTACGTCCCTGACACCCCTCCCCAAACTGACAATAAGGGTAACGTTAACCCTGATGATGGTGATGATGATGGGAAACTGAATGTGTTACCTGCTAATGCCTTGATGAGTAATGATGCAGACTCCAGTGCCATACATATGACAGCACTCCCTCCTCCCCAGGCACACTTCAGTCCTATACGTATAACAGCGCTCCCTCCTCCCCAGGCAGACTCCAGTCCTGTACGTATAACAGCACTCCCTCCTCCTCAGGCAGACTCCAGACCCGTACATATAACAGCACTCCCTCCTCCCCAGGCAGACTCCAGTCCCATCCATATAACAGCAATCCCTCCTCCCCAGGCAGACTCCAGTCCCATACATATAACAGCGCTCCCTCCTCCTCAGGCAGACTCCAGTCCATACATATAACAGCACTCCCTCCTCCTCAGGCAGACTCCAGTCCCCTACATATAACAGCGCTCCCTCCTCCCCAGACAGACTCCAGTCCTGTACATATAACAGCGCTCCCTCCTCCCCAGGCAGAGTCCAGTCCCATACATATAACAGCACTCCCTCCTCTCCAGGCAGACTCCAGTCCATACATATAACAGCGCTCCCTCCTCCCCAGGCAGACTCCAGTCCATACATATAACAGCGCTCACTCCTCCCCAAGCAGACTCCAGTCCCATACATATAACAGCACTCCCTCCTCCCCAGGCAGACTCCAGTCCCATACATATAACAGCGCTCCCTCCTCCCCAGGCAGACTCCAGTCCCATACATATAACAGCGCTCCCTCCTCCCCAGGCAGACTCCAGTCCCATACATATAACATCAATCCCTCCTCCCCAGGCAGACTCCAGTCCCATACATATAACAGCGCTCCCTCCTCCTCAGGCAGACTCCAGTCCCGTACATATAACAGCACTCCCTCCTCCCCAGGCAGACTCCAGTCCCATACATATAACAGAACTCCCTCCTCCTCAGGCAGACTCCAGTCCCATACATATAACAGCACTCCCTCCTCCCCAGGTGTCTTACCGAGTCAATATGATGGACTTATGGTCCTTACATACGTAGCGCTCACTAATATACTAATTAGGCAAGAGACAAGAAGTCTGTGCTCAGTAAAACAATAGTATTTTATTCTATTAAAATCAGAGATATTAATGAAGTAACATATAAATTTGCACATGAATTTTAGCAGCACTAGTCTAACATTACATGATCAATACATCATCTGTTCATAGAGAAAGTAAGCATCAATATATTACCGGATATTGTAGCATCACTCCTCTATCGGGGGACTCGATTGGCGAGGAGGAAATATCCCGTAAAACTCCATCACAGAAGATATGCGTCCATAAGTCTCCTGGAACGTCCCTACTCGCAAGTGGAAATTCCCTCGGTTATATACAAACTGTTCCTAGACATGAATCCAGTCCTGCGCACTACAACTTCTACAAGTAATGTTTACACAAGCTGTACAGCTGCGCAGTGAACATTCCAACTCGTGCTCTGCTCGTGTTACGCAAGCGCTGTATGGTTGTTTTCACATTCCTTCTGCATGTTGTAATCATGTACTCAGAGAGGTCATTCAGCGGTCAAATCCCCAGTCTCTGGTAATGTTGTACTGAATACTTTTGAAAAGGAATATTAAGACCTGTGATCACGTACCTACCATCTGGATACATTTTCTAATATCAATCATACATAGAATCATAGAATCGTAGAGTTGGAAGGGACCTCCTGGGCCATCTGGTCCAACCCCCTGCTCAAAGCAGGATTCGCTAAATCATCCCAGTTAGATGTCTGTCCAGCCTCTGTTTGAAGACTTCCATTGAAGGAGAACTCACCACTTCTTGTGGCAGCCTGTTCCACTCATTGATCACTCTAACTGTCAAAAAGATTTTTCTAAAATCTAATCTGTGTCTCCTCCCATTCAGCTTCATCCCATTGCTTCTAGTCTTTCCTTGTGCAAATGAGAATAAAGTTGATCCTTCTACAATGTGACAGCCCTTTAGATATTTGTAGACAGCTATTAAGTCTCCTCTCAGTCTTCTCTCTTGCAAACTAAACATTCCCAAATCCTGCAACCTTTCCTCATAAGACAGGGTTTGCAGACCGGTCACCATTCTGGTCGCTCTTTTCTGAACTTGCTCCAGTTTGTTGATGTCTTTTTTAAAATGTGGTGCCCAAAATTGGACACAATATTCCAGATGAGGTCTGACCAAAGAGGAGTAGAGGGAAATAATTACTTCACGTGATCTAGACTGTATGCTTCTGTTAATACATCCTTGAATTGCATTTTCCTTTTTTGCTGCTGCATCACACTGTTGACTTATATTCAGTCTGTGATCTATTAGTATACCCAAGTCTTTTTCACATGTGCTGTTACTTAGCCCTATTCATCCCATTCTATATATGCTTTTTTCATTTTTATTGCCCAGATGTAGTACTTTGCATTTCTCCCTGTTAAAAACCATTCTGTTAGTTGCTGCCCACTTCTCCAGTTTATTTAAATCTTTTTGAATCCTCTCTCTCTCTTCTCTAGTATTAGCTATCCCTCCTAGCTTTGTGTCATCAGCAAATTTAATCAGTTTACCCTCAATTCCTTCATCTAAATCGTTGATAAAGATGTTGAACAATACAGGGCCCAGGACAGAGCCCTGTGGTACCCCACTTGAGACATTCTTCCAACTGGATGTGCAGCCATTTACGACCACTCTTTGGGTCCGATCACTAAGCCAGTTATGAATCCACCTAACAGTTGCCTTGTCCATTCCATACTTAGTCATTTTTTCAATAAGGATTGTATGAGAGACTTTGTCAAATGCTTTGCTGAAGTCAAGATATACTATATCTACAGCATTTCCTTGATCCACCCAATCAGTAATACCGTCATAGAAGGAAATTAAATTAGTCTGACATGACTTATTAGTTACAAACCCATGCTGACTCTGTTTAATCACTTCATTCTTATCCAGGTATTGACATACATGTTGTTTAATAATTTGTTCAAAGATCTTTCCTGGTATAGAAGTCAGACTCACCGGCCTATAGTTGCCTGGGTCCACCTTCTTCCCCTTTTTGAAGATAGGAACAACATTTGCTCTTCTCCAGTCTTCTGGCACTTCTCCTGTTCTCCAAGAATTTTCAAAGATTATGGAGAGGGGTTCAAAAATTTCTTCTGCTATCTCCTTCAGTACTCTGGGGTGTAATTCATCTGGACCTGGAGACTTGAATTCATTTAGGTTAGCTAAGTGTTTCCTCACTATCTTTCTGTTTATAGATATCCTGGATTCTTCTATTCCCTTAATAGGGCAGTGAATAACAGTTGATGTTACATTTCCTTTCTGAGAGAAAACAGATGCAAAATAGGAATTTAAAAGTTCAGCCTTCTCAACATCCTGTCTTAACATTTCATCATTTTCATCCTGTAAAAATCCTATAGCATCTTTGACTTTTCATTTACTTTTGACATATCCCCAAAATCCTTTATTATTGCTTTTGACATCTCTTGCAAGCCTCAATTCATTTTCAGCTTTAGCTGAATCACATAAGTATCACATATCACATAAGTATCACACCAGGCAGACTCCAGTCCATACATATAACAGCACTCCCTCCTCCCCAGGCAGACTCCAGTCCCCTACATATAACAGCGCTCCCTCCTTCCCAGGCAGACTCCAGTCCATACATATAACAGCGCTCCCTCCTCCCCAGGCAGACTCCAGTCCATACATATAACAGAACTCCCTCCTTCCCAGGCAGACTCCAGTACCATACATATAACAGCACTCCCTCCTCCCCAGGCAGACTCCAGTCCCATACATATAACAGCACTCCCTCCTCCCCAGGCAGACTCCAGTCCATAAATATAACAGCGCTCCCTCCTCCCCAGGCAGACTCCAGTCCCCTACATATAACAGCACTCCCTCCTTCCCAGGCAGACTCCAGTCCATACATATAACAGAACTCCCTCCTCCCCAGGCAGACTCCAGTCCCATACATATAACAGCGCTCCCTCCTCCCCAGGCAGACTCCAGTCCCCTACATATAACAGCGCTCCCTCCTCCTCAGGCAGACTCCAGTCCCATAAAAATAACAGCGCTCCCTCCTCCCCAGGCAGACTCCAGTCCCCTACATATAACAGCACTCCCTCCTCCCCAGGCAGACTCCAGTCCATACATATAAAAGCACTCCCTCCCCCCCAGCCAGACTCCAGTCCATACATATAACAGCGCTCACTCCTCCCCAGGCAGACTCCAGTCCCCAACATATAACAGCGCTCCCTCCTCCTCAGGCAGACTCCAGTCCCATACATATAACAGCGATCCCTCCTCCCAAGGCAGACTCCAGTCCCATACATATAACAGCGCTCCCTCCTCCCCAGGCAGACTCCAGTCCCCTACATATAACAGAGCTCCCTCCTCCCCAGGCAGACTCCAGTCCCCTACATATAACAGCACTCCCTCCTCCCCAGGCAGACTCCAGTCCATACATATAACAGCACTCCCTCCTCCCCAGGCAGACTCCAGTCCCATACATATAACAGCACTCCCTCCTCCCCAGGCAGACTCCAGTCCCATACATATAACAGCGCTCCCTCCTCCCCAGGCAGACTCCAGTCCCCAACATATAACAGCGCTCCCTCCTCCTCAGGCAGACTCCAGTCCCATACATATAACAGCGATCCCTCCTCCCAAGGCAGACTCCAGTCCCATACATATAACAGCGCTCCCTCCTCAACAGGCAGACTCCAGTCCCCTACATATAGCAGCGCTCCCTCCTCCTCAGGCAGACTCCAGTCCCATACATATAACAGCGATCCCTCCTCCCCAGGCAGACTCCAGTCCCCTACATATAACAGCACTCCCTCCTCCCCAGGCAGACTCCAGTCCATACATATAACAGCACTCCCTCCTCCCCCGGCAGACTCCAGTCCATACATATAACAGCACTCCCTCCTTCCCAGGAAGACTCCAGTCCCATACATATAACAGCGCTCCCTCCTCCCCAGGCAGACTCCAGTCTCATACATATAACAGCACTCCCTCCTCCTCAGGCAGACTCCAGTCCCCTACATATAACAGCACTCCCTCCTCCCCAGGCAGACTCCAGTCCCATACATATAACAGTGCTCCCTCCTCCCCAGGCAGACTCCAGTCCCATACATATAACAGCACTCCCTCCTCCTCAGGCAGACTCCAGTCCCCTACATATAACAGCACTCCCTCCTCCTCAGGCAGACTCCAGTCCCCTACATATAACAGCACTCCCACCTCCCCAGGCAGACTCCAGTCCATACATATAACCGCACTCCCTCCTCCCCAGGCAGACTCCAGTCCCCTACATATAACAGCACTCCCTCCTCACCAGGAAGACTCCAGTCCATACATATAACAGCACTCCCTCCTCCCCAGGCAGACTCCAGTCCCATACATATAACAGCACTCCCTCCTCCCCAGGCAGACTCCAGTCCCCTACATATAACAGCGCTCCCTCCTCCCCAGGCAGACTCCAGTCCATACATATAACAGCACTCCCTACTCCTCAGGCAGACTCCAGTCCCATACATATAACAGCTCTTCCTCCTCCCCAGGCAGACTCCAGTCCCATACATATAACAGCACTCCCTCCTCCCCAGGCAGACTCCAGTCCATACATATAACAGCACTCCTTCCTCCCCAGACTCCAATCCCATACAAATAACAACACTCCCTCCTCCCCAGGCACACTCCAGTCCATACATATAACAGCACTCCCTCCTCCCCAGACTCCAGTCCCATACATATAACAGCGCTCCCTCCTCCCCAGACTCCAGTCCCCTACATATAACAGCACTCCCTCCTCCCCAGGCAGACTCCAGTCCCATACATATAACAGCGCTCCCTCCTCCCCAGACTCCAGTCCCATACATATAACAGCGCTCCCTCCTCCCCAGGCAGACTCAAGTCCATACATATAACAGCACTCCCTCGTCCCCAGGCATACTCCAGTCCATACATATAACAGCACTCCCTCCTCCCCAGGCAGACTCCAGTCCATACATATAACAGCACTCCCTCCTCCCCAGACTCCAGTCCATACATATAACAGCACTCCCTCCTCCCCAGGCAGACTCCAGTCCATACATATAACAGCACTCCCTCCTCCCCAGACTCCAGTCCCATACATATAACAGCACTCCCTCCTCCCCAGACAGACTCCAGTCCATACATATAACAGCACTCCCTCCTCCCCAGGCAGACTCCAGTCCATACATATAACAGCACTCCCTCCTCCCCAGACTCCAGTCCATACATATAACAGCACTCCCTCCTCCGCAGGCAGACTCCAGTCCATACATATATCAGCACTCCCTCCTCCCCAGGCATACTCCAGTCCATACATATATCAGCACTCCCTCCTCCCCAGGCATACTCCAGTCCATACATATAACAGCACTCCCTCCTCACCAGACAGACTCCAGTCCATACATATAACAGCACTCCCTCCTCCCCAGGCATACTCCAGTCCATACATATAACAGCACTCCCTCCTCACCAGACAGACTCCAGTCCCATACATATAACAGCACTCCCTCCTCACCAGACAGACCTCCAGTCCCATACATATAACAGCGCTCCCTCCTCCCCAGGTAGACTCCAGTCCATACATATATCAGCACTCCCTCCTCCCCAGGCATACTCCAGTCCATACATATATCAGCACTCCCTCCTCCCCAGGCAGACTCCAGTCCATACATATAACAGCACTCCCTCCTCCCCAGGCATACTCCAGTCCATACATATAACAGCACTCCCTCCTCACCAGACAGACTCCAGTCCCATACATATAACAGCACTCCCTCCTCCTCAGGCAGACTCCAGTCCCATACATATAACAGCACTCCCTCCTCCCCAGGCAGACTCCAGTCCATACATATAACAGCACTCCCTCCTCACCAGACAGACTCCAGTCCATACATATAACAGCACTCCCTCCTCCCCAGGCATACTCCAGTCCATACATACAACAGCACTCCCTCCTCACCAGACAGACTCCAGTCCCATACATATAACAGCACTCCCTCCTCACCAGACAGACCTCCAGTCCCATACATATAACAGCGCTCCCTCCTCCCCAGGTAGACTCCAGTCCATACATATATCAGCACTCCCTCCTCCCCAGGCATACTCCAGTCCATACATATAACAGCACTCCCTCCTCCCCAGGCATACTCCAGTCCATACATATAACAGCACTACCTCCTCCCCAGACTCCAGTCCATACATATAACAGCACTCCCTCCTCACCAGACAGACCTCCAGTCCCATACATATAACAGCGCTCCCTCCTCCCCAGACAGACTCCAGTCCCATACATATATCAGCACTCCCTCCTCCCCAGGCAGACTCCAGTCCATACATATAACAGCACTCCCTCCTCCCCAGGCATACTCCAGTCCATACATATAACAGCACTCCCTCCTCCCCAGACTCCAGTCCATACATATAACAGCGCTCCCTCCTCACCAGACAGACCTCCAGTCCCATACATATAACAGTGCTCCCTCCTCCCCAGGCAGACTCCAGTCCCATACATATAACAGCACTCCCTCCTCCTCAGGCAGACTCCAGTCCCCTACATATAACAGCACTCCCTCCTCCTCAGGCAGACTCCAGTCCCCTACATATAACAGCACTCCCACCTCCCCAGGCAGACTCCAGTCCATACATATAACCGCACTCCCTCCTCCCCAGGCAGACTCCAGTCCCCTACATATAACAGCACTCCCTCCTCACCAGGAAGACTCCAGTCCATACATATAACAGCACTCCCTCCTCCCCAGGCAGACTCCAGTCCCATACATATAACAGCACTCCCTCCTCCCCAGGCAGACTCCAGTCCCCTACATATAACAGCGCTCCCTCCTCCCCAGGCAGACTCCAGTCCATACATATAACAGCACTCCCTACTCCTCAGGCAGACTCCAGTCCCATACATATAACAGCTCTTCCTCCTCCCCAGGCAGACTCCAGTCCCATACATATAACAGCACTCCCTCCTCCCCAGGCAGACTCCAGTCCATACATATAACAGCACTCCTTCCTCCCCAGACTCCAATCCCATACAAATAACAACACTCCCTCCTCCCCAGGCACACTCCAGTCCATACATATAACAGCACTCCCTCCTCCCCAGACTCCAGTCCCATACATATAACAGCGCTCCCTCCTCCCCAGACTCCAGTCCCCTACATATAACAGCACTCCCTCCTCCCCAGGCAGACTCCAGTCCCATACATATAACAGCGCTCCCTCCTCCCCAGACTCCAGTCCCATACATATAACAGCGCTCCCTCCTCCCCAGGCAGACTCAAGTCCATACATATAACAGCACTCCCTCGTCCCCAGGCATACTCCAGTCCATACATATAACAGCACTCCCTCCTCCCCAGGCAGACTCCAGTCCATACATATAACAGCACTCCCTCCTCCCCAGACTCCAGTCCATACATATAACAGCACTCCCTCCTCCCCAGGCAGACTCCAGTCCATACATATAACAGCACTCCCTCCTCCCCAGACTCCAGTCCCATACATATAACAGCACTCCCTCCTCCCCAGACAGACTCCAGTCCATACATATAACAGCACTCCCTCCTCCCCAGGCAGACTCCAGTCCATACATATAACAGCACTCCCTCCTCCCCAGACTCCAGTCCATACATATAACAGCACTCCCTCCTCCGCAGGCAGACTCCAGTCCATACATATATCAGCACTCCCTCCTCCCCAGGCATACTCCAGTCCATACATATATCAGCACTCCCTCCTCCCCAGGCATACTCCAGTCCATACATATAACAGCACTCCCTCCTCACCAGACAGACTCCAGTCCATACATATAACAGCACTCCCTCCTCCCCAGGCATACTCCAGTCCATACATATAACAGCACTCCCTCCTCACCAGACAGACTCCAGTCCCATACATATAACAGCACTCCCTCCTCACCAGACAGACCTCCAGTCCCATACATATAACAGCGCTCCCTCCTCCCCAGGTAGACTCCAGTCCATACATATATCAGCACTCCCTCCTCCCCAGGCATACTCCAGTCCATACATATATCAGCACTCCCTCCTCCCCAGGCAGACTCCAGTCCATACATATAACAGCACTCCCTCCTCCCCAGGCATACTCCAGTCCATACATATAACAGCACTCCCTCCTCACCAGACAGACTCCAGTCCCATACATATAACAGCACTCCCTCCTCCTCAGGCAGACTCCAGTCCCATACATATAACAGCACTCCCTCCTCCCCAGGCAGACTCCAGTCCATACATATAACAGCACTCCCTCCTCACCAGACAGACTCCAGTCCATACATATAACAGCACTCCCTCCTCCCCAGGCATACTCCAGTCCATACATACAACAGCACTCCCTCCTCACCAGACAGACTCCAGTCCCATACATATAACAGCACTCCCTCCTCACCAGACAGACCTCCAGTCCCATACATATAACAGCGCTCCCTCCTCCCCAGGTAGACTCCAGTCCATACATATATCAGCACTCCCTCCTCCCCAGGCATACTCCAGTCCATACATATAACAGCACTCCCTCCTCCCCAGGCATACTCCAGTCCATACATATAACAGCACTACCTCCTCCCCAGACTCCAGTCCATACATATAACAGCACTCCCTCCTCACCAGACAGACCTCCAGTCCCATACATATAACAGCGCTCCCTCCTCCCCAGACAGACTCCAGTCCCATACATATATCAGCACTCCCTCCTCCCCAGGCAGACTCCAGTCCATACATATAACAGCACTCCCTCCTCCCCAGGCATACTCCAGTCCATACATATAACAGCACTCCCTCCTCCCCAGACTCCAGTCCATACATATAACAGCGCTCCCTCCTCACCAGACAGACCTCCAGTCCCATACATATAACAGCGCTCCCTCCTCCCCAGACAGACTCCAGTCCCATACATATATCAGCACTCCCTCCTCCCCAGGCAGACTCCAGTCCATACATATAACAGCACTCCCTCCTCCCCAGGCATACTCCAGTCCATACATATAACAGCACTCCCTCCTCCCCAGACTCCAGTCCATACATATAACAGCACTCCCTCCTCACCAGACAGACTCCAGTCCCATACATATAACAGCACTCCCTCCTCCTCAGGCAGACTCCAGTCCCATACATATAACAGCACTCCCTCCTCCCCAGACAGACCTCCAGTCCATACATATATCAGCACTCCCTCCTCACCAGACAGACCTCCAGTCCCATACATATAACAGCGCTCCCTCCTCCCCAGACAGACTCCAGTCCCATACATATAACAGCACTCCCTCCTCACCAGACAGACCTCCAGTCCCATACATATAACAGCACTCCCTCCTCCCCAGACTCCAGTCCATACATATAACAGCACTCCCTCCTCCCCAGACTCCAGTCCATACATATAACAGCGCTCCCTCCTCACCAGACAGACCTCCAGTCCATACATATAACAGCACTCCCTCCTCCCCAGGCAGACTCCAGTCCATACATATAACAGCACTCCCTCCTCCCCAGACAGACCTCCAGTCCCATACATATAACAGCGCTCCCTCCTCCCCAGGTAGACTCCAGTCCATATTTATGTCTTGCTAAATTTTCTCCCAAATTAGGTTATTTACCTTAACTTACGTAGCGCTCACTGACATCCCAGCCAGGCAAAGATTATTGACAATCTTTTATTTCAGCAAGCAATCATTTTGTTTTACATAGCACATGAATAGTCTCAAGATTTAAAAAAAAATGACAGTTATGACATGAAAGATTTCAGCATCAATAATAATTACCGAGTTATTGTAGCATCACCCTTCGCATCGGGGGACCTCGATCAGCGGGAAGGGGTTTTCCTCGGTCAGCATCACAGACTAAGTGCGTCCACTTGAATCGTCTGGAAAGTCCCTACCCGCTGAGGAGGTCAGTACTTTTTATAATATTAATTGGAATGATCACGCACTGACATGCGCAGTAACTTGTTTTTTTCACATTCCTCCTTTATCTGAGTTGGTTTGGTTCTCACATTCCTCCCTTCCAACTCCCACAACAATGCCTGAGCAGGTGGTTGCTTTTCACATTCCTGAGTGTGTGCTCTCCTCATGGTAGGAAAAGTTCAGATTCCGGTCACAATCCATAGTATCCAAATGAATGTTTCAATGTACTGCAATCACTACCTTATTGACTGGATGCCTATCTATACCAGTCTCTCACTCATGCATATCCCATTTGTATCACAACATATAACAGCACTCCCTCCTCCCCAGGCAGACTCCAGTCCCATACATATAACAGCACTCCCTCCTCCCCAGGCAGACTCCAGTCCCATACATATAACAGCACTCCCTCCTCCCCAGGCAGACACCAGTCCATACATTTAACAGCACTCCCTCCTCCCCAGACAGACTCCAGTCCATACATATAACAGCACTCCCTCCTCCCCAGGCAGACTCCAGTCCCATACATATAACAGCACTACCTCCTCCCCAGGCAGACACCAGTCCATACATTTAACAGCACTCCCTCCTCCCCAGGCAGACTCCAGTCCCATACATATAACAGCACTCCCTCCTCCCCAGGCATACTCCAGTCCATACATATAACAGCACTCCCTCCTCCCCAGGTAGACTCCAGTCCCATACATATAACAGCACTCCCTCCTCCCCAGACAGACTCCAGTCCATACATATAACAGCACTCCCTCCTCCCCAGACAGACTCCAGTCCATACATATAACAGCACTCCCTCCTCCCCAGGCAGACTCCAGTCCATACATATAACAGCACTCCCTCCTCCCCAGGTAGACTCCAGTCCCATACATATAACAGCACTCCCTCCTCCCCAGGCAGACTCCAGTCCCATACATATAACAGCGCTCCCTCCTCCCCAGACAGACTCCAGTCCCATACATATAACAGCACTCCCTCCTCCTCAGGCAGACTCCAGTCCCATACATATAACAGCACTCCCTCCTCCCCAGGCAGACTCCAGTCCCATACATATAACAGCACTCCCTCCTCCCCAGGTAGACTCCAGTCCATACATATAACAGCACTCCCTCCTCCCCAGACAGACTCCAGTCCATACATATAACAGCACTCCCTCCTCCCCAGGCAGACTCCAGTCCATACATATAACAGCACTCCCTCCTCCCCAGGTAGACTCCAGTCCCATACATATAACAGCACTCCCTCCTCCCCAGGCAGACTCCAGTCCCATACATATAACAGCGCTCCCTCCTCCCCAGACAGACTCCAGTCCCATACATATAACAGCACTCCCTCCTCCTCAGGCAGACTCCAGTCCCATACATATAACAGCACTCCCTCCTCCCCAGGCAGACTCCAGTCCCATACATATAACAGCGCTCCCTCCTCCCCAGGTAGACTCCAGTCCATACATATAACAGCACTCCCTCCTCCCCAGGCAGACTCCAGTCCCATACTTATAATAGCACTCCCTCCTCCCCAGGCAGACTCCAGTCCATACATATAGCAGCACTCCCTCCTCCCCAGGCAGACTCCAGTCCCATACATATAACAGCACTCCCTCCTCCCCAGGCAGACTCCAGTCCATACATATAACAGCACTCCCTCCTCCCCAGGCAGACTCCAGTCCAAACATATAACAGCACTCCCTCCTCCTAAGGCAGACTCCAGTCCCATACATATAACAGCACTCCCTCCTCCCCAGGCAGACTCCAGTCCATACATATAACAGCACTCCCTCCTCCACAGGCAGACTCCAGTCCATACATATAACAGCACTCCCTCCTCCTCAGGCAGACTCCAGTCCCATACATATAACAGCACTCCCTCCTCCCCAGGCAGACTCCAGTCCATACATATAACAGCACTCCCTCCTCCCCAGGCAGACTCCAGTCCATACATATAACAGCACTCCCTCCTCCCCAGGCAGACTCCAGTCCATACATATAACAGCACTCCCTCCTCCCCAGGTAGACTCCAGTCCCATACATATAACAGCACTCCCTCCTCCCCAGGCAGACTCCAGTCCCATACATATAACAGCGCTCCCTCCTCCCCAGACAGACTCCAGTCCCATACATATAACAGCACTCCCTCCTCCTCAGGCAGACTCCAGTCCCATACATATAACAGCACTCCCTCCTCCCCAGGCAGACTCCAGTCCCATACATATAACAGCGCTCCCTCCTCCCCAGGTAGACTCCAGTCCATACATATAACAGCACTCCCTCCTCCCCAGGCAGACTCCAGTCCCATACTTATAATAGCACTCCCTCCTCCCCAGGCAGACTCCAGTCCATACATATAACAGCACTCCCTCCTCCCCAGGCAGACTCCAGTCCCATACATATAACAGCACTCCCTCCTCCCCAGGAGGCAGACTCCAGTCCATACATATTACAGCACTCCCTCCTCCCCAGGCAGACTCCAGTCCAAACATATAACAGCACTCCCTCCTCCTAAGGCAGACTCCAGTCCCATACATATAACAGCACTCCCTCCTCCCCAGGCAGACTCAAGTCCATACATATAACAGCACTCCCTCCTCCACAGGCAGACTCCAGTCCATACATATAACAGCACTCCCTCCTCCTCAGGCAGACTTCAGTCCCATACATATAACAGCACTCCCTCCTCCCCAGGCAGACTCCAGTCCATACATATAACAGCACTCCCTCCTCCCCAGGCAGACTCCAGTCCCATACATATAACAGCACTCCCTCCTCCCCAGACTCCAGTCCCATACATATAACAGCGCTCCCTCCTCCCCAGGCAGACTCCAGTCCCATACATATAACAGCACTCCCTCCTCCCCAGACTCCAGTCCATACATATAACAGTGCTTCCTCCTCCCCAGGCAGACTCCAGTCCATACATATAACAGCACTCCCCCCTCCCCAGGCAGACTCCACTCCATACACATAACAGCACTCTCTCCTCCCCAGACTCCAGTCCATACATATAACAGCACTCCCTCCTCCCCAGACTCCAGTCCATACATATAACAGCACTCCCTCCTCCCCAGACTCCAGTCCATATATATAACAGCGCTCCCTCCTCCCCAGGCAGACTCCAGTCCCATACATATAACAGCGCTCCCTCCTCCCCAGGCAGACTCCAGTCCATACATATAACAGCGCTCCCTCCTCCCCAGACTCCAGTCCATACATATAACAGCACTCCCTCCTCCCCAGGTAGACTCCAGTCCCATACATATAACAGCGCTCCCTCCTCCCCAGGCAGACTCCAGTCCATACATATAACAGCGCTCCCTCCTCCCAAGACTCCAGTCCATACATATAACAGCACTCCCTCCTCCCCAGGCAGACTCCAGTCCATACATATAACAGCACTCCCCCCTCCCCAGGCAGACTCCAGTCCATACATATAACAGCACTCCCTCCTCCCCAGACTCCAGTCCATACATATAACAGCACTCCCTTCTCCCCAGACTCCAGTCCCATACATATAACAGCGCTCCCTCCTCCCCAGGCAGACTCCAGTCCATACATATAACAGCACTCTTCCCTCCCCAGGCAGACTCCAGTCCCATACATATAACAGCGCTCCCTCCTCCCCAGGCAGACTCCAGTCCATACATATAACAGCACTCTTCCCTCCCCAGGCAGACTCCAGTCCCATACATATAACAGCACTCCCTCCTCCCCAGGTAGACTCCAGTCCATACATATAACAGCGCTCCCTCCTCCCCAGGTAGACTCCAGTCCATACATATAACAGCACTCCCCCCTCCCCAGGCAGACTCCAGTCCATACATATAACAGCGCTCCCTCCTCCCCAGGCAGACTCCAGTCCCATACATATAACAGCACTCCCTCCTCCCCAGACTCCAGTCCCATACATATAACAGCACTCCCTCCTCCCCAGGCAGACTCCAGTCCCATACATATAACAGCACTCCCTCCTCCCCAGACTCCAGTCCATACATATAACAGCGCTCCCTCCTCCCCAGGCAGACTCCAGTCCATACATATAACAGCACTCCCCCCTCCCCAGGCAGACTCCAGTCCATACACATAACAGCACTCTCTCCTCCCCAGACTCCAGTCCATACATATAACAGCACTCCCTCCTCCCCAGACTCCAGTCCATACATATAACAGCGCTCCCTCCTCCCCAGGCAGACTCCAGTCCCATACATATAACAGCGCTCCCTCCTCCCCAGGCAGACTCCAGTCCATACATATAACAGCGCTCCCTCCTCCCCAGACTCCAGTCCATACATATAACAGCACTCCCTCCACCCCAGGCAGACTCCAGTCCATACATATAACAGCACTCCCCCCTACCCAGGCAGACTCCAGTCCATACATATAAAAGCACTCCCTCCTCCCCAGACTCCAGTCCATACATATAACAGCACTCCCTCCTCCCCAGGCAGACTCCAGTCCATACATATAACAGCACTCCCTCCTCCCCAGGCAGACTCCAGTCCATACATATAACAGCACTCCCTCCTCCCCAGACTCCAGTCCATACATATAACAGCACTCCCTCCTCCCCATACTCCAGTCCATACATATAACAGCACTCCCTCCTCCCCAGGCAGACTCAAGTCCATACATATAACAGCACTCCCTCCTCCCCAGACTCCAGTCCCATACATATAACAGCGCTCCCTCCTCCCCAGGTAGACTCCAGTCCATACATATAACAGCGCTCCCTCCTCCCCAGACTCCAGTCCATACATATAACAGCACTCCCTCCTCCCCAGGCAGACTCCAGTCCATACATATAAAAGCACTCCCTCCTCCCCAGACTCCAGTCCATACATATAACAGCACTCCCTCCTCCCCAGGCAGACTCCAGTCCATACATATAACAGCACTCCCTCCTCCCCAGGCAGACTCCAGTCCATACATATAACAGCACTCCCTCCTCCCCAGACTCCAGTCCATACATATAACAGCACTCCCTCCTCCCCATACTCCAGTCCATACATATAACAGCACTCCCTCCTCCCCAGGCAGACTCCAGTCGATACATATAACAGCACTCCCTCCTCCCCAGACTCCAGTCCCATACATATAACAGCGCTCCCTCCTCCCCAGGCAGACTCCAGTCCATACATATAACAGCACTCCCTCCTCCCCAGACTCCAGTCCCATACATATAACAGCGCTCCCTCCTCCCCAGGCAGACTCCAGTCCATACATATAACAGCACTCTTCCCTCCCCAGGCAGACTCCAGTCCCATACATATAACAGCGCTCCCTCCTCCCCAGGCAGACTCCAGTCCATACATATAACAGCACTCTTACCTCCCCAGGCAGAGTCCAGTCCCATACATATAACAGCACTCCCTCCTCCCCAGGTAGACTCCAGTCCATACATATAACAGCGCTCCCTCCTCCCCAGGTAGACTCCAGTCCATACATATAACAGCACTCCCCCCTCCCCAGGCAGACTCCAGTCCATACATATAACAGCACTCCCTCCTTCCCAGACAGACTCCAGTCCATACATATAACAGCACTCCCTCCTCCCCAGGCAGACTCCAGTCCATACATATAACAGCACTCCCTCCTCCCCAGACTCCAGTCTATACATATAACAGCACTCCCTCCTCCCCAGACTCCAGTCCCATACATATAACAGCGCTCCCTCCTCCCCAGGCAGATTCCAGTCCATACATATAACAGCACTCTTCCCTCCCCAGGCAGACTCCAGTCCATACATATAACAGCACTCCCTCCTTCCCAGACAGACTCCAGTCCATACATATAACAGCACTCCCTCCTCCCCAGACAGACTCCTGTCCATACATATAACAGCACTCTTCCCTCCCCAGGCAGACTCCAGTACATACATATAACAGCACTCCCTCCTTCCCAGACAGACTCCAGTCCATACATATAACAGCACTCCCTTCTCCCCAGACAGACTCCTGTCCATACATATAACAGCACTCCCTCCTCCCCAGGCAGACTCCAGTCCATACATATAACAGCACTCCCCCCTCCCCAGGCAGACTCCAGTCCATACATATAACAGCGCTCCCTCCTCCCCAGGCAGACTCCAGTCCATACATATAACAGCACTCCCTCCTCCCCAGGAGGCAGACTCCAGTCCATACATATAACAGCGCTCCCTCCTCCCCAGACTTCAGTCCATACATATAACAGCGCTCCCCCCTCCCCAGGCAGACTCCAGTCCCATACATATGACAGCGCTCCCTCCTCCCCAGACTCCAGTCCATACATATAACAGCACTCCCTCCTTCCCAGACAGACTCCAGTCCATACATATAACAGCACTCCCTCCTCCCCAGGAGGCAGACTCCAGTCCATACATATAACAGCGCTCCCTCCTCCCCAGACTCCAGTCCATACATATAACAGCGCTCCCCCCTCCCCAGGCAGACTCCAGTCCCATACATATAACAGCACTCCCTCCTTCCCAGACAGACTCCAGTCCATACATATAACAGCACTCCCTCCTCCCCAGACTCCAGTCCATACATATAACAGCACTCCCTCCTCCCCAGACTCCAGTCCCATACATATAACAGCACTCCCTGCTCCCCAGGCAGACTCCAGTCCCATACATATAACAGCGCTCCCTCCTTCCCAGACAGACTCCAGTCCATACATATAACAGCGCTCCCTCCTCCCCAAGCAGACTCCAGTCCATACATATAACAGCACTCCCTCCTCCCCAGGCAGACTCCAGTCCATACATATAACAGCACTCCCTGCTCCCCAGGCAGACTCCAGTCCATACATATAACAGCACTCCCTCCTCCCCAGGCAGACTCCAGTCCATACATATAACAGCGCTCCCTCCTCCCCAGGCAGACTCCAGTCCATAAATATAACAGCACTCCCTCCTCCCCAGGCAGACTCCAGTCCATACATATAATAGCACTCCCTCCTCCCCAGGCAGACTCCAGTCCATACATATAACAGCACTCCCTCCTCCCCAGGCAGACTCCAGTCCATACATATAACAGCGCTCCCTCCTCCCCAGGCAGACTCCAGTCCATACATATAACAGCGCTCCCTCCTCCCCAGGCAGACTCCAGTCCATACATATAATAGCACTCCCTCCTCCCCAGGCAGACTCCAGTCCATACATATAACAGCACTCCCTCCTCCCCAGGCAGACTCCAGTCCATACATATAACAGCGCTCCCTCCTCCACAGGCAGACTCCAGTCCATACATATAACAGCACTCCCTCCTCCCCAGACTCCAGTCCATACATATAACAGCGCTCCCTCCTCCCCAGGCAGACTCCAGTCCATACATATAACAGCGCTCCCTCCTCCCCAGACTCCAGTCCATACATATAACAGCGCTCCCTCCTCCCCAGACTCCAGTGCATACATATAACAGCGCTCCCTCCTCCCCAGACAGACTCCAGTCCCATACATATAACAGCACTCCCTCCTCCCCAGGCAGACTCCAGTCCCATACATATAACAGCACTCCCTCCTCCCCAGACAGACTCCAGTCCATACATATAACAGCACTCCCTCCTCCCCAGGCAGACTCCAGTCCCATACATATAACAGCACTCCCTCCTCCCCAGACAGACTCCAGTCCATACATATAACAGCACTCCCTCCTCCCCAGACTCCAGTCCATACATATAACAGCACTCCCTCCTCCCCAGACTCCAGTCCATACATATAACAGCACTCCCTCCTCCCCAGGCAGACTCCAGTCCATACATATAACAGCACTCCCTCCTCCCCAGACAGACTCCAGTCCCATACATATAACAGCACTCCCTCCTCCCCAGGCAGACTCCAGTCCATACATATTACAGCACTCTTGCCTCCCCAGGCAGACTCCAGTCCCATACATATAACAGCGCTCCCTCCTCCCCAGGCAGACTCCAGTCCATACATATAACAGCACTCTTCCCTCCCCAGGCAGACTCCAGTCCCATACATATAACAGCACTCCCTCCTCCCCAGGTAGACTCCAGTCCATACATATAACAGCGCTCCCTCCTCCCCAGGTAGACTCCAGTCCATACATATAACAGCACTCCCCCCTCCCCAGGCAGACTCCAGTCCATACATATAACAGCGCTCCCTCCTCCCCAGGCAGACTCCAGTCCCATACATATAACAGCACTCCCTCCTCCCCAGACTCCAGTCCCATACATATAACAGCACTCCCTCCTCCCCAGGCAGACTCCAGTCCCATACATATAACAGCACTCCCTCCTCCCCAGACTCCAGTCCATACATATAACAGCGCTCCCTCCTCCCCAGGCAGACTCCAGTCCATACATATAACAGCACTCCCCCCTCCCCAGGCAGACTCCAGTCCATACACATAACAGCACTCTCTCCTCCCCAGACTCCAGTCCATACATATAACAGCACTCCCTCCTCCCCAGACTCCAGTCCATACATATAACAGCGCTCCCTCCTCCCCAGGCAGACTCCAGTCCCATACATATAACAGCGCTCCCTCCTCCCCAGGCAGACTCCAGTCCATACATATAACAGCGCTCCCTCCTCCCCAGACTCCAGTCCATACATATAACAGCACTCCCTCCTCCCCAGGTAGACTCCAGTCCCATACATATAACAGCGCTCCCTCCTCCCCAGGCAGACTCCAGTCCATACATATAACAGCGCTCCCTCCTCCCCAGACTCCAGTCCATACATATAACAGCACTCCCTCCTCCCCAGGCAGACTCCAGTCCATACATATAACAGCACTCCCCCCTCCCCAGGCAGACTCCAGTCCATACATATAACAGCACTCCCTCCTCCCCAGGCAGACTCCAGTCCATACATATAACAGCACTCCCTCCTCCCCAGGCAGACTCCAGTCCATACATATAACAGCACTCCCTCCTCCCCAGACTCCAGTCCATACATATAACAGCACTCCCTCCTCCCCAGGCAGACTCCAGTCCATACATATAACAGCACTCCCTCCTCCCCAGGCAGACTCCAGTCCATACATATAACAGCACTCCCTCCTCCCCAGACTCCAGTGCATACATATAACAGCACTCCCTCCTCCCCAGGCAGACTCCAGTCCCATACATATAACAGCACTCCCTCCTCCCCAGGCAGACTCAAGTCCATACATATAACAGCACTCCCTCCTCCCCAGGCAGACTCCAGTCCATACATATAACAGCACTCCATCCTCCCCAGGCAGACTCCAGTCCATACATATAACAGCACTCCCTCCTCCCCAGGCAGACTCCAGTCCATACATATAACAGTGCTCCCTCCTCCCCAGGCAGAATCCAGTCCATACATATAACAGCACTCCCTCCTCCCCAGGCAGAGTCCACTCCCATACATATAACAGCACTCCCTCCTCCCCAGGCAGACTCCAGTCCATACATATAACAGCGCTCCCTCCTCCCCAGGCAGACTCCAGTCCATACATATAACAACGCTCCCTCCTCCCCAGGCAGACTCCAGTCCCATACATATAACAGCACTCCCTCCTCCCCAGGCAGACTCCAGTCCATACATATAACAGCACTCCCTCCTCCCCAGGCAGACTCCAGTCCCATAAATATAACAGCACTCCCTCCTCCCCAGACAGACTCCAGTCCATACATATAACAGCACTCCCTCCTCCCCAGGCAGACTCCAGTCCCCTACATATAACAGCACTCCCTCCTCCCCAGACAGACTCCAGTCCATACATATAACAGCACTCCCTCCTCCCCAGGCAGACTCCAGTCCCATAAATATAACAGCACTCCCTCCTCCCCAGACAGACTCCAGTCCATACATATAACAGCACTCCCTCCTCCCCAGGCAGACTCCAGTCCCCTACATATAACAGCACTCCCTCCTCCCCAGGCAGACTCCAGTCCATACATATAACAGCACTCCCTCCTCCCCAGGCAGACTCCAGTCCCATAAATATAACAGCACTCCCTCCTCCCCAGACAGACTCCAGTCCATACATATAACAGCACTCCCTCCTCCCCAGGCAGACTCCAGTCCATACATATAACAGCACTCCCTCCTCCCCAGGCAGACTCCAGTCCCATAAATATAACAGCACTCCCTCCTCCCCAGACAGACTCCAGTCCATACATATAACAGCACTCCCTCCTCCCCAGGCAGACTCCAGTCCATACATATAACAGCACTCCCTCCTCCCCAGGCAGACTCCAGTCCCATAAATATAACAGCACTCCCTCCTCCCCAGACAGACTCCAGTCCATACATATAACAGCACTCCCTCCTCCCCAGGCAGACTCCAGTCCCCTACATATAACAGCACTCCCTCCTCCCCAGGCAGACTCCAGTCCCATACATATAACAGCACTCCCTCCTCCCCAGACAGACTCCAGTCCATACATATAACAGCACTCCCTCCTCCCCAGACTCCAGTCCATACATATAACAGCACTCCCTCCTCCCCAGACTCCAGTCCATACATATAACAGCACTCCCTCCTCCCCAGGCAGACTCCAGTCCATACATATAACAGCACTCCCTCCTCCCCAGACAGACTCCAGTCCCATACATATAACAGCACTCCCTCCTCCCCAGGCAGACTCCAGTCCATACATATTACAGCACTCTTCCCTCCCCAGGCAGACTCCAGTCCCATACATATAACAGCGCTCCCTCCTCCCCAGGCAGACTCCAGTCCATACATATAACAGCACTCTTCCCTCCCCAGGCAGACTCCAGTCCCATACATATAACAGCACTCCCTCCTCCCCAGGTAGACTCCAGTCCATACATATAACAGCGCTCCCTCCTCCCCAGGTAGACTCCAGTCCATACATATAACAGCACTCCCTCCTCCCCAGGTAGACTCCAGTCCATACATATAACAGCGCTCCCTCCTCCCCAGGTAGACTCCAGTCCATACATATAACAGCGCTCCCTCCTCCCCAGGTAGACTCCAGTCCATACATATAACAGCGCTCCCTCCTCCCCAGGCAGACTCCAGTCCATACATATAACAGCACTCTTCCCTCCCCAGGCAGACTCCAGTCCCATACATATAACAGCGCTCCCTCCTCCCCAGGCAGACTGCAGTCCCATACATATAACAGCACTCCCTCCTCCCCAGACTCCAGTCCCATACATATAACAGCACTCCCTCCTCCCCAGGCAGACTCCAGTCCATACACATAACAGCACTCTCTCCTCCCCAGACTCCAGTCCATACATATAACAGCACTCCCTCCTCCCCAGACTCCAGTCCATACATATAACAGCGCTCCCTCCTCCCCAGGCAGACTCCAGTCCCATACATATAACAGCGCTCCCTCCTCCCCAGGCAGACTCCAGTCCATACATATAACAGCACTCCCTCCTCCCCAGGCAGACTCCAGTCCATACATATAACAGCACTCCCTCCTCCCCAGACTCCAGTCCATACATATAACAGCACTCCCTCCTCCCCAGGTAGACTCCAGTCCCATACATATAACAGCGCTCCCTCCTCCCCAGGCAGACTCCAGTCCATACATATAACAGCGCTCCCTCCTCCCCAGACTCCAGTCCATACATATAACAGCACTCCCTCCTCCCCAGGCAGACTCCAGTCCATACATATAACAGCACTCCCCCCTCCCCAGGCAGACTCCAGTCCATACATATAACAGCACTCCCTCCTCCCCAGGCAGACTCCAGTCCATACATATAACAGCACTCCCTCCTCCCCAGGCAGACTCCAGTCCATACATATAACAGCACTCCCTCCTCCCCAGACTCCAGTCCATACATATAACAGCACTCCCTCCTCCCCAGGCAGACTCAAGTCCATACATATAACAGCACTCCCTCCTCCCCAGGCAGACTCCAGTCCATACATATAACAGCACTCCCTCCTCCCCAGACTCCAGTCCATACATATAACAGCACTCCCTCCTCCCCAGACTCCAGTCCCATACATATAACAGCGCTCCCTCCTCCCCAGGCAGACTCCAGTCCAAACATATAACAGCACTCTTCCCTCCCCAGGCAGACTCCAGTCCCATACATATAACAGCACTCCTTCCTCCCCAGGCAGACTCCAGTCCATACATATAACAGCACTCCCTCCTCCCCAGGTAGACTCCAGTCCATACATATAACAGCGCTCCCTCCTCCCCAGGTAGACTCCAGTCCATACATATAACAGCACTCCCCCCTCCCCAGGCAGACTCCAGTCCATACATATAACAGCGCTCCCTCCTCCCCAGGCAGACTCCAGTCCCATACATATAACAGCACTCCCTCCTCCCCAGACTCCAGTCCCATACATATAACAGCACTCCCTCCTCCCCAGGCAGACTCCAGTCCCATACATATAACAGCACTCCCTCCTCCCCAGACTACAGTCCATACATATAACAGCGCTCCCTCCTCCCCAGGCAGACTCCAGTCCATACATATAACAGCACTCCCCCCTCCCCAGGCAGACTCCAGTCCATACACATAACAGCACTCTCTCCTCCCCAGACTCCAGTCCATACATATAACAGCACTCCCTCCTCCCCAGACTCCAGTCCATACATATAACAGCACTCCCTCCTCCCCAGGCAGACTCCAGTCCCATACATATAACAGCACTCCCTCCTCCCCAGGCAGACTCCAGTCCCATACATATAACAGCGCTCCCTCCTCCCCAGACAGACTCCAGTCCCATACATATAACAGCACTCCCTCCTCCTCAGGCAGACTCCAGTCCCATACATATAACAGCACTCCCTCCTCCCCAGGCAGACTCCAGTCCCATACATATAACAGCGCTCCCTCCTCCCCAGGTAGACTCCAGTCCATACATATAACAGCACTCCCTCCTCCCCAGGCAGACTCCAGTCCCATACTTATAATAGCACTCCCTCCTCCCCAGGCAGACTCCAGTCCATACATATAACAGCACTCCCTCCTCCCCAGGCAGACTCCAGTCCCATACATATAACAGCACTCCCTCCTCCCCAGGCAGACTCCAGTCCATACATATAACAGCACTCCCTCCTCCCCAGGCAGACTCCAGTCCAAACATATAACAGCACTCCCTCCTCCTAAGGCAGACTCCAGTCCCATACATATAACAGCACTCCCTCCTCCCCAGGCAGACTCCAGTCCATACATATAACAGCACTCCCTCCTCCCCAGGCAGACTCCAGTCCATACATATAACAGCACTCTCTCCTCCTCAGGCAGACTCCAGTCCCATACATATAACAGCACTCCCTCCTCCCCAGGCAGACTCCAGTCCATACATATAACAGCACTCCCTCCTCCCCAGGCAGACTCCAGTCCCATACATATAACAGCACTCCCTCCTCCCCAGACTCCAGTCCCATACATATAACAGCGCTCCCTCCTCCCCAGGCAGACTCCAGTCCCATACATATAACAGCACTCCCTCCTCCCCAGACTCCAGTCCATACATATAACAGCGCTCCCTCCTCCCCAGGCAGACTCCAGTCCATACATATAACAGCACTCCCCCCTCCCCAGGCAGACTCCAGTCCATACACATAACAGCACTCTCTCCTCCCCAGACTCCAGTCCTTACATATAACAGCACTCCCTCCTCCCCAGACTCCAGTCCATACATATAACAGCGCTCCCTCCTCCCCAGGCAGACTCCAGTCCCATACATATAACAGCGCTCCCTCCTCCCCAGGCAGACTCCAGTCCATACATATAACAGCGCTCCCTCCTCCCCAGACTCCAGTCCATACATATAACAGCGCTCCCTCCTCCCCAGGCAGACTCCAGTCCATACATATAACAGCACTCCCCCCTCCCCAGGCAGACTCCAGTCCATACACATAACAGCACTCTCTCCTCCCCAGACTCCAGTCCATACATATAACAGCACTCCCTCCTCCCCAGGCAGACTCCAGTCCATACACATAACAGCACTCTCTCCTCCCCAGACTCCAGTCCATACATATAACAGCACTCCCTCCTCCCCAGGCAGACTCCAGTCCCATACATATAACAGCGCTCCCTCCTCCCCAGGCAGACTCCAGTCCATACATATAACAGCACTCCCTCCTCCCCAGGCAGACTCCAGTCCATACATATAACAGCGCTCCCTCCTCCCCAAACTCCAGTCCATACATATAACAGCACTCCTTCCTCCCCAGGCAGACTCCAGTCCATACATATAACAGCACTCCCCCCTCCCCAGGCAGACTCCAGTCCATACATATAACAGCACTCCCTCCTTCCCAGACTCCAGTCCATACATATAACAGCACTCCCTCCTCCCCAGGCAGACTCCAATCCATATATATCACAGCACTCCCTCCTCCCCAGACTCCAGACCCATACATATAACAGCACTCCCTCCTACTCAGGCAGACTCCTGTCCCATACATATAACAGCGCTTCGTCCTCCCCAGGCAGACTCCAGTCCCATACATATAACAGCGCTCCCTCCTCCCCAGACTCCAGTCCATACATATAACAGCACTCCCTCCTCCCCAGACTCCAGTCCCATACATATAACAGCGCTCCCTCCTCCCCAGGCAGACTCGAGTCCATACATATAACAGCACTCCCTCCTCCCCAGGGAGGCTCCAGCCCCATACATATAACAGCACTCCCTCCTCCCCAGGCAGACTCCAGTCCATACATATAACAGCACTCCCTCCTCCTCAGACAGACTCCAGTCCATACATATAACAGCACTCCCTCCTCCCCAGGCAGACTCCAGTCCCCTACATATAACAGCACTCCCTCCTTCCCAGACTCCAGTCCCATACATATAACAGCACTCCCTCCTCCCCAGGCAGACTCCAGTCCATACATATAACAGCACTCCCTCCTCCTCAGACAGACTCCAGTCCATACATATAACAGCACTCCCTCCTCCCCAGGCAGACTCCAGTCCCCTACATATAACAGCACTCCCTCCTTCCCAGACTCCAGTCCCATACATATAACAGCACTCCCTCCTCCCCAGGCAGACTCCAGTCCATACATATAACAGCACTCCCTCCTTCCCAGACTCCAGTCCCATACATATAACAGCACTCCCTCCTCCCCAGGCAGACTCCAGTCCATACATATAACAGCACTACCTCCTCCCCAGGCAGACTCCAGTCCCATACATATAACAGCACTCCCTCCTCCCTAGACTCCAGTCCATACATATAACAGCACTCCCTCCTCCCTAGACTCCAGTCCATACATATAACAGCGCTCCCTCCTCCCCAGACAGACTCCAGTCCATACATATAACAGCACTCCCTCCTCCCCAGGCAGACTCCAGTCCCCTACATATAACAGCACTCCCTCCTCCCTAGACTCCAGTCCATACATATAACAGCACTCCCTCCTCCCCAGACAGACTCCAGTCCATACATATAACAGCACTCCCTCCTCCCCAGGCAGACTCCAGTCCATACATATAACAGCACTCCCTCCTCCCTAGACTCCAGTCCATACATATAACAGCACTCCCTCCTCCCCAGACAGACTCCAGTCCATACATATAACAGCACTCCCTCCTCCCCAGGCAGACTCCAGTCCCCTACATATAACAGCACTCCCTCCTCCCCAGGCAGACTCCAGTCCCATACATATAACAGCACTCCCTCCTCCCCAGGCAGACTCCAGTCCAATACATATAACAGCACTCCCTCCTCCCTAGACTCCAGTCCATACATATAACAGCACTCCCTCCTCCCCAGAGACTCCAGTCCATACATATAACAGCACTCCCTCCTCCCCAGGCAGACTCCAGTCCCCTACATATAACAGCACTCCCTCCTCCCCAGGCAGACTCCAGTCCATACATATAACAGCGCTCCCTCGTCCCCAGACTGACTCCAGTCCCATACATATAACAGCACTCCCTCCTCCCCAGGCAGACTCCAGTCCCATACATATAACAGCACTCCCTCTTCCCCAGGCAGACTCCAGTCCCATACATAAAACAGCGCTCCCTCCTCCCCAGGCAGACTCCAGTCCATACATATAACAGCACTCCCTCCTCCCCAGACTCCAGTCCATACATATAACAGCACTCCCTCCTCCCCAGGCAGACTCCAGTCCCATACATATAACAGCACTCCCTCCTCCCCAGACAGACTCCAGTCCATACATATAACAGCACTCCCTCCTCCCCAGGCAGACTCCAGTCCCCTACATATAACAGCACTCCCTCCTCCCCAGGCAGACTCCAGTCCCATACATATAACAGCACTCCCTCCTCCCCAGGCAGACTCCAGTCCAATACATATAACAGCACTCCCTCCTCCCTAGACTCCAGTCCATACATATAACAGCACTCCCTCCTCCCCAGAGACTCCAGTCCATACATATAACAGCACTCCCTCCTCCCCAGGCAGACTCCAGTCCCCACATATAACAGCACTCCCTCCTCCCCAGGCAGACTCCAGTCCCCTACATATAACAGCACTCCCTCCTCCCCAGGCAGACTCCAGTCCATACATATAACAGCGCTCCCTCGTCCCCAGACTGACTCCAGTCCCATACATATAACAGCACTCCCTCCTCCCCAGGCAGACTCCAGTCCCATACATATAACAGCACTCCCTCTTCCCCAGGCAGACTCCAGTCCCATACATAAAACAGCGCTCCCTCCTCCCCAGGCAGACTCCAGTCCATACATATAACAGCACTCCCTCCTCCCCAGACTCCAGTCCATACATATAACAGCACTCCCTCCTCCCCAGGCAGACTCCAGTCCCATACATATAACAGCACTCCCTCCTCCCCAGACTCCAGTCCCATACATATAACAGCACTCCCTCCTCCCCAGGCAGACTCCAGTCCCATACATATAACAGCACTCCCTCCTCCCCAGAATCCAGTCCAAACATATAACAGCACTCCCTCCTCCCCAGGCAGACTCCAGTCCATACATATAACAGCACTCCCTCCTCCCCAGACAGACTCCAGTCCATACATATAACAGCACTCCCTCCTCCCCAGGCAGACTCCAGTCCCATACATATAACAGCACTCCCTCCTCCCCAGGCAGACTCCAGTCCCATACATATAACAGCACTCCCTCCTCCCCAGGCAGACTCCAGTCCCATACATATAACAGCACTCCCTCCTCCCCAGACTCCAGTCCCATACATATAACAGCACTCCCTCCTCCCCAGGCAGACTCCAGTCCCATACATATAACAGCACTCCCTCCTCCCCAGAATCCAGTCCAAACATATAACAGCACTCCCTCCTCCCCAGGCAGACTCCAGTCCATACATATAACAGCACTCCCTCCTCCCCAGACAGACCTCCAGTCCCATACATATAACAGCACTCCCTCCTCCCCAGGCAGACTCCAGTCCCATACATATAACAGCACTCCCTCCTCCCCAGAATCCAGTCCAAACATATAACAGCACTCCCTCCTCCCCAGGCAGACTCCAGTCCATACATATAACAGCACTCCCTCCTCCCCAGACAGACCTCCAGTCCATACATATAACAGCACTCCCTCCTCCCCAGACAGACTCCAGTCCCATACATATAACAGCACTCCCTCCTCACCAGACAGACCTCCAGTCCATACATATAACAGCACTCCCTCCTCCCCAGACAGACCTCCAGTCCCATACATATAACAGCACTCCCTCCTCCCCAGACTCCAGTCCATACATATAACAGCACTCCCTCCTCCCCAGACTCCAGTCCATACATATAACAGCGCTCCCCCCTCCCCAGACTCCAGTCCATACATATAACAGCACTCCCTCCTCCCCAGACAGACTCCAGTCCATACATATAACAGCACTCCCTCCTCCCCAGGCAGACTCCAGTCCCATACATATAACAGCGCTCCCTCCTCACCAGACAGACCTCCAGTCCATACATATAACAGCACTCCCTCCTCCCCAGGCAGACTCCAGTCCATACATATAACAGCACTCCCTCCTCCCCAGGCAGACTCCAGTCCATACATATAACAGCACTCCCTCCTCCCCAGACAGACCTCCAGTCCCATACATATAACAGCGCTCCCTCCTCACCAGACAGACCTCCAGTCCCATACATATAACAGCACTCCCTCCTCCCCAGGTAGACTCCAGTCCATATTTATGTCTTGCTAAATTTTCTCCCAAATTAGGTTATTTACCTTAACTTACGTAGCGCTCACTGACATCCCAACCAGGCAAAGATTATTGACAATCTTTTATTTCAGCAAGCAATCATTTTGTTTTACATAGCACATGAATAGTCTCAAGATTTAAAAAAAAATGACAGTTATGACATGAAAGATTTCAGCATCAATAATAATTACCGAGTTATTGTAGCATCACCCTTCGCATCGGGGGACCTCGATCAGCGGGAAGGGGTTTTCCTCGGTCAGCATCACAGACTAAGTGCGTCCACTTGAATCGTCTGGAAAGTCCCTACCCGCTGAGGAGGTCAGTACTTTTTATAATATTAATTGGAATGATCACGCACTGACATGCGCAGTAACTTGTTTTTTTTCACATTCCTCCTTTATCTGAGTTGGTTTGGTTCTCACATTCCTCCCTTCCAACTCCCACAACAATGCCTGAGCAGGTGGTTGCTTCTCACATTCCTGAGTGTGTGCTCTCCTCATGGTAGGAAAAGTTCAGATTCCGGTCACAATCCATAGTATCCAAATGAATGTTTCAATGTACTGCAATCACTACCTTATTGACTGGATGCCTATCTATACCAGTCTCTCACTCATGCATATCCCATTTGTATCACAACATATAACAGCACTCCCTCCTCCCCAGGCAGACTCCAGTCCCATACATATAACAGCACTCCCTCCTCCCCAGGCAGACACCAGTCCATACATATAACAGCACTCCCTCCTCCCCAGGCAGACTCCAGTCCCATACATATAACAGCACTCCCTCCTCCCCAGACAGACTCCAGTCCATACATATAACAGCACTCCCTCCTCCCCAGGCAGACACCAGTCCATACATATAACAGCACTCCCTCCTCCCCAGGCAGACTCCAGTCCCATACATATAACAGCACTCCCTCCTCCCCAGACAGACTCCAGTCCATACATATAACAGCACTCCCTCCTCCCCAGGCAGACTCCAGTCCATACATATAACAGCACTCCCTCCTCCCCAGACAGACTCCAGTCCCATACATATAACAGCACTCCCTCCTCCCCAGGCAGACTCCAGTCCCATACATATAACAGCACTCCCTCCTCCCCAGACAGACTCCAGTCCCATACATATAACAGCACTCCCTCCTCCCCAGGCAGACACCAGTCCATACATATAACAGCACTCCCTCCTCCCCAGGCAGACTCCAGTCCCATACATATAACAGCACTCCCTCCTCCCCAGACAGACTCCAGTCCATACATATAACAGCACTCCCTCCTCCCCAGGCAGACTCCAGTCCATACATATAACAGCACTCCCTCCTCCCCAGACAGACTCCAGTCCCATACATATAACAGCACTCCCTCCTCCCCAGGCAGACTCCAGTCCCATACATATAACAGCACTCCCTCCTCCCCAGACAGACTCCAGTCCCATACATATAACAGCACTCCCTCCTCCCCAGGCAGACACCAGTCCCATACATATAACAGCACTCCCTCCTCCCCAGGCAGACTCCAGTCCCATACATATAACAGCACTCCCTCCTCCCCAGACAGACTCCAGTCCATACATATAACAGCACTCCCTCCTCCCCAGGCAGACTCCAGTCCATACATATAACAGCACTCCCTCCTCCCCAGACAGACTCCAGTCCCATACATATAACAGCACTCCCTCCTCCCCAGGCAGACTCCAGTCCCATACATATAACAGCACTTCCTCCTCCCCAGGCAGACACCAGTCCATACATTAAACAGCACTCCCTCCTCCCCAGGCAGACTCCAGTCCCATACATATAACAGCACTCCCCCCTCCCCAGGCAGACTCCAGTCCATACATATAACAGCACTCCCTCCTCCCCAGGCAGACTCCAGTCCCATACATATAACAGCACTCCCTCCTCCCCAGGCAGACTCCAGTCCCATACATATAACAGCACTCCCTCCTCCCCAGGCAGACTCCAGTCCATACATATAACAGCACTCCCTCCTTCCCAGACTCCAGTCCCATACATATAACAGCACTCCCTCCTTCCCAGACTCCAGTCCCATACATATAACAGCACTCCCCCCTCCCCAGGTAGACTCCAGTCCATACATATAACAGCACTCCCTCCTCCCCAGGCAGACTCCAGTCCCATACATATAACAGCACTCCCTCCTTCCCAGACTCCAGTCCATACATATAACAGCACTCCCTCCTTCCCAGACTCCAGTCCCATACATATAACAGCACTCCCCCCTCCCCAGGTAGACTCCAGTCCATACATATAACAGCGCTCCCTCCTCCCCAGGCAGACTCCAGTCCATACATATAACAGCACTCCCTCCTCCCCAGGCAGACTCCAGTCCCACACATATAACAGCACTCCCTCCTTCCCAGACTCCAGTCCCATACATATAACAGCACTCCCCCCTCCCCAGGTAGACTCCAGTCCATACATATAACAGCACTCCCTCCTCCCCAGGCAGACTCCAGTCCCATACATATAACAGCACTCCCTCCTTCCCAGACTCCAGTCCATACATATAACAGCACTCCCTCCTTCCCAGACTCCAGTCCCATACATATAACAGCACTCCCCCCTCCCCAGGTAGACTCCAGTCCATACATATAACAGCGCTCCCTCCTCCCCAGGCAGACTCCAGTCCATACATATAACAGCACTCCCTCCTCCCCAGACTCCAGTCCCATACATATAACAGCACTCCCCCCTCCCCAGGTAGACTCCAGTCCATACATATAACAGCACTCCCTCCTCCCCAGGCAGACTCCAGTCCATACATATAACAGCACTCCCTCCTCCCCAGACTCCAGTCCCATACATATAACAGCACTCCCCCCTCCCCAGGTAGACTCCAGTCCATACATATAACAGCACTCCCTCCTCCCCAGACTCCAGTCCCATACATATAACAGCACTCCCTCCTCCCCAAGTAGACTCCAGTCCATACATATAACAGCGCTCCCTCCTCCCCAGGCAGACTCCAGTCCATACATATAACAGCGCTCCCTCCTCCCCAGACAGACTCCAGTCCATACATAAAACAGCGCTCCCCCCTCCCCAGGCAGACTCCAGTCCATACATATAACAGCACTCCCTCCTCCCCAGGCAGACTCCAGTCCATACATATAACAGCGCTCCCTCCTTCCCAGACTCCAGTCCCATACATATAACAGCACTCCCTCCTCCCCAGGCAGACTCCAGTCCATACATATAACAGCGCTCCCTCCTTCCCAGACTCCAGTCCCATACATATAACAGCACTCCCTCCTCCCCAGGCAGACTCCAGTCCATACATATAACAGCGCTCCCTCCTCCCCAGACTCCAGTCCATACATATAACAGCACTCCCTCCTCCCCAGACTCCAGTCCATACATATAACAGCACTCCCTCCTCCCCAGGCAGACTCCAGTCCATACATATAACAGCACTCCCTCCTCCCCAGGCAGACTCCAGTCCATACATATAACAGCACTCCCTCCTCCCCAGGCAGACTCCAGTCCATACATATAACAGCACTCCCTCCTCCCCAGGCAGACTCCAGTCCATACATATAACAGCACTCCCTCCTCCCCAGACTACAGTCCATACATATAACAGCACTCCCTCCTCCCCAGACTCCAGTCCATACATATAACAGCACTCCCTCCTCCCCAGAATCCAGTCCATACATATAACAGCACTCCCTCCTCCCCAGACTCCAGTCCATACATATAACAGCACTCCCTCCTTCCCAGACTCCAGTCCCATACATATAACAGCGCTCCCTCCTCCCCAGGCAGACTCCAGTCCATACATATAACAGCACTCCCTCCTTCCCAGACTCCAGTCCCATACATATAACAGCGCTCCCTCCTCCCCAGAATCCAGTCCATACATATAACAGCACTCCCCCCTCCCCAGGCAGACTCCAGTCCATACATATAACAGCACTCCCTCCTCCCCAGACTCCAGTCCATACATATAACAGCACTCCCTCCTCCCCAGAATCCAGTCCATACATATAACAGCACTCCCTCCTCCCCAGAATCCAGTCCCATACATATAACAGCACTCCCTCCTTCCCAGGCAGACTCCAGTCCATACATATAACAGCACTCCCTCCTCCCCAGAATCCAGTCCATACATATAACAGCACTCCCCCCTCCCCAGGCAGACTCCAGTCCATACATATAACAGCACTCCCTCCTCCCCAGGCAGACTCCAGTCCATACATATAACAGCACTCCCTCCTCCCCAGAATCCAGTCCATACATATAACAGCACTCCCCCCTCCCCAGGCAGACTCCAGTCCCATACATATAACAGCACTCCCTCCTTCCCAAACTCCAGTCCATACATATAACAGCACTCCCTCCTCCCCAGGCAGACTCCAGTCCATACATATAACAGCACTCCCTCCTCCCCAGAATCCAGTCCATACATATAACAGCACTCCCCCCTCCCCAGGCAGACTCCAGTCCATACATATAACAGCACTCCCTCCTCCCCAGAATCCAGTCCATACATATAACAGCGCTCCCTCCTCCCCAGGCAGACTCCAGTCCATACATATAACAGCACTCCCTCCTCCCCAGAATCCAGTCCATACATATAACAGCACTCCCCCCTCCCCAGGAAGACTCCAGTCCCATACATATAACAGCACTCCCTCCTCCCCAGACTCCAGTCCATACATATAACAGCACTCCCTCCTCCCCAGGCAGACTCCAGTCCATACATATAACAGCACTCCCTCCTCCCCAGAATCCAGTCCATACATATAACAGCACTCCCCCCTCCCCAGGCAGACTCCAGTCCATACATATAACAGCACTCCCTCCTCCCCAGAATCCAGTCCATACATATAACAGCGCTCCCTCCTCCCCAGGCAGACTCCAGTCCATACATATAACAGCACTCCCTCCTCCCCAGAATCCAGTCCATACATATAACAGCACTCCCTCCTCCCCAGGCAGACTCCAGTCCATACATATAACAGCACTCCCTCCTCCCCAGGCAGACTCCAGTCCCATACATATAACAGCACTCCCTCCTCCCCAGACTCCAGTCCATACATATAACAGCACTCCCTCCTCCCCAGACTCCAGTCCATACATATAACAGCACTCCCTCCTCCCCAGACTCCAGTCCATACATATAACAGCACTCCCTCCTCCCCAGGCAGACTCCAGTCCCATACATATAACAGCACTCCCTCCTCCCCAGGCATACTCCAGTCCATACATATAACAGCACTCCCTCCTCCCCAGGCATACTCCAGTCCATACATATAACAGCACTCCCTCCTCCCCAGGCATACTCCAGCCCATACATATAACAGCACTCCCTCCTCCCCAGACTCCAGTCCACACATATAACAGCGCTCCCTCCTCCCCAGGCATACTCCAGTCCATACATATAACAGCGCTCCCTCCTCCCCAGGCATACTCCAGTCCATACATATAACAGCACTCCCTCCTCCCCAGGCATACTCCAGTCCATACATATAACAGCACTCCCTCCTCCCCAGGCATACTCCAGCCCATACATATAACAGCACTCCCTCCTCCCCAGACTCCAGTCCCATACATATAACAGCACTCCCTCCTCCCCAGACTCCAGTCCCATACATATAACAGCGCTCCCTCCTCCCCAGGCATACTCCAGTCCATACATATAACAGCGCTCCCTCCTCCCCAGGCATACTCCAGTCCATACATATAACAGCACTCCCTCCTCCCCAGGCATACTCCAGCCCATACATATAACAGCACTCCCTCCTCCCCAGACTCCAGTCCATACATATAACAGCACTCCCTCCTCCCCAGACTCCAGTCCATACATATAACAGCACTCCCTCCTCCCCAGACTCCAGTCCATACATATAACAGCACTCCCTCCTCCCCAGGCAGACTCCAGTCCCATACATATAACAGCACTCCCTCCTCCCCAGGCAGACTCCAGTCCCATACATATAACAGCACTCCCTCCTCCCCAGGCAGACTCCAGTCCATACATATAACAGCACTCCCTCCTCCCCAGACTCCAGTCCATACATATAACAGCGCTCCCTCCTCCCCAGACTCCAGTCCATACATATAACAGCGCTCCCTCCTCCCCAGAATCCAGTCCCATACATATAACAGCACTCCCTCCTCCCCAGACTCCAGTCCATACATATAACAGCACTCCCTCCTCCCCAGACTCCAGTCCATACATATAACAGCACTCCCTCCTCCCCAGACTCCAGTCCATACATATAACAGCACTCCCTCCTCCCCAGAATCCAGTCCCATACATATAACAGCACTCCCTCCTCCCCAGACTCCAGTCCATACATATAACAGCACTCCCTCCTCCCCAGAATCCAGTCCCATACATATAACAGCACTCCCTCCTCCCCAGACTCCAGTCCATACATATAACAGCACTCCCTCCTCCCCAGACTCCAGTCCATACATATAACAGCGCTCCCTCCTCCCCAGAATCCAGTCCCAGACATATAACAGCACTCCCTCCTCCCCAGACTCCAGTCCATACATATAACAGCACTCCCTCCTCCCCAGACTCCAGTCCATACATATAACAGCACTCCCTCCTCCCCAGACTCCAGTCCATACATATAACAGCACTCCCTCCTCCCCAGAATCCAGTCCCATACATATAACAGCACTCCCTCCTCCCCAGACTCCAGTCCATACATATAACAGCACTCCCTCCTCCCCAGGTAGACTCCAGTCCATACATATAACAGCACTCCCTCCTCCCCAGACAGACTCCAGTCCCATACATATAACAGCACTCCCTCCTCCTCAGGCAGACTCCAGTCCATACATATAACAGCACTCCCTCCTCCCCAGGCAGACTCCAGTCCATACATATAACAGCGCTCCCTCCTCCCCAGACTCCAGTCCATACATATAACAGCACTCCCTCCTCCCCAGACTCAAGTCCATACATATAACAGCGCTCCCTCCTCCCCAGACTCCAGTCCATACATATAACAGCGCTCCCTCCTCCCCAGACTCCAGTCCATACATATAACAGCACTCCCTCCTCCCCAGACTCCAGTCCCATACATATAACAGCACTCCCTCCTCCCCAGACTCCAGTCCATACAAATAACAGCACTCCCTCCTCCCCAGACTCCAGTCCATACATATAACAGCACTCCCTCCTCCCCAGACTCCAGTCCCATACATATAACAGCACTCCCTCCTCCCCAGACTCCAGTCCATACATATAACAGCGCTCCCTCCTCCCCAGACTCCAGTCCATACATATAACAGCGCTCCCTCCTCCCCAGACTCCAGTCCATACATATAACAGCGCTCCCTCCTCCCCAGACTCCAGTCCATACATATAACAGCGCTCCCTCCTCCCCAGACTCCAGTCCATACATATAACAGCGCTCCCTCCTCCCCAGACTCCAGTCCATACATATAACAGCGCTCCCTCCTCCCCAGACTCCAGTCCATACATATAACAGCGCTCCCTCCTCCCCAGACTCCAGTCCATACATATAACAGCACTCCCTCCTCCCCAGGCAGACTCCAGTCCATACATATAACAGCGCTCCCTCCTCCCCAGGCAGACTCCAGTCCATACATATAACAGCACTCCCTCCTCCCCAGACAGACTCCAGTCCATACATATAACAACACTCCCTCCTCCCCAGGCAGACTCCAGTCCATACATATAACAGCACTCCCTCCTCCCCAGACTCCAGTCCATACATATAACAGCACTCCCTCCTCCCCAGACTCCAGTCCATACATATAACAGCACTCCCTCCTCCCCAGGCAGACTCCAGTCCATACATATAACAGCACTCCCTCCTCCCCAGGCAGACTCCAGTCCATAGATATAACAGCGCTCCCTCCTCCCCAGGCAGACTCCAGTCCATACATATAACAGCACTCCCTCCTCCCCAGGCAGACTCCAGTCCATACATATAACAGCACTCCCTCCTCCCCAGAATCCAGTCCATACATATAACAGCACTCTCTCCTCCCCAGACTCCAGTCCATACATATAACAGCACTCCCTCCTCCCCAGGCAGACTCCAGTCCATACATATAACAGCACTCCCTCCTCCCCAGGCAGACTCCAGTCCATACATATAACAGCACTCCCTCCTCCCCAGACTCCAGTCCATACATATAACAGCACTCCCTCCTCCCCAGGCAGACTCCAGTCCATACATATAACAGCACTCCCTCCTCCCCAGAATCCAGTCCATACATATAACAGCACTCTCTCCTCCCCAGACTCCAGTCCATACATATAACAGCACTCCCTCCTCCCCAGGCAGACTCCAGTCCATACATATAATAGCACTCCCTCCTCCCCAGACAGACTCCAGTCCATACATATAACAGCACTCCCTCCTTCCCAGGAAGACTCCAGTCCATACATATAACAGCACTCCCTCCTCACCAGACAGACTCCAGTCCCATACATATAACAGCACTCCCTCCTCCCCAGACAGACTCCAGTCCATACATATAACAGCGCTCCCCCCTCCCCAGACTCCAGTCCATACATATAACAGCGCTCCCTCCTCCCCAGACTCCAGTCCATACATATAACAGCGCTCCCCCCTCCCCAGACAGACTCCAGTCCATACATATAACAGCGCTCCCCCCTCCCCAGACTCCAGTCCATACATATAACAGCGCTCCCCCCTCCCCAGACTCCAGTCCATACATATAACAGCGCTCCCTCCTCCCCAGACTCCAGTCCATACATATAACAGCGCTCCCCCCTCCCCAGACAGACTCCAGTCCATACATATAACAGCGCTCCCCCCTCCCCAGACTCCAGTCCATACATATAACAGCGCTCCCCCCTCCCCAGACAGACTCCAGTCCATACATATAACAGCGCTCCCTCCTCCCCAGACTCCAGTCCCATACATATAACAGCACTCCCTCCTCCCCAGACAGACTCCAGTCCATACATATAACAGCGCTCCCCCCTCCCCAGACTCCAGTCCATACATATAACAGCGCTCCCCCCTCCCCAGACAGACTCCAGTCCATACATATAACAGCGCTCCCTCCTCCCCAGACTCCAGTTCCATACATATAACAGCACTCCCTCCTCCCCAGACTCCAGTCCATACATATAACAGCGCTCCCTCCTCCCCAGACTCCAGTCCATACATATAACAGCGCTCCCTCCTCCCCAGACTCCAGTCCATACATATAACAGCGCTCCCCCCTCCCCAGACTCCAGTCCATACATATAACAGCACTCCCTCCTCCCCAGACTCCAGTCCATACATATAACAGCACTCCCTCCTCCTCAGACTCCAGTCCCCTCCAAATACAACCTCCCCCTGTTCCCTGTGGGACTCTCACACATGCAGCGCCCCCTGCAGGAACATCCACTCATCTGTGCCCCAAAATACCTCAGTGTCGTCTCTGCAGTTCCCGGTCTCCGGCTTTTAATGGTGGCGTCAAGTTTAGAGTTGAATTCTTGTGGGGGGGAGGAGTTATTTTTTTTTTTACCTCATGACGTCACCGGAAGGGGCGGGACAGGAGGACTGATGCTGATCCTGGGCTCACTGCACAGAGGTGAGGAGACCATGTGAATAAATGTTATTGTGGCATCCAGGGGGCTGTGTGAGGAGGTATGGGGTACACAGAGGTGGGGAGACCATGTGAATAAATGTTATTGAGGCATCCAGGGGGCTGTGTGAGGAGGTATGGGGTACACAGAGGTGGGGAGACCATGTGAATAAATGTTATTGAGGCATCCAGGGGGCTGTGTGAGGAGGTATGGGGTACACAGAGGTGAGGAGACCATGTGAATAAATGTTATTGAGGCATCCAGGGGGCTGTGTGAGGAGGTATGGGGTGCGCAGAGGTGGGGAGACCATGTGAATAAATGTTATTGTGGCATCCAGGGGGCTGTGTGAGGAGGTATGGGGTACACAGAGGTGGGGAGACCATGTGAATAAATGTTATTGAGGCATCCAGGGGGCTGTGTGAGGAGGTATGGGGTACACAGAGGTGGGGAGACCATGTGAATAAATGTTATTGAGGCATCCAGGGGGCTGTGTGAGGAGGTATGGGGTACACAGAGGTGGGGAGACCATGTGAATAAATGTTATTGAGGCATCCAGGGGGCTGTGTGAGGAGGTATGGGGTACACAGAGGTGGGGAGACCATGTGAATAAATGTTATTGAGGCATCCAGGGGGCTGTGTGAGGAGGTATGGGGTACACAGAGGTGAGGAGACCATGTGAATAAATGTTATTGAGGCATCCAGGGGGCTGTGTGAGGAGGTATGGGGTGCGCAGAGGTGGGGAGACCATGTGAATAAATGTTATTGAGGCATCCAGGGGGCTGTGTGATGAGGTATGGGGTACACAGAGGTGGGGAGACCATGTGAATAAATGTTATTGTGGCATCCAGGGGGCTGTGTGAGGAGGTATGGGGTACACAGAGGTGGGGAGACCATGTGAATAAATGTTATTGAGGCATCCAGGGGGCTGTGTGAGGAGGTATGGGGTACACAGAGGTGGGGAGACCATGTGAATAAATGTTATTGAGGCATCCAGGGGGCTGTGTGATGAGGTATGGGGTACACAGAGGTGGGGAGACCATGTGAATAAATGTTATTGAGGCATCCAGGGGGCTGTGTGATGAGGTATGGGGTACACAGAGGTGGGGAGACCATGTGAATAAATGTTATTGTGGCATCCAGGGGGCTGTGTGAGGAGGTATGGGGTACACAGAGGTGGGGAGACCATGTGAATAAATGTTATTGAGGCATCCAGGGGGCTGTGTGATGAGGTATGGGGTACACAGAGGTGGGGAGACCATGTGAATAAATGTTATTGTGGCATCCAGGGGGCTGTGTGAGGAGGTATGGGGTACACAGAGGTGGGGAGACCATGTGAATAAATGTTATTGAGGCATCCAGGGGGCTGTGTGAGGAGGTATGGGGTACACAGAGGTGGGGAGACCATGTGAATAATTGTTATTGAGGCATCCAGGGGGCTGTGTGAGGAGGTATGGGGTACACAGAGGTGGGGAGACCATGTGAATAAATGTTATTGAGGCATCCAGGGGGCTGTGTGAGGAGGTATGGGGTACACAGAGGTGGGGAGACCATGTGAATAAATTTTATTGTGGCATCCAGGGGGCTGTGTGAGGAGGTATGGGGTACACAGAGGTGGGGAGACCATGTGAATAAATGTTATTGAGGCATCCAGGGGGCTGTGTTAGGAGGTATGGGGTACACAGAGGTGGGGAGACCATGTGAATAAATGTTATTGTGGCATCCAGGGGGCTGTGTGAGGAGGTATGGGGTACACAGAGGTGAGGAGACCATGTGAATAAATGTTATTGAGGCATCCAGGGGGCTGTGTGAGGAGGTATGGGGTACACAGAGGTGGGGAGACCATGTGAATAAATGTTATTGAGGCATCCAGGGGGCTGTGTGAGGAGGTATGGGGTACACAGAGGTGGGGAGACCATGTGAATAAATTTTATTGTGGCATCCAGGGGGCTGTGTGAGGAGGTATGGGGTACACAGAGGTGGGGAGACCATGTGAATAAATGTTATTGTGGCATCCAGGGGGCTGTGTGAGGAGGTATGGGGTACACAGAGGTGGGGAGACCATGTGAATAAATGTTATTGAGGCATCCAGGGGGCTGTGTGAGGAGGTATGGGGTACACAGAGGTGGGGAGACCATGTGAATAAATGTTATTGAGGCATCCAGGGGGCTGTGTGAGGAGGTATGGGGTACACAGAGGTGGGGAGACCATGTGAATAAATGTTATTGAGGCATCCAGGGGGCTGTGTGAGGAGGTATGGGGTACACAGAGGTGGGGAGACCATGTGAATAAATGTTATTGTGGCATCCAGGGGGCTGTGTGAGGAGGTATGGGGTACACAGAGGTGGGGAGACCATGTGAATAAATGTTATTGAGGCATCCAGGGGGCTGTGTGAGGAGGTATGGGGTACACAGAGGTGGGGAGACCATGTGAATAAATGTTATTGAGGCATCCAGGGGGCTGTGTGAGGAGGTATGGGGTACACAGAGGTGAGGAGACCATGTGAATAAATGTTATTGAGGCATCCAGGGGGCTGTGTGAGGAGGTATGGGGTACACAGAGGTGGGGAGACCATGTGAATAAATGTTATTGAGGCATCCAGGGGGCTGTGTGAGGAGGTATGGGGTACACAGAGGTGGGGAGACCATGTGAATAAATGTTATTGTGGCATCCAGGGGGCTGTGTGAGGAGGTATGGGGTACACAGAGGTGGGGAGACCATGTGAATAAATGTTATTGAGGCATCCAGGGGGATGTGTGAGGAGGTATGGGGTACACAGAGGTGGGGAGACCATGTGAATAAATGTTATTGAGGCATCCAGGGGGCTGTGTGAGGAGGTATGGGGTACACAGAGGTGGGGAGACCATGTGAATAAATGTTATTGAGGCATCCAGGGGGCTGTGTGAGGAGGTATGGGGTACACAGAGGTGGGGAGACCATGTGAATAAATGTTATTGTGGCATACAGGGGGCTGTGTGAGGAGGTATGGGGTACACAGAGGTGGGGAGACTATGTGAATAAATGTTATTGAGGCATCCAGGGGGCTGTGTGATGAGGTATGGGGTACACAGAGGTGGGGAGACCATGTGAATAAATGTTATTGTGGCATCCAGGGGGCTGTGTGAGGAGGTATGGGGTACACAGAGGTGGGGAGACCATGTGAATAAATGTTATTGAGGCATCCAGGGGGCTGTGTGAGGAGGTATGGGGTACACAGAGGTGGGGAGACCATGTGAATAATTGTTATTGAGGCATCCAGGGGGCTGTGTGAGGAGGTATGGGGTACACAGAGGTGGGGAGACCATGTGAATAAATGTTATTGAGGCATCCAGGGGGCTGTGTGAGGAGGTATGGGGTACACAGAGGTGGGGAGACCATGTGAATAAATTTTATTGTGGCATCCAGGGGGCTGTGTGAGGAGGTATGGGGTACACAGAGGTGGGGAGACCATGTGAATAAATGTTATTGAGGCATCCAGGGGGCTGTGTGAGGAGGTATGGGGTACACAGAGGTGGGGAGACCATGTGAATAAATGTTATTGTGGCATCCAGGGGGCTGTGTGAGGAGGTATGGGGTACACAGAGGTGGGGAGACCATGTGAATAAATGTTATTGAGGCATCCAGGGGGCTGTGTGAGGAGGTATGGGGTACACAGAGGTGGGGAGACCATGTGAATAAATGTTATTGAGGCATCCAGGGGGCTGTGTGAGGAGGTATGGGGTACACAGAGGTGGGGAGACCATGTGAATAAATGTTATTGTGGCATACAGGGGGCTGTGTGAGGAGGTATGGGGTACACAGAGGTGGGGAGACCATGTGAATAAATGTTATTGTGGCATCCAGGGGGCTGTGTGAGGAGGTATGGGGTACACAGAGGTGGGGAGACCATGTGAATAAATGTTATTGTGGCATCCAGGGGGCTGTGTGAGGAGGTATGGGGTACACAGAGGTGGGGAGACCATGTGAATAAATGTTATTGAGGCATCCAGGGGGCTGTGTGAAGGAGGTATGGGGTACACAGAGGTGGGGGACACCATGTGAATAATTGTTATTGAGGCATCCAGGGGGCTGTGTGAGGAGGTATGGGGTACACAGAGGTGGGGAGACCATGTGAATAAATGTTATTGAGGCATCCAGGGGGCTGTGTGAGGAGGTATGGGGTACACAGAGGTGGGGAGACCATGTGAATAAATGTTATTGTGGCATCCAGGGGGCTGTGTGAGGAGGTATGGGGTACACAGAGGTGGGGAGACCATGTGAATAATTGTTATTGAGGCATCCAGGGGGCTGTGTGAGGAGGTATGGGGTACACAGAGGTGGGGAGACCATGTGAATAAATGTTATTGAGGCATCCAGGGGGCTGTGTGAGGAGGTATGGGGTACACAGAGGTGGGGAGACCATGTGAATAAATGTTATTGTGGCATCCAGGGGGCTGTGTGAGGAGGTATGGGGTACACAGAGGTGGGGAGACCATGTGAATAAATGTTATTGAGGCATCCAGGGGGCTGTGTGAGGAGGTATGGGGTACACAGAGGTGGGGAGACCATGTGAATAAATGTTATTGAGGCATCCAGGGGGCTGTGTGAGGAGGTATGGGGTACACAGAGGTGGGGAGACCATGTGAATAAATGTTATTGTGGCATCCAGGGGGCTGTGTGAGGAGGTATGGGGTACACAGAGGTGGGGAGACCATGTGAATAAATGTTATTGTGGCATACAGGGGGCTGTGTGAGGAGGTATGGGGTACACAGAGGTGGGGAGACCATGTGAATAAATGTTATTGAGGCATCCAGGGGGCTGTGTGAGGAGGTATGGGGTACACAGAGGTGGGGAGACCATGTGAATAAATGTTATTGAGGCATCCAGGGGGCTGTGTGAGGAGGTATGGGGTACGCAGAGGTGGGGAGACCATGTGAATAAATGTTATTGAGGCATCCAGGGGGCTGTGTGAGGAGGTATGGGGTACACAGAGGTGGGGAGACCATGTGAATAAATGTTATTGAGGCATCCAGGGGGCTGTGTGAGGAGGTATGGGGTACACAGAGGTGGGGAGACCATGTGAATAAATGTTATTGAGGCATCCAGGGGGCTGTGTGAGGAGGTATGGGGTACACAGAGGTGGGGAGACCATGTGAATAAATGTTATTGAGGCATCCAGGGGGCTGTGTGAGGAGGTATGGGGTACACAGAGGTGGGGAGACCATGTGAATAAATGTTATTGAGGCATCCAGGGGGCTGTGTGAGGAGGTATGGGGTACACAGAGGTGGGGAGACCATGTGAATAAATGTTATTGAGGCATCCAGGGGGCTGTGTGAAGAGGTATGGGGTACACAGAGGTGGGGAGACCATGTGAATAAATGTTATTGAGGCATCCAGGGGGCTGTGTGAGGAGGTATGGGGTACACAGAGGTGGGGAGACCATGTGAATAAATGTTATTGAGGCATCCAGGGGGCTGTGTGAGGAGGTATGGGGTACACAGAGGTGGGGAGACCATGTGAATAAATGTTATTGAGGCATCCAGGGGGCTGTGTGAGGAGGTATGGGGTACACAGAGGTGGGGAGACCATGTGAATAAATGTTATTGAGGCATCCAGGGGGCTGTGTGAGGAGGTATGGGGTACACAGAGGTGGGGAGACCATGTGAATAAATGTTATTGAGGCATCCAGGGGGCTGTGTGAGGAGGTATGGGGTACACAGAGGTGGGGAGACCATGTGAATAAATGTTATTGAGGCATCCAGGGGGCTGTGTGAGGAGGTATGGGGTACACAGAGGTGGGGAGACCATGTGAATAAATGTTATTGAGGCATCCAGGGGGCTGTGTGAGGAGGTATGGGGTACACAGAGGTGGGGAGACCATGTGAATAAATGTTATTGAGGCATCCAGGGGGCTGTGTGAGGAGGTATGGGGTACACAGAGGTGGGGAGACCATGTGAATAAATGTTATTGAGGCATCCAGGGGGCTGTGTGAGGAGGTATGGGGTACACAGAGGTGGGGAGACCATGTGAATAAATGTTATTGAGGCATCCAGGGGGCTGTGTGAGGAGGTATGGGGTACACAGAGGTGGGGAGACCATGTGAATAAATGTTATTGAGGCATCCAGGGGGCTGTGTGAGGAGGTATGGGGTACACAGAGGTGGGGAGACCATGTGAATAAATGTTATTGAGGCATCCAGGGGGCTGTGTGAGGAGGTATGGGGTACACAGAGGTGGGGAGACCATGTGAATAAATGTTATTGAGGCATCCAGGGGGCTGTGTGAGGAGGTATGGGGTACACAGAGGTGGGGAGACCATGTGAATAATTGTTATTGAGGCATCCAGGGGGCTGTGTGAGGAGGTATGGGGTACACAGAGGTGTGGAGACCATGTGAATAAATGTTATTGAGGCATCCAGGGGGCTGTGTGAGGAGGTATGGGGTACACAGAGGTGTGGAGACCATGTGAATAAATGTTATTGAGGCATCCAGGGGGCTGTGTGAGGAGGTATGGGGTACACAGAGGTGTGGAGACCATGTGAATAAATGTTATTGAGGCATCCAGGGGGCTGTGTGAGGAGGTATGGGGTACACAGAGGTGGGGAGACCATGTGAATAAATGTTATTGAGGCATCCAGGGGGCTGTGTGAGGAGGTATGGGGTACACAGAGGTGGGGAGACCATGTGAATAATTGTTATTGAGGCATCCAGGGGGCTGTGTGAGGAGGTATGGGGTACACAGAGGTGGGGAGACCATGTGAATAAATGTTATTGAGGCATCCAGGGGGCTGTGTGAGGAGGTATGGGGTACACAGAGGTGGGGAGACCATGTGAATAAATGTTATTGAGGCATCCAGGGGGCTGTGTGAGGAGGTATGGGGTACACAGAGGTGGGGAGACCATGTGAATAAATGTTATTGAGGCATCCAGGGGGCTGTGTGAGGAGGTATGGGGTACACAGAGGTGGGGAGACCATGTGAATAAATGTTATTGAGGCATCCAGGGGGCTGTGTGAGGAGGTATGGGGTACACAGAGGTGGGGAGACCATGTGAATAAATGTTATTGAGGCATCCAGGGGGCTGTGTGAGGAGGTATGGGGTACACAGAGGTGGGGAGACCATGTGAATAAATGTTATTGAGGCATCCAGGGGGCTGTGTGAGGAGGTATGGGGTACACAGAGGTGGGGAGACCATGTGAATAATTGTTATTGAGGCATCCAGGGGGCTGTGTGAGGAGGTATGGGGTACACAGAGGTGGGGAGACCATGTGAATAATTGTTATTGAGGCATCCAGGGGGCTGTGTGAGGAGGTATGGGGTACACAGAGGTGAGGAGACCGTGTGAATAAATGTTATTGAGGCATCCAGGGGGCTGTGTGAGGAGGTATGGGGTACACAGAGGTGGGGAGACCATGTGAATAAATGTTATTGAGGCATCCAGGGGGCTGTGTGAGGAGGTATGGGGTACACAGAGGTGGGGAGACCATGTGAATAAATGTTATTGAGGCATCCAGGGGGCTGTGTGAGGAGGTATGGGGTACACAGAGGTGGGGAGACCATGTGAATAAATGTTATTGAGGCATCCAGGGGGCTGTGTGAGGAGGTATGGGGTACACAGAGGTGGGGAGACCATGTGAATAAATGTTATTGAGGCATCCAGGGGGCTGTGTGAGGAGGTATGGGGTACACAGAGGTGGGGAGACCATGTGAATAAATGTTATTGAGGCATCCAGGGGGCTGTGTGAGGAGGTATGGGGTACACAGAGGTGGGGAGACCATGTGAATAAATGTTATTGAGGCATCCAGGGGGCTGTGTGAGGAGGTATGGGGTACACAGAGGTGGGGAGACCATGTGAATAAATGTTATTGAGGCATCCAGGGGGCTGTGTGAGGAGGTATGGGGTACACAGAGGTGGGGAGACCATGTGAATAAATGTTATTGAGGCATCCAGGGGGCTGTGTGAGGAGGTATGGGGTACACAGAGGTGGGGAGACCATGTGAATAAATGTTATTGAGGCATCCAGGGGGCTGTGTGAGGAGGTATGGGGTACACAGAGGTGGGGAGACCATGTGAATAAATGTTATTGAGGCATCCAGGGGGCTGTGTGAGGAGGTATGGGGTACACAGAGGTGGGGAGACCATGTGAATAAATGTTATTGAGGCATCCAGGGGGCTGTGTGAGGAGGTATGGGGTACACAGAGGTGGGGAGACCATGTGAATAAATGTTATTGAGGCATCCAGGGGGCTGTGTGAGGAGGTATGGGGTACACAGAGGTGGGGAGACCATGTGAATAAATGTTATTGTGGCATCCAGGGGGCTGTGTGAGGAGGTATGGGGTACACAGAGGTGGGGAGACCATGTGAATAAATGTTATTGAGGCATCCAGGGGGCTGTGTGAGGAGGTATGGGGTACACAGAGGTGGGGAGACCATGTGAATAAATGTTATTGAGGCATCCAGGGGGCTGTGTGAGGAGGTATGGGGTACACAGAGGTGGGGAGACCATGTGAATAAATGTTATTGAGGCATCCAGGGGGCTGTGTGAGGAGGTATGGGGTACACAGAGGTGGGGAGACCATGTGAATAAATGTTATTGAGGCATCCAGGGGGCTGTGTGAGGAGGTATGGGGTACACAGAGGTGGGGAGACCATGTGAATAAATGTTATTGAGGCATCCAGGGGGCTGTGTGAGGAGGTATGGGGTACACAGAGGTGGGGAGACCATGTGAATAAATGTTATTGAGGCATCCAGGGGGCTGTGTGAGGAGGTATGGGGTACACAGAGGTGGGGAGACCATGTGAATAAATGTTATTGAGGCATCCAGGGGGCTGTGTGAGGAGGTATGGGGTACACAGAGGTGGGGAGACCATGTGAATAAATGTTATTGAGGCATCCAGGGGGCTGTGTGAGGAGGTATGGGGTACACAGAGGTGGGGAGACCATGTGAATAATTGTTATTGAGGCATCCAGGGGGCTGTGTGAGGAGGTATGGGGTACACAGAGGTGGGGAGACCATGTGAATAAATGTTATTGAGGCATCCAGGGGGCTGTGTGAGGAGGTATGGGGTACACAGAGGTGGGGAGACCATGTGAATAAATGTTATTGTGGCATCCAGGGGGCTGTGTGAGGAGGTATGGGGTACACAGAGGTGGGGAGACCATGTGAATAAATGTTATTGAGGCATCCAGGGGGCTGTGTGAGGAGGTATGGGGTACACAGAGGTGGGGAGACCATGTGAATAAATGTTATTGAGGCATCCAGGGGGCTGTGTGAGGAGGTATGGGGTACACAGAGGTGGGGAGACCATGTGAATAAATGTTATTGTGGCATCCAGGGGGCTGTGTGAGGAGGTATGGGGTACACAGAGGTGGGGAGACCATGTGAATAAATGTTATTGAGGCATCCAGGGGGCTGTGTGAGGAGGTATGGGGTACACAGAGGTGGGGAGACCATGTGAATAAATGTTATTGAGGCATCCAGGGGGCTGTGTGAGGAGGTATGGGGTACACAGAGGTGGGGAGACCATGTGAATAAATGTTATTGTGGCATCCAGGGGGCTGTGTGAGGAGGTATGGGGTACACAGAGGTGGGGAGACCATGTGAATAAATGTTATTGAGGCATCCAGGGGGCTGTGTGAGGAGGTATGGGGTACACAGAGGTGGGGAGACCATGTGAATAAATGTTATTGAGGCATCCAGGGGGCTGTGTGAGGAGGTATGGGGTACACAGAGGTGGGGAGACCATGTGAATAAATGTTATTGAGGCATCCAGGGGGCTGTGTGAGGAGGTATGGGGTACACAGAGGTGGGGAGACCATGTGAATAAATGTTATTGAGGCATCCAGGGGGCTGTGTGAGGAGGTATGGGGTACACAGAGGTGGGGAGACCATGTGAATAAATGTTATTGAGGCATCCAGGGGGCTGTGTGAGGAGGTATGGGGTACACAGAGGTGGGGAGACCATGTGAATAAATGTTATTGTGGCATCCAGGGGGCTGTGTGAGGAGGTATGGGGTACACAGAGGTGGGGAGACCATGTGAATAAATGTTATTGAGGCATCCAGGGGGCTGTGTG